>NC_090449.1:560637100-561262100 GCF_031143425.1 Pleurodeles waltl
GCAATAATCAGGACGACACAACATGACAGTATTAAAATTGTGACAAGAAGAGTGAAGCATAAAAACAAAGCTATCATATTGTCACTATAATCGATGGACTAATTCCTACCTAGATCATGATCGAGCACAGCATGTTAAGCTCTAATTCTGCCTTTCAGGTTCCCCTGGGAAGACATCAAACCACATGCCTGAGCAAAGGTCTGCGGTCTGTGTTAGCATCTGTAGAGAAGCATTCAGCAATCAGCATACAGTCTTGGTTCACTGGCTGTGAACTAACGTGTAAGGGACAAGGAAGTGTTTTTATAACAACACAATTGATGTTCTGAGAAAATATCCCTATGTAAGGATGTGTATTTTCTATGAATGTTGGAGACTAAACTTCTACCACGTTCACCGGAAATGTACAGTGCTGTAGCCTTGGAAGAAGCACAGAGTGATCAAGAATGTCTTGTTTGAGAACAGAGTGCTGGCCTAGGCAAAAACTGTTAGATAAACGGAAAATAAAACAAGACCGTAAAAATGGGTATAGTAACAATAACAAAACAAAATTGAGCAAAATATATCTAGGTTAAAGTGCACACCGGCCTAGTGTGTTAAAATAATGTGCATGGAGCTATAACTAAAATAGTTACACAACACCCTCCCCTTGTCGGTTGAAAGTGGTTCAAAGCCAAAGATATATAAAATTATTGCTAAAAAGCTCAACCTAAGATATATATATATATATATATACATAAAAGCAACGTCACCGATGAACAGTGGAAAGGACACATGAGCATATAACGGGACAATTTAAAACATGAGCATGTGGCAGAAAACCGAATTCCAAAAGGCAAGTCAATTTTGAAAAGGTCCTTGATTCTTGGGCCATTGAGAACAGGAGATCTTCCACTTCGGTCGATGTTAAAGTCAGAAAGTCATTGCCAAGAAGGGTCAACGAGCAGATGTGTTCCGTAGCCTCAGCCCCAGCCAAGGCTGCATTCCATGGTGTGCCCAATGATGAGTTGTGAGCTACATTCTCCAAGAACGGTAACTCATAAGTAGCTTCTCGTAGCAGACGCAACCTCAATGAGCATGTCCTGTAATGAACCCTCAGCGAGAACATCAACAGATCAGCGTCCAATGCAGGCAAGTTCTGTGTCGAAAGACAACCTTCCAGTGCATGTTCGAAAGAGCACCAGAGGCACCAAAACACGGGCTGAACACAATGCAAGACCGGTCTGGATGACGAAGAACAGCCACACTCCAATTGCTCCAGGAGTGTTGCTCCAAAATACTGCATCATGCGTTCACGACACAGCTGCGCTGATGGGACCACCTTCATTCCTCCTTGTTGCGGCGGGACAGCCATTGCACATAAAAAATAGCAGCAGCAAAATGCCAGCTAATAAAGTTAAAGTTATCCGAAATCCCCCGAATACACTAGAAAAGATTGAGTGGATTGCTGATGGTATCAAACCAACTACGGAGGAGAAGGTGTGAATGAACAGCTTTTAAAAAATGTGCAATTCCAGTTGTACTGGACACATTAAGTGGCATATTTATACTCCGTTTGCGCCGGAATTGCATCGTTTTTTTTGACGCAATTTAGACGCAAAACTAACTCCATATTTATACTTTGGTGTTAGACGCGTCTAGCGCCAATGTCCATGGAGTTAGCGTCATTTTTTAGCGTGAACCCCTACTTTGCGTTAATGAGATGCAAGGTAGGCGTTCACGTCTAAAAAATCGACTCCGAGGCATGTGCGTCGGATTTATACTCCCGGGCAAAAATCACGCCCGGGAGTGGGCGGGTAAAAAAAAATGACGTACGGCCGCTTTTGCGCTGTTTTTTAGCACCTGCAAAAGGCAGGCATTAAGGGACCTGTGGCCTCTGAGGGAGCCCAGAGGTGCCCTCCCGTGCCCCCAGCGACACCCCCTGTCACCCTTGCCCACCCCAGGAGGACACCCAAGGCTGGAGGGACCCATCCCAGGGACATTAAGGTAAGTTCAGGTAAGTATTTTTTTTATTTTTTTTTGTGGCATAGGAGGGCCTGATTTGTGCCCCCCTACATGCCACTATGCCCAATGACCATGCCCAAGGGACAGAAGTCCTCTGGGCATGGCCATTGGGCAAGGGGGCATGACTCCTGTCTTTGCTAAGACAGGAGTCATTTCTATGGGGGTTGGGAGTGAAAAACAAATGGCGCAAATCGGGTTGAGGCGCAAAAATTGCCTCAACCTGACTTGCCCCATTTCTTGACGCCCAAGCTCCATTTTCCCCTACGCCGGCGCTGCCTGGTGTACGTCGTTTTTTTTAACACACACCAAACGGCGCCGGCGGCTAACGCCGGCTAACGTCATTCAATAAATACGGCGCCCGCATGGCGCTTCAGAATGGCGTTAGCCGGCACTAAATTTTTTTAGTTAGCGCAGTTTTGCGTCAAAAAGTATAAATATGGGCCTAAATATTCGCCCCACGAGTTCACCAAAGTGTCTCGGAAAGTTTGTATTTAAAAGGGACTGTATTTCTGTCGACGACCTTGCCACCTGAAGTGCATAGGTCTCGCCCATAGATGTAAGGGCCACATGCTTTTGAAACAGTAAAGCCTTGAGTCTGCTCAACTTGTCAAAATTCACATTTGAAGTAGCAATGTGAGGCCAAATGTCAGCTACCTCTTTAAATTTAGTGGGGGGAAAACTACGTTCCCACAGCATGCAACCACCTTAGAGACCGAACAGACAAAAACTATTCCGGCTTGCATAGCACAACAGTCTTCACCATTGAGAAGGATGTAGCTGCCATTTGAAAGTACCTGGAACGTAGGTCTGATCATGGGGACTGGAACTCCCTTCAGATAACAAGCCAATTTCGCAGCAGAGGCGTTACACTCCCCATGCAGGGACAGCTGTTTACAAACCATCGAATGGCTGACTGAAGTCTTGCATCACTACCGCTAAGAAAGACTTCTTTCATGCCACTGAGACATTTGTACGAGAAGGGAAGCTCCCACACCTCATGGATGTAACTATCTCCCAGCCTTTCATTTCTGCCTACCGGAATGTGTTTTAAACAGGAGGTAAATTGAAGTGTAGAGATAGGCAGATTAATGACCCCATGTATTAGCCACTCAGCAGATGGTATTTCAGCCACAGTAAAAGGCAATTTTTCTAATTTCTCAATATTAAGCATAACATAAGTTGCTTCCTTCTTAGCCATTAGTTGTTGTTGTCGCGTTAAATTAAAGGAAGAAAATATCTCACTCGCACTGACATGCTGCCAGGGAACGCGACCCGCCTTCAGTGTTTGAAGTGTCTAACCCAACTGCATAATGGATCTTAGCTGACTCTGCCCATGGTGTAAAGAAGACATAGGTGGTCATTACAACCTCAGTGGTATTTTAAGAAGACCGCTGAGGGACCGCCGTGCGGAGAACCGCCAGTAGTGGCGGTTTGCCGCTCAGCGTATTATGACCGTTGGCTGCCCTCCGTCGTTTTTCCGACGGAGAGCCGCCAACAGCCATACTTGCGGGCGGCGGGGAAGTGGAGGTTGCTCCACCTCCACCGCCACGCCAACAGAACACCGCCGAGCTAATCACATCCGGCGGATCGACGGAACAGGTAAGTTGATCGATTAGGGGAGGGGGGTGGGGGGGTGTTGTGTGGGTGCATGGGGGTGTGCGTCTGTGATGTAGGGGGGGTGTGTGAGTGCATGTATGCTTGCAGGGGTGTTGCGTGTTTCAGAAATGTGTGCGTGTCTGTATGGATGTCTGTATGGATGTGTGCGTGAATGTGTGAATGTGGGTTTACGTGTCTGAGTTTGTGTGTGGATGTTGGCATGTATGTCGGGGTGTGTGCATGTGTGTGTTGGTGGTGCCTGCGTACGTGTCAGGTGTGTATGTGTAAGGTAATGTCAGGGGTTGGGGTGGGGAGGGGTAGGGGGCCCTGCCACCTTTGGGGGGTGGCAGGGGTGGTGGGGGTTTAGGGGAGGGAGTCGGGGTGGGGGTGGGTGAGACCGGCAGCGGTATTGTCACGGCCACCGGGCTGGAGACCCAGGTCTCCAGGCCAGCGGGCGGAACGGGGAAGCGGCGGATGACCATGGCGGTAACCGCCATGGTCATAATACTAAAAAAAAGACCGCCAGCCTGTTGGCGGTCTTACCGCCGCTTTAACACCGTCCGCCAGGGTTGTAATGACCCCCATAATGTCCATAGCAGAAGAGACTATGGGGGTCATTCTGACCTCGGCAGTAAAAGGCGCCTACCGCCGGTCAGAAGCCCGCCATAACACCGCCGCGGCCGCGGTAAACCGCCACGGTCATTCTGACCCGCAACTTGAAAACCTCCAAAAACCCGACATCTACAAAAGTCCGCCACACCAAAGGTCAGCGAAAAAATGGCGATGACCAAACCTCCACCATCACGCCAACACAAATACGCCCATGCTATCACGACCCACGAATCCACGCGGCGGTCTTTCAACCGCGGTATTCTATTGGCGGTACACACCGCCGCGGTCGAAATACACACACCTTTACAAAACATCCCCACATTGGTCAATTTGAAACACACACACCTGAGATACATATACACACCACTCCCACACACCCAATACAAAATAAAACACGCACCCACATCACCCACAAACCCCTACGACAACAATTGCGAATCAAGGACAGAGAGAGACTGCACTGCTTAGAGTAGACCATCACACCGAGGCAAATCACAACATCACCCACACAATTACCAAGCACAAAACACCATACACCACCACACACATTACACTCCACAACACATACACCACCCCTCACCTCATCCACACCACCCCATGGCACCCCAAAGACACCCCAGGTTCTCTGACGCAGAACTCAGGGTCATGGTGGAGGAAATAGTCTGTGTAGAGCCCCAGCTATTCGGGGCACAGGTGCAGCACACCACAATAGCCAGGAAGATGGAGCTCTGGCAAAGGATAGTGGACAGGGTCAACGTGGTGGGACAGCATCCATGCAATCAGGATGACATCAGGAAGCGATGGAACGACCTACGGGGGAAGGTGCGTTCCATGGTATCAAGGCACAACATTGCGGTGCAGAAGACTGTCGGCGGACCCCCACCTACTCCCCCAGAATTTACAGCATGGGAGGAGGAAGTCTTGCACATCCTGCATCCTGAGGGCCTCGCAGGATTATCTGGAGGAATGGACTCTGGTAAGTCAAATCTTAACTACTACTTCCCACCCCCACCCCACCTGCATGCTAGCACATACCCCCACCCTCACCCCCACCCCCATCACACCAACTCCTTGCACAAGGCTCACCATCACAACCTACCCATCCAAACACCAAGCCCTGCATGCGATCACAATGCATGGACACCCATCACCAAATCATGGCCACTGCACACACACATCACCCCCAAAAGCCACCCTCACAAAAGCCCCCACAAGGGAATGCCTGCACTTGGGTACACGGACACCCACCCATCACACGAAATGCCACACACAGAAGCAATAACCATACCTTAATACCCCTGCAGGACCCGAACACCACCACACCGCCACAGAGGGTCCAGAGATGTCCATCCCACCCCCAGATGAGGCCCCCAGCGATGACAGCAGCTCTGTCTCCCTGGAGCCAGACGACCAGCCCGGCCCATCGGGGACCTCTGGACAGTCGGTTCCCCACAGACAGCCACAGGCTACACCAGACCCAACCCCCTCTGGGAACACCAGCACAGCTCCCACCCAGCAGGCCCATGCCTCTGTCTCCAGGACACGTCAATCAGCGGTGTGTCCGCCACTACAGGGCACCCAGGTTGACCCACCACCCCAACAACCACAGGGACCTGGGGCAGTGGTAGTGGGCACACCGTCCAGGGGACAGAGGCCCAGGAACACAGGGGAACTGGGAGGGCTGCTGTGCGACAGGGGGGGGACAGGCTCAGGGAACCCACTCTCCAAGAGGCCCTCTCCTCCATCATGGGAGCATACCACCACTCCCAGGAGACGATGGCGACGGTACTGGCCAGGTTCCAGGAGATCCAGGAACAGCAGGAGGAACGGTACATGGGGTTCAGAGAGGAACTGAGGAACATTGGTTCCGCAATGGGGACCATCGTCCTGGCCCTTAACCAGATAGTCGCCACATTGCGGGACCATGTGGCACCACAAAGGGCCCCTGTCACTAGCCAGGACCAGGAACAGGCTACAACATCCGCCGGCGCTAGTGGACAGGAGGACCCCACACAATGACAGTCCACCAGAACCCGACCTCCTGCAGAAGAAGAACCACCCCGCAAGCGGAACCTGAGATCTCACAAGAAGACAGAGTAGGATTGCAAGACCCCCGCCAGCATATGATACCCCCTGATGTCATCCCACTGTCCCATATAGTCACCCTGTCCAACCTTTAATTGCCCCTGCTCCATCCTTCCCAAGGCATATGGACAATGCACCTGTGTGACTGAGAACTGGACTCTGCCATGGACATTACTCCACCCCCACCCATCCCCGCTTCCCAATCATTTACCTATATGTAGCACTTGAAATAAATCACTCATTGCACTTAAAATAACAGGAGTCTGCTTGTATCTTTCCCAAATGTATTACACATAACGGTGCAATTATGTTCAGTAACATTGTGATGACAACATACCAATGTCAATAAGCTTTAGTCCATGGGCAAACAAAGCAGTAGTCACGCAGTCGGTCATACAGCTCTGAAAAGGGAAGGGAAAGTCACAATTAACTTAAAAGGAAGTGGCGGGAAACACAGACAGTAGAGACGCAGGAGGCCTTAGGTAAATGTAAATTGGGGTGGCTGTTTCTTACCTGTGTGCTACTGAAAGTATTGTTGTATGACTGTATCCCTGTTGTCTGTGTCGTCCCCGTCGTCTTCCTCCTCTTCACTCTCCACAGGCTCCACAGCTGCCATAACACCACCATCTGGACCATCCTCCTGCAGAAAAGGCACCTGCCGTCGCAAAGCAAGATTGTGAACCATACAGCAGGCCACGATGATATGGCACACCTTCTTAGGTGAGTACATTAGGGATCCACCAGTCATATGTAGGCACCTAAACCTGGCTTTCAGGAGGCCGAAGGTCCTTTCTATGATCCTCCTAGTTCGCCAATGGGCCTCATTGTAGCGTTCCTCTGCCCTGGTCCGGGGATTCCTCACTGGGGTCAATAGCCAGGAGAGGTTGGGGTAACCAGAGTCACCCAATAACCACACACGGTGTCTCTGTAGCTGTTCCATCACATAAGGGATGCTGCTATTTCTCATAACATACGCGTCATGCACTGACCCAGGGAACTTGGCATTTACATGGGAGATGTACTGGTCTGCCAAACAGACCACCTGGACATTCATCGAATGAAAACTTTTTCTGTTTCTGTACACCTGCTCACTTCCACTGGGGGGAACCAAAGCCACATGGGTCCCATCAATGGCACCAATGATGTTGGGGATATGTCCAAGGGCATAGAAATCACCCTTCACTGTAGCCAAATCATCCTCTTCAGGGAAAACAATGTAGCTCCGCATGTATTTCATCAGGGCAGACAACACTCTGGACAAAACCTTAGAAAACATAGGCTGAGACATCCCTGATGACATGGCCACTGTTGTCTGAAAAGACCCACTTGCCAAAAAATTGAGTACTGACAGAACCTGCACCAGAGGGGGAATCCCTGTGGGTTGGCGGATGGG
Organism: Pleurodeles waltl; assembly: GCF_031143425.1. Taxonomy (NCBI): domain Eukaryota; kingdom Metazoa; phylum Chordata; class Amphibia; order Caudata; family Salamandridae; genus Pleurodeles; species Pleurodeles waltl. The sequence continues at coordinate 560,644,788 of NC_090449.1, forward strand.
GGACATCAGGTCTGGCTCCAGCTGGGCACACAGTTCATGTATAGTGGCTCTGTCAAGTCTGTATCTAACTATAACATGTCGTTCTTCCATTGTCGACAGGTCCACCAGCGGTCGGTACACGGGAGGATTTATCCTTCTCCTCGCAAGTCCCAGCGGACGGTGCCTAGGAAGGACAACATGGAGCAGAAAGTCAAGCAAACCACAGGTTCGTTCACACAGCTTGCACAGTAAAAGAATCGCAATGTATTGAAAGGCTTGTATGAGTGGCAATGCACGGCCTAGGCCTGTGTGACGCAGTTGAAATTATGCCATGTGGGCCCTGGAAATGGCGGCTGCCTGACCTGTGAAGTGTGACAGTGGGATGTGAGGTCAATGCGCTGGCATGGCACACAGTGGCGGTAGGCGGTCGAAGACCGCGGTGCGAAGCCGCATTGGCTAACATTGCACCCTATGGGTTTCATGAGCCAATGACGATGTGCGCCGGCGGTCGCGGTACGCACTGCCGCGGTACGCCCCGCCAGGGGCGTGACCGCCATTTTCTATCTGATTAATCACTCGAGACCTGATCATCCACAGGAGAGGACCTATACTGCAAGTGCTGCTGTGACCTCGGTCTGGGAGATACTATGGCTGCTGCGACTGGGGAAAGGGCCCCTGCCTTCACATCTGAGGAATTGGAGAAACTTGTTGATGGGGTCCTCCCCCAGTATGCGCTACTCTACGGTCCTCCAGACCAACAGGTTAGTACACAGGGTGCACGCTGAATGGGCTATGCCTGTGTTGAGTGGGGTGTATGTAAGATGGTGGGGAGGGGAGCGAATGAGGAGTGCAACGCACGACAGATGGGAACATGTGCCACATGGCAAGGTTGGGGAGGGGGGGGGCACTCACATCGACCATGCAGAAAAGTGATGATATTTCCTTTCCCACCCTGTACATGTCAAATAGGTCAGCGCCCATCAGAAGATCGACATTTGGCGTGCCATCGCCAAGGACGTCCGGGCCCTGGGGGTCCACAACAGACGGGGCACCCACTGCCGAAAGAGGTGGGAGGACATCCGCCGCGGGACCAGAAAGACCGCTGAGTCTCTGCTGGGGATGGCCTCCTAACGTAGGAGGGGTGCCAGCCGCCAATGACCCCCCTGATGTCCCGGATCCTGGCGGTGGCCTACCCCGATTTGGATGGGCGCGTGAGGACATCACAGCAGACACAAGGGGGTGAGTATCAGCACATTCTGCTATCTTTGCACGCAGTTGAGGTGTCTGGGTTGGGGAGGAGGGCTGTGGGTAACTCAAGGCCAGGGCGCTTTCTGTAGGCTAGTCCCCTCCGTTAGGCATGGCCCTGTGCCCCAGCCCCCCACCTCTGTAGGGTGCCAAGTACAGCTATCCATGGTCCTGCATCACCCATGTGTGCATTTGTCGTCCATAGACCTGTAGGCCTAGTCACAAGAACTGAGTAGTGTACCCCGATTGCGCAGCGTAATGCAGGGGGCTTCTGTGTCTGTCCTCTCCGCCAACGGTGTTGCCAATGCATGCACTCAACCTGTCTTCATTTCTCCCCCCCCACCCATTTTATTTTTCTTCCTGTGCATGTGTGCATTAGCATCATCAGGCGGAGGAGAAGTGGCATCGGCGCACGAGGGAGCTGCATCTCACATGGCCCCGGAGGGCCATGCAACCGACTCTGAGTTCACCAGTGAGACAGAGGGCGAGGGGAGCTCCACAACGGGGACCCGTGGAGACGTCAGCGACACCGACACGTCCTCGGAAGGGAGCTCCCTTGCGGTGGCGGCAACATCCGTGCCCACCGCCACAACAAGTACAGCCGCCACCCAGCGCACCAGCCCCGCCCTCCCAGCAGCCCCTCGGCCTTCGCTCCGTGCCCGCTCGCCCAGGAAGGCGGGCATCTCCTTCGCCCCAGGCACCTCAGGCCCTGCCCCAGTTACCCCTGCTGCCCTCAGTGAGGAGGTCATTGACCTACTCAGGACACTCATTGTTGGGCAGTCTACCCTTTTGAATGTCATCCAGGGTGTAGAAAGGGAGGTGCATCGGAGCAATGCATACCTGGAGGGCATTCATTCGGGTCAGGCTGCCCATCAGCGATCGTTCAACGCTCTGGCCTCAGCACTGACGGCAGCCATTGTCCCTGTCTCCAGCCTTCCTCTTCTAACTCCCTCCACCCAGTCCCAGTCTCCTGTTCCTCTGCCTATCCCATCCACACCATCAGACCAGCCTGCACACACCTCAACACCCAAGGGCAGCTCATCCAGACATAAGCACCACAGATCCCACAATCATTCACACAAACAACATCCAGATGCAGACATGCCAACAGTCACTACCACCTCTGTGTCCCCCTCCTCCTCGTCTCCCTCCTCCCTCCCTGTGACGTCTCCACTCACACCTGCATGCACACCACCATCAGCCAGTACTTCCATCACCAGCACACCCTCCATTACAGTCAGCACACGTGCAGTCACCACCCCCACTGCCATTTACACGTCCCCTGTGTCCTCTCCCACTGTGTCTGTCACCCCCTCTTCCAAAGCACACAAACGCAGGCAGCCACCCACCCAACAGCCATCCACCTCATGACAGCCTCCAGCCCAAGCACCTGCACCCAAAGACAGCACACTTGACTCTCCTACAACCACATCCTCTTCCTCCACTCCCATACCCACTGCACCTACCCCTCCCATTGCTCCCAAGAAACTTTTCCTCTCCAAAATTAACCTCTTTGCATCACCTGACCCACCCCCTCCATCTGGTAAGAGTCCAAAGAGCACCTCAGCCACCACCAGCCCTGCATCTAGTATCACCATAGTGCAGGGCTATTGGAGTCCACCAGCTCCTAGGGAAGGAACATCGGCCAGCAGCAAGGGGACAGCCAGCCCACCCCCTGGGAAGAGGACAAGAAAAATTAAGTGCTGGCGCGAAAAGCATGAGACGGCTGCCACCAAGGAGAGTGGCCTTGCCCCGTCACCTGCCACATCATCTAAGGGAGGCAAGGGCCAGAGAGCTGCAGCGAAGGAGGGCAAGGGCAGCAGGGCGGAGAAGACATGCAGCATGCGAGCGCACCAGGAGGGCCCCACCAGCCCCATACCGGGTGTGACGGACAACACCCACGGGCCCAAGACTCCATCACAGGAGGGCCCCGCTACCGCAAGGTCGGAGGGCAACTAAGCGGGAAGTCTTGGCCAGGTCTGGGTCCCTTGAAAGACAGGACAAGCACTGCTGAACAGGGCCCCGCCAAGACAGGCACCGCTGAACAGGGCGCCGCCGTGAAGAGCACCGCTGAACAGGGCCCCGCTGTGAAGAGCACCGCTGAACAGGGCCCCGCCGTGAAGAGCACCGCTGAACAGGGCCCCGCCATGAAGAGCACCGCTGAACAGGGCCCCGCCAAGACAGGCACCGCTGAACAGGGCCCTGCCATGAAGAGCACCGCTGAACAGGGCCCCGCCGCGAAGAGCACCGCTGAACAGGGCCCCGCCGTGAAGAGCACCGCTGAACAGGGCCCCGCCAAGACAGGCACCGCTGAACAGGGCTCCGCCAAGACAGGCACCGCTGAACAGGGCCCCGCCGTGAAGAGCACCGCTGAACAGGGCCCAGCCGTGAAGAGCACCGCTGAACAGGGCCCCGCCGTGAAGAGCACCGCTGAACAGGGCCCCGCCAAGACAGGCACCGCTGAACAGGGCCCCGCCAAGACAGGCACCGCTGAACAGGGCCCGCCGTGAAGAGCACTGCTGAACAGGGCCCCGCCGTGAAGAGCACCGCTGAACAGGGCCCAGCCAAGACAGGCACCGCTGAACAGGGCCCCGCCGTGAAGAGCACTGCTGAACAGGGCCCGCCGTGAAGAGCACCGCTGAACAGGGCCCCGCCATGAAGAGCACCGCTCCCCTGGGCCCCGCCGTCTCAAGCACCGCTCCGCTGGGCCCTTCCTGTCAAGCACCGCTCCGCTGGGCCCCGCCGTCTCAAGCACCGCTCCGCTGGGCCCTTCCTGTCAAGCACCGCTCCGCTGGGCCCCGCTGTCTCAAGCACCGCTCCGCTGGGCCCCGCCGTCTCAAGCACCGCTCCGCTGGGCCCCACCGTCTCAAGCACCGCTCTGCTGGGCCCTTCCTGTCAAGCACCGCTCCGCTGGGCCCTTCCTGTCAAGCACCGCTCCGCTGGGCCCCGTCGTCTCAAGCACCGCTGGTCCATTGACAGTGCCGGTTCTGTGTCAAGCAGATGTTCACGAAGCACTCTGGGCACCATGCCTCCTCCAATACCAGTGGAGTTGGTTATCCATCTGATGGACTGTGGCTTTGCACTCCCCAGGATGGTACAGTGGGCATGGAGGCCCCTCGTGGATCTGGCGTCGTGGACTCATGTGGCTGAGGTGCCCCCCTTTCCCTTCCCTCTGAGGTGCCTGTTGTTTTATCATCTGATTCCCCTGCATTGTTCTCTCCAATGGTATCCGGTCTCCTGTGTGGGCTTTGCCCATGTGTTTGTACACATTGGCCCACGGACTATGGATATTTAACAGACTGTGCAGGACTTATTGAATATGTTTATACTTTGCACTATGTTCCTTATTTCTTTTGTATATTTCATATGGCATATTTACCATGACTTCAATGAACCTATTTTATACATAAATTTGAAACTTCATTTTAATTATGTCTTTGCATTTTTCCGGGGGCTTTGGGGGGTGTCACTCTGACTTGTAGCTCTGCATTGGTGTGTAGGTATTGGGGGGGGGTGGGTTGGGGGGGTGGGTGTATGGCGTATGTGTGTGCACGTAACCTTTCCTCCTCCCCCCTCCCCTGTGTCGTAGGTGCAGTACTCACCGTTGTCGTCTGCGCCGGCGTTCGTACTCGTGGTAGATGAGCAGGTAGACAAGAGCTGGTAGTATGTTTAATTCGGGTTCCATGCTGACCAGATTCCTCGTGGAGTGTGTGGAGTTGAGCGTTTTCCCATTCGTAGTCTGTTTCCGCCGTGTTTTTATCGGCGGGGCTCCCGCCCCGGAAAAGGTGGCGGATTGGTGAGTTGTGATAGGGTGGGCGGTACATTGTCTGCCGCCTGCCTGTTGGCGGTGACCGCCGCGCTGTTTGTCGGTCCCGCCGTGGCGGTCGGAGTGTTAAAGTGGCGGGCTGTGTTGGCGGTTCCCGCCACGGTCAGAATTGCATTTTTTGGACCGCCTGCCTGTTGGCGGGTTGGCCGACGCTTTAACACCGACCGCCAGGGTTGGAATCACCCCCTATGTTACTTAAAGTGTATATCCTATCAGACAAGGTGTTGATCCCATTATCCACAACAGCTAATGCCTTTTTTCAGATTTTCCTGGTCTATTTGCCTTAACCGGACAGCTGCTTCTTGTTGGGAAAGCTTCCAAATTTCATTATATACTTCATAGAAGAAACGCTTCCTATGGTGTTTGCTGGGGCCTAACAGGAAGTCCTGTAAGTCAGTGTTATTAGACAGGAGACTGAGATGTTCTCTAACTGCATCTAGTGAGGATGTTCTGAACCATTGCTGGCACAATTTTCCTATACTATGGGGGTCATTACAACCCTGGCGGACGGTGTTAAAACGGCGGTAATACAGCAAACAGGACGCCGGAAAAAAAAGGGAATTATGACCGTGGTGGAAACCGCCAACATCGACAGCCACTTTAACACTCCGACCGCCACGGCGGTTCAGACAAGCAGGGCGGCGGTCACCGGCAACAGACAGGCGGAAGACAAAGTACCACCCACAGTATTACAACAGGCCAATCCACCACCTTTTCCGGGGCAGATTCACCATTGATAAAAACACGGCGGAAACAGCCATTTCAAGGGAAAACGCTCACCTTAACACACTCCACGAGGAAGGAGGGCACCATGGAGCCGGAACTCCAAATACTCCCTGCGCTTGTCTTCCTGCTCCTCTACGAACATCAGCAACGGCGGCGCCAAAGACAACGGTGAGTACTGCACCTACGACATAGGGGAGGCAAAGTGACGGACACACACACGCAACACCCCCATCCCGACCCTCGCACACTACAACACACACACCAATGCATTTCCAATCATCACAGTAACAACCCACAACCCCCCCAGAAGAATGCAAACACAAAAAGGAAGTCAGTACAACCATTGTAATGTGTCAAAATACAGTAAACTCAGATATACATAAATATATACACATTCCAAATATATACATCACGATTAGTAGTGCAGGTATGCACATTTCAATGTCCGTGGAACACTGGGCCCAAAATGCATGGGCGAGGCCCACACACGATACCTGTCCTGAAACGGGGAGAACACTGCAGGGGCATCAGATAGAAATACAACAGGCACCTCAGGGGGAAGGGAAGGGGGGGCACCTCAGCCGGATGACAGCCCCACGCCAGATCTACGACGGGGCTCAATGCCCATTGATGTATCCTGGGGAGGTCAAAGCCACAGTCTCTCAAGTCTTTTCAGTGGGTGGTTTGCCCACTGACATATCCTGGGGAGTGCAAGGCCACAGTCTCTCAAGTCTTTTCAGTGGGTGGTTTGCCCACTGACATATCCTGGGGAGTGCAAAGCCACAGTCTCTCAAGTGGATAACAGTCTCCACTGGTTCTGGAGGGGGACTGGTGCCCAGAGTGCATCACGCTCCCCGTGACGGTCCCAGTTCCGTCACTGCCCCTGCCGCTCATGGGCAAATGATGCTTGAGTTAGCGGTGCTTGCCCTGCTCAGCTGTGCTTGCCCTGTTAAGCGGTGCTTTCCATGGCGGTCTTTGCCATCTTCAGCGGTGCTTGCCCATGGCGGTCTTTGCCTTGTTCAGCGGTCTTTGCCCTGTTCAGCAGTCTTTGCCATGTTCAGCGGTGCTTGCCCTGTTCAGCGGTGCTGTCCATGGCGGTCTTTGCCTTGTTCAGCCGTCTTTGCCCTGTTCAGCAGTCTTTGCCCTGTTCGGTGGTCTCCTGACCAGTGACGATGGGGCTGGCGGTGGCATCTTGGGCAGCGGGGAGGATAGCGGCCTTCTCTGCCGCTCTGCTCTTCCCAGACTTTGGAGACTTCTTCTGCCCCTTCACCACTTTGGTAGGAGTCACAGCTGACTCAACACTTCCCCTGGGACCCTTGTGAGTGGCTTTGCCGGCAGGTGTCTTCCCCCTCTCCCGTCGGGCACTGTCCAACTTCTGGTGCTTCACAGGGGGTGGACTGTCAGTGCCTTGTCACACTGGCTGCCCTGGTGCCCGGTGCACTCCACATACCTCTAACAGGCACCACTGGTACCGGAATCTTTTTGGCTGAGGTGCTACTAAGGGACCTATGAATTGGAGGGGGGGTGATCGGACAGAGGTCAAGGCTGCTCAGGAAAAGTTTCTGACGAACACTGGGACGGGTGGCTGGAGGGGGTCTGGGAGTGGAGGAAGAGGAGGTGGTTGTAGGAGGTGTAACTTTTGGTGATTTGGGTGAAGGTGCATGTTCTGGAGGCTGTCGTGAGGTGGATGGCTGTTGGGGGTGTGTGTGCCCGTGTTTGTGTACTTTGGGAGGGGGCGTCACAGACACACTGGGAGAGGACACAGGGGACGTGTAAATGGTAGTGGGGGTGGTGAGTGCAGGTGAGCGGGGTGTGGTGCTGGGTGTTCTGGTGCGAGTCCTAGTGGCTGTAGTGGTAGTGCATGCAGGTGAGAGTGTAGACGAGACTGGGAGGGAGGAGGGAGATGACAAGGAGAGGGACACAGTGGAGGCAGTGGATGTTGGTGTGTGTGTATGTGTGTGATGCTTGTTTGAGTGCCTGTGGGATGTGTGGTGCCTATGTTTGCCTTAGCTGCCCTTGTGTGTTGAGGTGTGTGCAGGCTGGTCTGATGGTGTGCTTGGGATAGGTTGAGGTACAGGGGATTGGGTCTGGGTGGAGGAAGTTGGAGGGGGGAGGCTAGACACAGGGACAATGGCTGCCATCAGTGCTGAGGCCAGAGATTGCAGGGTTCGATGATGGGCAGCCTGACCAGAATGAATGCCCTCCAGGAATGCATTGGTGTTTTGCAACTCCCTCTCTACACCCTGGATGGCATTCACATTGACGAACGTGGCATTGTCTCTTCCAGACCGAGGTCACAGCAGCACTTGCAGTGTAGGTCCTCTCCTGTCGAAGATCAGGTAACGAGTGATTGAACAGATAGAAAATGGCGGTGAGGTCCACAGCGATGACGTTTGCAGCGGTGCGTATCATCACCGCCGGCGCACTTCGTCATTGGCTCCTGGGACCCATAGGGTCCAATGTTAACCATTGCAGCATTGCGCCGCGGTCTTCGACCGCCTACCGCGACGGTGTACAGTGCCAGCGCAGTTACCTCACATCCCATTGTCCCACTTTAGAGGTCAGGCAGCCGCCATTTCAGGGGCCCACATGGCTTCATTTACAACTGCGTCACACATACCTAGGCCTGGACTCAACACACACACAGGAAGATTTTTGTATTTTGTGTCGGGTTCTGTGTAGCTGTGGGTAAATACCTCAGAATTGGTTGACTTTGTGGTCGCTGTTGTCCTTCCTAAGCACCGTCAGCTGGGATACGTGAGGAGATGGCAGAACTTTCCGGTGTACCGACCGCTGGTGGACCTGTTGACAATGGAGGAGCGACATTTAATCATCACCTACAGGTTTGACCGTACCACAATCCAGGAACTGTGTACCCAGTTGGAGCCTGGTCTGATGTCACCAATGCGCCATCCCACAGGAATCCCCCCTCAAGTGCAGGTGCTGTCAATACTCCATTTCCTAGCAAGTGGGTCATTCCAGACAACAGTGGCCATGGCATCAGGGATGTCCCAGCCTATGTTTTCCAACGTGTTGTCCAGAGTGTTGTCTGCCCTGCTGAAACACGTGAGGAGCTACATCGTTTTCCCTCAGGTGGAGGATTTGGCTACAGTGAAAGATGACTTCTATGCCCTGGGACATATCCCCAACATCATAGGTGCCATTGATGGGACACATGTGGCTTTGTTCCCCCCCCACTGGAGTGAACAGGTGTACAGGACCAGGAAGAGTTATCATTCGATGAATGTACAGATGGTATGTTTGGCAGACCAGTACATCTCGCAGGTAAATGCTATGTTCCCTTGCTCTGTGCATGACGCCTAAATCCTGTGGAATAGCAGCATCTCTCATGTGATGGGTCAACTCCAGAGGCACCGTGTGTGGCTATTAGGGGACTCTGGTTACCCCAACCTGTCATAGCTATTGACCCCAGTGAGGAATCCCAGGACCAGGGCAGAGGAATGCTACAATGAGGCCCATGGGCGGACTAGGAGAGTGATCAAACGCACCTTTGGCCTCCTGAAGGCCAGGTTCAGGTGCCTCCATACGACAGGTGGTTCCCTATTCTACTCACCAAGGAAGGTGTGCCAGATCATCATCGCCTGCTCTATGCTTCACAATCTTGCTTTGCGACGCCAGGTGCCTTTTCTGCAGGAGGATGGTCCAGATGACGGTGTTGTGCCAGCTGTGGAGCCTGTGGACAGTGATGAGGAAGAAGCAGAGGAAGAAGACATTGATAACAGGGACTCTGTCATACAGCAATATTTCCAGTGACACACAGGTGAGAACATTTTTTTTACTATTACATTTACTTTCACACTTCTACCTCTATCCTGTCTGTCAATTTGAAGCAGTATTTGCTAATTGAGTGGTACATTTCCATTACGGTTTCACAGGTGTGGTTACCAACGTGTGTCATCTGCTTGCATCCTTCATGGGCTTGTGATGTGTGACATAGGTATGTTGACATTACATTTTCGAACGGATTTTGTCATTGTAATAGATAATACACATTTTCAAAATCACAGACTGACTCCAGATTGTTTTGTGGTTCAAGGATGTTTATTGAAGTGCTAATTATTGGAAGGGGTGGCAAAATGGTGATGGGTGATGGTGGAGGAATGTCCATGGCAGAGTCCAGTCTATTAGTCTCACAGGTGCACTGCCCATATGGGCATAGGAAGTGGAGCTGGGACAGTTCCAATCTGGACACGGTAACAAAGTGGGACAGTGGGATGACAATCAGGGTGGTCTCATTTCCTGGTGGGGTTCTTGCCATCTTGCTCTGTCCTGTTCCTGGATCTCAGGGACCGCTTGCGGGGTGGTTCTCCATCTGCAGGGGGTGGGGTGCTGGTATGGTGGTGCTGTGGCGGGGCGTCCTGTCCACTAGCGCCGGCGGAGGTGGTGGTCAGTTCATCGTCCAGGCTAGTATCAGGGGCCCCTTGGAGTGCCACGGTGTCCCTCATGGTGTTCTATATGTCCTTCAGCACCCCTACGATGGTGCCCAGGGCGGAGATGATGGTTCTGAGCTCCTCCCTGAACCCCAAATACTGTTCGTCCTGCAGACGCTGGGTCTCCTGAAACTTGGCCAGGACCGTAGCCATCGTCTCCTGGGAGTGGTGGTATGCTCCCATGATGGAGGAGAGGGCCTTGTGGGGAGTGGGTTCCCTTGGCCTGTCCGCCCCATGTCACACAGCAGCCCTTCCAGTTCGCCTGTGTTCCTGTGCCTCCGTCCCCAGGACCGTGTGCCCACTACCACTGCCCCCAGGTCCCTGTTGTTGTTGGGGTGGTGAGTTATCCTGGGTTCCCTGTAGTGGTGGACACGCAGCTGATTGACGTGTCCTGGGTACGGAGGTATGGGCCTGCTGGGTGCGTCCTGTACTGGTGTTACAAGAGGGCGGAAGGTCAGTATTGGGCTGTGCCTGTGCGAGGGGAACCGACTGTCACGAGGCCCACGATGGTCCGGGCTGGTCAACTGGATCCAGTTGGCCAGAGCTGCTGTCATCACTGTGGGCCTCTTCTGTGGGTGGGGTAGAGGTGTCTGGACCCTCCTGTCTGGTGATGTTAGGTAGTGGTCCTGCAGGGGTATAAAAGCATGATTATTGCATGTGTGTGTGTGTCATGGTGTGCAATGGGTGGGTGAGCGTGTACCCCAGTGCTAGAATTCCTGTGTGGGGACTTGTGTGATGATGGTTGGGGGGGTGTTATGGGTATGTGCAGTGGGCATGCTTTATTGAGGGATGTCCATGCTTTGTTGTGTCATGCAGAGCTTGGTGTTGGGATGGGTGGTTTGTGTTATTATTACATTAGTGAGGAGATGGAGTGATAGGGGAGGGGGTGAGGGTGGGGGTGTGAGATAGCATGCAGGTAGGGTGGGGGATATGATAGTTAAGATTTGACTTACCTTTGTCCATTCCTCCACCAACTCCTCCGAGGCCCTCTGGAAGCATAATGGTCAAGACCTGCTCCTCCCATGTTGTTAGTTGTGGGGGAGGAGGTGGGGGTCCGCCGGCAGTCCGCTGAATCGCGATGTTGTGCCTGGAGACCACTGAACGCACCTTCCCCCATAGGTCGTTCCACCTCTTCCTGATGTCGTCCCGATTTCTTGGGTGCAGTTCCACTGCGTTCACCCTGTCGACTATTCTTCACCATAGCTCCACCTTCCTAGCCATAGAGGTGTGCTGCACCTGTGATCCAAATAGCTGTGGCTCTACCCGTACAATTTCCTCCACCATTAACCTGAGCTCCTCCTCCGAAAACCTGGGGTGTCTTTGGCGTGCCATGGGGTGGTGTAGGTGATTTGTGTGGGGTGTATGTAGTGATGAGTGTGGTGATGTGTTGTGGTGTGTGCTATTTTGTGCGTGGATGTTGTGTGGGTGATGGTGTGCCTCTGTGTGGTAGGGTTGCCTATTGCTGTACTCTCTCTCTGTCGCCTTCGTCTCTATTTTTTGGTCGTAGGGGTTTGTGGGTGATGTGGGTGTGTGTTTTATATTGTGTTGGGTGTGTGGGAGTGGTGTTTGTATGTGTATCAGGTGTGTGTATTTGGAATTGTCCAATGTGGCGGTGTTTTGGAGATGTGTGTGTATTTTGAGCGCGATGGTGTGTACCGCCAATGGAATACCGCGGTTGAAAGACCGCCGCGTGGATTCGTGGGTCATAATAGCATGAGCTTGTTTCTGTTGGCGTGACGGTGGAGGATTTGTTTTCGCCAGTTTATCACTGACCTTTGTTGTGGAGAACTTGTGTGGGTGTCTGAATTTCGGCAGATTCCGAGATGTGGGTCATAATAGCTGTGGCGGAATTCCGTGGCTGCGGTGGTGTATTGGCGGTCTTCTGCACGGCAGTAAGCGGCTTTCACCGCCAATGTTGTAATGACTCCCTATATGTTGTAACTATACCTGCATGTTCAGATGATACATAGCGAGGGTCCGGCCTACTAGTTCTAAAACTCCCTGAGGAGTTGATAAAACGTTGATGACACCCATTGGTATCTATTGGCCACAATAACCACCCGCCAGGACGTGTCAGTGAAACATTAAATGCACCATTCTGGACCCATTTGTTGAGCTGATCTTCATTTGCACTTTTATATTTTTGCCATTTATAAAACTTTGCTGAGGCAGGTATACTGGGCATGTTTAATTCCTTAATTTTAGCTAAGCCTAAACAACTTGTTTGTTGTACTGTTTCATTCAAGAATATCATTTGTACAGGTATGAGGCATGCTCTAAATAAAGCTTCCTTTCCCTTAATTTGCCAATGTCTAGTTCCCCAAACACTCTTCAAATCAATCAATTTCAACCAGTATTCATAGCCTACTATAGACAACCCGGAAACAAAGCATTCCGAATATATAAATTTAGTATTCGTGAATAGCATATGTATATCTTTAGTAGGTGGTACTTTATAATAATAACACCCAGCATTTTTCACATTGTGCCCAGAAAAATATGTAAACTTTTCAGAATATATTTTAGAACTCCCTAGTGATGGAGTCGGGCAATGTTTCCATTGTGTATAGTTAAAAACAGTTTTGGGGCTGCTAGCTCTATGCATAAAGTGGTGCCCATAATAATTATAGCAAAACATATCACCATAATTCTCTTTTGATTGATAAACATCTTCGTTTTCAAACACAGTGTAATATTGCAATTCAGTCATCATAGAATCAATTGTTTTCACATCCCAATCATCACAAACAATGCCTGGTATTATAATATCGTTCATTGATAGTTTGAACACATATAGTATTTGAATTACTTCCATGGGACCAAATGTATCAAATATTACTTTGTCCCAAACGATCCTATCAGGAATTGGTACTGCGGAAATGTTCACAAATGATAAGTCTCTTCGGGCCTTGTGTGATGAAAAATGTGGTTTTAAGACCTCCTCCACCAATCCAACTGTTGATTTTTTAGGGAGAAAATGACCATGTATTAACAAGAAAAAGGTGACAACAAAACCAGTCCAAAGTAGGAAAGCTAGGACGGTCAAAGAGAACCATAGATAGTTGCATGGAAAAATAAAATATGTTTTTTTAAGCCAGTTCGTTAGCTTGCGTGTTTTGGACTGTTCAGGTGTCAAAGAGATGAATGAGTCTGAGACGTCATCATTGAAGTCAGCAAAATATCCAGAAGCAGTACGTGCAAAAGCTGGAGCCGTGGTCAGTAGTGGAATTGGTGTTTCCCGCGGTGGCACACAATAAATAGCACCATCCGTCTGTGTTGGAGTTGAGTCAATTCGGTCAATTATTTCTGTATTGTTCGATGTTAGAGGAACCAATGCAAGATCATCTTCCACCCTCCCCAAGCTCGGAGAGGTGTTAGTGTTGGCATTAATAACCTGTTGAGGGACTTCTTGACCAGTAGTAAGAGGGATTCGGGGACTACTGGATGTTCCTCTTGGTCTGCTGTGCAGGATCGGCCACATGGTGTAGTTTGACATTTTCTATGGAGACAAAACAATTTTCTTTGGCACCTGCCAACGGTGGGAGTTACAGTTCTGGTACCATGTATTCCCAATACTGGGACTGGTGCTCGATAGGAAGGGGCAAATTCCTTTTTCACAGCAACTTTTTCACATACAAGATTCCCAACTCTGGGAATCCAGCCAATAGGTGTTACAGGCACGTCCTTAACTCCTGTGGAGGCAGCACTGATAGAAGAATTATCGTCACGGAACTGTTGCAATTCCTGTAAAAGAGCGACATGTTAATTTATGTAAAAAGGTGTTTCTGCTGCCTCCACGCCAGGACCATCAAGATCCAGAACATACATTCGCGTTCCGAACAGGCACTCATATGAAGTAGGACCCCCCAGGGACCTTGTAGGCAGATTATTAAGTGCTCTCTGGACTCCGTATAGGTGGTTAAGCCAACTACGACCCATACCTAAGACTCTGGCTGTTAAGGATTGCTTTAAATCACGGTTTAGTCGTTCCACAACACTATTTCCCTCGGGATGAAATGGAGACAAGTACTGCATTTGGACCCCCAACGAAGCCATGGTGTCCCTGAATGCCCTTGAGGTAAAAGCAGGGCCCTCATCCGAATGGAAAGCCGCAACCGCAAATGTACCGATAAAGACTCGCAAATTTTTAATAACAGTCCGAGCGTTAGACGAGCCTTGTGGCCACACCCATAGAAATCTGGAACATGAGTCAACAGCCACTAATGTATACTTGTATGAACTATCCGGTGTTAGGGGACCGCTAGGGTCCAAGTACACACATTGTAATGGTTTATTCTAAATCAAGAGGGGTGTCTGCGGCGGGCGTTTGGCAGTAGAAACTTTGATTTGTTGGCAGATGTGACAACAAAGAACATACTGCTTAGTCTCTTTATAGAGGCCTGGCCACCAATAACGGGCTTGCAAGATCAAAATTGTAGCCGCCACACCAGCATGGGCAAATGCCACCCCTTCATGCGCTGCTTTAATCAACCTGGGTCTTATGTCTTTTTGGGGAATATCTCTCATGCCTACACCTGGTATTCTAACTTCAGCGTTCAGGCAATCTCCCATTCTGTAGGAATATTTTGCCGGAAAATGTTTTAGGATAGGGCTTTCCATCAGCCGTAGCTTTCACGGCAGCCCATATGTCTGCGTACTGTTTCGTACTTGAACGTGTTACTGCAGCTACAGTGGCCACAGCCACTGCTGACTTTGCGGCTTCATCAGCCAATGTGTTTCCAGCAACGTGTATCCCAATGAGCTGGAGTCCAAGTGTATGTACTACATGGACATTTGGTAGCGTCTCTTTCCGATCGGCTACTTTCCCCCACAGAAGTCTGTGTTTAATGGTGTTGCCTTTGGAATCTCTGAACCCATTCTGGTGCCAGTAATGCAGATATTCATTAAAGGTCTGGACACAATAATATGAATGACAAACAATCAGCGTAGGCTGTGCAGGATCCGTGTGTTCCAGTGCCATCACCAGAGCCTTTAGCTCTGTTAACTGTGCTGTGCAACCCCCTAGTGTTTGTGTAAATGTATGTAGAGGACAAAATGTATTGCCCTCCATGTAGCCGCTTACGACAGTGCAAGCAGCGGAGTACTGGTGTTTTGTGCCAATTGCGTGTTGTGCTGAGCCTTCTGTATACATGACACTTTGATATTGTTCAATAGGCAATGTATTTGCTGGAACTGGGTATTCTATTTTGCACTGCACAAATTCTTGAGTTTGCAATTTTGTGTAAAATATGTAGTCAACATCAGTGGCTGTCAGAGACGTAGCCCATTGTATCCAGCGTGGATGTGATGCTTTTGCTTTCGGAGCGCTGGCTTTTGTAACAGCCTCTAGGGCTGGGATCGGAGAAACAACAATATTGTGTTTTCCTTGGGCAAGAGATCATTCTTTTATGACAGCCATCTGTACAGCAGTGAGAATGTTCTCAGTGGGAGCAAAGCGTTGTTCTGCCACTGACTATAAATGTGATTGGTATGCCATCGGGACTGTCTCACCTTCATTAAATGTCACATAGGTGAAACCAATGGCACCAGCTATTACTCTGATGACCAAATGTGTTTTGTTGTCCCTCGTGTGTAAGTGTTGTGCTGCAAGCATGTCTGTTTGCAAATCTCAAAGAATGCGTGTATGTTCAATTGTCCAGAATTTACTTGAAAAATCGAAATGCATCAGATCATATAAAGGTTTTATGCGTGTAGCATAATCTGGAATGTAAGTTCTGCCAAAATTTAGAAAGCCCAATAGAGGTTGGAGTTTTTTAATCGTATTTGGGGGTTGTAACTGCGCACTTTTTTAAGAATTGTGGTGCTAGGCTTTTTCCTTCACTTGACAGCTCACATCCCAAGAACAGGACGCTGAGGAAGGCAATTTTTGTTTTTTTGAAATTGAATTTGT
Organism: Pleurodeles waltl; assembly: GCF_031143425.1. Taxonomy (NCBI): domain Eukaryota; kingdom Metazoa; phylum Chordata; class Amphibia; order Caudata; family Salamandridae; genus Pleurodeles; species Pleurodeles waltl. Next base: position 560,660,926 of record NC_090449.1, read on the forward strand.
AGCCAAATTCAGCAAATCCTTCAACAATGTTGGCTACCCATCTTAAATGTTGTAGCAATTCATCATCCGTAACATAGATATCATCTACATAGGACAATGCTTCAGGATCAATCTTGTGCAAAATTTCTGTCATACGAGCTGCAAACAGTCCTGGACTGTTCTTATACCCCTGAGGTAAACAATTGAATTTTTCTGGGAGCCTAGTGCGCTGAAACTTGTTAAGTCTCTACTCTCACGCACTATATTCTGGCAGAAAAAAACCATTGGAAATGTCCAGTGTTGTTTTGTATTGTTTATGCACTAGGGCCCTCATTACAACCCTGGCGGTCAGTGTTAAAGCGGCGGTAACAACGCCAACAGGCCGGTAGAAAAAATGGGATTATGACCACTGCGGAAACCGCCAATGTAGACTGCCACTTTAACTCTCCGACTGCGAGGGCGGTAGGAACAAACACCGCGGCGGTCGCCGCCAACAGACAGGCGGAAGACAATGTACTGCCCACACTATTATGAGAGGCCAGTCCGCCAGCTTTTCTGGGGCGGTATCAATGACATCAAAAGCACGGCGAAAACACTACACTGAAGGGGACCCACTCACCTTCCAACACTCCACGAAGAACCAGGACACCATTGAGCCTGAATTGCAGGTCCTCCTCATGTTGGTGTATCTACTAATACACCAGGAAATAGAAAGAAGGCGGCGGCGATGACGACGGTGAGTACTGCACCTAGCACACAGGGGGTGGGTAAAAGAGAGTTACATACACACAGGGCATGCAACACCCCCACCCTCACCCACAACACCATACGCACTAACACATCCAACAACATGACTGATACACCCCATCACCCCCTGGAAGAACACAAGGACAAAAGGAAATGAGTTTAACCAGTGATATTTTGGAACATTCAGATATAGCAATCGAATAACAATAATTCAGTATATACAAATATTTACATTATGTACAGAAGGCCGTACACTGTCCCTTTTAAATGTCTCTGGACCAGTGGTCCCAAAAATAATGGGCGAAGCCCACAGATGACACGTGTTTCAAAACGGAGAGAACACTGAAGGGGCATCAGGTCGAAAAAACACAGACACCTCAGGGGGAAGGGGAAGGGAGGCACCTCTGCCGGAAGATGGTACAATGCCACTGCTCCTCCAGGGGGCTCCATGCCCACTGCTTGGTCCTGGGGAGTGCAAAGCCACAGTCTCTCTAGTGCGTGCTTTGCCCACTGCTTGGTCCTGGGGAGTACAAGGCCACAGTCTCTCTAGTGGGTACTTTGCCCTCTGCTTGATCCTGGGGAGTGCAAAGCCACAGTCTCTCTAGTGGGTGGTTTGCCCACTGCTTGGTTCTGGGGAGCGCAAAGCCACAGTCTCTCAAGTGGGTGGTTTGCCCACTGCTTGGTCGTGGGGAGTGCAAGGCCACAGTCTCTCTAGTGGGTGGTTTGCCCACTGGTTCTGTAGGGGCTTTGAGCCCAGTGTGCTTCATCCTGCTAAGGAAGGGGTGAGTGGATGCATCTCTCCACTGGTTCTGGAGGGGGCTTTGTGCCCAGTGTGCTTTATCCTGCCAAGGAGGGGGTGAGTGGATGGCTTCTTCCACTGGTTCTGGAGGGGGCTTTGTGCCAAGTGTGCTTCATCCTGCCAAGGAAGGGGTGAGTGGATGCATCTCTCCACTGGTTCTGGAGGGGGCCTTGTGCCCAGTGTGCATCATCCTGCCAAGGAGGGGGTGAGTGGATGCCTTCTTACACTGGTACTAGAGGGGGCTTTGTGCCAAGTGTGCTTCATCCTGCCAAGGAAGGGGTGAGTGGATGCATCTCTCCACTGGTTCTGGAGGGGGCTTTGTGCCCAGTGTGCTTCATCCTGCCAAGGAGGGGGTGAGTGGATGCCTTCTTTCACTGGTTCTGGAGGGGGCTTTGTGCCCAGTGTGCTTCATCCTGCCAAGGAAGGGGTGAGTGGATGCATCTCTCCACTGGTTCTAGAGGGTGCTTTGTGCCCAGTGTGCTTCATCCTGCCAAGGAGGGGGTGAGAGGATGCCTTCTTCCACTGGTTCTGGAGGGGGCTTTGTGCCCAGTGTGCTTCGTCCTACCAAGGAAGGGGTGAGTGGATGCATCTCTCCACTGGTTCTGGAGGGGGCCTTTTGCCCAGTGATGCTGCACCTGGGGTGTGGCAGTTCCCATACCCTCACCTGGGTATCTGAGCTACAAGATGTGCAGGGAACAGGTAGCATGATTCTCCATGGAGGCCTAGCCATACTTCATCCTGCGGCAACTTAGGCTGCAAACTGCTGGTAGTGCCAGTGCTGGTGCCTCATGTGGTGTGTGCAGGGTCCAGGACGTCTCCTGCAGCCTCGGACGGCTGCCCACTGGGGATGCTGCTGATGTCCAATGTAGTGGCACCGGCTGGGCACGTGGCGGTGCAGGTGGTGATGGCTGCGGCGGTGATGCTGCCGGTGTTGCCCGAGGTGCAGGTGTCTGTAGTAGTGGAGGGAGACACCAGACCGTCTCCAGCAGCATTGGAGGGCTAAGCACTATGGAGGATGCTGGTGACTGACGTTGTGGCAGCAGCGGTGCAGGGGGTTGTGCAGATGGCAGGGCAGGTGGCGGTGCAGTTGGCGGTGCAGGTGGCGGTCGATGCGGCGGTGCTGACCGTGGTACAGGTTTCTGGCCTATCTGGGGAAATGGTAGTCACCAGCCCATCACCAGGAGGCTTTGTGCCCTGAGGTGACTTGCCCTTGCTTTTGTGGCCCTTCCCCACCTTGGTAGTCGCTGCTGGGACCTTGGCACTGTCCTCTTTGTGTTTGTATGAGGCCTTGCTAGGTGAGTGGTGCGACTTTTCCCTGCTGCATGCCGGCCCCTTCTTAACTTTGGCAGGTAGCGGAATCGGGTGGTCCTTACCATCTGTAGGTGGCACACTGGCAGCCCTGACGGGTGCCCCCTTTGATCCTCACAGACTTGCAGGGACCACAGCGGACGCCGATTTGGTGGCTGAGGTGATGGCTTGGGATCTAGACATCCTGGTCCTAGGGGAAGGCCAGGGGGAGGTGTAGGGAAGAGGTCAACATTAGCTAGGAAATGTTTTTTTGACACACTGGGATGGGAAGGTGGAGGGGGTGTGGGAGTGGGAGTGGAGGAAGAGTTAGTGGTTGTAGGAGGTGGACGTCTGCTGAGTTTGGGTAAAGGTGCATGGGCTGGAGGCTGTTGTGAGGTGGATGGCTGTTGAGTGGGTGTGTGCCTGCGTTTGTGTATTTTGGGAGGAGGGCTCACAGACACAGTGGGAAAGGACACAGGGGACGTGTGCATGGTTGTGGGGTGGTGATTGCTTGTTAGGGGTGTGTTGTGATGGGAGTGCTGGTGATGGAGGCAGTGGCTGATGATGTAGTGCATTCAGGTGTGAGTGGAGATGATACTGGGAGGGAGGTGAAGGAATAGGCGGAGGGGGACCCAGTGGAGGCAGTGGATGTTGGTATGTGTGCATGGGTATGGTGCTTGTGTGAATGCCTGTGTGATGATGTGTGGTGCTTATGTTTTCCTGAGGCACTTTTGTGTGTTGATATGTGTGCATGCTGGTCTGGAGGTGTGAATGGTTGTGGGGGTGGTGATTGCTCATGAGGGGTGTGTTGTGATGGGCGTGCTGGTGATGGAGGCAGTGGCTGATGATGTAGTGTATGCAGGTGTGAGTGGAGATGATACTGGGAGGGAGGTGGAGGAAGAGGAGGAGGGGGACACAGTGGAGGCAGTGGATGTTGGTATGTATGCATGGGTATGGTGCTTGTGTGAGTGCCTGTGTAATGATGTGTGGTGCTTATGTTTTCCTGAGGCACTTTTGTGTGTTGATGTGTGTGGATGCTGGTCTGAAGGTGTGCTTAGGATAGGGTGAGGAAGAGGGGATTGGGTCTGGGTAGTAGAAGTTAGAGGGGGGAAGCTGGACACAGGGACAATGGCTGCCTTAAGTGCTGAGGCCAGAGCCTGAAATGCTCTCTGTTGGGCTGCCACGCCAGAATGAACGCCCTCCAGGTATGCTTATATTTGTTGCAAATGCCTCTCGACACCTTGAATGGCATTCAGAATGGTTGACTGCCCAACAGTGAGGGATCCCAGGAAATCAATAATCTCCTCACTGAGAGTAGCAGAGCTGACTGGGGCAGGGCCTAAGGTGCCTGGGTGGAAAGGAGATGCCCATCCTCCTGGGTGAGTGGGCACGGGAAACACTCTGAGGGGCTGCTGGGAGGGGAGTGCTGGTGGGGGGGTGGCGGCTTTACCTGTTGTTGGGGTGGGCACAGATGCGTCCGCCACCACCAGGGATCTTCCATCAGAGGAGGAGACACTGTCACTGGTCTCCCCTTCTGTCCCGTCATGGTGCTCCCCTCGCCCTCCGTCCCACTGGTGGCTTCACCCTCCGTGCATTCACCCTCCTGGGTTATGTGTGATGCAGCTCCCTCCGTCGCCGGTGCCTCTGCTCCTCTGCCAGATGATGCTGATTCACACAAGGACTGGGTGACAAAACAAGAAGGGGGGGATAGACAAAGGACAGGCATGGTTAATGCCAGCAACACCACTACCGTTGGCGTACACAACACACACTGAGCTGCCCTATGAACTAGGCCATGCCCAACCACTCACTAAGGTAGTCACCAGCCCATGGGGTACAATGCCTAACGCCAGCACCTGCACACCTGATACCCACAGGACCCTGCACACTAGTTGTTGGTCATTTGTACCATTGGGGTAGGAGTGCATCAGAGCCTACAGACAAGGGACCTACCCTGGCATGAACGCCTTGGCATAGGGGCACCCACAGCCCACATCCCCCAGCCATCTAGTTCCCAAAGGGCTCAAAGTCAGCTTTCTGAAACTGTACTCACCCTCTTGTGGTTGCTGTGATGGTCTCAAGCGCCCATCCAAGTCCAGATAACCCACAGTCAGGATGCGGAACATCAGGGGGGTCATGGTGCGATGGGCACCCATTCCACATTGGGAGACCAGCCCGAGCTGGGCCTACACCGTCTTCTTGCTCCAGTGGCGCAGGTCCTCCCATCGTTTGCGGCAGTGGGTGCTCCACCTGTGATAGACCCCCAGGGTCTGCACCTCCTTGGTGATGGCATGCCAAATACCCTTCTTCTGGTGCGCACTGACCTAGAGGGTAAAGACAGTGGAAAATGTAATTACTCACCCAACTGGAGAGTCACACTCATTGCCCACCAGTTCCCACCCATGTCCTGATGCACATACAGTGACCACCTCTCAAGCAGCAGTCAGTCCAGGATGCCTTAGCACCCCCCAACATGTGGCTTCCATCCACACCACTCCAAACAGGCATTGCCCACGCATCATGCTCACAGTGTACTCACCTGTTTGTCTGGAGGACCGTTGAGTAGCGTGTACTGGGGAGGACCCCATCCACCAGATTCTCCGAACCCTCTGCAGTGAAGGCAGGGTCCCTTTCCCCAGACACATGAGCCATTGTCACTTCCAGACTCATGTCACAGCAGCACTTGCAGTGTAGGTTCTCTCCTGTTGATGATCAGGTATTAAGTGAGTGAATGGGTAGAAAATGGCAGTGACGTCCATGGCGGTGCGTACTGTCACTGCCAGCATACATCGCCATTGGTTCCTGAAACCCATAGGGCCCAGTGATAACCAATGCGAAGTTGCGCGGTGGTCTTCGACCGCCGACCGCAACACTGCACAACGCCAGCGCAGTTACCTCATTTCCCCTGGTCCCTCCTCACAGGTCAGGCAGCCGCCATTTTAGGGGGGCACATGCCATGGCACCTACTGCGTCACAACACATATTGGCACATATACTGACTCTCGATTTCACACCCTGCTTCTGTAACATTGATTCAGACACAGTTGTGCTATCTATGTGGTGTATCACATTCCGTTCACCGTTCTCCTCCATAGGCTCAGTGCTCCATTTCCTGGCAAGTGGCTCCTTCCAAACTACAGTGGCCATGGCATCAGGGATGTCTCAGCCAATGTTCTCAAATGTGTTGAGCAGGGTGTTGTCTGCCCTGCTGAAACATATGCACAACTACATCGTGTTCCCCCAGGTGGAGGATTTGGCCACAGTGAAAGCTGACTTCTACGTCCTGGGACATATCCCAAACATGATTGGTGCCATTGATGGTACACATGTGGCATTTGTCCCCCCGCAGAAATGAACAGGTGTACAGGAATAGAAATAGCTATTATTCGATGAATGTGCAAATGGTGTGTTTGGCGGACCAGTACATCTCCCATGTGAATGTCAAATGTCCTGGCTCTTTGTATGATGCCTATATCTTGCGAAATAGCGGCATCCCTTATGTGATGGGCCACCTCTAGAGGCACTGGGGGCATATTTATACTCCGTTTGCGCCGAATTTGCGTCGTTTTTTTCGATGCAAATTCGACGCAAAACTAACTCCATATTTATACTTTGGCGTTAGACGCATCTAGCGCCAAAGTTCATGGAGTTAGCGTCATTTTTTTGCGTGAACACCTTCCTTGCGTTAATGAGATGCAAGGTAGGCGTTCCCGTCTTAAAAAATGACTCCCAGGCATGTGCGTGGTATTTATACTCCCGGACAAAAATCACGCCCGGGAGTGGGCGGGGCAAAAAACCCCGCATTTGCGCCTCTTTTTAACGCCTGGGTCAGGGCAGGCGTTAAGGGACCTGTGGGCTCAGAATGAACCCAGAGGTGCCCTCCCCTGCCCCCAGGGACACCCCCTGCCACCCTTGCCCACCCCAGGATGACACCCAAGGATGGAGGGACCCATCCCAGGGAAGAAAAGGTAAGTTGTGGTAAGTATTTTTTTATTTTATTTTTTTGTGGCATAGGGGGGCCTGATTTGTGCCCCCCTACATGCCACTATGCCCAATGACCATGCCCAGGGGACAGAAGTCACCTGGGCATGGCCATTGGGCAAGGGGGCATGACTCCTGTCTTTGCTAAGACAGGAGTCATGTTAATGGCATCTGGGCGCCCCAAAAAAATGGCGCAAATCGGGTTAAGATGATTTTTTTGCCTCAGCCTGACTTGCCCCATTTTGGGATGCCCAAACGCCATTTTTCCCTACGCCGGCGCTGCCTGGTGTACGTCGTTTTTTTCACGCACACCTGGCAGCGCCGGTCGGCTAACGCCAGCTAACGCCATTCAATAAATACGCCGCCCGCATGGCGCTTCAGAATGGCGTTAGCCGGCGCTAATTTTTTTGGCGCAAAACTGCGTTAGCGCAGTTTTGCGTCAAAAAGTATAAATATGGGCCTGGGTGTGGCTAATAGGTAAGCCCAAGGTCCCCACAAAGTATGAGTAGGTGTCTGGGTATGGGGTTGTCCATAAGGTTTAGTGTGTGTCTCACATTTGTCCCTCGATATTTGCAGTCGACTCTGGTTACCCCAACCTGTTATGGCTACTGACCCCAGTGAGGAATCCCAGGACAAGGGCAGAGGAACGTTACAATGTGGCACATGGGCGAACTAGGAGGATTATTGAGAGGACTTTTAGCCTCCTGAAAGCCAGATTCCGGTGCCTCTATCTAACAGGTGGCTCCCTGTACTACTCACCTAAGAAGGTGTGCTAGATCATCGTGGCATGCTGTATGTTGCACAACCTGGCATTGAGACGCCAGGTGCCTTTTCTGCTGGAGGTTGAGCATGGTGATGGTCTTGTGGCAGCGGTGGAGCCTGTGGACAGTGAGGATGAGGAGGCAGAGGAAGAAGATGTTGACAACAGAACAAACATTATCCTGCAGTACTTCCAGTGACACACAGGTAAGAGACTGTAACTCCTCTTCACATTTCAGTATATTTTAGGACATTGTACATGGCAGCCTCTTACCCCCTGTCTATGGACACTGACTGTTTCCTTTGGGTTTCCTTTTTTCAGATCTGTGTACCCCATTCTGGCTTATGCTAAGTGTACTGCTGCCCAACAACTGTCATACATTAATGTGTGTAAGTTAACACATACCTTGCAATGCTTTGCTAATGTTGTAGTAAGACATTTGTGAATCATCAGACTGACTCCAGATTGGTCTTTATTTCAAGAGTGTTTAATTAAGGTGCTAATAAGTATAGGGGTATGTGCAAGGGGCTGGGGTGATGGTGGAGGAAGGTCCATGGTACAGTTCAGTCTCATGGAATCACAGGTGCATTGTCCAAGGGGGCATAGGAAGGGGAGCAATGGCAGTTCAAGGTGGACAGGGTAACAGAGTGGGACAGAAGGGTGACAATCAGAAGGATCCTATTTCCTGGCGGGCTCTTGGCAATGTTCTCTGTCTTCTGCCTGGATCGCAGGGACCGTTTGCAGGGTGGTTCTTCTTGTGCAGGGGGTGGGGTGCTTGTGGCCTGTTGGTCCTGTGGAGGGGCCTCCTGTCCACTAGCGCCAGTGGAGGTGGAAGGCTGTTCATCGGTTTGGCTAGTGTCAGGGGCCCTTTTTTGTGGCACTGCCTCCCTCAGGGTCTTGACCATTTCAGCCAGCACCCCTGCTATGGTGACCAGGATGCTGTAGATTTTTGTGAGGTCATCCCTGATCCCCTTATACTGTCCCTCCTGCAGCCGCTGGGTCTCCTGAAACTTGGCCAGTACTGTGCCCATGGTCTCCTGGGAATGGTGGTATGCTCCCATGATGTTTGAGAGTGTCTCGTGGAGGGTCGATTCCCTGGGCCTGTCCTCCCCCTGTCGCACAGCAGTCCTCCCAGCTTCCCTGTTGTCCTGTGCCTCTGTCACCTGAACTGTGTGCCCACTGCCACTGACCCCAGGTCACTGATCATCCTGGGTTAGTGGGGTTGCCTGGGGTCCCTGTAGTGGTGGACACACTGCTGATTGACGTGTCCTGGAGACAGTGGCATGGGCCCGCTGTATGGGTACTGTGGTGGTGTTTCCTGAGTGGAGGCTCCGTGGTGGTTTTGGACTGTGGCAGGTTAACCGACTGTCAAGAGGTCCCAGATGGGCCAGGTTGGTCATCGTGATCCAGGTGTGCAGAGCTGCTGTCAGCACTGTGGACCTCTTCGGGGGGGACTGAATGTAGCTGGCACCTCCTGTCCGGTGACGTTGGGTAGGGGCCTGTTGGGATGCAAATGCATTGTTATTGTATCTGTGTGTGCCATCTTTTGCAATGGGTGTGTTTCCCTTCTAGATTTGTGTTTTCCCTGTCGCCTTGGCCTTGTGTGATTGCTGATTGTGTGGGCTCGGTGGGTCTCTCTACTTGGCATGCTGTGGTGATGGGTGTCTATGCAAGTATGTGATGGGTATCCATGCATTGTTTTTGCATGCAGGGCTTTGTATTGGGATGTGTGGGTTGTGATGGTGGGGTGGATGTGAGGTGATGGAGTGATGGGAGTGAGGATATGGGTGGGGGTGTGTGATAGCATGCAGGTAGGGTGGGGGGGATAAAGTAGTAAAGATTTGCCTTACCAGAGTCCAGTCCTCCTACTACTCATGCGAGGCCCTCAGGATGCATGATCACCAAGAGGGGTCCACCGCCAGTCCTCTGTACTGCTATCTGGTGTTTCGATACCACGACACGCACCTTTCCCCGCAGGTCGTTCCACCTCTTTCCGATGTCATCCCTGGTTCTTGGATGCTGTCCCACGGCTTTGACCCTGTCCACGACTCTCTGCCATAGCTCCATCTTCCTTTCAATTGACGTCTGCTGCACCTATGATCCGAATAGCTGTGGCTCTACCCGGATGATTTTCTCCACCATGACCCTTAGCTCCTCCTCAGAAAACCTGGGGTGTCTTTGAGGTGCCATAATGTGGTGTGAGTGATATGTGTGTGGTGATGTGTAGGGTGATGTGTTGGGATGTATAATGTGATGTGTGTGGATGGTGTATGGTTGATGGTGTTCTGTGCCTCTGTGTGAGTGTGTACTTTCTTGCATGTCTCTCTGTGTGTGTTTTATAGTGGTGTGGGTGTGATGTGTGTATGTGTGTCAGGTGTGTAGTTTGAATTGTCCAATGTGGTGTAGTTTTGTAAGTGTATGTGTATTTTAAGCGCGGCGGTGTGTACCGCCAATGGTTTTCCACGTTTGAAAGACCGCTGCGTTGATTTGTGGGCCGTGATAACACTGACCTTTGGTGTGGCGGACTTGGATGGGTGTCTGTATTGTGGCGGTATTCTCTGTGTGGGCCATAATACCCATGGCGGATTACCACTGCGGTCACGGTATGTTGGCGGCCGTCAGCATGGCGGTAGGTGCCATTTACCGCCAGTGTTGTAATGGGGGCCTATATTGTTCATTAGTGCTGTGCTATGTGAGTTTTGTATAGCAGAAGTGCGTGTATGACTGTTTAAGTGTCTGTAGTCTCAGAGTATTCTATATGAATGGTCTGATTTAGCTACTGGGAATAATGGATTATTCATTGGGGAGACACAGGGTTCAATTACGCCTGGTACTCTAATTGTGTGAGTATTTCTCTCACAGGTGCTTTTGCTTCGTGTTTTTTAGGATACTGAGGTTGGGGTTGAGGTTTATTTTTAATTTGAATTACATGGTAGGGGGATCCTTTATCCCATCCTACGTGATTTCGGTATAACGCAGGTGCCTGTGCCAAAGCCCAATCAATGGCATAGGATTCAGCGAGCTCCTCTGGAACAAGGGGCGAGAAGGAAGGCTTAATCACGTCTTCCCCATATGGGCAGGTACGGACAAATTCAGGTGGCCAATCTTGTTCGGCCAACAAAACATCATACATGTTTACTACGTGATCCCAAAAGATTGCATCTATTATGCGCTCAATGTCTCCTTCTAACTGTAGCGTTACTTTATACACCCTATCAGGTGTGGTGACACTCATGTCCTCAGTTTCTACTTGTAGAAAGTCATCAGTTGCTTTCACCTCCAGATGCTCTAGAAGACTCCGGTAAACTATTGTGACCTCTGCCGTGCTGTCTAGCAGTGCTAGAGTCCACTTCTTGTTCTTCAAGAGGACCCTCTTCCTGAGTGGCATGTCGGACTGCGACTGCTGCCACTTTTTTCTTTTTAAATTGTGGTTTTTGTTGGACGGGTTTCTCTTCCTTTTTTACAGAAACCTACAATGAGCGTTGTGATTCCTGTCTCGGTCTCACATACTCTTTTCTTCGCTCTGACCACCCACCTCTCTCATTTCTTTTTTCCGCTGATTCCTGAAAGGAACGAGATTGGCATGTATCAGTATGTTGATATCTATCAGGCGTTTTTATATCATCTCGATTTCTGAGATTATATCTGTTCTGCGGGGTCTCAGTACGCTGAGATTCTCCCCTCTCTTTTTCAGGAGTTTGTTGTTTTTTATCCTAGCGTTTTTTATTACCCTCAGGTGCTTGTTTGGGAAAATCTTTATTCAATTTGCCCTAAAATTGTGATTTAGATGGTCTGGCCCCTAAACTGTCCCAAACAATGCTAGAATAGGTCTCTGCAATAATCTTGGGCAGCTCTCGTTCCTGACCCTTTTGTGAAACGTCACGGAGCCGCATGCGCACTGCTAGTGCGCCGCTTCCCCTTTAAGGTTGCTTAAAATGATTGTGGATATTCTGGCAAAATTGTCCATCAATTGCATCCCCAAATCTTAGGCCCGGGCAGCCCCGTATTCATCTTGAATTTGTTTTAACACCTCCTGTGGATTGGCAAGTGTCGGTGTGCTGTGTACGGTTGTATAGTGCGGGGCAAATACCGTGCCCCAGGTATTACAGTTATCCACTGTAGGGACCATCCCAAATGGCAAGCACATCGTTAATATTCTATGTTTATCCTGAGGTCCCGTATGGGGAAATACTGCCTCCAGTGCATTAATTTTTTGTGCTAACCAAAATGGAGTTTCCTCCCGTTTGGCGGGTACTTTACCCATAATCGAATGTAATGTTGCAGGGTTTATACCTGGTGTTACTGCATGTGGATGTGCTGGCATAATCGAATGTACAGTCGCAGGGTTTATACCTGGTGTTACTGCATGTGGATGTGCTAGAGCAGCACGTGCTGTGTTTGCATTTAATGTTTGCGTTACAAATTGTACTAATCGTGTATATATCGCTGTTAATTCTGTATATAAACGACGAACCTCAGCTACCGCTAAATTTGCAACTGCAGGATGTGGTGTATAGGTGGCCATTAAAGGCCAGGTAGGACCATTGTTACTTAGAGGACTTAACCTTACTGGTAAAATTGTGTGGGTTAGGGCGCCATCAAGCCAATTATTATGCTCTTGATAAGATAAAGGTATTTCTAAATATGTGTATGCTCTGTATTGTCCAGGCACATTTGCAAGTGTATAATGATGAAATATATTTGTGTTCCCATCAACTGCTGGAAATGTGACCCACAAATAAAACACTTCTTTTCTATAAGCTTTATGGGCATCCACCACGAATGTGACTGGACCCCCCTGTGGCGTTGGGCTATTTCCTAATAAATGTGCTGTCAGAGGTTGTCTCATATTAACTGCTATCTGTATCTGCTGTGGATTCGCATCATAGACGTACTATATGTTCAGAGAAGGCACACCAATAGGGTTTTTCCTTTTAAGGTTCAAGCTTGAACAACCTCCAGCTACAAAATAGGATAGCCTACGTAGCTGGGGTGGAAATCCTCAGTATCACGGATGTCTTCGTATATGGTATTGAGGCATCATTGCATATAATGAGACAGAGATATTCCGGAGGACCTGAAAGTTAGAGCCTGACCAAACGTTGGCGGCACCATGTCACGTAGGCTCTCATTATTTTAATGAGACCACTGAATTGTGAGCGGCAGAATCGCCTGAGCTGTGGGAAACTAAGTCCTACCAACTGCGGCTGACACCTGTCGCTCCAATCCGGGTTTCGCTTCGGCCAACTAGCAGTGCCTCATATCTACCCAAAGATAGTGATGACTGGGCAGCTGAGCGCATGACATACTTGGCTTCTCAGGGAAGTCGTGGTCACTTAGGTCTCATCCGTTTCTCTCATTTACAATCCAGTCTCATTTATAAATGACAAACGGAGCAGTATACGTTTCAATAATGAGTTTAATAAAATGACTGCATCTTAGAAAGCAAAGCGTGAGATGCAATAACCAGTACGACACAACATGACTATTAAAATTGTGATGAGAAGAGGAAAGCATAAAAACAACGCTATCATATTGTCACTATAATCGAAGGACTAATTCCTACCTAGGTCATGATTGAGCACAGAATGTTAAGCTCTAATTCTGCCCTTCAGGTTTCCCTGGGAAGACACCAACCCCCATACCTGAGCAAAGGCCTGCGGTCTGTGTGAGCATCTGTAGTGAAGCATTCAACAATCAGCATACAGCTGTGGTTCACTGGCTGGAATCTCCCTCTAACGTGTAAGGGACAAGGAAGTGTTTTTATAACAACACAACTGATGTTCTGAGAAAATGTTCCTGCTTAAGGATGTGTATTTTCTACGAATGTTGGAGACTAAACTTCTACCACGTTCACCGGCAATGTACCATGCTGTAGCCTTGGAAGAAGCACAGAGTGATCAAGAATGTCGTGTTTGAGAACAAACTGCTGGCCTAGGCAAAAACAGCTAGATAAATTGAAAATAAAACAAGACCGTAAAAATGGTTATAGTAACAATAACAAAATTAAATTGAATAAAATATATCTAGGTTAAAGAGCACAGCGGCCTAGTGTGTTAAAATAACGTGCATGGAGCTATAACTAAAATGGCTATACAACACAGCTACCTCTATCGGCCTAAGCCACTAGAACACTACTACATTTCACTAATAAGAGATAACTGGACCTGGTAAAAGGTGTAAGTACCCAAGGTACCCATTACAAGTAAGGCCAGCCTCCTACACAGCACACACAGAAGTGCCAAAGCGCCATGTTCAAATGATTGTTTATGTGCAGGAAGGGATACCTTCCTGCACATAAACAATCATTTCTGCCATTTTGCTCTTTCTATGCATGCAGCAGAATGCAGCACGCATAGAAAAAGCAAATAACGAGGAGGAATAAAAGTATTCCTTCTTGTTGTGCCCTGCTAATGCCAACCCTGGGGTTGGCGTTAAATTTTAGCGCTGCCTCAGGTTTCATAAATCTGAGGCAGTGTCAAAATGCAATGGGTGTTGCTGTGGCACATCCACAGCAACAGCCATTGCACAACCCTTTCATGCACCATGTTGCCTGGGAAGGGGCCGTATTTACAAGGTGGCGTTAAACCACAAAAAGTTGCTTACCACCTCCTTGTAAATACGGAGCAGTTCTTAGTGCCACTGGAGCATCACAAAAAGTGATGCTTCTGTGGCGCTAGGGTCTTATAAATACGGCCCATAGTGCACAGAGTGAAGACAGATTAGTGAAGACAGATTTTTCCAAGCTAGTAAGCCAGAAATTTGACATCAGAGCAAGTGTACAGTGGTAGATCGATGTTAGGTTCCATAATAAGACTGCAACAGACTCAAACTACAGATGCTGTGGTCAGAATATAAATACCTGACTGATGAGATGAGTAGCAGGAAAAGGAAAATTAGCAAACTCGTTGCCACTGAGAATGAGGAATTGAGTGAAGTTCTAGTCTGGAAGACACTGTCCGTTACGCAGCCCTCATCTTCATATTCTAACATGGAGATGACATTCCTTTGGTGTTGTGAGCTTTCATAATGAGAGGAGGCATTTCTTGAAGAGAAGGCCTTTAAACTTTAATTAAGTTTGCTCAAGTTGACAGCATTGACTTTGGATCAACCATCTGAGTTAGTTTATCCCATTTCCACAGATGAGATAAGTAGGGGTTATTGCGGGGCTCAAACGGGGAAAGTGAACAGTGAAAGTTGGATCTATACTCAGATTTATGAAGGAACGCTAGACTTGATGGAACCAGTGTAGTGAATCCTCTTTAATGGTGTCTTATTGGGGATAATATTTATGCATAACTGGATAGAAGTGACTGTTATTCTAATTTTGCAGTCAGACAAACATACTCTGCAGTGTGTCAGCCAAGTGAAGAGTGGTTTAGCTGCCAGTGGAGTGTTTAGTGCAGGGACTGGCTGCAGGTTATTAATTATGAAGGATATGAGTTCCTTCACAAGTAATAGGTCAGTAATTGTGTCTTTGCTGCAAACCAAGAACTCCAGTGTAGCCTTTGAGTCTCTCAGGGAAGTAAAGCAGAACAGTCAAGTGCCTACTCAGGGGATGTGGGGTGGGCTACCAATCCAACTTGCTGTCACGCAACAACAACATTCAATAACTTATTGTTCAGTCAGTGCTTTTTCTTTTAAGAAGGAAAAGTACTTTTACTACACACACACACACACTACTAAATGCTACATATTAAATTATGACTATATACATTAGGTAATTAGAAGTACCTTTAGTGACATCCTCATAGCACATTTCATCCCTGGTAAGTCTTGAACCCTATAAGCAGAATACTACCCACCCATACAAGTTTCACCATAAGAATATAAGGGGATGGTGCTATATTTAACGCATGCCTACTGTCTTTGTCAGGGTGTCACCTCACTAAGAAAACAGCCACATTTTATGGACCACCATAATATTCTAATAAACCTAATGGGGACCATGATCATATTCAAATGTAATTTGTTTAAGCACAATTATTACATTGGTTATCACCAGCAATGTCAATAAAGTATTTTAAATTGAAATCAACAATAAACATGAGTGTCAAATTATTTCTTTACTGTTTACAAGCCACATATTGCAGCCATAGGACTAACCTCCAGGGAACAAGAACAAATGCTGGAGGTCTGTGAATGCTTAAAAACAAAGCAAGAATCTAATAGTGTTATCCTTACAAGGCCCAGTAGATTTAGGGTTAGGTTTTAGCAGTCATGGGGCTGGTGCACCTCCTGTAGATCCCCACAACAACTTTAGAAGTAGGCTGGTGGTATCCCTACCCAGTTTTGGGGCAGCTTAGGCAAATAAAAGATGCAAATTAGGGCCCACATGAGGCATTAGGACACATTCCTTGGCTTAGTCTTTCAATATTTTATGATCAGCAGTGCTGCTTCCTTATATTGCATTGCACCACATACATTGTTGTCCTTTTCCTTTCATATGTGTGCCCAAAACCACCTGGGGCACCCACAGCATCCTGTAATGTTGACAGCCACGGAGGGAGCCATGGAGGGATCCACAAAGCCCCCGCAACCACAGCCTGCTCCCTGCTTGCTGCTCCTGTGCAAGAGGCGTTGCCTTCATTTCTGTTCTCACCACATTGGGAGCAAAGTCCTTTGTTGCTCCTGCCTGCTTGTGGAAGCATGCACATTCTCCTGCCCCCTGCGAGTGTGGGATGGCATTACAAAGTTGGTGTGACCTGGACCCCCAGACAGATATATGGTGGCAGCAACATGCCTTGCCCTAAGTTCTTCTTTGTCTACGGGAATGGGGTCCTCTGGGACCTCTTGTGTTCTGGTGAGCCCTGTGAGATGCGGTCCCTAGGGCCCAAGGTTGGCTTGGAGAGGGGCCACAGGCACGTCCCCGGCCCAAAGAAAATAAATACATAATAATGTCCTGCCCTCTAGGCTTGGATCACCTCATGGTTATTAGAGATTGCAGGTGAGTACTATGCCCCCATTTTTCTTTTTGGATAGTTAAAAGGAGCACATTTTCAGGTCTGTATTTCTCTGGCCCCATTGGGATGATTCCTTATATTGTGGCTCATTTTGCATCTGATGGTGAGGCCTAGCTCCAGGAGCATCCTGAGTGCTGTGATACTCTGCAAGTGTAACATGGAATCTAATAGGCTCAATGAAGATCCTACAAGTCAATAAGAAGTTTGGTTCTTTTTTGTCTTGGTTGTTTTCTGGCGCACAGTTATAGAGAAGGCTTCCAGTGCTGCTGCATTGTGTGGTATTGTTTTTCAGGAGTTTGTGCAGAGATGGCAGAAAGGCTTCAACCTGCTGCAGCAGCTCCTTTGAAGTTGAAAGAGAAGGGGATCCATCAGGAGGAGCAGGAGTTAGAGCAAGGCCACAACTTGAAGGGATCTGTTGTGTAGCAGTTATTCTCTCTTCCACCTTGGGAGAATAAAGTGAATGCACATCAGATAACTTGTTGCCTGTGCAATAAAGTGATTTCTCGGGGCACTGGGCAACAGCATTCCTTCTGCACCACAGGAATGCACAAGCATCTCTGTGCCATGCATGCCACCTGTTTGAAGACAGCTGAGACAAGGTGTGACCAGGAATTGCTGGAACTTGGTCAAGATTTGTCTGTTGCTACTGACAGCACATTACCTGCTCCTGTTGCATTAACATCAGGCGTTCTGAGACAACCAGCATCCCAGCCTTCCTCCTCTATTCCATAACCATGCCAGCAGTTGGCTCCCAGGTTCCTGTGAACCATTTTCAACAAGAATGGAATATCACTGATTCATGGGGGTACAGAAACGTACTGTTTGTCCGGGCACACAGTAATTGTTGCAGGTGAGAGCACTACGAGCTGGTTCTTGCTCACCGTAGTCCATCCCAGAACCCCTAATTGCCTATTTGTTTTTGCACGGCATGTTGAGACCCTGCTGGATGCATTTTGGGTTCTGATTTTCATTGATTATGTTGACATACAATTCAAAAACAGGAGACAAATACAAAACAAAAAGAAAAAAGTTCTTATTAGAACTATATTCAAAGTCATTCTGTTGTTATTGCTAACGTTTTACTTACAGGTACTGGCAGTAAGTTAATGCAATTAAAGTGTAAACAAGAAGGTAAATGATTGGTAAGTGTCTATAAAGACTACAGTGGTGTGGTGTACAATGGTATAGTATACTGTGTAGTGGTATACAGTGGAGGGGCATAGAGTGAAATATCATAGAGTGGAATAGCAAAGAGTGGAGTGGGATTACGTTTAGTGGAATAGCATAGAGTAGAGTGTTGCACTGTGGAGTACCATACAGTGGTGTGGCAATGAGTGGAGTGGCGCATAGTGGACTGTACTACAGTTGAGTGCTGTGGAGTGGAGTGGCTTACAGTGAAGCAGTGTACATTGGAGGGAGGCACAGTGTACTATCTTACAGTAGAGTGGTGTACAGTGGAATGGCATAGAGTGGATTTGTGTGCAGTGTAGTGTCATACAATGGAGCAGCATAAAGTTGAAAAGCATACAGTGGAGTGGCCTAAAGGGGAGTGGTGTACATTTGACTGCCAAACAGTGGAATAGTATACAGTAGAGTAGCATGTGATTAAACAGCATAAATTGAAGTAGCTTACACAGGAGTGGAGTACACTGCAGTGGAATACACTGGAATAGTATACAGTGGAGTGATGCAGAGTGGTGTAGAGTGGAATCAGATACAGTGGAGTGGCTTATACTTTAAGATCATGCCAGCCCTGCTCCTTGCCATATACCTCCACGACCGAGACCGCCGACGAAGACGATGATGTTGAGTACCGCAACCTACGACACAACACAAGGGAGGAAAGGGCACAGTTACATACCCACCCACCCACTCCACCTACCCTGCAACGCTCCCACGACTCTTCATAGCAGCACAACCCATACACCCCACAACAAGAGGTACTTACCCGACACAAGGCAAATCCAACCTGACCATAGTACATACAAATGCCCCACACCCGCAATCAATGCAACGAGAGACCAAGGTTCAAGAGTGTGCCGCCAAAACACAGGCCACACATAAATATTTATTGCCGCTCACAGAGCTAACTATTCACAACAAGGCCAATGGCTAGTCCATAGTGCCAGACGTGTTTGGGCTACAATGGCCCCAACCTGACTCCCAAAAGTGCACGGAACTCTACCTAATGGGGCAAAAATCGGGCATCCAGGCACCTCAGGGAACAGGGGCAGGGGGTGGTGGGTGTGGGGATTTGCGACAGGTGTGGGGCTTGGACTTGCGTTTGCGAGGTGAAGGGGGTTTGGGTTTGACCTTGGAAGGTGGGGGTGTGTGCTTCGACCGGATGGAGCCAGATGGACTTGGCTCTGCACGGGGCTTCTTCCTCTCTGGGGAAGGGGCACGGGAATGTGAAGGGCCGGCAGGGGCGGGCTGTGAAGTGGAAGGAGTGGAAAGGGCAAGGAGGTGCGCATGCTTAGGGACAAGACGGGGGTGGGCCAGTGGGTTGGAAGAGGTCAGCATGGGACAGGAAAAGTTTTTTCAGAGCGTTTGGGTTGGACCTGGAGGAGGGCATGGGAGTGGAGGCAGAGTGTGAGGACATAAGTGGTGTAGGGGTGAGTGGTGTGGGTGCAGGTGACTGGACAGTATGCTGAGGTGTGGTGGATGTGTGATGGGTGGGTGTCTTTGTGCGTTTGTGTGTTTTTGGAAGAGGGGTGGTGGACACAGTGGGAGAAGACAGACTTGCAGTGTGGATGTATGTTGTGTGGGTGTCTGCAAGTCTGGTGAGTGTGCTGCATGTGTCAACTACAGTAGTTGTGGTGAGTGCAGGTGTGGTGCCTGGGGTGCATGTATGTATGTCTGCTATTGTGGTGAGTGCAGGATGAGGCTGAGCAACAGTGACTGAAGTTGCAGTGGCTGGAGGTATGCATGTAGAGGGGACAGACAGGGAGGCGGAAGAGGTGGGCACACTAGGGGAAGTGGATGTTGCTGTGTGTGCATGTGTATGTTGGCTGTGTGAATGCTTGTGGTAGGAGGTGTGGTGCTTGTGTTTAGAAGTGTGACTTTTGTGTGTTGAGGTGCTTAACTTTGTGTCAGATTGTGTGCTTTGTACGGGTGAAGGGAGTGGGGAGCTGGAAGGGGGAGACGATTTTGGAGCTGGGACGGAATGACCAGGGAAACTGGCTGCCATCAAAGAGGAGGTCAGAGCCTGAAAAGATCTCTGTAGGCCAGACACGGCACCATGAATGCCATCCAAATAGGCATTGGTCTGCTGGGAGGAGGTGTTGGAGTCACTACCTACAGTGGTAGTTGCCTCCCCCATGGTACTCCCCTCGCCCTCCAACCCCCTTGTCCCCTTGGTGTTGGATGATCTGCCTCCGAGGATCCGTGGGCGGCTGCATCTCCACTCGCTGGTGTTTCAGCTCCCTTGCCAGATGATGCTGATGTACACAAACAACACAAGAGAACAGGGATGGGGAGACAAAACAGGAGAGACACTTGTAAATAGCTGAAAGGAGTGAACATAGTGGCCAGACATACACCCACCCAGAAGACCCCCAACAGGCAGCCCCTTCCACTATGCCCCTGGCCATGCCCCTGACTAGAACCCTGCTCTACACCCATCCCCTGAACTCTCTAAGGACTCAACGGGGACATCATGTAGATGGACTTCAGTCAGAGTCCCTGCAACTAAGCAGCATAAACCCTAATGCACACACAGACATTCTTCAAGGGTTAAGATTGTGATATGTGTACTCACCCACTTGTGACTGATGTGCAGCCTTCAAGCACCCATCCAGGTCTGGGTATGCCACCGCCAGGATGCGTAGCATGAGGGGGGTCAGTGCCCAACAGGCACCCCTTCTAGGTTGGGAGGACTTCCCCAGCTGGGCCTCACAGATTTTTCATGCCCAGTGCCGCAGGTCCTCCCACCTCTTCCTGCAGTGGGTGCTCCACCAGTTGTAGACCCCCAGGGTCCACACCTCCTTGGTAACGGCATGCCAAAGTGCCCGCTCCTGGTGGGCTCTGACCTAAAAGGGAGACACAGAAATGTAATACAGAGGTCAGGCACTTGGAAATTATGTACAGCTGGCTATACGTCCACTATGGGATGGACAGTACTAACAGACTTACAGGACATAAGCATGCAGCATGGCATGAACCATGGCCCATGGAGGGTCAGAGGTGCACACATATGTACGTCCAACACCATCCATTACACACAACCATTGCCCCCAAACACCCGGCTCACCTGTACCTTTGGCCGTCAGTAGAGCTTGGTGTACAGGAGCAGGACCCCCATCCACTAGCCTCTCCAATTCCTCCTGGGTGAAGGCTGGGGCCCTTTCCCCTGCAACACGAGGACACAGCAGTACACTCAGTGGAGTACCTGCTCACACGAGATCAGGGAGTCAAGTGAAGTTGTGGTGGTGAATTAGCGTACATACTGCAGCGGACTGCATCGTCACCGCCGGTGGAGATCATGATACGCCAGGATTCCCCATTGGCATCCATGTTAACCAATGACTGTTCGAACAGCAGTAAACACCGCCTTACGCTGTTACGTCAACCTCTAGCGGTAAGAGGTCACTTCCACAACGACAGTTCTGGATTACAGGGGGCAGACATATTGGCCTTAACTACGCATTAATAAAAATGATATCTGCACAATGCAGGCCTTATTGTTCACCTAACACCTATGCATGTGACCATTAACAATATCACCATAACAAACTCTGTTCACTCATTATGGTCTAGATGAAATTCTGTCAAACTTTTAAGTCCCTACAATCAAGTCAGCAGTGCACAATGAATGACAATGTGTGCCTATGTATGTGTGTTCCTCACACGTGTTTCAAATCCCTCCTAGGTACCGACCCTTGTGGCAAGGAAGGGCCCCATTGGTGTACAGACCACTTGTTGATTTGCAGACCATGGTGGAGCGTCACATCATAATCAATTACAGACTCACCTGTGCAACTACTCTCGATCTTTGTGCATTACTGGAGCCTGCACTGACTCCGGCAAATCATAATCAGCATGCCATCCCTACTGAAGTGCAGGTGCTCTCTGCACTCCATTTCCTGGCCACGGGCTCCTTTCTAGTGACAGTGGGCATGGGTGCAGGATTTTCACAGCCAATGTTCAGCATGATACTGACAAGATTTCTAAATGCATTTGTATGACACCTGCAGTCCTGTGTGAGGTTTCCCCGAAGTACTGACATCCCTGCCATCAAATCTGACTTCTATACATTTGAAAACATACCCCATGTGATAGGTGCCATCCATGGCACCCACATATCTATAGTACCCCCAAGCGTCAGTGAACAGGTGTACAGAAACAGAAAGAACTTTCACTCCATGAACATCCAATTGGTATTTACTGCAGACCAGTACATCTCACATGTGAATGCCATGTTCCCCGGTTCAGTCCATGATTCCTTTGTGCTGAGGAACAGTAGTGTGCCACACAAGATGGAACAACTGCAAGAGGACAGATGGTGGATCAAAGGTAGGTGTTTCTGTCAGTAACTGCCACCTAGCAGACAGCCAGTCTGACTCAGAGGCTTGATGATGACTGCTGTGTTTTGCACATTTTTCTAGGTGATTCTGGCAATTCCAACTTGCGTTGGCTCCTGACACCAGTGAGGAATCCTGGGACGGATGCAGAGAGGAATTACAATAAGGCCCACGGATGTACTAGGAGGGTGATAGAGCACACAATAGGTCTCCTGAAGGCTAGATTTCGTTGTCTACATATCTCTGGGGGTTCCCTGGCCTATGGGCCTGAAAAGGTGTGTAGAATAGTGGTGGCCTGCTGCATGCTGGCAGTGAGAAATTCTATCCCCCTCTTGGAGGTGGATGGTGCTGTATATCCTGACCAGCTTCCTCAGAGAGGGGAGGAGAGTGATGGAGATGATGAGGAAGGGGAAGATGTCAATTCCAGGACCCAACTGATACAACTTTACTTCCAGTAACTATGTGGGACTAAGGGCTGACATTTGTGTTTGTGAAACATACTGTCAGTGTGGTTTGTCATCTGGGGGGGGGGGGGTGAATCTACTATTTGCAACTGGGTCCAGGTCTGCATGGTACCAAATACAATTTAGTGGTTCTTTTTTAACAATATTCAGGCACACAGGTGTACTTTCATGCTATGAATTACAAATAAAGTAGTTGTCAGCCAGTTGCATCCATACTTCACTTTGTTCACACATTCTGACAGGGGACAGTGTTACAGGTGTGATGTGTTTTATTTGGGGCAGGGATTGAATAGTGCAAATTTCAGTGATGGCAGTTGGTCATGGGTGGTTGTCCTCAATGCCAACATGGTGGCAGCCTTGTTGTAAGTATTGATGGGTCCATCCGTGCTTACATGAGTTCTTATTGATTATTAGCACTGTTTGGTGGTTGATTGTGTGGAATGGTTGTTGGGCAGATTGTTGCAGAGTCACTTCTTTGAGGGGGCCTTGTTTTTAGCAGGGGTTTCAGTTGCATATCTTGGCCTGAGGGTCCGTTTGGTTGCCTGCTGTTGACCTAGAGGGGATGACATGCTTGTTCCTTGGTTTCCTCTGAGGGTAGTTTGTGGAATGTTGCTGCTGGTGCTGATGCTGCTGATGCTGTCATTGTCCGGTCTGTCTCCTGTGCTGTAGTGGGGGCCTCCTGTCCTGTGTGGGTCTCAGACTGGGTTTGTACCAGCTGCAGCAGTGCTCCTGCTATGCTGGCCATTGTGGCATTGTGCAGTTTCCACTGCTCCATGGCCTCTTGGTGGTGTTCCTGCTGCATCCTCTGACTATGGTCCAGGGTGGATACTATCTGGGCCAATCTGTCATGGGTATGCTGGCAGGCCCGCTGGACCTTAGAGATCACGTCCTGGGCTGGAGCATCCATCCTGTGGCCTCCACCCTGGGTCAGTGATGCCCTCCCACTGGGCCTAGCCCCCTGTGCCTGTGTCCCCTGCACAGGTCTGGCGGTCCCACTTGTACTGGGGCCATTGCGTTCATGCCTGTTGGTAGGGGGTGACTGTGGCCTTTGTACCTGTGTTCCACCAGTCTGTGGCCTGGATACACTTGTGTGGGGACGGTTGCCCTGGGCTGATGTTCTTGCCTGGGTGGTAGGGGTGTCAGTGATATCCTGGGTGGGGCTGCTGGATGGTGACAGTTCTCGACTGTGTGAGGGTCCAGCCTGCTCATCAGTGTCCAAGGATCCATCCCCAGTGTCCTGTGAGGTGCTTCTGTCTCGCTGGGGGGCACTGCCACTCCTTGTCCCCTCCGTCAGGGTGGCAAGGGTGGTGGTGCCTGTTGGGGGAAATGGACATGTCTTTTACAAATGCATGCTTGGATGGGGTGCACAGGGCCGGGCTGTTTTGTGCAGGTGTTACATTTTGGGGCCATGCAGGTTGCCTTTGTGAGGTTTGCACTGCATTTTGCTTAGGATGTGGAGTTGCATTGTGGGTGGTGTAGTGCCATTGTGAATCCTTGCAGGGGTAGGTGGCTGTGGACAGGGGGAGGGATGTGGCCCTGTTAGTGGGTTTGTGGCCATGCATGGGGAATGGATGTGGTAATTTGTGGCCTAGGTGGGGTAGAGGTCCTGGTGGGTGTTGGAGGGGTGGTGTGGTACATGCATCCCAGGTATGATGCATATGGAGTAAGTGTAGATGACTTACCCGAGTCCATTCCTCCAGTGAGTCCAGTGAGTCCATCAGGTTGCAGGATGACCAGTACCTTTTCATCGCAGTCTGAGTATTCGGGTGGTGTTGGTGGTGGTCCTCCCCAGTCTTCTGGACTGCAATGTGGTGCCTGGATGCCATGGCCCTGACCTTCCCCCGCAGGTCATTCCATCTCTTGCGGATGTGGTCCCTGGTGCGTGGATGGTGTCCCACTGTATTGACCCTGTTGACAATGGTCTGCCATAGCTCCCTCTTTCTGGCAATGTGTGTGTGCTGCACCTGAGCTCCGAATATTTGTGGCTCTACCTTCAGGATCTCGTCCACCGTGGTCTTTAGCTCCCTTTCTGTGAAGCGTGAATGTTTGGAGGGTGACATGGTGGGTGTGGTGAATGGTGTTGGGGCTGGAATCGCGGTGAGGGTGCTCTTCTGTGGGTAGGTGTGAGTCTCGTGTATAGTGGCATTCGGTGTCTGCTTCTGGTGCTCTCTGTCTTCGTTGGCCTAGTCTTGTTGCAAAGGATTGTGGGGTGTGTCGGTGAGTGTTGTATGGTTTTGTGGATGTGTGTCAGGTGTGTGGGTTTCTAACTTATCCAATGTGTGCACTTCTTGCTGTTGGGTCGACTTGCCGCCCGTGGCAGTCAGCACCACCAATGGTCGTTCGACTTCCACTGACCGCCAAGGTGATTTGTTCATCATTATTTGGAGGACGGGATGTGTGTGTGCTCGGTGGTGGTGGGGTGGAAGGTCGCGCATTTCCGCCGACAGGGTCCTGGCGGTGACTGGTGGACTGGTGATTTTTGGCAGGTTCGGGATTTTGGTTCATTATATGGCGGGTTTCTATTCACCGCCAATGGTGGTCTTCTGTTCACCGCCGACCGATGTGGTCATAATGACTGCCTTATTGTGCAATAACATCCTACTTCTAATTTCATCACTTCATAATTGTCAGCATCTCCATGTCATGATTATCCATTGTGAAGGCAATCATATTCGTCACCTCACAGAGGTAAGAATTGAAATTGACATGAAAGCAACCTTTACATCATTGATGAGTTGTTTCTGCCACCCATTTTATGTATTTCAATATTTGCCAAAGGATCCAATGGAAATACTCTATAGAAAATGATGCCAAGTAAGAAAAAAAAACAGAATCAGCAAAATGGGGTCTGCATTGCTAACAGCTCATAACATGTCCTCTATATATCCCCTTGAAATGTGTTTTTTTTTTAGATGCTTCCCTTTATCCTGGTGATGGTGTCCATTTCACTACAAATAGAAACAACATCTTCATTAACAACATGAGCAAACTAATACTACTACAACATATGTAAATTCCCAATAACTAGCTATCAAAAGACTCTTTTATGAATCAATCTAACAGGAGAATTATTATATGTCAATAAGTATGGCTTATTTAAAAAAAATATTTTTCATTACTGCTGTACTCTCTAGAGTCCCATGCATTTGTACCATGGGTAATCTGTAATTTTTTTTGAAAAACTCAATACATCTCTAAACATATATTTGTACATCAGGCAACTATGTCAACCCCAGACCCATTACAATTACAATCTTAAAGCAGTTTTAACACAATATTTTACTGTGTATTGTAAAACACTCTGAAAGTGCTATTTAAAACAACATGACTGCCATACGGTTCTTAAACAATCCTCATTGGCCTATCAGATTATCCCTTGTCATTGCTATGTATGAAGTTGTACCACGGTACTACAGTGGCCACACATATAGATAAACAAATAACTTTAAAATTACTTAATTTCATTCTTGCAGTACCCAAAATAATAACCTACACAACTTAATATTTGGATTTCCTTAAATCTCTCAAAAACTGCTTAACGGATTTACACCAAATAAGTGAAAGCGCAATCTGAGTACCAAAAACTATTTTTTCTGCCAAATTTGATGTAATTCTGTCCAGTGGTTCCGGTTGTAGTTGTGTCTAAAGTTCCTATGGAAATTAACATGGGAAACTTTTTCTCAGCCCCCGCTTGACGCATCACCCCAAAACTTTCCGTACACAACCAGAATCACTGGGGCTCTTATTCTGGGAAATTTTGTGAAGATTCACTAACGGTGCCAAAGATATAGGCAAGTAAAAAAACACTTTTTCTATGTAAACATGGTTTTAACTACAACTACCTAGTGGCGACTGCCAGTAGGTAATAATAAATATATATATATACAGTATGTATATATATATATACTGCAAGCTTTTCACTCTACACCTGTATATATATATATAAATATATATAATATATGGATATATATATATTTATATATATTGTTGTGTACTGAAAAAACAAAAGTTAACGATAATTTATAGCTAGGAAAACTGTATTTATTCTATCTATACAAACCCAAATTAATCTGCACAAAGATTAAACATTCTACAGTTATAGTTATTATAATTTATAATAATTTCTGCACCACCATCAAATTACTGAAACTCATGCACTTTCATACACACAGTTGTCATTTTGCTAGCCACATAACATTCTTGTACTATGTAGTGTTGTAGAGTGAGTGTCATAGAGTGGGGTGTCGTACAGTTGAGTGTAGCAGAGTGTCAGACAGCGGAGTATAATGGCGTTGAGTGGAGGGGTGCACAGTGGAGTAAAGTTTTCTAGATTGGAGCGGAGTAGAGTGAAGTGGTGTCATACAATACAGAAGAGTGTCATAGGGTGGAGTTTGAGTGTCATATGGTGAAGTAAAGTGGCATGGGGTGAAGGCAGATACAGTAGAGTAGGGTCTTGTAGAGTGAAGTGATGTAGAGTAAAGTGGGAGGTCATAGAGTACAGCGGAGTACTTTAGAGGGAAGTGGACTTTCGTAGAAGGGAGTCTGATACAGTGTAATGTCGTTGAGTGTTGTGTCATTCTTAGGAGTGTTGTTGAGTGGAATGTCATTGAGTGTAGTGTTTTCAAGTAAAGTGTCATAGTCTGCCATAGGGTGGAGCAGAGTGTTGTATAGTGAAGTGGCATACAGTTAATTAGAGTGGAGTACAGTATCATAGAGTGGAGTGTCATCCAGAGGAGTGTGCAGAGTACAGTGGAGGAGAGTTGTGTAGAGTGCTCTGCCGTGTCATACAGTGGAGTGGCATACCATAGGGTGGAGAATGTTGTAGATCAGCATAGAGATAGACTGTAGGAAAGTGTTGTACAGCGCAGTTGCATAGAGTGGAGTAGTGTCATAGAGTAGAGAAGCATTGACTGGAGAGTCGTACAGTGACACAGAATAAGGTAAAGTGTCATACAGTGGATTAGAGTTGTGTGGTGTGGCATAATGTAAAGTCGAAAAAAGTGTGGCAGAGTAGATTCTCATGCTGTAGAGTGGCAAGGAGTGGAGAACAGTGGAGTGGCATATTATACAGTGGGAAAAAGTGTCATAGAGTGGAGTGTCATGTTGGGAAGGGTGATATATTGTTGTAGTGTGGCGTAGAGTGGATTGTCATTGAGTGGAGTAGAGTCTCATGGAGTGGTATAGAGTCCAGTAGAGTGTTGTAGAGCTGAGTTTCATAGAGTGGAGTAAAGTGTCATAGAGTGGAGAAGCATAAAGTGGAGTGTTGTACAGTTACATAGAATGAGTTAAAGGGCCTTATTACGAGTGTGGCGGTCTACAGACAGCCACACTCGCAGTGGTGGTCTGGCCCACCACATTACAACCCTGGTGGTCAGACCTCCAGCTCTGCCAGGATCTTGGATCCCCACGGTCTGGCGGTGGCGGAGGTCCTAATCCGCCAGACTGGCAGAGAACAGGTGCAGGTGGCCTGTGGGAGGCCACTGCACTGCCCATGCCCTTGGCATGAGCAACGTAGAGGCCCCCCTGGTCAGCACCATCACAATGTTCACTGTCTGCCTGGCAGACAGTGAACATTGCAAGGCTGCCAGTGGACCCTGCTTGCTACAGCATTGCCTCCGGCTCGATTATGAGTTGGAGACAATGCTGTAGCCTGTTTCCCGCTAAGCCAGTGGGCGGAAAATTAGGCTTCTGCCTGCTGACATAGTAGGAAACCCATAATAGCTCTGGTGGCGAGGTCGCTGCACAGGCAGCAGGCACCCTGTCGGTTTGGGGGATGGAGTTTTCCGTTCACCGATCTCATAATGGGGCTCAAAGTGGTGTGCAGTGGAGTAGAGTTGAGTCAGATGGAGTGGTGTAATGTAGAGTGGAGTCAAGTGTGACAGAGTAGATTTGGGTGCTGCAGAGTAGAGTGGTGTGGAGCGGAGTACAGTGGAGTAGCATATTGCACAGTGGAGTAAAGTGCCATAGAGTAGAGTGGTGTGTTGTACAGTGAACTGGAGTGGCATGTTGCAGAGAGTCAGAAAGGTTTGTAGAGTGCAGTAGAGTGGAGAGCCATAGAGTGGATTTAAGTGTTGTAGAGCGGAGTGGCGTGGAGCAGAGTAGAATGCAGTAGAGCATGTTAGAATGGAGTGGCATAGAGTGTAGTACAGTTGAGTGACATAGAGGAGCATAGAGTGGAGTGATGTAGAGTGGAGTAGTCAAATAAAGTGGAGTAGAGTAGTTTAGTGTGTCATAGATTAGAGTGCAGTAACCTGTGGTGGAGTGGCATGGAGGGAGTTGCATAGAGTATTGTAGAGTGTCAAACAGTGCCACAAAGTGGAGTAGAGTGTCATACACAGACACAGACTGGAGTAAACTCTTGTACAGTGTGGTCTTATACCGTGGAATATAGCGTACCAGACTGGAGGGGTGGAGGGTGTCATAAAATGGAGTAGAGTGTCATGGAGCGGAGTAGACATTTGTGGTCTACATTTTCATCTCTAGCTTCTTCTAACTATGTCAGCTTTTTTAAATCAATATACAGTTATGTCCGCAAGACCCTTCTGGGTGCGGGATATATAGGGCTTGTAGGTTCACCAAGAAATCTAGGTACCCAGCGGTAATAACTGAGGTGCATCTTGCAATTGGTTTTCATTGTGTACCTGGCACACAGTGATTCATTTGGTAAAACATAAACAGTGAAAAAAGGCATCAAAGAAGCCTATGTATTTGCGAAATGGGTACTACATATGGACAAGATATGGAGATCAGAAGCAGTGGTTATTTGCACATTTCTGTATTTGCAGATACCCATCTGGGAATGTGAATTAGAGGCATTTCACAAAATGACTTCTTTCTTACACACTGTCTTACATTTGGAAGGCACAAATGCAGAGACAATTGGTAATAACACTTGTTCTACTATTCTGAGTTCCCCTAAGTCTCCAAATAAAAATGGTACCTCACTTGTGTGTATAGGCCTCATGCCTGAGACAGGTATTAGCCTAAAACGCAACGTTGACACAGCACATTTTTCCATTAAAAACTGACCATTTTTGTATAAAAAAATACCTTTTCCTCATACTTTTATGATGAAAGTTCTGGAAACTGTGGGGAGCCACAAACTTTCTTCCACCTGGCATTCCTCCAAGCCTTCAGATAAAAATTGTACAGCACTTCTTTGGGTAGACCTATTTCCTGTGACAGGAAACAGCCCAACACAACAAGTATGCAGCACATTTTTCCACTGAAAACTGACCCTCTTTTTCCAATTTGGGTAGCTCTAGATTTTGGACCCCAGCTCTTCCGCTACCAAGGAAAAAAAACAAGTCAGCCTGAACATTTTTAAAAACTAGACACATAGGGTTATCCATGGTGGGCTGACTTGCGTGGCTCCCCATGTTTTGTTACCCAGAATTGCTTACAAATCTTGAGCTGTGAGAAACAAACACATTTTTCTCACATTTCTGTGATGGAAAGTTCTGGGAACTGTGAGGAGCAACAAACTCCCTTCCACCTGGCATTCACCCGAGTCTCACAATAAAAATGGTATCTCACTTGTGTGGTTATACTAGTGCCCGTGACAGGAAATGGCCCAAAACACAACATGTATTCAGTGCATTTTTCCGTCGAAAACTGACCCTCTTTTTCCGCTGGGGGTAGCTCTAGCTTTCGGACCCTAATTCAGCCGGCACCTATGGAAACATAGTCAAGCTCTACATTTGTTAAAACTAGACACCTAGGGGAATCTAGGGCAGAGTCACTTGTGGGGCTCTCCCCACCTTTTTTTACCTAGAATACCTTGCAAACCACAAACTGTGAGAAAAAACACATTTTCCTCAATTTCTGTGATGGAAAGTTCTAGAAGCTGTGGGGAGCCACACACACTTCCTTCTACCCTGAATTCCCCCAAGTCTCCAGATAAAAATGGTACCTCACTTGTGTGGGTAGACCTAGTGCCCGCAAACAGGCAACGGCCTAAAACACAACATGAATGCAGAGCATTTTTCCATCGAAAACTGACCCTCTTTTTCCGTTGTGGGTAGCTCTAGATTTTGGACCGTATCTCAGTCAGTACCTAAAGAAACCTAGCCAACGTGTACATTTTATAAAACTAGACACCTTGTGGAATCCAGGACGGTGTGATTTGCCTGAATTCCATTAGGTTTTCTTTCTCACAATGCCCTGCAAACCTCAAACGTTTCCGGAAATTACCCATTTTCCTTACTTTTCTGTAATGGAAACTTCCAGAATCTGCAGGAATTCACAAAATTCCTACCACCCAGCATTGCTCCACCTGTGCCAATATAAAAGTTGCTTCACCTGTGTGGCTGGGCCTCATGCAGCAACAGGAATGGATCAAACCAAGGACAATGGGAGACAATGGGAGACACCTATTAACCTTGTTGGATCCATTCCTGTCGCTGGCAGGAAATACCTCTAGTGCCCGCACCAGAGGATTTTCCAGTGCTGTGTAAGTCGGACAGCCAGGAACTGTCTGACGCATACAGGCATCGATGAGTTGGATCGCATATATCATGCAAAATGATTGTTAAAATAATAATAATATTATATTATAATTTATAATTTTTTCATGTAATAATATAACAAAGTATATATATATATGTATAAATAAGTATATATATACTGACAATAAATAAGAAATCGTAACAAATTAACTGGATTTTTTTTTAAAAACATACCAATTTAATTATACAAGAAAAAGTAAACAATATAAAATAATGCATGTTACTAAAAATATATTCTGTATTAGAAACAATACTAATTAAATAAATGTAATATAAAATACACACAAACGTAATTATAATATAATTTCAAACAATATAAACAAAACTATAAATGTCTAAGAATAATACACACACTCTTCCCATTCGAGTCTGTGCAACAGTAGTGAAAGCATTGGACTCAAGAGTGGTAACATTTATTATTCTCACTACAGTCTGTGCAACAGTAGGGAAAACATTCGACTCAGGATTGGTAAAACTTAGTAGTCCCGCCCAAGTTGGGTCAACAGTATGGAAAGTGTTGGACTCAGGAGGGGTAAAATGTACTATTCCCACTCCAGTCGGTGCATCAGTAGGGAAAGCGTTGGACTCAAAAGAAGTAAAATTTCATTTCTCCACTACCGTCTTTGGAACAGTAGGGAAAGTGTTGGACTAAGGAGGAGTAAAATGTATTATTCCCACTCCAGTCAGTGCAACAGTAGGATAAGTGTTGGGCTCAAGAGGGGTAAAATTTATTGTTTCCACTCCAGCCGGTGATACAGTAAGGAAAGTGTTAGACTCTGGTGGGGTAACAGTTACTATTCCCACTTCAGTCAGTGCAACAGTAGGGAAAGCATTGGACTCAGGAGGAGTAAAATTACTAATTCCACTCCAGTCTGTGAAACAGTAGGGAAAGTACTTCACTTCAAACACATACCTTTTTTTAATACAAGTATTTATTTCCTAAAATTATACAACTATCAACATAAAATTAAAAATGTACATTAAAAACAATTAAACAATTAAAATAATTGTACATTTTTAAAATAAGCAATATAAGAAATAATATAATATTTTTCATTAGATTCTGACAACTGTAGTTTCACATTTAAAATATATATCTAAATTTTAAAAAAATCATAATTATACTAATTACATAGTTAGGTAACAGTTAAATATTTAATAATAATTAGATAATGTTTAATTAATTATTATTTAACTTCGCACCCTATACCAAACCCAACAAGCCACACCTAAAATATAGATTAAAAAATGTATACAATTTACATACTTAATAATCAAATAAGTAATTAATATTAATTAAAAAATAGATAAAGGAATGCCACTTAATTAACTTCTCACCCTGTACTCCTACAAAGCTGATGACCTGCTATGACACTATAAATTATTATTTACAGTTAAATTAAAAATATAAATAACTTAAAATTACAAACTATATTTAAAAACATTAACAACAATTACACAAACAATGTAAAGCATATTCAATAAAATATTATTTAAACACATAATGAAACTTAAAAAGCTATGGGCCTATTTAAGAGCCACTGGAACTTCACTTTTAGGACGCTCCGGTGGTGCTAAGCACTGCTCCTTCTTTACAAGGAGGTGTAGCAACACATTTTTGTGGCATTACACCTCCTTGTAAATATGGGCCCCTCCGACACAGTTTTCTGCTTCAGAGGGGCATGCAATGCATGTTACGGTGGGCATTCCACAGCAATACCCAGTGCTTTTGACGCTGCAACAAAATTATGAGTTGTCCTAAACCTGAAGCAGCGCCAAAAACGAACGCCACCCCAGGGGTGTCCTTAGCATGACAAAACGAGGAGGAATGCTTTTATTCCTCCTTGTTTTTTGCTTTGTCTAAGTGTGCTGCATTCTGCAGCACACATAGAAGAAGCTAAATGCCATGGATGATTGTTTACGTGCAGGAAGGTGTCCCTTCCTGCACATACATAATCATTCAAAATGATGATTTGGTACTTCTACGTGTGCTGCATTTTGGAGCACACATAAAGGTGCCAAATCACCATTATAGATTGTTTATATGCAGGAAAGGACATCTTCCTGCACATGAACAATATATCTCCTCAACACACCCAGTGAAGGGGTACACGCAGGGGTGCACCATATTCCTCTAAATAAGGTGCACCTCTGTGTTTCTAAAGTGGCGCATCACAGCACTGCTATTTTTGGTGCAGCACCTCGCTGCGCCACTTTAACATAACTCTGAGCCTCTCTCTCTTACCTTAAAAATCATTATGTTTGTCTACAATATTTTTGTACACAATTTTTCTATGTCATGATATTAAAAACTCAATATTTCTCCAACTTGCTATTTTTAACTCAATATTTTGTGCAAACCCACACGTTGGAGAATTTGGAAGCAGTCATTTGTGTGCGTGGAGACCCATTAAGCTGATTTATGACTGATTTGCTGCACATATACCTGTGTATATTGTGAGCCTGGTATTGGTGAGATATTGGGTGCGCATGTGGCGCCAATGTGGGGGAGACCCCACATCCATGACTCCTGGCTTCATGGGTCTCTCATGGGTGGTTAAAAGTGTTCATGGTGGAACTAGACCAGGAGCCGACAATTATCTTTTGCATGATGTGGAAGACTCTGGGGATGGGCAGAGGGTGACCCACCAGAAGTGTCAGGGAGAGAAGCTACTGTGTCTCTGGCATAAATACAGGATGGTGTCAACAAGACTAAAGAGGTTTTGGAGCATAAAATTGTCCTAGACTTGGTGGTCCTGTGGGATGACCACCACAAGCTTACTGCAAGGGTGATGAATGCTGCAAGGGTGATAAGCAATGAGGTTTCCCTTGCAGAACAGCTACCAGCCGTGACAATACTAAAAGGGCAAGAGAAACAGCTTGCATGCAGTGGAAAAACTGGACAACGCCGGCAGAGGATGCAGACGCTGCAGTTGCTAAAATGAAATTAGAATAGTAAGTTGTCCTGAAAGAGTGTAGGTGGTTGTCATGATGGCCCACCTTGAATGGTAGATAAGCACAAAAACCGTGCCGAAAATTGTAACGTCCTGGAGCAGACACATTCCCCTCTGGCCCCCCCTAGATAGTAGTGGCACTCCTGCTTCATTATAGGGGCAGGGACCATATCCTGCAATGAACGCACAAGCTGAGCATGTTCAGGTGGAGAATTTCAACAGAGTAATTTTCCCCAATTACAGGATGGAGTTGCAACATAGGCATGCTTCCTTTTGGAATCAAAGTGGACACTGCGGGAAAGGAAGGTACGCTACACCTTAATGTTCCCAGGCAGATTTAAGGTTGTGGAAAATTACTGCACATAGTTTTTTGGACACCCTTGATGCAGTATGAAACTGGCCAGAGTAATCCCACTAGGGTGGGGAACTGGAGACTGGGGCAGGCCCACAATGTTGTATCCCATGAGACAGCAGTGCAAAGACTGGTTGCAGGCGTGGAAGTCACCTTGTGCTCACGACGCCAAGGAGAGGGAGGGTGCATTGCAAACTGTGAACTTGTTTGAGGTCCTATCGCAGACATCTTACGGTGAACGATCTTCTGAATAGCATTCTGGAAGCTCAGACTCATAAATTACGATGGACGCAACACCATCACTGACCAATGTCATACAACACTCTGATGAAAACTTTTAGCATCACTGGGATGAACTGTGGATTGGCCGAAGTGACTGTGCCCTCTTTGAGCGGCTGTGTTTGCTGAATGGACATCAATTTCTCCTCCTGCGGGATTACAGCTGCTGTTACAGATTCATTCACTCAGATCTGATGGCCTGAGCGCAGCTCTCTTATTGGGGGCAACATGAATAAGAGAGAAAAACAAAAAAGGGAGTGGAGGTAGTTGTTCGGATTGCACTTCCCTTCAAATCTCCTGTGGCTGATGGCAATTGGGGTTTATATGACGTCATTTCTTCTGTTGCAATGTTTTTGTTTTATGTGGTTAAACTGTTACACAGATTGAACATATAGCTACTGTGATTCCATCCTGTGGAGGGAGATGAATTAGGTATCCACTCCGTACACAGCATTCACACTCAAACCCTTGCACTCAAGCATTTAGCGGTTTGGAGGTGCACTGGCCTGACAGCCATGGATACACACACCTACTGTGTACATGTTATGGATTCTTTTACTTATATATTCCTTACAAGGAATGCAAAGGACATGAGAACCATGCATAAAAGGCACAAAGTACTGACTTACTTGAGGCGTAGAGCAGTGGATATCGCTTTTCTCCAAGAAACACACTTGGGACTGCAGGCCTATACAATACGCACAAGTGGTGGAGGGTCAAACTGTATATTACTCTTACTCGAGAAAAGCACTGTTATGGGTCAGACCAGGTGTCCTTGTGGCGGCCATCACATCACACATAGATCATGAGGGTAGATAAGTGGTGTTACAGGCCAGACTTAATAGAGTTCAGGTGCTTTTGGGCAGCATTTATGTTCCTAATATGTGACAGATGCTGTCCTTGGACTCTCTGCTGATATCCTTGATGACTGGACATCCAGTGATCTTGGGGGAAGACTATAATTTTGTGGAAAATGTAGAGGTAGACAGGTTGACCCCCAGCTGGTACACTGGCAATACATGTTACACAGGAGTTTGGAGAATAGGTGAGGCAGTGGGTGATGAATGATCTGTGGAGGCCCCAACATTAAGATAGTCTGAAGTAGTCATTTTACTCCGTGGTACATGATCTACTCATTCACCTAGATACATTATTGTACACTTAGGGGCTTTCTCACAAGGTTTTTCAAATGGAATATTTAGGCCACACACTCTCTGCTCATAGTCCGCTTTTTATGGGAGTGAAATGGGGTCACCAAAGGGCTTCCCTTTTCATATAGCATCTACAACCCTCCCATCTGGTTGAAGAGCCCTTCCAAATCCCTTTAGCGGCT
The DNA here is from genome assembly GCF_031143425.1 of Pleurodeles waltl. NCBI lineage: Eukaryota > Metazoa > Chordata > Amphibia > Caudata > Salamandridae > Pleurodeles > Pleurodeles waltl. The sequence continues at coordinate 560,696,850 of NC_090449.1, forward strand.
GTAGTCATAGAATACTTCTGAATCAATCAAGGTACGGCACGCCATACACAGACTGAATGGGAGGCAGTTACGGTAGTCATCAGGGGATTCAGTCTGGGATAGTCAGCTCTAGTTCAGATGACACTAGAGCCTGAGGTACGGAAATTGTAGGAAAACATCCCAGAGAAAGAGAGGATGCTCCCTACAGACCCCTGAACACACCCCAGGTGGGCTGAGAAGAATGAAATTTATAGAATTTCAATTTGGGCTGTTTACACAAAAAGCATTTTGCTGGTCTCAAACAGCCCAAGGCGAGCCCTGCTGACCATGGAAAAATGCTTGCTGAGTTTGTTCCCCTGACAGACAGAAAAGAAGGTGGGAAATAGATTCTTAGCGCTAGCATTCATGGTTACCCACAAGGACATAGCACTACTGTGGTAGTCGGCTGAAGTGTCACCACACTGCAGATGGCGAAGAAGGGAAGAGAGCTGGGAAATAACAGAAGGAGCCGCCCTAGGAGTGGAGAAGTTGAGAGGGGTGCAACAAAAAACAATGGCAGAACTATGGCTAGAAGTCCTAACAGCCTTTGTAGTGGGGGACAGGGAAGCGTGTAACTGATTGCCTAGGTAGAGCTGCTCTGATGTGGCTTGCTGACACCACTGCTTAGTGCACCGTGGCCAATGTAAGACAGGTTGCTGATGCTGTACCAACCAAACATAAGTAGTATAAATATGGATATTACATGCAGGGAGGGTTTTCCTAATGTTGTGAATCCACAGGTCGAAATATTGAACTGAATATGTGTACATGCAGTAAATAGAATGTTCTTGGTTTGTACTCTGTTTCTGGTTACTATCTAGAAATCCCAGAGAATGTGCAATGCATGGGGTGGGAGCCAAAGTGCCCCTTCCCAGCTTGACTGGAGAGTAGCTGGGATGTGCTTCATGCACGTTGTACTTTGCTGATGTTGTCTATGTACTGGAATTGTTCCACTGCTGCATTAACATTCCTAATGAAAACAGATCTAAAAGAAATGATTGGCTAATAACTGCCTATGCAAAAGTAAAAGGCAGTCCTATTGTTTAGAGCAGACTATGGCTGTGTTCTAGATTTAAGTGTAAATATAGTGTCCTAGTGTTTTATAAGTGTATAGGAAGAGATGAGTCAGTTTATATAAGAGTATAAAGGCAGTTACAAGTTGTTTTATTACTGTATATATTACAAAAAAAGTTTGTGGAGTACTGTGATATTACCATATTGTTTATACCACACATAGGGCCCAATTGTGAATTTGTTGGTCAGACCGCCAGACCGCCATGTTGGCAGTCCAAAAAATACTGCTGCACGGATGGTCTCTAGCATATCGTATTATGATATATCCAGGCAGAACCGCTGCCCGCCAAGCAAAAAGGCAGACCACCAGCAGCGCAACGGTCTGCTATCTAGGCCGTCCTACCTCCAGTGCCGTCAGCACCATAGGCAACCACTGAGCCTACTACAAACACACATTCGCTGCGGCGGTCCTTTTGCAGAGGCAAGGGAGTGCCGGCCGATTGCCATGGTACGTGCTCAGCAATGCAACAGACAAGTGACCATTGGATAAATTAAAAAACGACACAGCTGACACACATTGGCCCAGGGGACACTCCTACAAATCACACTATAATACAAGCCCATTCCCAGACCAAAATCCTATACATTTCCACTTGACTACGAAGAATACTGACCACCATTTTAACATTTTTCCATGGATAAGGCACCCTTTTTTCTCACCATCCCATTTAAAACCCTGCACTCACTTTTGTTCATCCACTTCCTGTTGCATTTCTAATGTTAATAAACTCCCTGCCACCCACTTTGCCTGTCCACCCTGTCATGTGTCAAAAATCCCTGTTTATCTGAAGATGAGTTTTGAGTCATGGTGGATGAAATCCTAAGATTAGTGCCATAATTGTTTGAAGCCCAAGTCCAGGATACTCCTCTCAGTAGGAAAATGGTAATGTGGCAAAGGATCCTCGGCAGAATGAATGCTTTAGATGCCACCCTGCGCACAAAGGGGGACATTAGAAGGAGCCAACAAGACTGGAGGTGGCACTCCCAATGCCCCATTAGGACTCTTTCCCTGGGAGGAGAAGGTATTGGCCATCCTGCATCCTGAAGGCTTGACAGGAATACCTGGTGGAATGGAGTCTGGCAAGTTACCACAAAATAAAACTGTCACAAAACTGCAAAGTCATGCATTCTCACAGCTCAACTTTTGTCACTGTGTGGTTCATGTACCAATAATAAATACCCAGAATATCTGAGATGTAACACTGTCAATGTGTATTGTTGTACTTAAAATCACAGCTACCAAGGCCCTTCAGATGCCATAAGTCGAAATGGTCCCTGTATGTATTTCAATATCAAACAATCACCCCAGGACTCACGGTATGTCTCAACATGTAAATGTATGCTCACACCTAAATGCAGTCTGCTTAGACAAATGTAATACCCAATATTTGAATAGTGTGTGATGTACAGGGAGTGACCTGACTGCAAATCCCAGGAGGACCTGTGTCTGTCATTCCAATCACCAGCCTAGTGGTCACTTGCCCATATACCCCTGTTTGTTAACTCTCAATTGAAGTCTACTCACCTGGGAGGATACAATTTCTCAAGTGTGTGAGGTAAAGTGAGTGACCTGAATCCAACTCTCAGGAGGCACTGTGTCTGTAATTCCAACCACCAGCTCAGTAGTCACTTGCTAAAATCCACCTGTTTGTCAAATTTCAATTGAATGTACTCACCTGTGATTGAGCAACATACAGATCATGCTCAGCTCAGAGACGTATCTGTCTACCTAGCTCCATTTTGACCTGCTATCCCAAGATTAAACTATTGAGGACAGGAATGACACCTTTACAAATGTGTACACCAAGTATTCTTAAGGCCTTAAACTACACCGCCAGGTTGGTAGCGGCAGCAAACACATTGACTCAGCACTGCACACATGATAACTACAGTTACATAGACAACAAAGTTATGTGTTTGCCTGTATCTCACTCACCTAGGCCTTCAAATGATCAAAGGCATGTGTTGCCTCTCCACTGTATTGGTTTCACTGTTGGTAATATGTAATCTTTTATTCCAACATCCAGAATGCAACTGATTTGCACAGCTCATGAGCTGTTTGAGTCAAATAGTTTAGGAAAGCTTCACACATGTTGTGTCAAATAATCCAATATCATGGAAACATGGTACAATAGGCTATCCTACAACTTAAGAATGTCCAATATCTCTGCTTACTGCAACACAAAACCTTTGGAGGTTGATGTCACAGTTCAACAAGTAACAGTATACTTCCTTCATCAACAGGTCGCGCTACCACTGGGCCCACGTAGGCCACTGAACAGATACCCACTAGCCCTGGATAAAGCCCGCAGTAATGACTACACTCGTGGACTTGTGGACATGAAGGACACTCCTGACCCTTCCGGGCAACCAGGTCAGACAGCAACAGTGAGTCTCACTGTGCCCACAAAGGCACCTCCCAGCCCTGTTGCATCAACATTCCAGGCAACGATAACCCCTCCAACCTATGTACCTAGCACAGTTTCTACCATCTTGTGCCCCCCATCCTTGATCCTGAGGTGCAATTCAACACTCCTGACACTGAACACTCCTGACACTGAGGACCCATTTGTAGAGTGCACCCTGTGCCAAGGGCAGAAGCTTGTAGGGATAGGGTACTTAGGAGGGGTGCTGTGGGCCAGCGGAGTGAGGCCACTGGTACTGCAATTGGTCAGGACAACATTAGCCATGCCTTGGGGGTCTATCAGGAATTCCAAGGTGTGATGGCCCAGGTATTGACTGAACCTCCTGTAAATGAAGCAGCTTCAGAAGGACATTCATAGGGACATGTGTGATCAAATGGAGCCCAACAATTCAAACATGGCCTCCCTAACAGGGGTGCTGAGGGACATTCATACAACCCTGAGCAGGGCTTTTCTAACCCATCTTCCCCTTCCTCTGAGTCAATAACATCAGGCCCATGTACATCAGTACCAGCCACAGGAAGGGAGGCCCTGCCAGAGGCACAACCACCCACAGACCCCCCTGCCTCTGAAGCAGCTGATCATCCCCGCAAGAAGGGTTATCCATGAAAGAATCCAGGAGGTGCAGATGGCAAGACACCTGCTACTGCCAGCTTTAAAAAACGTCCTTAATGTCCTCCTTTGTGTGTCGACAATCAAGCTGTGGACTGATCCAGAACCACATTCCATTTCCAATGAGAGGAATACTCTGTACTTTGGACTTGAAATGGTGTGGCATCTACACCAATGATTTCATGCACCATGACTGACCCCTTCACTTTACATTTTTGTTTATTTCTGTCACAAATATTTTCTGCCAGTAGTAGCATTGCAATACATTCATCCATCACAAACCCATTGTCTGCTGTCTTAAATTTCATATTTAGCCATGTAGATATGCCAGACCATATGAACCATACAATGATGATCCAAGATATGTGTGCAAGCAGGGATAGGTTGCATGCACACAGCGTCCAGCTCAGGATTACAACCATTCCACACAAACACATACATACAAGTGTCTTGTCAAAGATGAAATGTTATTACATTGTTCAGTGCATAGACTGTCAATATGTCTGAAACACAGCAAATCATAAATTTTTCATTCATACTAGGTAAATTATCAAATTAACAAGGTATAGACCTCCAGACCATGGAAGGAAGTATTTATCGTAGGTTATCCTGAAGAATAGGCAAACATTGAAGTGGTTGATGTCATCAGCTGGAACTCTATCAGCTACCACACATAAGTAACCCAAAATCATATACTGCAAGACTCAGACAGATGGTGATACAACAGTTTCTGATCATTACAGTCTAGTGTTTCTGCTTCTGATGGTATGACACAAACACATGTCAGTGATGTCCCACAGGCACTTTGGCTTACAATGATTAAACACATCAACAACTTCATACAAAAGGAGTGTTTAGCCAATGTGAAGACAAACTAACATAAATTTGGCCTACGACTACATATTTTCTGAAAACATTGTGCCACACATGATGCATTAGGCCCGCCACATGACAAAGAAAAAGTCCAATGGAGTCTTCATGTTCTACCATCCTATCATTGTGCAAGCTGTCTTGGCACAGGTCTTCTATACCCAAAGTCTGTGACCTGCATTCCCCAGAATAATCCATGCCCACTTTGTATGCCACATACCTGCCACTGTCAAAACTCTGAAATGCTCATGCGAAAATCTCATGGTGAAGGTACCTGAACAAAGAACAAAAGACGGAATATAGGTATGAAACAATATATATATATATATGACACAAGTCACAAAGCAAGCATCTGCTGAACAAAGTACATGACAATAAATCTGACACAAACAAAGCAACATTATCAAGATGTGGATGTGTCAAAAGCTAACTCATCAAACACTCATTGGCTAATATTGCTTGAGGATCAGCTCCCCAACTATTTCCGAAATTAACTCCGCACATTATCACTAATACAGTACATTGTAAAGTCAAAGTCATGACATCTCATGACATACTTACACTCATGAGAAGAAGCTGCAGATGAGATCTTATTGCAAGTCATCTCCTTGCTCTTCAACACTATCATCTTCATTTGGAATTTCAGGATTCTCACCCAGTGACTACGCAGGCTCTCCCTCCTCTGGGATGTAAGGGATATTCCTCCAAAGGGTGATGTTATGGAGCATGCAGCATGCCACAGTGATCTGACACATGTTCACGGGTGAGTAGAAGAGGGCTTCACCAGTCCTGTCCAGACAGTGACATCTGGCCTTCCGGAGCACAAAAGCCCGCTCCACTGCCCGCTGTGTACTTCCATGGACCTCATTGTTTCATAGGATTCCTCACCGGTGTCAATAACCAAGGACAGTTTGGATCTGCTGAGTGTGAGAAAGAAGCCTCTTTCTAGCATGGTTACCCCCATTTTTGGCCTATTTCTCAGTGTGTTTTTACTGTCTGACTGGGATCCTGCTAGTCAGGACCCCAATGCACATAGTTTGTGGCCTATATATCAGTATGTTTTACTGTTTTGTCAGTATGCTTAACTGTGTGCTAACCAGAACTCCAGTGCTTATGCTCTCTCTGATTCCAAATGTGTACTTACATACTGGTAACCCAGTATTCCACCCCTAATTGGCATACTAGACCACCCTTAAAAGTCCCTAGTATATTGTACCTAGGTACCCAGGGCATTGGGGTTCCAGGACATCCTTATGGGCTGCAGCAATTCTTTTGCCACCCATAAGGAGCTCATACAAACACTTCTTCAGGACAGCCATTGCAGCCTGAGTGAAATAGTGTAAGCACTATTTCACTGCCAATTTTCACTGCACGAGGTCACTTATAAGTCACCTATATATCTAACCTTCAGCCCCTGAAGGCTAGGTGCGTAGTACCTGTGTGTGAGGGCACCCCTGCACTAGTAGAGGTGCCTCTACGTAATCCAGGCCCATTTTCCCAGACTTTCAGAGTGCGGGGGCACCGTTATAAGTGTGCACTACATATGGTCAACACATATATGTAGCTTCACAATGGTAACTCCGAATACGGCCATGTGAGGTGTCTGGAATTGAGAAATTGTACCCCCCAATCTGATTCTGGTATTGGGGGACCAACTCCATGCACCCAGCTGGCTCCACCATGGACCCCCAGTACAGCCATACCAGTCTTCTGAGGTTTTCACTGCATCCCCAGCTGCTTCCACCTCACAGACAGGCATCTGCCTTCCTGGGGCTTGAACAGCTCAATCCCAGGAATGCGGAACCATGCATTTCCTTTAGAAGAGGGGTGTTAAACCGTCTTCCTCTGGAAACAGGTGTTGCAGGCATGAGAGGGGTTTCCTCCAGAGCCTCTGGAAGTGCTTTGAAGGGCACAAACGGTGTCCTCCTTGCATAATCCAGTCTACACCAGTTCAGGGACCCAAAGTCCCTGCTCTGGCATGAAACTGGACAAAGAAAAGGGGAGTGGCCACTCCCCTGTCCATCACCACCCCAGGGGTGGTGCCCAGAGCTTCTCCAGAGTGTTCCTGGGTTCTGCCATCTTGTTTTCAGGATGGTCAGGGAACTCTGGGAGCATCTGAGTGGCCCGTGCCAGCAGGTGAAGTCAGAGAGCCCTCCTGATAGGTCCATACCTGGTTAGGTGACCAATCTCCTTATGTGGGCTATTTAGGGTCTCTCCTGTGGGTGTTTCCTCAGATTCGTATTGCAAGACGCCAGCAGGAATCCTCTGCATCCTTTACTTCATCTTCTACAGACGGATCAACCGCTGACTGCTCTAGCAACTGCAACAGTTTTCAGGTTGTGCATGCTCTGAGGACTGCCTGTCTCCATCCTGCACCAGAAGAACCAAAGGAATCTCCCGTGGAGTGATGGAGTCACTTCCCTGCTTTAGCAGGCACCTCTCTGCAGCGATGACTAGTACTCTGGGTCCCCTCTCCTGACAACAAGCGTGGATCCTGGAACACAGGTGGTGGACCGAAGTGACCCTGACTGTCCAAAGGTCCAACTGTCCAAATTTGGTGGTGGTAAAAGCTTGCCTCCCCGGGCCGGACAGTACCCCTGTGCACAGCATGTTTTGCAGCTCCGAGGGCTCCTGTGTGCTTCTCCAAGAAATCCTTCATGCACAGCATATCCAAGGTCCCCAGCACTCTTTCCTGTGACGCTCAGCTTCGTGAGTTGTTCCCTGGAGGCATGGGATCCCTTTGTGTAGTGCTGCAAGGACCACCATTTTCAACTCCTTTGTCCCCATGCTGTGGGACTCCTCTGCATGCTGTCTGGTCTTCTGAGGGCTCTCTGAGTTGCTGACTGTCTCCTCTGTCTCCCCCTCCTGGGTAGAGTTGACCTAGTCATTCCTGGGCCCAGGCAGTGCCATCTTTCACAAAACACGAGTTTTGCGTTTACGCAGGCTTTTTGCCGGAAACCAGCGACGCATACCAGACTGCATTCATCCATCCAGCGTGGGACATCTTCTGCACCAACCAGGAACCCGCATCTATCTTCTTTTTTGAAATACTGACTTTGTCTTCTCACAGGTGGTTCTCCTTTTGCACCTTCATCCGGGTTAGCAGGGGCTCCTCTTCTCTCTGGACACTTCGGTGCTTCTTGGACTTGGTCCCCTTCTTCCACAGGTCTTCAGCTCCTGGGATCCATCATTGGTGTCTTGCAGTCTCTTCTGGTTCTTGCGCTGTCTTCTACCAGGATTTCTAGTGTGTTTTAAGACACTTGCTGTGTTTTACTCCTGCTTTCTGGGCTCTGGGTGGGGTATTTTACTTACCTTTGGTGTTTTCTTACACTTCCAGTGCCCCTCTACACACTAGACTTGCCTAGGTGGGAAACCGACTTTCACATTCCACTATTTTAGTATATGTTTGTGTTCCCCTAGGCCCATTGCAACCAATTGTGATTTTCACTATTTGCATTATTTTCTGACTGTTTACTTACCTGTTCTTGGTTACTAGTATATATTGTGTGATTTACTTACCTCCTAAGGAAGTATAGCCTCCAAAGTATTTTTGGTGTTGTGCCTCTAAAATAAAGTACGGTAAAACTGAGTATGTCTTTCATGTGTGTGAGTACTGTGTGACTACAGTGGTGCTGCAAGAGCTTTGCATGTCTCCTAGTTCAGTATTGGCTGCTCTGCCTACAGCTACCTCTAGACAGCCTTGCTTCTAGACACTGAGTACATTTCACTAATAAGGGATAACTGGACCTGGTATAAGGTGTAAGTACCTATGGTACTCACTACGAACCATGCCAATCTCCTACACTGTGTCTCCTGTTTGAGACTGAGACATAAGTGCAACAATGAGTTACTAACATCATGACTGTAGTACATGAAATTGCTCCCACAAAATCAGGACAGATATGACTTACCAACCAGCCAGACATCAGCTGGGGCATGGTGCTCTTCCGCATTACAAAGGCATCTTGGGCTTAACCAGGGAAGAGGGCACAGAAGTTTGAGATGTAGAGATCTGGCAAGCAGACAACTTGCACATTGCTAGACCAGAAGTTTTTTCTGTTGTGAAAGACTTGTTCACTGGCATGCAGTGGCATGAAGGCAACAGTTGTGCCATCAATGGCTCCTACCACGTGTGGGAGGTGAGCAAACCATAGAAGTCATCCTTCACATCGCCTAAGTCCTCACGTCGGGTGAAGCAGATAAAGCTGTCAATGTGTTTAATTATTGCTGATAGGACATCTCTTAACACAAGACTGAACATAGGTTGGGACATACCACCAGATATAGCCAACGTATATTGGAAGGATCCTGTGACCAGGAAGTATAATACTGCCATGAGTTGAACGATGGGTGGTATGCATGTTGGATTAGTGTTTTCAGGCATAAGATCTGGTTCCAACTGATGACATAAATCCACATTTGTTCACCTATTCAGACGGTACTGCTTGATGATGTGACTGTCTTCCGTGGTTTGAAGGTCTGGCAATGGACGGTACACTGGGGATTGTCACCTCCTCCCTCTCCCAGGGCACCTATGTATGAAAATACATGAGTTGGAGCATTAGTCACTGTGTCCACATCAACATACATGATGTATAACAACAAAATCATGTGATAAAGCATTTCTTACTGGAAATACATTACACCAAGTACACATCACAGTTGTCTACTACACAAGAGTCAAATGTGACACCCATGGTTGTTACCACTTGTGTCCAAAACATGGATTTGGGCAACACCCAACTATCTGCTCCTCAAATGTCCCTCAAAATTTAACAGACTGTTCCAACTGCCAAAAATACTGTCAGTGGCGGAGGCCAGTGCAATTCCGTCATATGCCACCTGTGCCCAGCAGCACACTACACTGGTGATTGTGTAGTATAACCTACACAACAAGGCCTTTGTGATGTTCCTACACATCTATTGGTGTTGTGATGCATTTATCAGGGCCCAATACTGTATTTCCAACACCCAAAAAGGAAGATGCCTAACCTACTTTACCGGACATTAGGAACTGCCTGCGAATGCAGAAGAAGTTGACAGAACGGTGGGCAATTCCAAACACAGCGGACAAAGCCGTAGCCTACCACCTTTGATGGTCACGGGCCGATGGCTGTGGCTGTTGGTGGTGCTGACCGCATACGTGGCATACATGTACACCGTGTTTTTCAAATTCACTCACTTGACTCCTGACACTGCTACCATCAACACCCCTGCCACTTCAGCTCCTGTGTGCTGCCTCTGGAAGCAATCATGCCAGGCCAAGCAGATGAAAGGGCCCCTGTCCTCTGCTGAGGAGCTGGGGAGGCTTGTTGAGGAGGCCCTTCCCATGTATGGTCAGCTCTATGGCTTACTAGAGGAGCAGATAAGAACCTCATAACATATTTGACTCTATCAACACCATCCTTTCCTTCCTCATATGATACAATGTGCCTCTGTGTGCCAGTTAGATTTTTTGGGTGCCTTTTCTCACATTTTGTGCACCATACATGGGATGTACATTGTGCAGGTAGTGTAGAAATGCATTTCAGATGAACGTTGTTTTGTGTGATGTGCGGTAAGGCTTACATCCTCCTTGTGCTGCATTTATACTTCTAGGCAGGAGACTTTACAGCTATACAATGATATATCTGTGGACATGATGGTTATAATTGTCAATTGACCTGTATGTGCATCACAGCATGAGCTGTGTATGTATAGTGTCTGAGTCATTTGAGGATCTTGTTAGTAAGGTGCATAGTGCCACAGAGCACTCAGCCCACATCTGGCCTTGGCAAACTGTTGTATGAGCACCATATGAAAATCACTGTGCCCTTCACAGTGCTTCACAAGCCACAACCCACATAGAGGATAGATACATGATATACTGTCCTGCATTGAAGTGATGGAAATGTAAGTGTTCAGTGGGTTCTGTATGCTCAGCCTGCAGAGACAAGGGTCTGTCATATGTATCTCAAAGTATTTGGCATAGACCAGCCTGGGGTAGAATTACTGTGGCTATGCAACTGTAGCACCAGGCCCACTTCCTGTAGACCTGCAGATCCTGGCATGTGGCCACACTGAGTCTCCAGTGGCAAGGCTTGGGCTGGAGGCCTTTGCCAATTGACTACATTAGGGATGAGAACTGAGGTTACTCCATGACCTAGTACATTTTCACTCCTTGTCAAAGTGCGTCATTGGTGTATGAGAGGTCTCTTACTCCCACAGCTCTGTTGTCATCTTTACATAAGTTAAATCTGTCTAGTACATCTGTATTCCACCAGTGCCAAACCTACAGAGCAGATAGCCATTTGAGTCCCAGGAGAGAAAGACATGTGACTCATTATCTTGGTTACATGCAACCAATCAGACCAAATTGACCTATATATGTTGGACACCATGTCTGTAGGATTGCCACATATGGTAAAAAGTGTATTCAGTGCTACAATTACATACCACACAATCACAACCTGAAGTGGTATGAGTTAACATTGGGTAGCCCACATGTTGATACATGGCAGCCCTTTGATTGTCACTTAAGTCTTAGGGTGTAGTCTGTACTATGGTAGTTGCCTGTAGGGACTGTATGTATTGAGTCAATGTGGCTGGATGTAAATGTGTGTGTCCAGTCAGGCCCAGGGAGCTTACCCTTCACAATGGTGTGTTGTGTTTCATTGTGGCTCACATCACAGTACATGTTGCTTGAGCCTTGGCTACCTGATGTCAGTAGGCCATGAGCAGGGTAGTGGTTAAGTCTGCAGATGACTTCGAAAGTGTGTATTTCTGTCACTGTACTTATCAGCATGTGTGCTTCAAACTTTTGGTGTGTTGACAATTACAAAATGTTCGTTCCTGGGGATGTCTGAAATGTGTGATACACAACCATTTGGGCAAAAAAATAGATTTATAACATTTTGATTTGACTGCGACATCCACACAGGTCAGCGCCCATCAGAAGAAGGACATTTGGAGAGCCATCGCCTGGAAGGTGCGGACCCTGGGGGTCCATAGCTGACAGAGTGCCCACTGTCAGAAAAGGTGGGAGGACCTGAGACGCTGGGCCCAGAAGATCGCAGAGCTCCAGCTGGGGCTGTCTTCCCAATGTAGGCGGGACACACGTCGGAGTCTGACCCCCCCCCCCAATGGGCCGTATTCTTGCAGAGGCTTACCCGAGCATGATGGGCATTTCAGGGGAGCACAGCAGCTACAAGGGTGTGAGTCCAGGGCATATTCCTGCCTGTTACATTGCCAGGTTGATGTGTTACGTTCTGCCATTCTCCCATGAAAATTGGTGATAGGCCATGTGTGACACACAAGATGATTAATTGTTTGTGTAGGTGTGGAAGTTTTTGCATGCTAATGTGCCTTGCCTATAAGCCCAGTTACCTAGGACACAACAGAGTACAGTCCACAACCAATTAACTCTCCAGGGCCAACACATGACTGAGTACAGTGATCAATCAGGTCATGTTGTTTGCTGTTATGGGTATAATTTGTATACTACAGTCCACTACTCTTCTGTGCAACAGCCCAATCAACATGAAATAATAGATCACTGTCCTCAGCCTTGTGTCTGCTCAAGTATGTATATAGGCATCTGCCCCCCACAACCCACTTGTCTTCAGTGTGTCATGAGTGCTGGTGCCTCACTACTGTCTCTCATTTGAAGGTGGCCATCATACATGTGACAGAGTGTAGATTGCTCTTGGGGTGCACTCACTGAGCAATACTTTTCCTTGGTAAGTAGTGAATGTCAATTGACTTGATTTTGATGTCATCACTGTTGCCAACATTCCTTGTGCCTACATGTTAGCATGTGTACCTTTCACTTTTGCCATATAAATTTCACTGCTGTTTCATGCATGGTCTACCTGTCGTCATGGGATAATGTCTGAATGTTATCACATATGTGTGCATGTCAACATGTCTTTGGAATTGGACATTTGTTATGGCACTACAGTTCATGTGGTGCCATAGAGAGGAGTGTATCACCATTGATTAGTTGGTCACATGTACCTGTACCCTTCAATGCATGTAATTGGCATTTATAACTGCAGTAGCAAAGAAGGACATGACAGGTAGGACTACAGTTTTTACCCACAATGCACATTTCCATGCCATTGATGTAACAGCATGTAGCAAAATGTTTTGCACCTTAAATGGGGAAGGTTTGATACCTAAGTGTTGACATGCATCACGAAGTAACTTGCAGTAATGTAGGAAACATATGTGGTTGTGTACATCCATTTATCTAAGGTAATCTGTTTGCATGAGAAAAAGAGTCAGTAATGTGACTTCCCATTGAACAACATGTTAAGGGCCTTCTACAAGTACTTGAGAATCCCTGGGCATCTACAACATTCAAATGACTATTGACTTCTACTGATGCAATCAGAGGATGTTAGTGTCAGGAGTACCAATTAATAGAGGTGCTATCCCTGGGGCTAGCTGATTCATTGTGGTATGGATTTTGTAGACAAATCTCCTCAACATTTTGCCCAACTTTGCTCCAGTGTACATTTCCATGCAAGATGTATTATCTATCTGAGTAACAATTGAATAACCTAAATGAGTCCATTTTGACAACGTACACATGGTGAAGTGACCATAGTTGATTTGTTTCCAGTGTGTGACATGTGTGTTTCCATGTCACCTTCTTTCGGCTACCGTACTTCTGTCAGCAACATGGCTGGATTATTTGGCCATCGTTTGTTCATGATGTGGCACTGAGTATACGAAGAGTAGCTTGATGCATGACTTTGTGTGGGATCTGTGTAAATGAACTTGTCATATCCCTAAGATTGTGTGACAAAAGGTAACTGAGGGATGCTACATGAGGCAAAACATTGAAGGTGATAAGGTCTCCTACTTGTTCAATGGGTACTGTGATTGCACAACTTCAAACGTGTGTTAGACCTGGCGTCCTTGGCTTGGTCTCCCCTGTCTTTTTTGCCTGTGCTTCCCATGTTTTGACTGTGTGCTGGACTCTGTTTTTACTGTTTTTGATACTCTAGGCACTTTACCACTGATAACCAGTGCTAAAGTGCAAATGCTCCTATGTAAAATGTATGTGTAATTGGCTTATCCATGATTGGCATATTTGATTTAGTACCTAGTAAAGTGCACTAGAGATGCCCAGGGCCTGTAAATCAAATGCTGCTCACTGTAGGGTCTGTGTGTGCAGTTTTAAACTGCCACTTCGACTTGGCAAGTGTACCACTTGCCAGGCCCAAACCTTTACTTTTTATAGATGTAAGGTACCCCTAAGGTAGTCCCTAGGTAGCCTCATAGACATGGTGAGGTGTATGTTAAAGGTGGGACATGTACTGATGTGTGTTACATGTCCAAACAGTGAAGTACTGCTAAATTCAGTTTTCACAGTTGCTAGACCTATCTCTCTCATAGGGAAACATAGGGACTGCCTTTTTCTGTCATTAAAGTACAAATTCCCATTGAGAGCAGATAGAAATCTGGAGTTTGGGGTATCTGAACTCACAATTTAAAAAGACGTCTTTTAGTGAAGTTGGTTTTTAGATTGTTAGCTTGAAAATGCCACTTTTAGAAAATAGGTATTTTCTTGCTTAAACCATTCTGTGACTCTGCCTGTTTGTGGATTCCCTGTCTGGGTCAGTTTGACAGTTGGGCTGTTTGTTAATGCCCTCTAGACAGTGAGACAAAGGGAGATGAGGTGTAGTCTGCATATCCTGATGAGCCGTCTGTGCTAGAGCGGAAGGAGGTATGGTGACTTACACCTGAATGGACTGTGCCTGCCCTCTCACAATGCAGTCTCCAACCCCCTGGTGTGCATCTGGGGCCTAGCCTGGGCAAGGCAGGATCCTGTGAACAACAGAGACCTTCCTTTAAAGTATGCCTACTTCAAAGGCCGAAAGGGTTATAAGTAGTGGACCCAAAACCCCAGATTCTTAGATCACTTCTGGTACCAAGAGAAACCTCTGCCAAGGACAAGAGCTGCCACTGCATGTGACTGTGCTTTATTGGGCTACCCTGCAGTTGCTATTTCTGCCTGTGAAAGGGAACAAAGACTGGTCTTTGTTGTGCATTCCTGCTTGTAGAAGAATCTCCAAGGGCTTGAACTGAGCTTACCTCCTGTATTGAAGTCCCAGGGCCATCAAAGACTTCCTCTGCCAGCACCTGGACTCTCTGCTGAGACTCCTGCCCTGCCAAATGGTACCCTATCCAGTCCCCGGGCCCTTGAAAGGTGAAGTTGGCAGAAGAAGAGCTGAAATCCAAGCACAAAATGCTGTGCGGGGAAGTTTTCTACGCACCCTCTGCAACGCAGCTGATAAATGATGCGTCACCCGCTTCGCAGCTGAAAACGATGCTCCACCTGTATCGTGGCTGGGAGGTTGATGCATTGCGGTTGGAGAAACGACACAACACCCACTTGTGGCTGCTGATAATGATGCACACCCTAGGCAGCACGGTTTTCTAACACTATGCAACCGGATTTCTCACGCATCATTCCTGGGCGTTAAAGTCATTGTGAACCTGAATGGATCCGAAGTGCCCCATCCAGAAATCGACACACCGGTGACCCGACCGGAGAAGAAAACATCACACGGCCTCATTTGCCAGTAAGGAATCAACCATTGCTTACTTTTCCTAAGCACGCTCGCCCGTGTGGCTTTATTTTTGACCCAAACCAGGTACATTGTTTTCTATGGAGTAAGACTCTTGTTCTTTTGAAAATTTATATTTTGACTTATGTATGTTGTAGTTCTGTTGTTTTGGTATTGTTTGATTTAGATAAATAGTGCCTATTTTTCTAAACTTGTGTGTGTGCACAAAGGATTCTTGGAAGAAGTGCATAGAAACCCAAAGAGCTGCAGAAGACATGGTGCACAGGGGTACTGTCACAGCACGAGGAGGTAAGCTCTTACCACCATCAAATTTGGACAGCTGGACCTTAGGACAGTCTGGGTCGAAGGGTTCCACCACCTATGTTCCAGGGAGCAAGCTTGTCACCAGGAGAGGAGTCACAGAGAACCGGTGAAACAGGGAAGTGACTCTGTCACTCCACTGGAGATTTCTTCGGTCCTCCTGGTGCAGGGTGAAGACAGGGAGTCCTCAGAGCGTGCACACCTTGGAAACTGTTGCAGTTGCTGGCTGGAGTTGAAGTTGCAGAGTCACAGTATTATTCTTGGATACTTTGTTGCAGCTACAGCAGTTCCTGGAGCAGTCTATGGTTGATCTGACGGTCAGAGGATGATGCAGTAGTTGCAGAGGATTCCTGGTGGAAACCTGCAAGCCAAATCTGAAGGGGAACCCACTTGAGAAACCCTAAATAACCCTGAGAGGGAGATTGGCTACCTAACCAGGTATGCACCTATCAGGAGGGGTCTCTGACGTCACCTGCTGGCACTGGCCACTCAGAGATCTCCAGAGTGTCCCTACACCTTGGAATCCAGATGGCTAATGCCAGGGACACACTGCAGGAACTCTGGGCACCACCCTAGGGGTGGTGATGGACCGGGGAGTGGTCACCCCCCTTTCCTTTGCCCAGTTTCACTCCAGAGCAGGGACTGGGGGTCCCTGAACCAGTGTAGACTGGCTTATGCAAGGAGGGCACCATCTGTGCCCTTCAAAGCATTTCCAGAGGCTGTGGGAGGCTACCCCTCCCAAGCCTGTAACACCTATTTCCAAAGGGAGAGGGTGTGACACCCTCCTACCAAAGGAAACGCTTTATTCTGCCTTCCTGGGACTGAGCTGCTCAGACCCCAGGCGGGCAGAACCCTGTCTGTGAGGTGGTAGCAGCTGTAGCTAGTTTGTGGAGCCCCCGGGATGCATGGGATTGGCCCCTTAATTCCATATTTGGAAAGGGGGTACAATTCTATGATCTTAGACACCTTACATGGCCATATTCTGAGTTACTATTGTGAAGCTACATATAGGTATTGACCTATATGTAGTGCACTTGTGTGATGGTATCCCTTTGGTCTGGGGATTTGGCCCTGGACTGCATGAGGGCACCTTTGCAAGTGCAAGAGTGCCCTCACACTTAGTAACTTTGCACCTAGCCTTCAGTAAATGAAAGTTAGACATATAGGTGGCTTATAAGTTACTTAAATGCAGTGAAAATGGCTGTGAAATAGTGTGTACACTATTTCACGTAGGCTGCAGTAGCACTCCTGTGAAAGGGTTTGTCTGAGCTCCTTATAAGTGGTAAAAGAAATGCTGCAGCCCATAAGGATCTCCTGGAATCCTACTGCCCTGGGTTCCTAGGTTCCATACTTAGGGCCTGATTACAACTTTGGAGGAGGTGTTAATCCATCCCAAAAGTGACTGTAAAGTGACAGATATACCACCAGCCGTATTACGAGTCCATTATATCCTATGGAACTCATAATACGGCTGGTGGTATATCCGTCACTTTACCGTCACTTTTGGGACGGATTAACACCTCCTCCAAAGTTGTAATCAGGCCCTTAGTCCCCTCATGGGGCTTAAGTCCCCTGGGCATGGCCATTGGGCTGGGGGCATGGCTTCTGTTTTTGCTTAGACAGGAGTCATGTCCGTGGGGGTCGTGCATGGAAATAATGACGCTAATTAGGTTGGAGTCCTTTTTTTACTCTAACCTGACTAGCACCATTCTTTCACGCACAAAATTCAGTTTCCCCTACGCCTCCCCCACCTGGTGATCGTCAATAATTTTACGTTAACTGGGCCTTACCACCAGCTAGCGTCATAGCTTAAATATGACATCAGGCTGGCATCCAGGAATGATGCTAGCCGGCGGTATACTTTTTTGACGCAAACCTGCGCTAACACAGGTTCGCATCAAAAAGTATAAATCAGGGCCAAAGAGAGATCTGGGAGGATCTGATCCCCATACTACCTCCCTGAAACAAGAATCAACAACACAACGCGTATGGGGAATTTAGTGAACAGGCTGGTCTGGCCTGCTCAACTGGTCATCAGATCAAGACTTGGTGATCTGATTATAGGCAGGAGGTGTGGTAGTGGTGGCCGTGTACTCTGTAGGGAGTGGGGGTATTCCCCTTACGGAAAAGGTGGTCTCACACACATTATAGTGTCATGCTTCATCATTTCACCACCTATCCCCACCCAAGTAGGATGATACCACCTGGGTGGACTCAACCTCGTTGTTAAAGGAACTCTGAGGGAGTGCTGAAATATTATCATTCTAGATAAAGTGGGGATCCAGTTGAGTGAAAGAATAAGCTTAATTAACTAACAAATCACCGGTGTATTCTACACCTTTAATGACAGTGTTTGTTGGTAAGGTTAAAAACTATTGGGACTCTATTGAATATAATGGTTCATTGTGTCGTTTAAATTTACATGGCCAACATGTTTCTGTCCTCTCATCTAGCCATTATGGTCTGGGGCATTTGTCAGTGCCTAACATCCCTCCTATATATGGGGAGTAGCCGACTAAGCTTAAAGTGAGCAAAATCGTTTTAATACACACTGGGCCTAACTGAGGGATAACTCAGTTAAGGGAGGCCTATGAGGGAGAGAAAACGATACAACATATCACACTGAATGCAAAGTGACAGGTACACCAAATACCAAATATTGAACACAAACATCCACAACCCCTGATGATCACAAGCTGCATATGGTCCTCAAAGGTCACAGCCAGGCTACAGACAGGCCCATACTGGTAGAACCACATACACGAGAGGCACATGTTAAGCACACAAAGATGTAAGCCTTTACATGTGTGCACCTATGCACATACACATGCACCCACAAGCTACTTCAGGAGAGTGAGGGGTCTTTGTGTCAGTCCACAAAATGTTAAATATACTTCTGAAACTTGTGTGCACACAAAAACTATGTCAAAGTAAGATAAACCTGGCATTGCATTGGACATGTCCCAAGTCGTATAGGGGATTCTGCAAAGACAACAACTGACTGCAAAGCACTGAAGACGGATTCCTGGACCTGAGGACCTGCAAAGGAAGGGTACCAAGTCCAAGAGTCATGCAAGTGTCCGGGGGGGCAGGAGCCCACTAAACCCCGGATGAAGGTGCAAAAGGCCTGCCAGGAACTTTTCCTTTGGTCAGAAGATGTCCCACAGTGTGGTGGAGGATGTAGAGTTGTTTCCATGCAGAAAGACCGCAAACAAGCCTTGCTAGCTGCAGGAGTCACGGTTAAAGATTTTGGGTGCTGCCAGGGCCCAGGAAGGACCAGGAGGTCGCCCCTTGGAGGAGGAGACAGAAGGGGCAATCAGCAAGAGAGAGAGCCCATGCAGAAGCAGGCAGCATCCATAGAAGTACCTGAACAGGTGTTCAGAAAATCAGAGCATGGCGGTCATCTCAGCACAACAAAAGAGGGTCCCACGAAGTCAGAGGCCAACTCAGCGAGTTGGGCAATGCAGGACAGAGTGCTGAGGACCTTGGGTGTGCTTTGCATGAAGGAAGTCTTGCAAAAGTGCACAGGAGCCTAGCAGCTGCAGATCACACAGTGCACAGGATTACTCTCTGGCATGGGAAGGAAAGGACTTACCTCCACCAAATGTGGACAGAAGAGCCACTGGACTGTCAGGGTCACCTGGATCTAGCTCCTGTGTTCCAGGGACCAAGCCCGTCAAGATGAGAGGGGACCCAGAGGACTGGTGATGCAGATGTTTGGTGCCTGCGTTGGCAGGGGGAAGATTCCGTCGGCCCATGGGAGATTTATTCTTGGCTTCCAGTGCAGGGTGAAGGCAGACAGCCCTCAGAGCATGCACCACCAGTAAACAGTTGAGAAAGCCGGAAAGATTAGGCGCTACAATGCTGCTGGTAGACTTCTTGCTACTTTGTTGCGGTTTTGCAGTCGTCCTGGGGCAGTCAGCGGTTGATCCTTGGCAGAAGTCAAGGAGAGAAGTGAAGAGGAACTCTGATGAGCTCTTGCATTCGTTATCTGAAGAGAAATCCACAGGAGAGACCCTAAATAGCCCTCAGAGGAGGATTGGCTACCTAACCAGGTAAGAGCCTATCAGGAGGGGTCACTGACGTCACCTGCTGGCACTGGCTACTCAGAGGTCTCTACTGTGCCCTCACACCTCTGCATTCAAGATGGCAGAGGTCTGGGACACACTGGAGGAGCTCTGGGCACCACCCCTGGGGTGGTGATGGATAGGGGAGTGGTCACTCCCCTTTCCTTTGTCCAGTTTCGTGCCAGAGCGGGGGCTGGGGCCTCCCTGAACCGGTGTAAACTGGCTTATGCAAGGAGGGCACTTGGATCCAGCTCCTGTGTTCCAGGGACCACGCTCGTCAAGATGAGAGGGGACCCAGAGGACCAGTGATGCAGAAGTTTGGTGCCTGCGTTGGCAGGGGGAAGATTCTGTCGACCCATGGGAGATTTCTTCTTGGCTTCCAGTGCAGGATGAAGGCAGACAGCCCTCAGAGCATGCACCACCAGGAAACAGCCGAGAAAGCCGGCAGGATTAGGCGCTACAATGTTGCTGGTAGTCTTCTTGCTACTTTGTTGTGGTTGTGCAGACGTCCTGGAGCAGTCAGCGGTTGATCCTTAGCAGAAGTTGTGAAGAGAGAAGTGCAGAGGAACTCTGGTGAGCTCTTGCATTCATTATCTGAAGAGAAACCCACAGGAAAGACCCTAAATAGCCCTCAGAGGAGGATTGGCTACCTAACCAGGTAAGAGCCTATCAGGAGGGGTCTCTGACATCACCTACTGACACTGGCCACTCAGAGGTCTCCATTGTGCCCTCACACCTCTGCATTCAAGATGGCAGAGGTCTGGGACACACTGGAGGAGCTCTGGGCACCACCGCTGGGGTGGTGATGTACAGGGGAGTGGTCACTCCCCTTTCCTTTGTCCATTTTCACACCAGAGCAGGGGCTGGGGGCTCCCTGAACCGGTGTAGACTGGCTTATGCAAGGAGGGCACCATCTGTACCCTTCAAAGCATTTCCAGAGGCTGGGGAGGCTACTCCTCCCCAGCCCTTAACACCTATTTCCAAAGGGAGAGGGTGTAACACCCTCTCTCAGAGGAAATCCTTTGTTCTGCCTTCCTGGGACTGGGCTGCCCAGGCCCCAGGGGGTCTGAAACCTGTCTAAGGGTTGGCAGCAGCGGTAGCTGTTGAGAAAATCCCAAAGAACTAGTTTGGCAGTCCCCGGGGTCCATGCTGGAGCCCCGGGGATGCATGGGATTGGCACCCCAATACAAGATTTGGCTTGGGGGACAATTCCATGATCTTAGACATGTTACATGGCCATGTTTGGAGTTACCATTGTGAAGCTACACATAGGTATTCACGCGTGTAATGGTGTTCCCCCACTCACAAAGTCCGGGTAAATTGCCCTGAACAATGTGGGGGCACCTTGGCTAGTGCCAGGGTGCCCTCACACTTAGTAACTTTGCACCTAACCTTCATTAAGTGAGGGTTAGACATATAGGTGACTTCTAAGTTACTTAAGTGCAGTGTAAAATGGCTGTGAAATAACGTGGACGTTATTCCACTCAGGCTGCAGTGGCAGTCCTGTGTAAGAATTGTCTGAGCTCCCTATGGGTGGAAAAATAAATGCTGCAGCCCATAGGGATCTCCTGGAACCCCAATACCCTGGGTACCTAGGAATTATAAGGGTGTTCCAGTGTGCCAATCAGAATTGATAAAATTAGTCACTAGCTTGCAGTGACAATTTTAAAAGCACAGAGCGCATAAACACTGAGGTTCTGGTTAGCAGAGACTCAGTTATACAGTTAGGCTCCACACAGGGAACACATACAGGGCATAAGTTATGAGCACTGGGGTCCTGACTAGCAGGATCCCAGTGTCACAGGCAAAAATAAACACACACACAAGTAAAAATGTGGGTACCATGCCAGGCAAGATGGTACTTTCCTACAGCAGGGCAGCAGTCCTTCTCAGAAAAGCAGTCCAGATGAGTCCTTTGGGAAGCAAAACAGTTCCTCTGACAAAGTCCATGTGTAGATCAATAAATATTTTATTTGGTGTGGTTAGATACCCAGTATTTATGCCCAAAAATGCCTTTGGAGTGGTGGAAACTTCTAAGAGTGGTTTTGAAGTGCACAAGTTTCCCTATCAACCCATTCCTGTCTGCCAGGATCCCTGTGGGGGGCAATCAGTCTTTTGTGTGAGGGCATGCCACTGGCCTTTGAAATATAATTGGAAGCCCCTCCACCCTTCCTGCCCAGGAAGACTGTGAGAGGAAGCCTCTTTTTGCATGGTTAGCCCCCACTTTTTGCCTGATGTTAATGTGCTCTAAAAGTTGGTAGTTCCAAGAGTCCTTGCTAACGAGGTTCCCTGGTCCAGAGCTCTTTCCCTAAATCTGTTGTTATGCTTGTCACAATTGGATATTCTCTTACATATCACTATAAGACCCCAGTAAATGGGTATCCCAGTACCTAGGGCATGAGGTAGTATTAGTAGGACCCTGAGGGCAGTAGCAGCATAGGGTTTGTGCCACCCTCTAGGGCCCTGCACCCAGATGCACCCAGCACTGCCAGTGCAGGCTGAGTGTACTGGGGCAAACCTAAAAAGGCAAATTCGACATGGCACCCTTCCTGTGGGCCCTGTCCACCCTACACTGCATATGATATGGGTAAGTCACCCCTCTGGCAGGCCTTACAGCCCTAAGGCAGGGTGCACCACACTATGGGGGTCATTCTGATGTTGGCGGGCGGCGGGAGCCGCCCACCAAGCGGGAACCGCCAGAAGACCGTACCGCGGTCGAAAGACCGCAGCGGTCATTCTCGGTTTCCCACTGGGCTGGCGGGCGACCCACAAGGACGCCGGCTCAGGATTGAGCCGGCGGAGTGGGAAGGTGCAAAGCAGACACTGAAATACAAGGTGGGGCCCTCTTACGGGGGCCCCTGCAGTGCCCATGCCATTGGGAGACCCGCCAGGAACAGGATGGCGGTAGGGGGTGTCAGAATCCCCATGGCGGCGGAGCGCGCTCCGCCGCCATGGAGGATTCTAAGGGCAGCGGAAAGTCGGCGGGAGACCGCCAACTTTCCGTTTCTGGCCGCGGCTGAACCGCCGCGGTCAGAATGCCCAGCGGTGCACCGCCAGCCTGTTGGCGGTGCTACCGCGGTCATTCGCCCTGGCGGTTTTTACCGCCAGGGTTAGAAGGACCACCTATATGTGAGGGCATAATTGCATGAGCAATATGCCTCCACTGTGTCCTTACCAAACCTGGGGAACAGTGAGTGAACAGAGCTGCCGTTTTAAGTACATATACTGGGCACTGGTCAAACATGAGTTCCCCAGTTACGTAATGGCCACTCTATACCCTAGGTAGTTTGGAATTAAACAACTCAGAATATTAAATCCATACTGGTACCACTGTTGGATTTAACCCTACATGTACCCAGGGGTCACCTTTAGAGGTGCCCCCTGCAAAAGCTAACCTAACTGGCATAGTTGCTGACTGGTTCCATCCAGCCTGCCACTCCAGATGGCCAATATACAAACCTGGGGCAGAGCTATGGCTCTCTGGTTTGTAAAACAATGCCCTGGGTGGAGTAGCTACCACCCCCTTCCTCAGGAATGTGCAACACCCTTGTGGTGAGCTTCAAAGAGCACCAGACCCTGAAACTCGAGCCTCCAGGCCTGATGCTAACAGCAGAAGGTTTCCCCCTTGCAAACCCCTGGTTTTGGTGGGAGCAAAGGCAGCAAACCAGACAAAGGCCCTCATTCTGACCTTGGCGGTCGGCGGAGAGGCGGCGGTTGGACCGCGAACAGACCGGCGGTCAAAAAAATGGCATTCTGACCGCGGCGGTCACCGCCGCGATCGACCGCCACTTCCCCACTCCGACAGCCACGGCGGTCATGACCGACGGGCTGGAGTCTGCGCACTCCGGTCCGGCGGTCGACCCAAGACCGCCAACGGTATCATGACCCTGCTTACCGCCGCGGTTTCTGGCGGTCGGGAACCGCCATGCGAACCATGGCGGTAGGCACTATAGGGGGCCAGGGAATTCCTTCCCTGGCACTGATAGGGGTCTCCCCCACCCCCCACTGCCCCCCGAGTCCTCCCCCCACACCCTCCACCCCCCTGCCACCCCCCAGAGGTGGTACGAACCCCCTCCCCACCCCCACCCCGACATGCACATACACACACCCCGACATGCACACACCCCCAACATGCACATATACACACCCCCTACACACACACATACACAATGGGGACACATACCCGCACACATACATGCCGACATGCGCACCCGCCGAACTACACACATTGCCCATAGGCACAGCAGCACTCCCCGCCCGCATGCACGCACTCACACACCCCCTCTACACACTCACACGCACACCCCCATGCACGCACACATCACACAACACCCCCCCACCCCCTCCCATCACGGACGATCAACTTACCTTGTGCGTTGGTCCTCCGGGAGGCGACAGGAGCCATGGGGAGGTGACCGCCAACAGAAGACCGCCAACAGAAGACCGCCACACAGAAATGTGGGTCGTAATTCTGTGGGCGGTGTTCTGCTGGCGTGGCGGTGGAGGTTGACCAGTCTCCACTTTCCCGCCGACCGCCAGTGTGGCTGCTGGCGGTTTTCCGGCGGAACGCTCCCAGCGGTCGGAATGCGCACAGCGGCATACCGCCGCGGTCGGCGGTCTTCACTGCGGCGGTAACTCGGCGGTCTTGCAAAAAGACCGCCAAGGTCAGAATGACCCCCAAAGTGGCCTCACTGTGCAGGCATCACCGCTAGGGGCTTGCAGGCAAAGTGGACCCTCCATCTCATTTTCCTCCATGTTGGATGGCAGGAAAATATCCAATAGGGCTTAGGGAAGTGACCCTTCCCAGAGGAAGTGGTCACTGTAGTGGGTATAGCCACCCAAAGATAAGTGTCCCATTTGACACTACCAGGTATCCCCCACACGCCTGCTAAATTCTGTCTTTAGTGGGCTCCCCTAGACCAAGATTTTATATTCATCTGAAAGAAGGAAGACAGGACCAAAGGACCCACCAAGACAAGAACAGAGGACCTGCTTCTCCAGAAGAGGCTCCAAGTCCCTGCTTGCTGCACCTGTGTCCCGACAATCGCTGATACAGAGGCAATGTTGTGGTGCATCAGGCGTGAGAGCAGCCATTGCGCCTGTAATTCAGGCAGTGAAAAGCGTGCAGGGCTACCCATGGGGGCCCCAGACACCCCTTCTCAACCAGCCTTTTCATGGCAGTGGAACCGCCATGCAAAAGCTGGTTGACACTGCAGTCGTAATCCTCAAGGCATCGCTGCTTGCAGCACTGCCCTGGTGGATTAAGACTGCTGGCACCACCGGGACGTTGGGCGGTGAAAAAGTGTCAGTGCCCATGCTCTAACCGTGGTGCTGGCGCCACGGTCATAATGTGGCTGTCGGAATACCGCATTGTTCCCAGAACCCCAGACTTGTAATGAGGGCCTGAGTGTCCTGTGTTTATGGCTGTCTGGGTGAAATGCACAAGGGGAGCTGTCAACCAGCGCAGACCAGACATGGATTGGTGACAGGGCTGTAGGGCACAGATCAGTAAGTGCAGGGAAATGCCCACTTTCTAAAATTGGCATTTCTAAAATAGTAATTAAATCCAACTTCACGAGTAAGCAGAATTTTCTATTACCATTCTGGCAATACTAAACATGACTCTTTCTAGATGAGAATCTACTGCTTAAAAGTATATGAGGGCAGTTCTAATGCTAGACTACGAGAGGAGCAGGCCTCACAGTAGGTGAAAACAAATTTGTGAGTTTTTTCACTACCAGGACATTTAAACCACATAGGTACATGTCCTGCCTTTTACTTACATTGCACCCTGCCCTATGGGTTACCTAGGACCTACATGAGGGGTGATGTATATGTAGAAAAAGGGAAACTTAAGGCTTGGCAAGTAGTTTTAAATGCCAAGTTTAGGTGGCAGTGACACTGCACACACAGGCCTTGCACTGGAAGGCCTAAGACATGGTGAATGGGCTACTTACGTGGGCAGCACAATCTGTGCTGCAGGCCCACTAGTAGAATATAATGTACAGGCCCTGGGCACCTCTGGTGCACTTTACTAGGGGCTTACAAATAAATTAAATATGCCAATTAGGTAGAAACCAATGTTACCTTTTTTAGGGGAGAGAGCACCTGCACTTTAGCACTGGTCAGCAGTGGTAAAGTGGGCAGAGTCCTAAAACCAGCATAAACAGGGTCAGAAAAATGGATAGAGATAGGCAAAAAGTGCCACCCTATTGTTGATATTTCTGAGTTGTGTCAATGGCAGGTGGCTTTAGCAGGTCTGACATGTGAAAAGGACATGGATTGATCCATCACTGTGTTACATTTGGGGGCGGGTGAGTCCCATGCCCAGGCTGCCAGGACAGTGGAATGGCAGAAATCTGTGCAAAACAATGGACCTGTTTGCCATGGTATCTTGTGTGTGATCATGTGTCTTTGACACATGTCATCCTGTGCAATCCATTCCCTCACCCTCCACATTGTGTTGAAAATTATCCTGTTTGACTTGTATTTAGTTGTAATTGTGTTCCCTCATTTTAGGCCACAATGCATGTGTGTCAACACTGACATGGGTGAGCCACATGCCTACAGAAGCTTGAGCATTGTAGGTGGAAGGTTCTCTGACTAGGGAGTGTTGTACTGTCCTCCTTCTGTATTATGGGGAATGTTGATTTGGTGTGCATGGTATTGTTGTGTGATAAGGGTCAAGCTGATGACAATTTCCACCAATCTGTTAGCCTATTCTGTGGGACACAGTCTGACACTTCCCTTACCTCAGTGGTCAATGGGATGTTACGTACTGACACCTAGCCAAAAGCAAAACATTTTTAGACATACTTGACTACATCAGTCCTGACATGTGAGCAGCCTATGTGCTGCACAAGGTAAACAAGAGGTTGGTGACCGTCCACTTGTGTCATTGTATTGGTAGTGATCCTCAGCATGACACTACCTGTGACATGTCCCTCCTCACATTTCCTTCTTATGAGTTAATCATGAGCATGACATAAATTTCACATTCAACAACTCACATTGATGAAAAACTGACCACAAAGCATAGTGTATTTGTGTTTATTTTCATGTGCACAGGAGAATAGGATGAATATGAGGAAAAATTATGTTCAAACAGTGAAGGGATCAGTCATGGTGGATATTATCATTAGAGTAGCTGCCACAACATTTGAAGTCCCAAGTCCAGTGTTTTACTATCCTGGAAAATTGGAAAGGGGTTGTAGAAAAGTCAACCATGTGCATCTGAGGGTCATATAGGGAATCTATTAGTTAGAGGTTACATCCTGGCAGTGGTTGTTGTCTTGCCATTTGCACCTCCTGGTTGGTTGGGTGCACGTCCACGCTTGCACGGGGGCTCTTCAGCTACAGAGGCAGGGGTGTCTGAGGCAGGTCCTTCCCCTGGCATGGCCTCCATTCCACTGGCTGCCACAGATGTTGAAGGGGCTGATGTACCTTAGCCAATGGAAGGGATCTGGTGTTCTGGACGTTCCTTGCTCAGCTCAAAGTGGTGTTGATGTCTCCCAGCACCCCTGTTAGGGAGACCATGTAGGTTTTGTGTGCCTCCCATTGTTGCATGAATTCCTGGTGGTTGTTCCTCTGCGTCTGGTTGATCTCTCCCAGCAAGGCAAGTACCTGACCCATTATGCCTTGGGATTGTTGGTAGACTACCAAGACTTGGGAGATGCTGTCTTGGTCAGGACTATCCCTAGCAGCCTCATACAGCTGTCCCACACCATCCCTGCCACACACCCTACCCCCACGTGCCTGTGCCCTTGGTACAGTTTGCCCACTGCCATTGATGCGAAGTCCATCATTATCAGGGGTTCTGAGTTGTGACTCTGGTACCTGAATTGGGGGGCACACGATGGTTGTTACTGTCCTTAGGACACAGGTTTGGGGGCGATAGGTTGCCTGGGATGTAGATGCAACAGCTTTGGGAAGAGTCAATGTGAGCACGGAGAGGCTGCAAGTTGTCAACTGACCAGGTTCCGCAGATCCGCCAGAGCTGCCCTCAGGCCCATATTTATACTTTTTGAAGCAAGCCAGCGACGGTGTTGGTTTGCGTCAAAATTTTTACAGCCGGCTAACGCCATTCCTATGCACCATGCGGGCGGCTTATTTAAGGAATGGCCTTAGCCGGCGCTGCGGACTGGTCTGAGTAAAAAAAAAAAGACTCAAACCAGGCAGCTCCGACACAGGGGAAAATGGGGGTTGTGCCTCAAAAAATGGTGCAAGTCAGGTCTGAGGCAAAAATCATGCCTCAGACCGGACTTGCGCCATATTTTGCCGCACAACCCCCATTGAAATGACTCCTGTCTTAGCAAAGACAGGAGTCATGCCCCATCCATGGGTGTCCTCCAGGCGTGGGCGAGGGTGGCAGTGGGTGTCCCTGGGGGCAGGGAAGGGCACCTCTGGACTCATTTTGAGCCCACAGGTCCATTAACGCCTGCCCTGACCCAGGTGGTAAAAAACGGTACACATGTATGCGTATGTATGTATGTGTGCTATTTTTTAAGGCCCACCTCCTCCTGTGCTTCAAAATGACGCTGGAGTATAAATAAGGCGCACAGGTCTTAAAGTCATTTTTGGGGCGAGAACACCTACCTTGCATATCATTAACGCAAGGCAGTTTCCGGCCTCCAAAAAATGACACACACGGTGGAATTTTGACGTACGCAGGGTCGGGCGTCAGAGTTTAAATATGAGGCAAGGTTTGCGCTGAATGTACGTCAAAAATTTTGAAGCACATTCATCGCAAACAGAGTATAAATATGCCCCTCAAAGTCCACACATCCAGGAGTGCTCTTCTCACTGAGAGCTTCACCCAAGGTGGAAGTGGCATTCTCAGGGGTGCTTTCCATGGTCCCAGTGGCAGGTAGACCGGTTGAAGATGAGAAACAGTCAGTTAAAGGTTGTATTGTGACATGTAGTTCCAATTATTAAAGGTAGATATGTTTTGGGCCAAACACAGATTGGCTTTGCTTGATCTACTTGTGTGACAGAGACACCTGCTTTCAATAATTTAGACCGGACCTTTGGGGTACAGATATTTCCTTGTTAAGTCACCTTGTTGCAGGATGTCTGAGCATCTTGGTACGCGAATGTCTGTGCCTAGACTTATATCTTGGCAGCAGTGGGACATTATGGGCCTGATTCTGAGTGAGGCGGCGGCGGTAGCCGCCCGCCTCGCGGGAACCGCCATATGGCCGCTCTGCGGTCAAAAGACCGCGGAGGCCATTCAGGCTTTCCCGCTGGGCTGGCGGGCGACCGCCAGAAGGCCGCCCGCCAGCCCAGCGGGAAACCCCTCCCCACGAGGAAGCCGGCTCAGAATGGAGCCGGCGGAGTGGGTATGTGCGACGGGTGCAGTTTGCACCCGTCGCGTATTTCAGTGTCTGCATTGCAGACACTGAAATACACAGTGGGGCCCTTTTACGGGGGCCCCTGCAGTGCCCATGCCATTGGCATGGGCACTGCAGGGGCCCCCAGGGGCCCCGCGGTACCCCCTACCGCCATCCTGTTCCTGGCGGGCAAACCGCCAGGAACAGGATGGCGGTAGGGGGTGTCAGAATCCCCCATGGCGGCGCAGCAAGCTGCGCCGCCATGGGGGATTCCAAGGGCAGCGGAAAACCGGCCGGTTTTCCTTGTCTGACCGCGGCCGAACCGCCGCGGTCAGAATGCCCTGCGGGGCACCGCCGGTCTGTCGGCGGTGCTCCCGCCGACCCTGGCCCCGGCGGTCTGAGACCGCCGGGGTCAGAATGACCCCCTATATGTTTCAGGGTCACTCCCAGTTAGCAAAACTTCATTGTTGAGTTAACAGACAGCTGGACAATGTCAAGTGGACACTGACCTGGCCATCAGATTTGGAGTAACCATTCTTCCTGGCTATATGTGACATGTTACACCAAGTACAGCACAGTGAATATATGTGAGGTCCCCCAGGTGAGAAGGGTCCAATAGGTGATGGGAAGTAGAATGGACAGAGTAGCAGAGGACACCGCAGAAGACATAGTTGTAGCTGTGTATAAGGAGTGTTCCAGTGGCAGCTTCCTTAGCATTCCTGTCAATAACTGTCCTATACCAACAGACTATACAATTGTTATCCCCCTAGGTGAGTACAGTACTATAGGCGATGGGAGGTAGAAGGGACTAAGTAGCAGTGAATACAGTTGTGGCAGTGTGAAAGGAGTACACCAGTGGCAGCTGTCCTTAGCATTCCTGTCAGTAGCTGTCCTATGCCAACAGACTATACAGTTGTTATCCCCCAGGTGAGTACAGTTCCACAGGTGATTAGAGATAGAAGGGACAGATTAGCAGAGTACACAGTTGTAGCTGTGCGTTATTAATAGTGTAATAGCAGCTGTTCATAGCATTGTTGTCATTCCCACAGACTATACAATTGTGAACCATTCAAGTGAGTATACTCCATTGTTTAGTTTACATGCACGGCTATTTTCAATATGGTACATTGTTCTGATTTTAGTGATGGTAGAACAGGGCCTGCTGGGAGTTGTAGTGCTGTTAGTTCCTGTACTACTAACACTATACACAAATACTGTGCCTCCAGGTGAGTTAACGTTACATGTGAGATGCCACACAGGGGTATTTGGATATGTGGACACAGGGGTGGTGAGTGATGTCACAGTGAAGGTGGCAAAAGGTGATTAGTGAGCTTGCAAAATACATTTTAGTTACATTTTTGGTGTTGTAAATTACCCATCTCCACTCCCCCTGGTATCCCTGTCAAGCCCTCAGGATGCAGGATCATCAAGACCTTCTCCTCCCATGATGTGAACTGTGGGGGAGGAGTTGAGGGATCACCACCAGTCATGAGGACCACCAGCTGGTGCCTAATCTGCTGGACTTGGGCTCCAAATAAGTATGGCTCTACTCTGAAAATGTCATTCACCATGACTCTTAACTCATCATCTGTGAAACGGGGATGTTTTTGTGGTTACATGGTGTTGGTAGACAACAAAAAAAAGGATGATGGGTTGTAGGCGCTGTGAGGATTAGTAAATGATATGAATGGTGCTATCATGTGTGGTGGTTCTGTTGTGCGGGTATGGAATAAGTGGCATGTGAAAGTTGGAGGAGTGCCTAACATATGGTACTGCATCTCTGATTTTGGGGTCTGGCTTCTATGTGTGGCACTGTAGATGCAAGGGATTGTGGTGTGTGAAGGGGTGTGTTTTTTATAGTGAAGTTTGTAGGTGTGTCAGCTGTGTGGATTTTAAATCCATCCAATGTAGTGTTCTGTATTACAGTGGGAATCACAGACTGTTGCAGTTCGTGCCGCCATTGGAAGACCGCAATTGGAGAACTGCCATTGTGATTTGTGAGTTGCAATATGGTTGGTTGACGGGATGGTGGTGCTGGTGGTTGGACCACCTATTTCCCACCCTCCAGAGTCCTGGCAGTGTTGTTTTTTTGGGTGTGTTTTGGCGGTCCTGGCTGTTAATCTCACAAAACAAAAGTCTGTGACACCGCCAACATGACGGTCTTTTGGCGGTCGCCACCAGGATAATCTGGCTCTCAGACCACCAAACTCATAATGACGCCCTATATTTCCTAAAACCAAGAATGCAGCATAAATGTGACCTACACAATATTTTGCTCTTTGAAAACCAAAAGTGGAAATGCAGTTAAGAGCGCACTTAGGGGCATTTATACTTTGCGGCAAAAAGTATTGCGCTGGCTAGCGCCATTCCATGACGCAAGCCGGGCTCCATATTTATTTATTTTTACCGTGTGCTCAGAGCAGGCATTAAAAGGAAGCACACCATTGTTTACAATGGGCCTCAATGGGCTTTGCAGGATTAGCATTAAACATTTTTACACTAATCCTGCAAAGCTTCGAACTAGCATAAAAAATGTTGATGCTAGTTTCCCTCACTACCACCATGGTGCGCCATATCTTGGAAACAGCGCACATATGGCATTAGGAGGGCACTAAGGGGCTCAAGGAAAGTGACGGTGCACCAGGTGCAGCGCCACTTTTATTCAATCAAGCCCTTAGTATGCATTTTGTGATGTTAAGGGGAAATATAGGCGGTCATTACAACATTGGCGGTAAAAGCCACTTACCGCCATGCAGAACACCACCAACACACCGCCGCGCCCGCGGAAATCCGCCACAGCTATTATGACCCACAGAACGGAATCTGCCAAAATTCAGACACCCACACAAGTCCAACACACCAAAGGTCAGTGATAAACTGGCGAAAACAAAACCTCCACTGTCACGCCAACAGAAATACGCCCACACTATCACGACACACGAATCCACGCGGCGGTCTTTCAACCGCGGTATTCCATTGGCGGTACACATCGCCACACTCAAAATACACACCCATTTACAAAACACAGCCACATTGGACAATTCCAAATACACACACCTGATACACATACACACACCACTCCCACACAACCATTACAATATAAATCACACAACCACATCACCCACAAACCCCTACAACCAGAATCACAGAAAGAAGGCCAGAGAGAGACACCACCATCAACAATACTAGCATCCACAGGCACACCAGACCATCACCCGCATAACTTCCATGCGCCTCACACAACACACCACTACATATCACTACATATCAGCACACTTGTCACCACACACACCACCCCAGACATCACCCACACCACCCCATGGCACGGCAAAGACACCCCAGGTTCTCGGAGGATGAGCTCAGGCTCATGGTGGAGGAAATCGTCCAGGTAGAGCCACAGCTATTCGGATAACAGGTGCAGCACACCTCCATTGCTAGGAAGATAGAGCTATGGCGAAGAATAGTGGACAGGGGACAGCACCCAAGAAATAGGGATGACATCAGGAAGAGGTGGAACAACCTACGGGGAAGGTGCGTTCCGTGGTCTCAAGACACCACCTCCTCTCCCACAACTAACAACATGGGAGGAGCAGGTCTTAGTGATTCTGCATCCTGAGGGCCTCGCAGGAGTAGCAGGAGGAATGGACTCTGGTAAACTCAAAGTTTTAACTACTTCATCCCCCACCCTACCTGCATGCCATCACATACCCCCACCCTCACCCTCACCCCCATCTCTCCAACTCCTCACAAATGTCCCAATATCACAAACCACACATCTCAACAACAAGCCCTGCATGCAACTACAAAGCATGGACAACCAACACCAAAGCATGCCCACTGCACAAACCCATACACCCCCCTAAACCATCATCACACAAGGTCCCACACAGGAATGCAAGCACTGGGGTACACGGTCACCCAACCATTGAACACCATGCCACACACAGATTCAATAATCATGCTTTTACACCCCTGCAGGACCCCTACCCAACATCACCACACAGGAGGGTCCAGACATGTCCACACCACCAACAGAAGAGGCCCACAGTGATGACAGCAGCTCTGTCCAACTGGATCTAGATGACCAGCCCGGCCCATCGGGAACCTCGGTACAGTCGGTTCCCATCACGCAGTCACAGGCCACTACAGAACTTCCCCCCTCTGGAAACACCAGCACAGTACCCACCCAGCAGGCCCATACCTCTGTCCCCAGGACACGTCAATCAGCAGTGTGTCCACCACTACAGGGAACCCAGGCTAACCCACCACCCCAACAACAACAGGGACCTGGGGGCAGTGGCAGTGGGCACACGGTCCAGGGGATGGAGACACAGGGGAACTGGGAGGGCTGCTGTGCAACAGGGGGAGGACAGGGCAAGGGAACCTACTCTCCACGAGGCCCTTTCCAACATCATGGGAGCCTACCACCACTCCCAGGAGACAATGGCAACAGTACTGGCCAAGTTTCAGGAGACCCAGCGCCTGCAGGAGCAAAAGTATTTGGGAGGAACTCAGAGCCATCAATTCCACCCTGGGCACCATCGTAGGGGTGCTGAAGGAAGTACTCAACACCAGGAGGGACACTGTGGCACAACAAGGGGCCCCTGACACTAGTCTGGACGATGAACTGCCCACCACCTCTGTCGGCGCTAGTGGGCAGGAGGCAACACCACAGGACCACCACACCAGCACCCCACCCCCTGCAGAGGGAGAACCACCCCGCAAACGGTCCCTGTGATCCAGGACAAAGACAGAGAACAATGCCAAGACCCCCGCCAAGAAATGAGACCACCCTGAATGTCATCTTTCTGTCCCACTTTGTCACCCTGTCCATCCTTAAACTGCCCCAGCCCCACTTCCTATGCCCATTTGGGCAATGCACCTGTGAGACCAATAGACTGGACTCTGCCATGGACATACCTCCACCATCACCCCTCCCCATTTTGCAAACCCCTCCAATATTGAGCACTTAAATAAACACCATTGAAGCACAAAACAATCTGGAGTCAGTCTGTGATTTCGAATTAGTGTATTATCAATTACTGTGGCATAAAGCTCTTTCAATTGTAATGTCAACATACCTATGTCACACAGCTCTAGTCCATGAGGAATCAAAGCAGATCTCACATAGTGGGACCCACATCTGTGAAATCGTAAGGGAAAGTGACAACTCAGTTACCATACACTGGCTGAAAACGACAGACAGTAGAGAGGTAGTAGTGTTAAAGTACATGTAGTAGGCAGGTCTGTATTCTTACCTGTGTCTCACTGGAAATATTGCAGGATCACCGAGTCCCTGTTGTCGATGTCCTCTTCTTCAGCTTCCTCGTCTTCACTGTCCACAGGCTCCACAGCTGCAACAACACCGCCATCTGGACCATCCTCCTGCAGAAAAGGCACCTGTCGTCGCAAAGCTAAGTTGTGAAGCATACAGCAGGCCATGATGATCTGGTACACCTTCTTTGGTGAGTAGAATAGGGATCCACCTGACATATGGAGGCACCGGAACCTGGCCTTCAGGAGGCAGAAAGTCCGCTCGATTATCCGCCATGTTTGCCCATGGGCCTCATTGTAGCATTCCTCTGCCCTTGTCCTGAGATTCCTCACTGGGGTCAGTAGCCATGACAGGTTGGGGTAACCAGAGTCACCTGCAAATGGCAAGGGGCAACTGTTAGACACACACTAACCTGTAGGGATAACCCCAGACCCAGACAACCATTCCCACTGACTTGCTTCCAGGTGCTCACCTAATAGCCACACACGGTGCCTCTGGAGTTGCCCCATCACATAAGGGATGCTGCTATTCCGCAGGATGTATGCGTCATGCACTGAGCCAGGGAACTTGGCATTCACATGGGAGATGTACTGGTCTGCCAAACATACCATCTGCACATTCATCTGGCTACTGTACACCTGTTCACTCCTGCGGGTGGGGGGGTAACCAAAGCCACATATGTCCCATCAATGGCACCTATGATGTTGGGGATATGTCCCAGGGCATAGAACCACCTTTCACTGTAGGCAAATCCTCCACCTGAGGGAAAACGATGTAGCTGCGCATGTGTTTCTGCAGGGCAGACAACACTCTGGACAACACGTTGGAAAACATAGGCTGGGACATCCCTGATGCTATGGCCACTGTTCTTTGAAATGACCCACTTGCACGGAAATGGAGCACTGACAGCACCTGCACTTGAGGGGGGATTCCTGTGGGATGGCGGATAGCTGACATCAGGTCTGTCTCCAGCTGGGTACACAGTTCCTGGAGTGTGGCACGGTCAAGCCTGTAGGTGATGATCACATTTCTTTACTCCATTTTCGATAGGTCCACCAGCGGTCTGTACACCGGAGGATGCCGCCATCTCCTCACATGTCCCAGCGGACGGTGCCTATGAAGGACAACAGCGAGCACAGAGTCAACCAACTCAGAGGTACATACCCACAGCTTACACAGAACACAAATCATAATCCGAAAAGTGGCCTCTATGTGTGTTGAGTCTAGGCCTAGGTATGTGTGACGCAGTTAAAAATTAAGCCATGTGGGCCTTTGAAATGGCGGCTGCCTGACCTCTAAAGTGGGACAATGGGATGTGAGGTAACTTCGCTGGCGTTGTACACCGTTGTGGTAGGCGGTCGAAGACTGCGGCGCAATGCTGCATTGGTTAACATTGGACCCTATGGGTCCCAGGAGCCAATGACGATGTACGCCGGCGGTGACGGTATGCACCGCCGCGGACGTGACCACCATTTTCTATCTGTTCAATCACTCGATACCTGATCTTCGACAGGAGAGGACCTACACTGCAAGTGGCGCTGTGACCTCAGTCTGCAAGAGACAATGGCTCGAATGTCTGAGGAAAGGGCCCCTGCCTTTACAACGGAGGAGTTGGAGAAACTCGTGGACAGGGTCCTCCCCAGTACACGCTACTCTACTGTCCTCCAGACAAACAGGTAAGTTGACTGGGAGCATCCTGTATGGGCTATGCCTGTGTGGAGAGGGGTGGGTGTAAGAAGGGGGGGTAGAGTGCGTCGTGCCTGAAATGACGGTGAGTGCATGTGCCACATGGCAAGGGCAGAGAGGGGGGCCAATGACTGTGATGGTGCAGTTGGTAATAAGTTTCTCTTTCCCCTGTATAAATCATGGAGGTCAGCGCCCACCAGAAAAAAGATATTTGGCGTGCCATCAACAAGGACGTCCGAACCCTGGGGGTCTACCACAGACGGAGCACCCACTGCCGGAAAAGATGGGAGGACATTCGCCGCTGGAGCAAGAAGACGGTGGAGGCTCAGCTTTGGATGGTCAGGTATCGAGTGATTAAACAGATAGAAAATTGCGGTCACGTCCACAGCGGTGCGTACCATCACTGCCGGCGTACATCGTCATTGGCTCCTGGGACCCATAGGGTCCAATGTTAACCAATGCAGCATTGCGCCGCGGTCTTCGACCGCCTTCCGCAATGGTCTACAACGCCAGCGCAGTTACCTCACATCCCATTGTCCCACTTTAGAGGTCAGGCAGCTGCCATTTCAGGGGACCACATGGCTTATTTTTTAACTGCGTCACACATACCTAGGCCTAGACTCAACACACATAGAGGCCACTTTTCGGATTATGATTCGTGTTCTGTGTAAGCTGTGGGTACGTACCTCTGAGTTGGTTGACTCTGTGCTCACTGTTGTCCTTCATAGGCCCCGTCCGCTGGGACATGTGAGGAGATGGCGGCATCCTCCAGTGTACAGACCGCTGCTGGACCTATCGACAATGGAGGAAAGACATGTGATCATCACCTACAAGCTTGACCGTGACACAGTCCAGGAACTGTGTACCCAGCTGGAGCCAGACCTGATGTCAGCTATCCGCTAACCCACAGGAATCCCCCCTCAAGTGCAGGTGCTGCAGTGCTCCATTTCCTTGCAAGTGGGTCATTTCGACAACAGTGGCCATAGCATCAGGGATGTCCCAGCCTATGTTTTCCAACGTGTTGTCCAGAGTGTTGTCTGCCCTGCTGAAACACATGCACAGCTACATCGTTTTTTCCTCAGGTGGAGGATTTGCCTTCAGTGAAAGGTGATTTCTATGCCCTGGGACATATCCCCAACACCATAGGTGCCATTGATGGGACACATGTGGCTTTGGTCCCCCCCGCAGGAATGAACAGGTGTAGAGAAACCGGAAGAGTTATCATTCTATGAATTTGCAGATGGTATGTTTGGCAGACCAGTACATCTCCCATGGGAATGCCAAGTTCCCTGGCTCAGTGCATGACGCATACATCCTGCGGAATAGCAGCATCCCTTATGTGATGGAGCAACTCCAGAGGCACCGTGTGTGGCTATTAGGTGAGCACCTGGAAGCAAGTCAGTGGGAATGGTTGTCTGGGTCTGGGGTTATCCCTACAGGTTAGTGTGTGTCTAACAGTTGTCCCACGCAATTTGCAGGTGACTCTGGTTACCCCAACCTGTCATGGCTACTGACCCCAGTGAGAAATCCCAGGACAAGGGCAGAGGAACGCTACAATGAGGCCCATGGGTGAACACGGCAGATAATCGAGCAGACTTTCTGCCTCCTGAAGGCCAGGTTCCGGTGCCTCCATATGACAGGTGGATCCCTATTCTACTCACCAAAGAAGGTGTACCAGATTATCGTGGCCTGCTGTATGCTTCACAACTTAGCTTTGCGAGGACAGGTGCCTTTTCTGCAGGAGGATGGTCCAGATGGCGATGTTGTTGCAGCTGTGGAGCCTGTGGACAGTGAAGACGAGGAAGCAGAAGAAGAGGACACCGACAACAGGGACTTGGTGATTCTGCAATATTTCCAGTGAGACACAGGTAAGAATACAGACCTGCCTACTACATGTACTTTAACACTACTACCTGTAGGAAGTTGGCTCTGTATGTGTTATTTCAAAGTAAGACATAACATGCACAGAGTCCAAGGGTTCCCCTTAGAGGTAAGATAGTGGCAAAAAGAGATAATACTAATGCTCTATTTTGTGGTAGTGTGGTCGAGCAGTAGGCTTATCCAAGGAGTAGTGTTAAGCATTTGTTGTACATACACACAGGCAATAAATGAGGAACACACACTCAGAGACAATTCCAGGCCAATAGGTTTTTGTGTAGAAAAATCTCTTTCCTTAGTTTATTTTAAGAACCACAGGTTCAAATTCTACATGTAATATCTCATTTGAAAGGTATTGCAGGTAAGTACCTTAGGAACTTTGAATAATCACAATAGCATATATACTTTTTACATAAAACACATATAGCTATTTTAAAAGTGGACACTGCAATTTTCAACAGTTCCTGGGGGAGGTAAGTTATTGTTTGTTCTTGCAGCTAAGTAAACCACCTACGGGGTTCAAATTGCGGTCCAAGGTAGCCCACCGTTGGGGGTTCAGAGCAACCCCAAAGTTACCACACCAGCAGCTCAGGGCAGGTCAGGTGCAGAGGTCAAAGTGGTGCCCAAAACACATAGGCTTCAATGGAGAAGGGGGTGCCCCGGTTCCAGCCTGCCAGCAGGTAAGTACCTGCGTCTTTGGAGGGCAGACCAGGGGGGTTTTGTAGGGCACCGGGGGGGGGGGACGCAAGTCCCCCCCAGAAAGTACACCCTCAGCAGCACTGGGGCGGCTGGGTGCAGTGTGCAAACATGCGTCGGGTTTTCAATAGGTTTCAATGGGAGACCAAGGGGTCTCTTCAGTGGTGCAGGCAGGCAAGGGGGGGGCTCCTCGGGGTAGCCACCACCTGGGCAAGGGAGAGGGCCACCTGGGGGTCACTCCTGCACTGGAGTTTTGATCCTTCAGGTCCTGGGGGCTGCGGGTGCAGGGTCTTTTCCAGGCGTCGGGATTTGAGAGTCAGGCAGTCGCGGTCAGGGGGAGCCTCGGGATTCCCTCTGCAGGCGTCGCTGTGGGGGCTCAGGGGGGGACAACTTTGGTTACTCACAGTCTCGGAGTCGCCGGGGGGTCCTCCCTGTAGCGTTGTTTCTCCACCAGTCGAGTCGGGGTCGCCGGGTGCAGTGTTGCAAGTCTCACGCTTCTGGCGGGAATTGCAGGGGTCTTTAAATCTGCTCCTCTGGAAACAAAGTTGCAGTCTTTGTTGAACAGGGCCGCTGTTCTCGGGAGTTTCTTGGTCTTTTGGAAGCAGGGCAGTCCTCTGAGGATTCGGAGGTCGCTGGTCCTGGGGAAAGCGTTGCTGGAGCAGTTTTCTTCCGAAGGAGGGAGACAGGCCGGTAGGTCTGGGGCCAAAGCAGTTGGTGTCTCCGTCTTCTCTACAGGGTTTTTCAGCTCAGCAGTCCTCTTCTTCATAAGTTGCAGGAATCTAAATTCTTAGGTTCAGGGAAGCCCTTAAATACTAAATTTAAGGGCGTGTTTAGGACTGGGGGGTTAGTAGCCAATGGCTACTAGCCCTGAGGGTGGGTACACCCTCTTTGTGCCTCCTCCCAAGGAGAGGGGGTCACATTCCTATCCCTATTGGGGGAATCCTCCATCTGCAAGATGGAGGATTTCTAAAAGTTAGAGTCAAATCAGCTCAGGACACCTTAGGGGGTGTCCTGACTGGCCAGTGACTCCTCCTTGTTATTCTCATTATTTCCTCCGGCCTTGCTGCCAAAAGTGGCACCGTGGCCGGAGGGGGCGGGCAACTCCACTAGCTGGATTGTCCTGTGGTGCTGGAACAAAGGGGGTGAGCCTTTGAGGCTCACCGCCAGGTGTTACAGCTCCTGCCTGGGGGAGGTGATAGCATCTCCACCCAGTGCAGGCTTTGTTACTGGCCACAGAGTGACAAAGGCACTCTCCCCATGTGGCCAGCAACATGTCTCGAGTGTGGCAGGCTGTTAAAACCAGTCAGCCCCCACAGGTAGTTGGTTAAGGTTTCAGGGGGCACCTCTAAGGTGCCCTCTGGGGTGTATTTTACAATAAAATGTACACTGGCATCAGTGTGCATTTATTGTGCTGAGAAGTTTGATACCAAACTTCCCAGTTTTCAGTGTAGCCATTATGGTGCTGTGGAGTTCGTGTTTGACAGACTCCCCGACCATATACTTTTATGGCTACCCTGCACTTACAATGTCTAAGGTTTGGCTTAGACACTGTAGGGGCACAGTGCTCATGCACTGGTGCCCTCACCTATGGTATAGTGCACCCTGCCTTAGGGCTGTAAGGCCTGCAAGATGGGTGACTTATCTATACTGCATAGGCAGTGTGAGGTTGGCATTGCACCCTGAGGGGAGTGCCATGTCGACATACTCGTTTTGTCCTCACCAGCACACACAAGCTGGCAAGCAGTGTGTCTGTGCTGAGTGAGGGGTCCCCAGGGTGGCATAAGATATGCTGCAGCCCTTAGAGACCTTCCCTGGCATCAGGGCCCTTGGTACCAGGGGTACTAGTTACAAGGGACTTACCTGGATGCCAGGGTGTGCCAATTGTGGGAACAAAAGTACAGGTTAGGGAAAGAACACTGGTGCTGGGGCCTGGTTAGCAGGCCTCAGCACACTTTCAATTCAAAACATAGCATCAGCAAAGGCAAAAAGTCAGGGGGTAACCATGCCAAGGAGGCATTTCCTTACACTACCTCTCTACTGTCTGTCGTTTTCAGACAGTGTATGGTCACTGAGTTGTCACTTTCCCTTACGATTTCACAGATGTGGGTCCCACTATGTGACATCTGCTTTGATTCCTCATGGACTAGAGCTGTGTGACATAGGTATGTTGACATTACAATTGAAAGAGCTTTTTGCCACAGTAATTGATAATACACTAATTCGAAATCCCAGACTGACTCCAGATTGTTTTGTGCTTCAAGGGTGTTTATTAAGTGCTCAATATTGGAGGGGGTTGCAATATGGGGAGGGTGATGGTGGAGGTATGTCCATGGCAGAGTCCAATCTATTGGTCTCACAGGTGCATTGCCCAAATGGGCATAGGAAGTGGAGCAGGGGCAGTTTAAGGATGGACAGGGTGACAAAGTGGGACAGAAAGATGACATTCAGGATGGTCTCATTTCTTGGCGGGGATCTTGGCATCGTTCTCTGTCTTTGTCCTGGATCTCAGGGACCGTTTGCGGGGTGGTTCTCCCTCTGCAGGGGGTGGGGTGCTGGTGTGGTGGTCCTGTGGCGGTGCCTCCTGTCCACTAGCGCTGGCGGAGGTGGTGGGCAGTTCATCGTCCAGGCTAGTGTCAGGGGCCCCTTGTTGTGCCACAGTGTCCCTCCTGGTGTTGAGCACTTCCTTCAGCACCCCTACAATTGTGCCCAGGGTGGAATTGATGGCTCTGAGTTCCTCACTGAAGCCCAAATACTGTTCTACCTGCAAGCGCTGGGTCTCCTGAAACTTGGCCAGTACCTTTGCCATCGTCTCCTGGGAGTAGTGTAGGCTCCCATGATGTTGGAGAAGG
This sequence comes from Pleurodeles waltl, assembly GCF_031143425.1. Lineage (NCBI taxonomy): Eukaryota > Metazoa > Chordata > Amphibia > Caudata > Salamandridae > Pleurodeles > Pleurodeles waltl. The sequence goes on from NC_090449.1 coordinate 560,738,507, forward strand.
CCTTGTGGAGAGTGGGGTCCCTTGGCCTGTCCTCCCCGTCGCACAGCAGCCCTCCCAGTTCCCCTGTGTTCCTGGGCCTCCGTCCCCTGGACCGTGTACCCACCTGTCACTGCCCCCAGGTCCCTGTTGTTGTTGGGGTTGTGGGTTAGCCTGGGTTCCCTGTAGTGGTGGACACACTGCTGAAGGACGTGTCCTGGGGACAGGGGTATGGGCCCACTGGGTAGGTGCTGTGCTGGTGTTTCCAGATGGTGGAAGCTCTGTAGTGGCCTGTGACTGTGTGATGGGAACCGACTGTCCCGAGATCCCCGATGGGCCGGGCTGGTCATCTAGATCCAGTTGGACAGAGCTGCTGTCATCACTGTGGACCTCTTCTGTTGGTGGTGTGGACATGTCTGGACCCTTCTGTGCGGTGACGTTGGGTAGGGGTCCTGCAGGGGTGTAAAAGCATGATTATTGCATCTGTGTGTGGCATGGTGTGCAATGGGTGAGTGACCGTGTACCCCAGTGCTTGTATTCCTGTGTGGGACCTTGTGTGATGATGGTTTAGGGGGGTGTATGGGTTTGTGCAGTGGGCATGCTTTGGTGTTGGTTGTCCATGCTTTGTAGTTACATGCAGGGCTTGGTGTTGGGATGTGTGGTTTGTGATATTGGAACATTTGTGAGGAGTTGGAGTGATGGGGGTGAGGGTGGGGGTATGTGATGGCATGCAGGTAGGGTGGGGGATGAAGTAGTTAAAACTTTGACTTACCAGTGTCCATTCCTACTGCTACTCCTGCGAGGCCCTCAGGATGCATAATCACCAAGACCTGCTCCTCCCATGTTGTTAGTTGTGGAGGAGGAAGTGGTGGTCCGCCGCCAGTCTGCTGAACCGCAAGGTGGTGTCTTGAGGCCACGGAACGCACCTTCCCCCGTAGGTCGTTCCACCTCTTCCTGATGTCATCCCTATTTCTTGGGTGCTGTCCCACTGCGTTGACCCTGTCCACTATTCTTCGCCATAGTTCCATCTTCCGAGCAATGGAGGTGTGCTGCACCTGTGATCCGAATAGCTGTGGCTCCACCCTGACGATTTCCTCCACCATGACCCTGAGCTTGTCCTCCTAGAACCTGGGGTGTCTTTGCCGTGCCATGGGGTGGTGTGGGTGATGTGTGGGGTGGTGTGTGTGGTGATAAGTGTGCTGATATGTAGTGGTGTGTTGTGTGAGGTGCGTGGAAGTTATGTGGGTGATGGTCTGGTGTGCCTGTGGATGCTAGTATTGTTGATGGTGGTGTCTCTCTCTGGCCTTCTCTCAGTGATTCTGGTCGTAGGGGTTTGTGGGTGATGTGGGTGTGTGTTTTATATTGTAATGGGTGTGTGGGAGTGGTGTGTGTATGTGTATCAGGTGTATGTATTTGGAATTGTCCAATGTGGCTGTGTTTTGTAAATGTGTGTGTATTTGGAGCGCAGGGTTGTGTACCGCCAATGGAATACCGCGGTTGAAAGACCGCCACATGGATTTGTGTGTCGTGATAGTGAGGGCGTATTTCTGTTGGCGTGACGTGGATTTTTTGTTTTTACCACTTCATCACTGACCTTTGGTGTGGCGGACTTGTGTGGGTGTCTGAATTTTGGCGGATTCTGTGCTGTGGGTCTTAATAGCTGTGGCGGATTTCCGCAGGCGCGGCGGTGTGTTGGAGGTGTTCTGCACGGTGGTAAGCGGCTTTTACGGCCAATGTTGTGATGAGCGGCATAATATTTTCACATTTTTGTAAGTAGGACAGTAATTTCTAGCAAAAAAGATTAAATATGTAAAAAACTAAAAAACACTATAGCACATATTATCTTTAAAATATAGTGAAGTACAGAACATTTTTATTTTTAAAATAATATGGTGCTTTATTGCCTTTTTTAAAGTACAATGGTAATTTCTAGTTAGTACTGAGGTATTCTGTGAATGGTTTTAAAGGAAAATATAAATACATTCTCTACCTATTACTCTGATAAAGTGATAATAGGTATGGAAAGATATAACACCTTCCACTTACCTATATTGAAGGCCCTACCCCAGAACACAACCAAAGTTGGTTAAAATAACATGACTATCTTTAACTTTCAGAAAGGCTGCCATTAGCCATTCATATACTGCCTTGTTATTGTAAAGTGCAAATTCCACTGGAATTACAGTGGGAGTGAGTTACAGTTAACCACAGGCATGAGGGATAGTTACTTGAGATATCTATAACTATAACTCTGTGGTTTTTAAAGTTTAAAATGTTACATTGTGAATGAACATTTTACCTAACTACAAAATTAGTTTAACATTTGTTTATTTCAGTGAAATATATCAACGAAATCTAAGAGATTTCTTTGCATTATTTTTTTCAGCATTTTTACCGTGTGCTCAGAGCAGGCATTAAAAGGAAGCACAACATTTTTTCAATGGGCTTTGCAGGATTAGCATTAAAAAAAATTACACTAATCCTGCAAAGCTTCGAACTAGCATAAAAAATGTTGACACTAGTTTCCCTCACTACCGCCATGGTGTACCATATCTTAGAAACGGCGCACACATTGCATTAGGAGGGCACTAAGGGGCTCAAGGAAAGTGGCGCTGCACCGGGAGCAGCGCCACTTTTCTGAAATGAGGCCCTTAGTATGCATTTTGTGATGTTAAGGGGAAACATAGAGTAGTAGAGTGTTTTTTAAATTTATTTTCCTTTTTTCTTGACTTTTTAAGTTCACTACCCTACACTATATTTCCTCTAAGAACATTGAATGCAGACTAAATATAAATTAAAAAACATATGCTAAAACCGGTACACTACAGTATCTTTCCACTTAAATATAATGAATTAATGTTCTCTATAACTTTTTTTACATATTATAATATTTTCAAATTTTTGTAAGTAGGACAGTCATTTCTAGCAACAACAAAAAATATGTAAAAAACTAAAAAACACTATAGCACATAATATCTTTAAAATATAGTGAAGAACAGTCCATTTTTATTTTTAAAATAATATGTTGCTTTATTGCCTTTTTTAAAGTACGGTGGTAATTTCTAGTTAGTAATGAGGTATTCTGTGAATGGCTTTTAGAATATAAAGAAAAATATAAATAAATTCCCTACCTATTACTTTGATAAAGTGGGAATAGGTAGGGAAAAATATAACACCTTCCACTTACCTATATCGAAGGGCCTACCCCAGAACACAACCTAAGTTGGTTAAAATAACATGACTATCTTTAACTTTCGGAAAGGCTGCCATTAGCCAATCATATACTTCTTTGGTATTGTCAAGTGCAAATTCCACAGGAATTAGTAAGTAAGTAATGACTTTATTTGACTTTTCACAAGTCATAAAAGTATCAAATATAACACATCTAAATATAGTAACACAATAAATAGAATAAAATAATAAAAAGATAAATAACAAGAATAAAACGCATATCATTACATTTTCCATTAGCAGATATTTAAATAAGCTGATTAAAATTACACCACCACCCCATAGACTTTCTTGTAGTTAATACAGACCGTAAAAAGTCAGCCAAAATTCAACACATCTCAATAGAAGATAAAACCTGAAAGCTAACATACGCAGTACAACACTGGGGCAAGTTAATTGATCTCAAAAGGGGCACTAATAAGCGTTTTCTCTGCTCAGCATAGAATTTGCAGAATAAGACCACATGGAACGTAGTTTGAGATGTCTTTGCGTCACAGGGAAATACCCTTAAAATGGTACCCAAGTCATTCATAGTTGGGAAGGTTACTAAGCGGTGAAAAGTGTCTAAACTTAGTCTTGTAAGAACAAATCGGTGCCAGTGGTTTACCATGTCTACCAAATAGGGCTGCATGCCCTCCGCCAACAGAATTAATTGGTTAGACATAACACTGACCTTTTTTGATTCTGCCTCCCATTGCAGTTCTTCTAAATACTTTAATGTCAAGGCCCTCAGTTCCTTCCTGGTGATTTTACTCAGCGAAGCTGGGTTTGTGTAATAATCTTTACTACCCATATTTCAAAGAAGATCATAATATATCTCAACCAGGGGTCCCTCGATGAGTACGTTGACGCCAAGCAGTCAGACAAAACATTATTTAGTCCGGTGTGCTCAGAAGTCCAGACTTTATGCCATAACAATAATGGCTGGATCTTTATCAAATCAGCTTAAAAAGGGACCCCCAACTCCGAATGACTGATATACGATGATGTACCATTTGGTACCATTAGCAGGTATCTGAGAAAGTCATTTTCCACTGTCTGGACCGGGTTACAATTGATATACCCCCAAATTCCTGATCCATACATAGCAGCCGGAATACACTTGGCTTTATAGATTTTTATCATATTCAGCGGGGTAATCCCCCCAAGCCTTTTTAAAAAAACCTTAGAGCCACCGTTGTCTTAATGATCTGGTCTCTTTTCGTTTTCACAATGTGCCCAAGAACCCTGTTTGTCAAACATTATGCCCAAATATGAGAATGTTCGAGCTATTTCGACCCTCCCGTCCTGGGTGGTGGTATTGTAAGTCTTACTGCATTTCCTACCGCAGTTCATGATAAACATTTTGGAATGATTAACGGTGAGACCCAGGTCTGACATAAAAGTAATACAAGTAGTTAAAAGTTTTTGAAGAGCTAATGGTGTCCTGGCCATAAATACTGCATCATCTGCAAAGAGTAATGCCAGGACAGCGCGATTACCTATTTGAGGTAGTTCTTTGCATTTGCTTATCAATTCACTTTCTAGGTTATTTATATACATTGAAAACAGGAATGGAGCAAGAACACAACCTTGACACACTCCTCTATGTATGCCAAAGGGGCGAGTGCATTCCCCTCTTAGCCCGTACCTTACTCTAGCTCTACACCCTGTGTAAATGTCCTGTATGAATTGAATTATAGTTGGTTCTACCCCCATGTTGCTTAAGATGTCCCATAGCTTGTCATGTAATACACAGTCAAATGCTGATGATAAGTCTATAAAGGCAAAATACAAATTGCCTGCTCTAATCCTTGTATACTTTCCAAGAATAATGCTTAAATTCAGACTCTGTTCCACGGTACCTATTCCTATGCGGAAGCCATACTGTACTGGAGATAAAACGCCCTTTTCTTCCGCCCATATTTGAAGTCTGTTCAGAATAATTCTCCCTGCTAGTTTAGCTGATGTATTAAGCAGGGACATTGGCCTGTAACAGGCTGGATTGAGGCGATCGCCTTTTTTATATTTAGGGACAATGATAGAGTCTCGCCACAATGGTAGGGGTCCTTGAATACAAATGGCCCTTAGTGTCTGCGCCAGTAGGGGACTCCAAAAATGTATATTGGCCTTATATAAATCTATCGGACTGCCATTGGGACCCGGCGCTTTCCCTGCTTTGCTTGAATGTATGGCTTCCACTGCCTCCTCTAAGCTGATGGTCAGACGTGGGCCTTCCTGGTGGCCTGGGCCATTTTTGGAATCTGTGGGATTTATATCACTGGCCTGCAAATATATCTTGGAAAAATATGCAATCCAATCCTCTTCAGAGATTGCAATTTCCATCCTAGGGGTATCTCTATCCCCTAGCACAGGAGAGTTTCTTGTTTTCCAAAAGAGGATATTATCCTTCATACAGCTTGCTTTGTGTAAAGTTTCCCACAAGGTTCCTTTCAAAATCGATTTCCTGTTTTTTCATGGCTATCTTACACTCCGGTCTGCACATACGTATTTCAGTCAGGCATCTTTTTGGGGCCCTTAAAGCCTCTTTAAGTCTCTTATGTGCTTTTGTACACATATAGTCGAACCAGCCAGTTTCCCTTTTCTGTCCCACCTTTCCTCTTCTAGTAGTAAGAGCTTCTTTTACGGTTTGCGTGATCTGTGTAAAAGCATTTAAGTATTTTCCTGGGTCTAAATTCTCACTAAGACAGTCTACAAAGGCTTGATTGCAATCACATTATAACTGCTTCAATAGAATCATTGGATCTGTTTGAGACCATCGCAATGTGTATCCATTGCGCAACACTAATTCAACGTCATTTACCAGCCTCGCCCTATTACCTTTAGCCGAAATAAAGGAATTTAGTGAGAAATTCAGGCACTGAGGAAAGTGATCACTAATTGCAATGTCATGCAGAATATAGTTGCTAAGATAGTGTGCAAAGTGGTTTGACATTAAAACATGGTCAATCACAGTATTAGCACCCCTTCCATTATAGGTTGGTTTAAACTGAGATTCTTCAGAGTATAATTCATTTACAAAAGACAAATTGTAATTTTGAGCCATTAGGTTCATTGCATCTCCTTGGATATTATGTGAGAAGTGAAGTCTTAAACCAGTGCCTTCATGATCCCAGCTGCATACCTTTTCCAAAATTTCTTTACAAGGATGGACATTAAAATCACCGCCCCAGATAATAAAGATCTCACGTCTATTATTTACACATATTTTTTTTAAATCCTCTCCCATCGCCATTAAAATATTAGAAAATTCTCCTGGGGATACATTATTATAAAAGTTAATGATTACTAAATGAGTCTTATGATCCAAATTACTCTCTATCATTTGGTAATTCGAGCTCATGGTTTTCATCTCTAAGTTCTGTAAGCATAACTTATTAGAAATATATGTACATAGGCCTCCTTTTGGCCTGCCATGTCTGGTCTACACGGCTGGAGTGTGGAATGTTTTATAGCCATTTATGTGGACAGGATTTAATAGCCAAGTCTCCTGGAGAAATTTACATGAGAAATCTTTTATAAAATTCACCCAAATCTCATTGCTGATCTTGTTAGTTAGGCCTGCAATATTCCAATAAAGTAAGGCCATTTCCGCTTTCTGTTGAGGTTGACAGTGCGGGTCATTTGGAATTCGAAGAGGTATGCCGCCATCTGTTGAGTGAGTTACATCTGAAGGGAGGTTTCTCTGGTTGAACTGAATTCCTACTGTATTTCTTACAGGTACCACTTCGTAGGATATATCTCCCTTAGTCATGCCAGGTCCTTCTGTATGTACTTCCTTGGCCATTTTATGGGAGAGGTCTTTCTTCTTCATACTGAGTCAATCTAGATCTTCTAAAGTTGTAAGGGGATGGAATCTATTATACGAAGGGATAGGGTTTGATCTGCTTAAAGATGATCTTCTTACTGGTTGTGGATTCTTAAAGTTATACCCCACCGGTCTTTTATAAAAGAAATCCAGAGGTAATAACGAAATTCCTTGAGGCGTGGCTTGCCTTGCTCCTAAATCGCGGATAATTCTATCCACTAAATCTGGAGATCTAAATGAAAGGTCCACACAATCTCCTTCCAATGCTTTCTTACTACTTCCTATCCACTTAACTCTTCTGACCATTTTTATATCATCAAAGAGGACCCCCACCATTCCATAGCCCAAACGTGTTCCTATCCAGTTAAGAGCCTTGTTCCTCAAAGCCGACCATGATTCCCGCTGTTGGTCATTACAGTGGGAGTGAGTTACAGTTAACCATGGGCATGAGGGATAGTTACTTGAGATATCTATAACTATATCTCAGTGGTTTTTAAAATTTAAAAAGTTACATTGTAACTGAACATTTCACCTAACCACAAAATTAGTTTAACTTTTGTTTATTTCAGTGAAATATATATATAAAAAGATATATATATACTACTGAATGGATTTAAATTAAACACCTAAAAGCACAATCTTTATACCAACAGCTGGCTTTCTGCCAAATTTGGTGTAATTCCAGTGCTTCGGGCTGTAGTCATGTTCAAAGTCCTATGGGAATTAACCTGGGAAAAGCAACTTTTTTGCCCCCCTCCCTTTTTCTTGGCCCCCGCTTGACGGGTCACCGTCCCAAACTCTCCATGCACAACAAGAATCACTGAGGCACTTTTTTGGGAAAATGTTGTGAACATTTGTCAGACGTGCTAAAGATATAGGCAAGTCAAAACTGCTTTTTATATGGAAACATGGTCCTAACTATAACTACCTTCTCTGCTGACCACCTGTAGGTACTATATATATATATATATATATATATATATATATATATATATATATATATATATATATATATTATTTTTTCACTTAAAAAACCAAAGGATACAGGGACGTTATAGTTAGCTCAAGTAACTGTAACTTGTGCCCTAAGATAGCTATATCTCACTCCCTCTCGATGCACAGTTTTTTTGTCCAAAAAGTCACTATAAATATTGCATTGATATTATCAATCATGTTATCAAAGATGTCATGAGTGCCATCACTTGTGGGGTAATTAGAAGGGCATGAGTTATAGTTACCTTAGGGCACAAGCTATAGTTACTTGAGGTAACTATAACTGGTGAATTTCTATAGTTTAGTATATTTAAAATGTGAGCCTTACTATAAAGTCCCTGTAAACTTTAGCTTTTTAAGTGAATATCTATGTTTTCTTAATTCTATTTCCTAACTATAATGTCCCTGTACCTTTGATTTTTTCCGTGAATTTCTATGATATTTTAAGCATATAGTTGGACTAAACATTAATCCAACTACGCCACACATGGCCTTCCCGTTGGCCCAGAGGCCAACCCCACATTATGCACCGAACCTTGCACTGAGAACAGCCTTCTTCTGTACTGGCAAGACCTGACGTGCAGCCAGACCCTGAGGCCAACCCCTCTAACCACCCAACACCAGGCTGTGCACAGCCCTTTGGCAGTGGATTCCCGGAGTTGGCGGCCGCCTCTCTAGGTGTGAGAATTGGTGTGAGACGGTGTAGCCTTGCGTGAGCGTACATCAGTGTTTTAGTAGGTGAATTTCTTTGGATTTGTACATTTAAAATGTGAGCATAACAATAATGTATCCTCATAATAATAATCCCTGTAACCTTTGCTTAACTAAGTGTATTATGTTTTTTTTTTCAATTTTATTTCCTCACTATAACATCCCTGGGACTTTGTTTTTTCTGTGAATTTCTATGGTTTTTCTAACATAAAGTAATTTTTATTACTATATGTTAATCCAGCCATTGTTGTGCATGGCAGTGGTTGGCCGCAGGGCCTGGCCTGCAGCCAGACACTGCGGCTAACTCCTCTAACCACCCAACCCCACACTGCGCACAATCTTTCGGCCCATGGCAGGAGTTGGCTGCAGCTTGTCTTTCTGGGTGTGAGAATAGGTGTGAGAGGGTGTATCTGAGGGTGAGAGTGGCTGTGAGAGTGTCTGGGAGTGAGAGTGGGTGCATCAGTGTCTTAGCTCATGCATCAGTGTCTTTGTGGGTCTGTGACTGGGTTGGGAGGGTTTCAGTGGGTCTCTGAGTAGGTGTGTGAGAGTGTGAGTGGGTCTGTGAGTAGGTGTGTGAGTGCCTGTCTGGGTATGTGAGTGGGTGTATCATTGTCTTAATGGAGGTGCCAGTGTCTGGGTGGGTCTGTGAGTGGGTGTGTGAGGGTTTGAGTGGGTCTGTGAGTGGGTATGTGAGAGTTTCAGTCGGTCTATGAGTAGGTGCATGAGTGTCTGAGGGGGACTGTGAGTGGGTGCATGAGGGTGTGAGTGGGGCTGTGAGTGGGTGCATGAGGGTCTGAGTGGGTCTGTGAGTTGCTGTGTGAGTGGGTTTGTGAGTGGGTGCATAAGGGTCTGAGTAGGTATGTGAGTAGGAGAAAAAGAAATTGAGAGAGAGAGAAGGAGAGGGAGAAATATTGTTTTTAGGCTTTGTTAAATAATATACTTAGAATTAGATATTTCTGGACACATTGAAAAATAAAAATGCATATGTCAATTAAAGAGTGAGATCACCTTTTATTATGAACCTTAAACATTTAAATAATTTAAGGTAGGGAAATGACTAGAGACATACTTGGTCTCAAATCCTCAACTTTCAGTGTCAAGGTTTGATACCTTAACCATTATGCCACAGGTGACTTCTTTTTGTACTGTTTTTTTCTGTGAAGTCATTGCATGGAGAGATCATTGCAGTGACAATATCTCTCTCTTCCTCTCGTTCCCATCCCATTATCGGATGGAACAGAGGGTGACTGGACAGCAGGGGCAGTCTCAAGGCCCTCGCAGTCTTAGCAAGCTCTCCACATCCTGCAGGAGCCAGCATTGCTCCCACAAGCAGGGAGTTGATTTTAAGAGCAATGTTTTCATTTGGTGCAGGGAGGACAGATAAAAATCCTGCTTTTTAACAGCAGACTTTGTCAGCTCCCACCAAGCAAACACACACAGCTGTATCCACACAGTGCAGGTGGCAACCCCAGGACATAGCAGGAGCTGGTCCTAGGGGGTGGTGGTCCCCAGGGCCATCAAAGGCTCCTAAAGGGGGCCGCACGGGCCCCCCTCCAATGAGTATAGCTCGGGGTAGGTGGTGGTTCCTGGTGTTAAAGGCTGTCCAAACGGACCACCTTCACTTTTTTTTGTAGCCCAGGAAGGAGGTAGTCCTCAGGCTGCGGGTGGCACTGTTTATAATTACTGCCCTGGGGAGGTGGCAGGCCCAAGGGCTCTGAGGGGGCTGTGTGGCCCCATGCACTGTTCATCATTAGTGCCCAAGGACGGTGGTGGTCCCAGGGGCTGCAGAGGGGCTGCATGCTCCCCCACCTTGATTTATATTTAAGCCCCGGGGAGGTGGTGGTCTCTGGGGTTGCAGGGAGAGTTCCGAGAGGGCTGCACGGCCCGTGGCATTGAATTTAATAATAGCCCCAGGGAGGTGGCGGTCCCAGGAACAGCTGGGGGGCATGCAATCCCCTTACATTTATATTGCATTTTGCTCTGGTGAGGTATTGGGCCCCAGGTCTGCAGGGGACCTGGTGGCCCTCTACACACATAATATTTTTAGCCTGAGGAGGTGGTGGTCTACGGTGTTGTGGGGTGGCTAGACCACCGCCCTCCAACAATTATAATTAACAATTCCCAAGTCACTTGGCCCACCCTGTGGCCCCCTACTTAGATTTAACTAGAGTCCTGGGGTGGTGGAGGTCCCCGGGGTTGCCGGGGGCCACGCAGCCCCCTGCATTCAAATACAAATAAGCCTTGGGGTGGTGGTGGTCCGTGGGTCTGTGGGGGGGCTGTGCAGCCCTCCTGTATTAGATTTAACTAGAGCCCCAGAGAGGTGGTGGTCTAGAGGATTGCTGGGGGGCCATGCAGCCCTCAAACATTTGATTAACTACAGCCCCTAGTGGCCATGGAGGGTGCATGGCCCCGTTAAATAAAAAATAACTCCCTTGAAGGTGGCGGTCCCTAGGTCGCTGAAAAGCCCAGAAGGGAGGCCCATGAACTCCCCTTCTTATGTTTTACTTTGCCCCAGGACCACTCCCACCCAGGGGCTTTAAAAAAACAAGTTTTGGAGCCTGCGCTTGTTTTTTTTGTTTACATTTTTTTAATGTGAATTTGTGAATTTTGCATATTCACAGCATAATTTTTTTTAATGCTTTTTTTGCTCTGGTGTATCTCTCTGGGGCCCCAGCACTAGAGCTGAGGGGTCAGGGTGTCCCTTTTTTCACAACTTTGGATTTATTTAAATTTCTCAAGATCTACGGAATGGATTAACACCAAATAAGTGAAAGCACAATCTGTGTAATGAAAGCTAGCTTTCTGCCAAATTTGGTGTAATTCCATCTAGTAGTTCGGGCTAGTGCCTTGTTCAAAGGTCCTATGGGAATTAACATGGAAAACACAACTTTTTTTGACTTCCCTCCTTTTTCTTGGCCTCTGCTTGATGGATCACCCCAAAACATTCTGTGCACAACAGGAATCACCAGAGCACTTTTTATGGAAGATGGCTTCTCATACTGTTTGAAACTTAGGTTCTTAAGGTCCATAGTGACCTCCTAGGGAACTAAAGAACCTAAGATTCAAACAATGTGAGAAGTCATTCAATCTAACACGTGCACAAAACCTAGCGCTCAATGAACCAAGAACTAGAAATGATATTGTGATCAACAAGGGAGGGAACATTATGGCTCTGTCAAAAGAAAAATATTTTGCTGAAGGTTATAGACAGTTAAGTGACAGCTCATGCTACACGCCGTGTGCCAAGACTGACATCATTGAAGCTAATCAAGCCTTCTGGGATGGGTTAATAGATTGGAGAGACCAGGAGTTACTGCAATGGGATGAATATCAATTTCTCCTGAATAAAGACCCTCAAATACAGGTTCTATACTTATTGCCCAAAGCACATAAAGACCCACTTAATCCACCAGGGTGACTCATTGTGACATCCTTGAATTGTCTTTTGGGAAATACCTCAAGGTATGTTGATTACTTTCCTCTACCATTGGTTGAGACCCTTTCATCATATTTGAGGGATAGTGGGGATTTTCTCAGGATTATTGATGGTATTGTCTGTGAACCTGATTACTTGTTGGTGGGCTTGGATGTCAGCAGTTTATACATACATCCCACATGAGCTAGGCATTGAAGCATGTCACCACTTTTTGAGAGCAAGATCATTATCATATTTGTTGAACAATTAACTGATCTTTGACATGATCAGGTTTTCTTTGCGCAACAATTTTTTCATGTTTGATGGGCAACATTACCATCAGACCCAAGGTACAGCTTTGGGGATCTGCTTTATCCCCAGTTATGCATGTCTTAACATGGGCTGGTGGGAGAAGTGGGTTGTGTCTAATCTCCATCTTTTTTACAACCACGTGGTGCTCTGGGCCTGATATATTGACAACATATTCATCATTTGGAAGGGATCACAGCAACTTTTCCAAGAGTTTGTAGGGGAATTGAACCCAAATTCATTGAATTTGAAAATCACCAGTCAGATCGATCAGTCCAGGCTAGAATCCTTGGACCCAAAATTGGAAATCCATTATACCTATATTGAGACGAAGCTGTTCGGTAAAGCTACTGTGGGGAACAGTTTATTACATGCTACCAGTAGTCACCCCAGTAGTTTGATCCATAGAATAGGATGTTATAGTTAGGAAATAGAATTTTAAAAAAACATAGGAAATCATTGAAAAAACAAAGGTTATAGAAACGTATAGTAGGTCCACATTTTAAATGTACAAACCCATAGAAATTCACCTGTTAGAGTTATCTAAAGTAACTATAACTCAGGCCCTAGGGTAACTATAACCCGTGTCCTCACCATGCACTGATAGTTACAGCACAAATTACGGCACTCATGACATCTTTGATAACATCATTGATATTAGCAATGTAATATTTGTAGTAAAATGTTTGATAATAAAAACTGTGCATGGCCAACACCCTCTAACCATCAAAACATCACTATGCACAGCCCTTTGGCCTTGCACGGCAGGAGTTGGCCACAGCTTCTCTGGGTCTAAGACCAGGTATGAGAGGGTGTATCTGGGGGTGAGAGTGATTGTCAGATTGTCTGGGTGTGAGAGTGCGCGCATGAGAGTTTTAGTGGGTCCGCGAGTGTGTGCAAGGGTCATGAGTGGGTGCATGAGGGTGACAGTGGGTCTGTGAGTAGGTGCGTGAGTGTCTGAGTGAGTGTGTGAGTGGGTGTGTGAGTGTCTGAATGGGTATGTGAATAGGTGCGTAAGTGTCTGAGTGGGAAAAACTAATTCAAAGAGAGAAAGAAAATGAGGGAAGTGAGAGGGGAAGAGTTTTTTTTGTTTTATTATCTCTTATACTTAGAATAAGATATTTGTGTTAGAGTTTTTTAAAAATGTATTTATTATTATTAAAAAACGAAATTAGTTTTATTTATTTAAAAAAAAGTGGGAAATTAGTCCTGCTGGACTCGAACCCCCAAACCTCAGTATGAAGGTCTGCACCCCTCACATTGAGCTATGTTCTTTTTTTTGTTTTTTTTAATATTATGGGTTTTCTGAGAACATGAGGGCTCTCCCGCTGTCCCTTTTTATTTCTTTATACATATATATATATATATATATATATATATATATATATATATATATATATATATATTTTTTTTTAACATATTTATTTTTATTAAAAAGTCCTTTCGGGTTACCTGGCACTGTAGAGGAAGCTTTAAGGGTTCCTGTGGGGGGGTTATCATTCCTTTGTGTGTGGGCAGGCCACTGGTCTTCGAAGTGTAAGAGAGAGCCTCTCCACCCTTCCTATCCAGGGAGACCCATTATGTAGTATGCAGATGAATGGAGATGTGATTTTGTGTCCTGTGTTTATCACTGTCTGGGTGGAATGCACAAGGGGAGCTGTCAACCAGCACAGACCAGACGTGGATTTGAGACAGGCTGTAAGGCACAGATGGCAGTAAGAGCAAAGAAATGTCCTCTTTCTAAAAGTGGCATTTCTAAAATAGTGATATTAAATCCAACTTCACCAGTAAGCAGGATTTTCTGTTACCATTCTGGTCATTCCAAACATGACATGGCTACTCCTTTCAGACCAGAATCTACCACTTAAAAATATACGAGTGCAGTTCAAATGCCAGTCTATGAGAGGAGCAGGCCTCACAGTAGAGGAAAAGGGATTTGTGAGTTTTTCACTATCATGACATGTAAAACACATAACTACATGTCCTGCCTTTTACTTACATAGCACCCTGCCCTATGGGTTACCTAGAGCCTACCTTAGGGATGACATATATAAAGAAAAAGAGGAGTTTAAGGCTTGGCATGTGGTTTTAAATGCCAAGTCGAAGTGGCAGTGAAACTGAACGCAAAAGCCTTGCAATGGCAGGCCTGAGACATGGTTAAGGGGCTACTTCTGTTGGTGGCACAATCAGTGCTGCAGGGCCTCAGTAGCATTTAATTTACAGGCCCTGGGCACATGTAGTGGACTTTACTAGGGACTTACAAGTAAATTAAATATGCCAATTGGGTATGAACCAATGCTACCATGTTTTTAGTGAGAGCGCACATACACTTTAGCACTGGTTAGCAATGGTAAAGTGTCAGGAGCCCTAAAGCCAACAACAAGGAGGCCAGAATAGAGAAGGAGGAAGGCAAAAAGTCAGGGTAATCCTTCAGAAAGGGCTGTTTTCCATCAATATCTCTCTTTCTCTCTCTCTCTCGCTCTCTCTCTATATATATATATATATATATATATATATATATATGTGTATCGACAGCTATAATGGGGACTTGTTTGTATCTCTGTCTGTGTTGTTTTCAGCCTCAGTCTTTGACCTAATCCTGTTCTTGTCCGTTGTCCCTGTTATGGCCTGCCTTCCATTTTGCCCTGCTATTACCTCTATTTCTCCCTGTTTTTGCCACTGCTTTTCCTTATTATTATCTATGTCTTTCGACTTCTCAGTGCTCTTGTAACATTATCACTTGAGTTTTCTCCTTTTCTCACTGTGCCCTTCTTTTCCACTTCACACTCACACTTTTCACTCACTTTCCCCCTTTTACTCTTGTTTTCTTTTGCTTTTCCACAGCTTTCTCATTTATCCCTTACTTCCGTGCCCGCTTTTCCATTCTTTGGGTGCCCTTTTCGTACTTTTTCTCCCTTTTCTGTGCCTTTCTTGCTCATCTCTCCACCTGTGTTCTCATTTAGCCCTTACTTCCGTGCCCACTTTTCCACTCTTAGGGTGCCCTTTTCATGCTTTTTCTCCCTTTTTTGTGCCTTTCTTGCTCATCTCTTCACCTGTGTGCTCAATACTTTTCCTGCCTCCTCCCTCCTGAGCTTTCCTGCTTCGCACCCCGTGTGCAGCCTCCCATTCCTGCCCACCTCCCCTCCTCTACTCTTCCAGATTAAGTTATTGGCAGTTGCAGTGCATACATGCAGAGGACATGGCAATAGCACTGGGCAGATGCACACTGGCACACCAAGGCCTCTCTACACTCATCCAAACTCCACCCATTCCCACCACCAGGAACCCTGGTCCTTCCTCCCCATACGACCCCTCCATACCGCACCACTCAGTGCCAAATGGGTGTTTGACTATGCTACCTGCAAGTTCTCCCACACCCACCATGCACAAACCCCTCAAAAATTGCACCCAACACCAGATTCACTCACAACCACTGACACTTGACAGCCACTACACCTTGTCCCACACTACCCTGCATACTCCTCATCACCTGTTATTTCATGAAACAGGCTCCTGGAGCCTCAGACATCCTTTATACACACATGCTGGACCAGTGCATCGAGCCCTGACTTCACTGCACCCATTCCTCACAACTACAAGATTGTCAGATAACACAGACAACACATGCCTGGAGGCATAATGACCATCTTTTGCAAGTACTACTTCAGCTGTACCAACACCTCAGAAGACACTCCTAACATCATTGAGCACCTAACCTTCAAACTCCACATTATTGTTATTTTTATCCTGAGTGGCAACCTCACCTACCAACTACCAGAGCCATGCACAGATTTCACCAGCACCATTGAGGACTTTGTCACACCCATCATCCTTGATTCAAGCATCTTCATCTTCCTCAGAGACCTAAATTTCCACCTGTGAGACCAACGGAACCAGAACACCACCATCCTACTCAAAGAACAAGGAAACCTCAGCCTCACCGAATGGATGGAAGGAACCATCCATGCTGCCAGTCACCTTCTGGCCGCTATATTTACCACCTTCAATTACATCATCATAAATGAGTTAACACCAAACTCCTGAAATGGTCACATTCACATCAAATTCATCACTCCAATTCTGAACATCCAGAACCAACACTGCTAAAACCGCCCACCAAGAGTGGATCAAGGTATTAAAAGAAGCATAGACTATTGAGCTCCTGGAACACCGGTCCACTCACAGCAGCAGTCTCCCCTACTCCATATCAAACTTTTTTCGACTTGATCTTTGCATGAGTTTGTACGTTGGCACTTTTGAAATCCAAGAAAATCACAAGATCCAGACATCAAGACATTTGGTACATGGAGGAGCTCAGGATGACCAAACGCCACTGCACTCAACTAGAGTGCAGATGGAAGATGTGCCAGGGTGACAAGAACAGGACCACCTTCAAATCTGCCCTCATATGCTATCACCATCAGATTCAAACTACCAGACCCTCTCTACGACCACAGACTGCATTGATGCCAGTACTAACAGCAGCAAAGAGATCTTTGCCATTGCAAAGAACTACCTCTGCTGCAGCCAGCTACACCAGCATCATCCCATCATTGGACCTCTGCCTAAAACTGTCTCAGTTCTTCAGTAACAAAATAACCAACATATACAACAACTTAGACCCTATCGACCTAGCAACAAGCTCCCTCATATCGACCACAGAAACCAGACTGACAGCCTAACCCATAATCAGCATGGAGAAAACTGTTTCACCATGCAGTCCATCCACCCTTCGGACCCACTGCCCCCATGCCTCCACCAGCGCTGCACTCACCCCGACCCTGAATTCCTCCATCACTAAAGCAACCTATCCGGATGCCTGGAAACATGCCACAGTAGCCCCCTCTCCTCAAGAAGCCATTGGCTGACCTGATGACCCTAGTCAATTACAGACCCAT
Organism: Pleurodeles waltl; assembly: GCF_031143425.1. Taxonomy (NCBI): domain Eukaryota; kingdom Metazoa; phylum Chordata; class Amphibia; order Caudata; family Salamandridae; genus Pleurodeles; species Pleurodeles waltl. Next base: position 560,755,848 of record NC_090449.1, read on the forward strand.
CTCACAGCTAACCTGCCTTCCACTTACTATCAGCCATCCTAGCTTACTCATAGTCAGCGTTACAGCAAAAATAGATTAATGACAAACACACTAAGAAACAGCTAAACATAGATACAAATATATTGTGGCAAAAAAAAAGATCCTTAGCCCCAACTCAGCTGCCAATTTTCATACCATGCAGACGGGCACATATATATTAAAATAGCACCAGTAGGATTGTGACATTATTGATAAACACATTAAGAAACAGCTAAACATAGACACAAATATATTCTGGCAAAAAATAGACCGTTAACCCCAACCTGGCTGCCTATTTTCATGCCGTGGAGAAGGGCATAGATTTTAAAATAGCACCAGTCGGAATGTAACATAAGTAGGGCTTTAGGATATGTATGGAAGACTTGAGGTTAAACCCAGCAGATGGATTTGAAAGAGTGGGCATGCCAGACGAAACATCTTCCAGAACATCATATTCTTCCTTCCTTTTTAATAACAACTAGCAATAAACAAAACTTAAAAACGAGGATAAGAATAAGTGCCAGGGGGTGTTAATATTCACAAGCATGGACCGACATGAGCTAGTGAAAGATGAGTCGTAAAGAGCAATATAAACATAAACAAGTCATCGGAAATGAAACCAAGATGTTTTGCAAGCATTGCTTGCGTAACGCGCGAGTTTCAGCAATGAGATTAGAGAAACGCTAGAGGAAGAGAGGCATAGGAGAGGAGCAAGGTTTCACTCCTAGCCGCTTACAGCTTAATGCAATTGGATTTCTTCCTCGAGGACGGAGAGATAAGGAGGGCGATTCAAGATAGAGCCGCAATTGAAGTAGACAGTCATAGCATATGGATAGCATTCCAGGCCACGAGCCCGAAGATCTTTAACACGCTATTATAAATGAAAGAATGCATGGGTGGCGCATCCCTACAGTAGGGTAGATGTGCCCATCCTACATTGCTCAGGGATACCAAACGATCTCGATGCGCTGCTAGTATCCTTGATTATTCTTAAATTGTGTATGTCTCTGTGCGAGCATGTATCTCGTGCGTGTGTGTGTTCATTGGTGAACGCTTACTAATTATTTTAAATTTCATGAAAACTACTGAGGGTTCGTGAAAGTTTGTGCATTTGTTTTTTCGCTGATTAGCATTTGGCGCCCCTTGTATGTGTGCTGTTTAGAAAAAATAAAACATTCCAATATCCTTTCAGTTCCAAACGTCGCGAAGGAAGCAGTGTTAATGTTAATCTGTGAGTAAACGGCACCTCCGTTTTCAACAGCATGAAGAACGCACAATGAAATAGTGTCATATTGTGAGGAAAAACAGCAGGGTTTGGACGTAAAAAAATGGGAGTCTGTGAGCTACAAGTAGGCCGATAATCATGATTTATGCAAGTCTTTGATAGCATAAAAAATTAGCAAAGAGAGTTTGTGTGTCTACATTTATTGACACGTGCATGTTTGTTTATGTGTATAACAATTTTTATTAGAGGTGGGTGAGCCAGCAAATTAACAGGGAGAGCAGAGCCAGAAAACCAAGGGTCACCTGTGGCTCTAAGAGCCCAAGCACAGCCAGCCTTAAAAGTATTTGGAAGGTAAATCATGCAAAAGAGTTAATGTTAGAATATGATAAATTATCTTTAAATCTCAAAAGTGTATTTCTTCAACACACAAAAGCATATCACTTTAGTACATCAGATTATTTGAGAAGTATTTATTAAAAGTGGGTTATTAAACATTAAATGAGAAACATTCCACCCCTGCTGATATGATAATGCTATTAGTGAACTAAGAGGCAGGCAGGGGTCATGTGTACCTTATATGTAGTGTAGATTCTTATTATAGCTGGTACTATTAAGCACAAATGGTCTTAAATGGTTGACACCGCAATACATGGCTTGTTTGGCAAAAATTATTTTAAAAACTTAACACCTCTTAAACATGCAACAAAAAAACAAGATGTTTGACCAAGCCACCAGCTCGTGCCCGAATTAAACACTGTGAGTTCCAGCCACAAGAGTAATGCACAGCCTTTCTTCCAACTGAACTTCTATTACCCACTCCCTGGACTTGACAAATAATATATTAACAGCTCTTTTTATGCGAGTAATCAACTCAGCGTCTTTCTGGATGTTTGTCACCTAGTTCCCCCTGAGCTGGTATAATACACCTGCAAGCGGCTATATATTGATCTTGTATGTATTACAGTATATGCCTCTAGGTGTTCAATACATCCATATTGTCTATCAAAAATAAGAAGAGCAATACGACTCTTAGCCGATGTGTTACGGCGCTCCAACGCTTTTTATGCTGTGATTGCAATGATTTTTATTAATTGCACAGATAAAGTATAAATTCAAAGGAAACACAAAAGAGGTTTTTATACAGCTCTCCCTGAACTCACATTTGAAGGTACTCTCATACCCGACCAGGAATGAGAAAGGAGACTCTGTAAAACAAAGTACTTAGCTGGGAATTAAATAGATTGGTTTAGAAGGTAGCCCACATTTTTGAGTTTCAAGCTGTTTAATCAACCATTAGATTGGTATCACCTTCTGACATCAAAGGTAATGTTCCTCCTTAATTCTTGAAGGATGAGATGAGGGCATGGGTGGAAGGCAGAATCCACCTTTTATTTTGGAATTTTTACATGGTGCTAATTTTAACCAATGATATAAGAGTGCCTCACAAGAAACACAGACTATGTCACACACTTTTGTTTTGTTGTAGTTGGATTCTTGCTCTAGGCAAGACTCTGGATTAGGGATGACAGCACTTTTGTTTGTAGGCGACTAGGCCAATCCTACAACAAGTTGCAACTGTTGGCCCAACCCTCCCAGCTCACAAGCAGTACCTCACCAAAAACCCAAATAGTTAAAGGTGATTTATGGCAGCCTTTATTCATAGACTCTAGAGTGCGACATCTCAGGGGAGTCGTAGTTAAACAGAGATTACCCTTTTCACACATGGGCAACAGGTCTCATTCACATACAGGCAATGAAGGAGATGGAGTAAAGTTCTCAATAGGTTTTATTAACAAAACTGCATTCTACTGTAAAATGCATGGGCTGTAATGATTAAGATAATTAAAAGTGCAAGAAACAGAATTGTAAAAATGAAAGTTGTGAATATAAAGACCCCCACCATCTTGCATCAACAAAAAATTTAAAATAGGCCCTAATAATCTAATCTCTAACCTAAAGAGAGCTAGGTGTGTTAAACCTAATTTGCCAGTACCATGAGAAGAGCCCCCCAACTCTCGTTACCTTGGAATGAGGTCTCTAGATCATACTCCGTGGGGACACGAAGGCTGGGTCTGTATCAAGGCGACGTGAAGAATAGATAGCGTTGATGGCTTCTGGGGTAGGAATACCTCTGATAACTTTGTCTTCATAAGATGTATTTATACAGATCTTGTAGGATCCCTGATGCAGGTATGTTGCCAAACAATAGATAAGAAGGCATGTTTGGGGCAGCAATCATGTAAACAATTTCCTCGAAAGTACATTATGTTCCTGTCACATGTAAGTGGGAAAGGGACATGATGTGAATACCTACGCATATCACTTGTCTTTGACGCTGATAGTGATGCCTTCACAGAGTAGCACTGATAACGTGAAATCAAATCATCTTCCTATCTATAAATAGAGCAGCCATCTTGGAATAAATAATGAAATAAATGTGCTAAAATAGAGCAAGCTAAGAATATTAAAAGTCACTAGGTGACGGGGACACAGGCCTACAGGCCAGAAGGCTAAGCGATCTCCTGATTCCCAATAAAGCTAAATAGGATCCTCTACACACGCCCCATTGCCGGAAGAAGTATGATGCCATAATTATGATGCCAGAGATGGTGCATGAACCCAAGCTAAAATGCTCAGAACTAAAAACAAACTAAAATATTATTCAATTCCTATTAAAATCTAATTAAAACTATCTAAAAACATGCAGAGACATAATGTTGATCAGGACCAGCACACCAGGCCAAAGCTAATTCGATCAAAAGGCAGTATTTGTCATGACTTTGAAATTTTAGAATAAGGCCAATGATCAAATTAATCTAAAGTAGTCATGATCTTGAAGAATGTCTCTGAAGTCATCAAAAGGAAGGGCATCCAGGAATGAATTCACATTGTCAGATGTCAGATCGATGACAGGATTGGCAGACGGATCCATTGATCAGTAGTACACAGCAGCCTCAAGCGCAAAATCACCCCCAAGAGCAGTACCATCCAAAGTGCCTGAAGGAGCCAGATAGTTTCCCAAGGGCAGCTTGTAAGTGGCCTCGCGAATCAGCCTCAGTCTCACAGTGCACGACTGTAAATGAACCCACATCGGGAACATTAGCAGCACTTTGTCCACAGGAGGCAGTGACGGAACAGCAAGGCACACCAAAGGTAGATGTTCGAAGAGACACCATGTGCAATGAAAGACTGGTTGCACACACCATAAGACTGTTCGGAATAAAAGCAACCAATCATGCTCCAATTCTTCCAGCAACAGAGTGCCAAAAAACTGTGTTCACGACACAGCTAGGTTGGTGGTAGTAGCGCCATTCCTCTGCTTAGCTGGGAAGGCACAGCCACTTCATATCAGGAGCAGAAGCTGCAGCAGTATTCTGACGATCAATGCCAAAGTCACAGGAAAGCTGCCAAACACACTTCAAAAGAGTGAATGGTTGGCTGAAGGAATGACTCCGATGACAGTCTGGAAGATAGACACAAATCCAGACCCGACAGCCTTAAAGAAGTGTACAATACCTGTGGTGCTTGAAGCATTGAATATTCTGGATACCAGCTTACCAAAGTGCTTGGTGTTGTATTTAATAGGGATTGTATATCGGATGATGATCTTTCTATCTGTGGAGCATACGTCTCTCTAGCCGATTTCAACGCAACTTTTTTCTGGAAAAGTAGCACCTTTACTCTGCTCAGCTTGTCATAATGTACATTAGTAGTATCAATATGAGGCCACATTTCTGCTACCCTTATCTCTTGTGTGGGGGGAAAAGAACATGTCTACAAGTTACAATCTTAGTGACTGAAATTGTGCAGTCAATTTCTGGTCTCATACCGCAACAGCTCAGCTTTTTCAGGACCACTTAACTTCCATTTGAAAGTATATGAAATGCTGAATGAATCAAAAGGACAGGAGTACCCTTCAGAAAACAGGTCAAGTTTGCGACCCCCGCATTGCAAAGGCCATGAAGGGACACCTGTTTGCAAATCATCGAATGACTAATAGTAGTCTCACAATTACTTCCACTGAGAAAGACCTCTGTTTTTCCATTGAGACATTTACAGTCAACGGGCAACTCCCACTCTTCTTTAATATAGCTATCTCCTAGCTGCTTGTATCTGCCCACAACAAGATGTTTCAAGCATTTTGAAAAGAAAGGTGGAAATGAGCAGATTTATGGTGCTATGTACGAGCTATACTGTTGATGGACTTTCTGCAACCGTGAAAGGCAACTTCTCTAACATTTCTATATGAAGCATGGTGAAACTTGCTTCCCTTTAGCCATTGTCAGGAATCAGCAAAAGCTCTTTTTCTGCCCTCCACATGCTAGAGTAGGCATTCGTATCATCGTTGTACATGCTGGTATAGTCAGAAGAGTTATTATTTCTTCTTTAAAGAGGTATGTCCTGTTGGGTAGTGAGAGGGCACCGGGAACTACCCAAAGGACCTCTGGGTCTACTGTGCAGGATCGGACACATAGGCCCTCATTACAACCCTGTAGGTCGGCGGAACACTAGCGGTAACACTGCTAACAGGCTGGCGGTGTTCCACCAGCGTATTATGACCATGACGCATTCACCATGGTCATACCGCCAGTCCCTCCAATATACCGCCTGGCTTCCACCAGACAGTCATAATCCCCAGGGCAGCACTGCAAGCAGCGCTGCCCTGGGGATTATGAGTCCCCAACCGCCAGCCTGTTTACTTGTTTACTGCCATGGAAAGGCTGGCAGTAAGGGGGACTCAGGGTGCCCCTGGGGGCCCCAGCATTCATTTCACTGCCCGAATTAGCCAAATGCTGAGGCCATACCTACAGGAATCTAGAACAAGAATCCACAGTGACTAAGATGTATTTGTATGCACCATCAGGTTGAAGGTACACACCAGGTACACACATTGTAGTGGTCTATTGAACACTAAAAGGGATGTCTGTGGTGGACGTCTGCTATTTGAGCCTTTTATCTGCAGGCAAATGTCACAGCAAAGAACATATTGCTAGGTTTGTTTCTATAGACCCAGCCAGCAGAAGCATTTCTGTAAAAGTGTTATTGTGGCCGCAACACCAGCATGGGCAAAGGCGACAACTACATGAGCTGTTTTGATTTGATCTAATCTCTGGTCTTAGTTGGGGATCACTGGATCTCCAACCCCCAGAATTGTTGCAAAGGCAACATTCTGTGCACTGATGTGGTATGAATATTGTGTAGGGTATGCTTTTGTGAGAGGCTTGCCTTCAGCCAAAGCTCTCACGGCAGCCAGTATTTCATTATCCAATCTCATCTGCGACTGAGTCACTGGAGCAATAGAAGCCATAGCTGCTGCAGATTTGGCCGCTTCGTCAGCCAAAGTGTTGCTACTAATGTGTACTCCTACACATTGGTGGCCCAATGTATGGACTACATGAGCATTAGGTAGCTTATCCTTAAGATCAATTAACCTCCCCCCACAGTGTTCTGTGTTTTATGGTGTTCCCCTTTGAGCCTCTGAACTTGTTTATTTGCCAATGATTTAGATAGTCATTGTAAGACTGAACACGGTAGTACGAATTACAGAAAATCAACGTGAGTTGTCCTGGATCTGTATGTTCTAGCACTAGGATAAGGGCTTTAAGTTCAGCCAGCTAAGCTGTGCAGTGCCCCAGAGTCTGAGTGTAGGTATTGTGAGGGTGGAATATACCATCATTCATCACTCTACTCACGGCTGCGCAAGCGGGTGAGTACTGATTTTTAGTACCTACAGCTGGTTGTGCTGAACCATCAGTGTAAGTGACAGTGTAGTATCTCTGTCAAGTGGCAAACTGTAAAGAGGTGCAGGATTTTCCTGCTTGTATTGAAGAAATTCTTGTGTTTGAAGTTTGGGATCAAAGATGTAATCGACATCGGTGGCTGTCAGGGAGGGTGCCCATTAAAATGTGGATGTAATGCTTTATCGTTAGGAACACTTGCTTTGGTGACAGCCTCCAAAGACAGCAGCGGGGTAAGAATAAAAATGCTTTCCCTGAGGAAGGTGGCCTCTCCTTGATGACAGCCATCTGTACAGCAGTTAGATTTTTTTTTGTGTTGTTCTGCGTTGTTCTGCATTAGAACAGAAATGTAATTTATATGTTATGGGCACCGTGTCACCTTCATTAAAGGTGACATAAGTGAACCCAATGGCACCAACAATTATTCTGATGACCAAATTTGTTTTGTTGTCACAAGTGTGTAAGTGTTTTGCTTCTAGCATGTCCTGTTGCAATCCTCTAAGAATGCGTGTGTGTTCTACTGTCCAGTGTCTGCTTGAGAAATCAGGGTGTATTAAGTCATAGAGTGGCTTGATACGTTGAGCATAATCAGGGAGGTATGTTTTGCCAAAGTTAAAGAAACCAAGCAAAGACAATAGTTTCTTGATAGTGTTTGGTGACTGGAGCTGAGCACACTTTTCTAAAAAGTGCGGGGCTAGACTCTTGCCCTTGTTTGATAGTTCATCTCCCAAGAACAATACACTGAGAAAGGCTATTTTACTTTTCCTAAAATTAAATATGTAACCAAGTGCTGTGAATCCCAGAATGATCCGATCGACCCAGGCAAGATGAATGTTGAGGTCGTCATCTGTGAGATAGATGTCATCCACATAAGACAACGCCTCAGGATTAATATCATGCAATATTGATGTTACACGGGCTGAGAACAGCGCTTGGCTGTTCTTGTAGCCCTGGGGCAAATGACAGAAGCATTGTTGTTAGCCAAATGAGAATGCACTCGGGTCCTGACTTTCGTGTGCTAAGTTTTAGCAGAAAAAAACATTGGAGCTATTCAAGGTTGTTTTGTATTTTATACGCACTATGTTGTAAATAAGTGCTGTGCTGTGTGAATTGTTTAAGTGTCTGTAATCTAAGACTATTCTATATGAATGGTCGGGTTTTGCATCGGGGAATAACGGGTTATTCAATGCAGAGACACAATGCTCAGTTAGTCCCTGGGACTTGAGCTGAGTGAGGATTTCCCTCACTGGAGCTTTGGCTTTGTGTTTAATGGTATATTGGGGCTGAGGCTGGGGTGTAGACCAAATCAGTATTACATATTAAGGAGAAACCTTATCCCAACCTCCATGGTTGTGGTATATCCCAGTCAACAGTGTAGGCTTATTTTACCGCCTCTGGAACAAGATCAGAGAAAAAACACAAAATTACATCTTCCCCATATGGAAGCTTACAGACCTGTTTAGGAGGCCAGTCTCTTTTGGCCACAACTAAGTTTATCCCAGAATGATGCACTAACAGTGCGATCTGTGTCTCCCTCGATTTGGATACTTAAATCATAAACCCTGTGGGAGGACAGCCCGTCCGTAGTCTCAACTGCGATAAAGTCGCTAGATGCTGTTGCATCCAGATGATCTTTCAGACTCTGGCAACATATCGTGACTTCTGCCGTGCTGTCCAGCAGTGTCACAGCACATGTCTTGTTCTTCAGCAATGTTTTGAAGTTTACTGGCATTTTCAATTGAAAGTGCTTCCACCTTTTTTTTTTTAACTGTGGCTTTTGTTGTGGAGACTAAACCTCTTTTTTGTGTGAAGACCGCAGTGAGTCTTTCTTCTGTTTCACGCAGTCAGGACATTGCTCTGACTGGCCCACTCTCTTGCTAGATGTATCTGGTGCATCTTGAAAGGAACGAGAGGGACGTGAATCAGTATATCTGTCAAGAGCTTTTATATTTTCTCTGTTTCTGAGATTTTATCTCCTTTCAGGGTTCTCTGGGCGTGGAGAGCCTTCTCTCTGACTTTGCTTGTATTTAATTTGCTTTTGTTTATCCCAGCGCTTTTAAGAACCCTCCTGTGCTTGTTTGTCACTATCCTTAGGGGTGGTACTCTGTATTTCAGTTTTTTTTTCGCTTGGCTCCCAATTTATCCCATCCTATACTGGTATAGGTATCGGAATTTTTTTTTGGTAGCTGTTTAACCTGTTCCAAGTGTGGAATCTCTCAAAGCTGCTGGCGTATAGCCAACGCTACAGCTTCCCCTTTAATGTTACTCAGTATTATTGAGGAGATTGAATCAAAGTTATGCATTCATTGTATCCCCAAATTTAGGGCTGGAGCAGCCCCATATTCGTTCTGAATTTTTTTACACTTCAGGTAAATTGGTAAGTGCTGGGATGGTAGTGTTTATTGCAGCAAACACTGTAGCCCTTTTGGTGCAGTTGCCCACTGAGGTAACCATTCCGAATAGCGGGCACATTGTGAGAACTCTACATTTTTCCTTTCGTCCCGTCTGGGGAAACAAAGCTTCCCGCTGATTAGTTTTCTGGGCGATCCAGAACGGGATTTTCTCTTGCTCCTTGGGCATTTTGCCCATGATAGCATGCACTGTTTGTGGGTTAATCCAAGTAACACCCAATTGGTATCCAGTGGGTGCTGGTGCTGCTGGACGCACTGGTGTTTTGTTTTTAGTTTACATCACGAAATGAACAAGTCATCTATATAGTGTTACTAGCTCATTGTAAAGATTGCACAAATTAGCTGCCTGCATATTTTGTACACTGGGGTGTGGTGTATATGTGGCAAACATTGGCCACGTTGGTCTGTCATTACTTAAGGGACCTAATCTCACGGTTTGTAATTCATGTGGTAGGGCGCCATTAAACGAGTTCTGATGTTCTTGATAAGCAACTGTATTTCAGGATACTGGTATGATTGGTACTGTTGTGGTACATTTGAAACTTGTATGTGTGGAATGTGTATGTTGTAGAGTCTTCCTGAGGAAAGGTGACCAAGGAATAGAATGTTTCTCTTTGGTAAGCTTCTTGAGCTTCTACAATGAATGTGACATCCCCGCCCTCATCTGTTAAGCCATGTGCTATTAGATCTAGTCTTAATGCATGTCTGACATTCTCTGGAATGTCTATGGTATTAGCCATATCATGAAATAGGTAAAAGAGATGGAACACCAAATGGAGAGAAAGTCCTCTTAAGAGAACGAGCTCAAACAACCTACAGCCTAGTTAGGTGTTCCCTGTTCTGCTGAAGTGCCACATCTCAGGGGAGTCATGGTTAAACGGAGATTACCCTTTTCTCACATGAGCAACAAGTCTCATTAGCACAAGGGCAATGAAGGAGATGCAGTAAAGTTTTCAAAGTGTTTTATTAACAAAATTGCAATGTACTGTAAAATGCATGGGCTGCAATGATTAGGATAATGCACAATGCAAGAAACAGAATTGTAAAAATGAGAGTCATGAATATAAAGACCCCCACCAAATTGCAACAACATGAAATGTAAAATAGGCCCTAACACCTTAGCATGGAGAACCTAATCTCTAACCTAGACAGAGCTAGGTGTGTTAAACCTCATCTGCCAGTATCATGTCCATTAGGAGATCCCCCCCAACCCTTGTTACCAGGGAATCAGGGCACTTGATCAGCCTCCATGGGGACATGAAGGTTGGGTCTGCCTCAAGGCGATATGTAGCATAGATAGCGTTGATGGCATCTGGTAGGAATCCCTTTGATAACCTTGTCTGCATGAGATGTATTTATACAGATCTTGTAGGACCCCTGATGCATGTATGTCCCCAAACCATAGATAAGAAGGCATGCTTGGGGGTGGCAATAATATAAACAATTCCCTCAAAAGAACATAATGTTCCTGTCACACATAAGTGGGAAAGGAACATGATGTGAATACATACTGTATCACTTGTATTTGATGCTGATAGTGACGCCCTCACAGAGTGGCACTGATAACGAGAAATTAAAACATCTTCCTAACTATAAACATAGCTGCCATCTTGGAAGAAATAATTAACCTGTTCTGTGCCTTGGACGAGATGATCTCGTCCAAGGCTACAGTTCCCCTGTGCCTTGGACGAGATCATCTCATCCATGGCACAGGGGAACTTGGGGGCGCGCTAGCGCGCCCCCGTGGAGCCCCCTCCTCCCCCAAGGCGGGGATGGAAGGGGAAGACCTTCCCCTTCCACCCCCGACCCCCCCCACCCCACCCTGTGACGTCAGCGCGCAAGCGCGCGCTGATTTGTCACAGGGGCCTAGTATTTCCTTCCCTTTGAAGTCTCTCCGAGGGTTTCAAAAGCCGGATTGCTTGCAATCCGGCTTTTGAAACCCCACTAGACACCAGGGATTTTTTTTTTTTTTTTACTGAAAGTCACATAAGGGAGTGACCCCTTGGGAAATGGTCGCTCCCATGGGGGGCATTTTTTCGGGAAGGCCTTTTCTGCCCCCCCTGGGGGCAGATCAGCCTATTATTAGGCCGATCTGCCCCCAGGGGGGGCAGAAACCACTAGGCACCAGGGACCATTTTTTTTTTATGTTTCATTTTATTTTTTTAGGTGGGGAGGGACCCCTTAGTCAAGGGTCGCTCCCCTTGGGGGAAAATTATATTTAGGCCATTTCTGCCCCCCTTGGGGGCAGATTGGCCTATTTTGATGAGGCCAATCTGCCCCCCAAGGGGGGCAGAAACCACTAGACACCAGGGAGTTTTTTCTTTGCGTGAATTTCACGCAAGGGGAGCGACCCCTTAGGCAAGGGTCGCTCCCTGGGGGGGGGAATTTATTTTAGGCCATTTCTGCCCCCCCTGGGGGCAGATCGGCCTATTATTAGGCCGATCTGCCCCCGGGGGGGGCAGAAACCTCTAGGCGCCAGGGGGATTTTTTGTTTTTTGTTTTTTTGTTTGTTTGTTTTTTTAGAGATGGGGAGGGTAAGGCAAGGGTCGCTCCCCTGGGGGGCAAATTGTATTTAGGCCGATTTTAGGTCAATCTGCCCCCAAGGGTGCAGAAACCGCTAGGCACCTGGGATTAGTTTTTTGGCGCCAATGTCACGCAGGGGGAGCGACCCCGTAGGCAAGGGTCGCTCCCGGGGGGGGGGGGTGGGGGTTGGGGGGGAAAATTTATTTTAGGGCATTTCTGCCCCCCCCTGGGGCCGGCTGAGCTACAGGCCAAGCTCCACAGGTAGGCACCTTGCAAAAAACACCTCTGTTTACTGTGAAAAAATATGTTGTGTCCACGTTGTGTTTTGGGCCATTTCCTTTCGTGGGCGCTAGGCCTACCCACAGAAGTGAGGTACCATTTTTATCGAGAGACTTAGGGGAAAGCTGGGTGGAAGGAAATTTGTGGCTCCTCTCAGATTCCAGAACTTTCTGTCACAGAAATGTGAGGAACATGTGTTTTTTTTAGCCAAATTTTGAGGTTTGCAAAGGATTCTGGGTAACAGAACCTGGTCCGAGCCTCGCAAGTCACCCCATCTTGGATTCCCCTAGGTCTCTAATTTTCAGAAATGCACAGGTTTGGTAGGTTTCCCTAGGTGCCGGCTGACCTAGAGGCCAAAATCTACAGGTAGACACTTAGCAAAAATCACCTCTGTTTTCTTCCAAAAAATTGGATGTGTCCACGTTGCGCTTTGGGGCGTTTCCTGTCGCGGGCGCTAGGCCTACCCACACAAGTGAGGTGTCATTTTTATCGGGAGTCTTGGGGGAACGCTGGGTGGAAGGAAATTTGTGGCTCCTCTCATATTCCAGAACTTTCTGCCACAGAAATGTGAGGAACATGTGTTTTTTTAGCCAAATTTTGAGGTTTGCAAAGGATTCTGGGTAACAGAACCTGGTCCGAGCCCCGCAAGTCACCCCATCATGGATTCCCCTAGGTCTCTAGTTTTCAGTAATGCACAGGTTTGGTAGGTTTTCCTAGGTGCCCGCTGAGCTAGAGGCCAAAATCTACAGGTAGGCACTTCGCAAAAAACACCTCTGTTTTCTTCCAAAAATTTGGATGTGTCCACGTTGCGCTTTGGGGCGTTTCCTGTCGCGGGCGCTAGGCCTACCCACACAAGTGAGGTATCATTTTTATCGGGAGACTTGGGGGAACGCTGGGTGGAAGGAAATTTGTGGCTCCTCTCAGATTCCAGAACTTTCTGCCACAGAAATGTGAGGAACATGTGTTTTTTTAGCCAAATTTTGAGGTTTGCAAAGGATTCTGGGTAACAGAACCTGGTCCGAGCCCCACAAGTCACCCCATCTTGTATTCCCCTAGGTCTCTAGTTTTCAGAAATGCACAGGTTTGGTAGGTTTCCCTAGGTGCCGGCTGAGCTAGAGGCCAAAATCTACAGGTAGGCACTTCGCAAAAAACACCTCTGTTTTCTTCCAAAACTTTGGATGTGTCCACGTTGCGCTTTGGGGCGTTTCCTGTCGCGGGCGCTAGGCCTACCCACACAAGTGAGGTGTCATTTTTATCGGGAGTCTTGGGGGAACGCTGGGTGGAAGGAAATTTGTGGCTCCTCTCATATTCCAGAACTTTCTGCCACAGAAATGTGAGGAACATGTGTTTTTTTAGCCAAATTTTGAGGTTTGCAAAGGATTCTGGGTAACAGAACCTGGTCCGAGCCCCGCAAGTCACCCCATCATGGATTCCCCTAGGTCTCTAGTTTTCAGTAATGCACAGGTTTGGTAGGTTTTCCTAGGTGCCCGCTGAGCTAGAGGCCAAAATCTACAGGTAGGCACTTCGCAAAAAACACCTCTGTTTTCTTCCAAAAATTTGGATGTGTCCACGTTGCGCTTTGGGGCGTTTCCTGTCGCGGGCGCTAGGCCTACCCACACAAGTGAGGTATCATTTTTATCGGGAGACTTGGGGGAACGCTGGGTGGAAGGAAATTTGTGGCTCCTCTCAGATTCCAGAACTTTCTGCCACAGAAATGTGAGGAACATGTGTTTTTTTAGCCAAATTTTGAGGTTTGCAAAGGATTCTGGGTAACAGAACCTGGTCCGAGCCCCACAAGTCACCCCATCTTGGATTCCCCTAGGTCTCTAGTTTTCAGAAATGCACAGGTTTGGTAGGTTTCCCTAGGTGCCGGCTGAGCTAGAGGCCAAAATCTACAGGTAGGCACTTCGCAAAAAACACCTCTGTTTTCTTCCAAAACTTTGGATGTGTCCACGTTGCGCTTTGGGGCGTTTCCTGTCGCGGGCGCTAGGCATACCCACACAAGTGAGGTATCATTTTTATCGGGAGACTTGGGGGAACGCTGGGTGGAAGGAAATTTGTGGCTTCTCTCAGATTCCAGAACTTTCTGCCACAGAAATGTGAGGAACATGTGTTTTTTTAGCCAAATTTTGAGGTTTGCAAAGGATTCTGGGTAACAGAACCTGGTCCGAGCCCCGCAAGTCACCCCTCCTTAGATTCCCCTAGGTCTCTAGTTTTCAGAAATGCACAGGTTTGGTAGGTTTCCCTAGGTGCCGGCTGAGCTAGAGGCCAAAATCTACAAGTAGGCACTTCGCAAAAAACACCTCTGTTTTCTTCCAAAAATTTGGATGTGTCCACTTGCGCTTTGGGGTGCTTCCTGTCGCGGGCGCTAGGCCTACCCACACAAGTGAGGTATCATTTTTATCGGGAGACTTGGGGGAACACAGATTAGCAAAACAAGTGTTATTGCCCCTTGTCTTTCTCTACATTTTTTCCTTCCAAACATAGGAGAGTGTGTAAAAAAGACATCTATTTGAGAAATGCCCTGTGATTCACATGCTAGTATGGTCACCCCGGAATTCAGAGATGTGCAAATAACCACTGCTCCTCAACACCTTAACTTGTGCCCTTTTTGGAAATGCAAAGGTTTTCTTGATAGCAATTTTTTACTCTTTATATTTCAGCAAATGAATTGCTGTATACCCGGTATAGAATGAAAACGCACTGCATGGTGCAGCTCATTTATTGGCTCTGGGTACCTAGGGTTCTTGATGAACCTACAAGCCCTATAAATCCCCGCAACCAGAGGAGTCCAGCAGACGTAACGGTATATTGCTTTCGATAATCTGATATTGCAGGGAAAAGTTACAGAGTAAAACGTAGAGAAACATTTATTTTTTTTCACCTCAATTTCAATATTTTTCTTTTTCAGTTGTTATTTTCTGTAGGAAACCCTTGTAGGATCTACACAAATGACCCCTTGCTGAATTCAGAATTTTGTCTACTTTTCAGAAATGTTTAGGTTTCTGGGATCCAGCATTGGTTTCATGCCCATTTCTGTCACTGACTGGCAGGAGGCTGAAAGCACAAAAAATTGCAAAAATGGGGTATGTCCCAGTAAAATGCCAACATTGTGTTGAAAAATTGGGTTTTCTGATTCAAGTTTGCCTGTTCCTGAAAGCTGGGAAGCTGCTGAGTTTAGCACCGCAAACCCTTTGTTGGTGACATTTTCAGGGGAAAAACCACAAGCCTTCTTCTGCAGCCACTTTTTCCAATTTGTTTGAAAAAAACAAGATTTTCCCTGTATTTTGGCCAATTTCTTGGCCTCCTTCAGGGGAACCCACAAAGTCTGGGTACCTCTAGAATCCCTAGGATGTTGGAAAAAGAGGACGCAAATTTGGCTTGGTTAGCTTATGTGGACAAAAAGTTATGAGGGCCTAAGCGCGAACTGCCCCAAATAGGCAAAAAAAGGCCTGGCACAGGAGGGGGAAAAGGCCTGGCAGCGAAGGGGTTAAATAAATGCTCTAAAACAGAGCAAGCTAAGCAGGTTAAAAGCCACTAGGTGACAGTTACACAGGCCTGCAAGCCAGAAGGCTAAGTGAACTCCTGATTCCCAATTAAACTAAGTAGTATCCACTATAGTTTTTTGATACAGGAAGATTTGCCAGAATTCAAGTGATACAGAGCCAAGGCTGGGATTCCAATCTGGTCCCTCGTGTTACATGGTCAGCAGCTGAAGTAACTAGATCGCATCACCTTGCATGAAAGTACGACTCCTTTTTGTCTCAAAGTTCCAAGAAGGCCACAAGCTGAACCAGGGGCCTGGCATCAGGCTTGAGCCTGGCAAACAATTCATTTTTTTCAAGTATAATTTAAATCAAATTTATTGGTATTACAGTTTAGCTAAAATATTCAGCAGTGAACATTATTCAAAATAAGCAGCTTAAACAAATAAAAATGATATCAATGTTATTAGTATCTTATCATTTGATGGCAGCAATTGTGAGAGACCTCAGAGCATTGAAGTAACTAAAATAAAATGGAATGATATCTAAGATGTCAGACTAGCTAACCATAATTACTCATTTATCACGATTTATGATGCCTGAACGTTCACACCTCACCTAACCTGTATGGTGACCCACCTGATCATTTTTAATTTTGTACACTCTTCTTTCTCTTTGTAAAATATAGTCATCAATATTTTCCAATTCATAGCCTTGTTTTTGTTGTGTTGCTCAGCAGAGAAGAGGTTGGGGAGTCAGGAAATGGCAGGCTAAGTAAAGTATGAAGAAATGATAGCTCAGGAACTACATAATATTAAAAAAGGATTAAAGACATTTTTCCACAAATGTAGAAACTATTAACAAATTTTCAATTAAAAGCACTAGGCCAGGATTGCACTGGTCTTAAAGTACTGTCAGAGAAAGCAGATGTTTTATCAGAGAAAGCAGCTACATTGCACCCATGATATAGTAATGCATTTATATGAGGCATGCAAGAAATTGGGTTATTTGTTAAAGGGATAAGTACCCACCTCAAGTAATAATCACATTCCTTTTTAGCGTGAATCCTTAAAATCACTAAAATACCCCGAGCTCAACCCCCTTGTAGCAATAGCACGGAGCAGACAAGCTTAACTTAAAGGCAATGTGTAAAGTATTCATCCAGTACTAAAAAAGTAATAAAGTCGAAATGCAAAACAATTAAAACCTCCCAAAATGAATTAGACATATAGAGTAACATTTAATAGACAAAATTACAACAAAAGGGCAAAAATCCAATAAGAGGAACTGGAAATATGATATTTTAATTTTTAGGTAGAAATAGCTCCAAGAAGCACAATGTGCCAATGATAGTCAATAGGTGTGGTAGAACAGGGCCTAGGTGCAATTTGATGCTAACCGCGAGGGAGCATGAACCACATACACTAATCAGGTACGTCTGGATCAAAGATTTCACCTTTTGACTTTGGTCCTTTAAGTCCCAATCTACCACTGGACTATGCTTCTAAAATCCCAGGACCTCAGGTTGGCACTGAGAGACTCATAGGGTGGCAGACAGTGGCCATCAGGAGAGTTCAGTCCAGTTCCAGTTGCCACTGGTCAGCTGGAAAGTTACAGGAAAAGGCCTCTTGTAGCTTATCATGTTCCTGTATATCGAACAGGAGGTCAGCATTGTGACTTTTGGGGATCAAAGAGAAAGAGTAGATCTTCTCAAGTTGCAGACAGCAGGTTCACTCCTCTTCTTCTATTCCTCAGCTCTAAAAATTGTTCTGAAATGGGTGTCTGGAGATGCCACATTTATGCCTGAGATGAGCAAGTGGTGGGAATGACCTCTTGCGAAGCCCTAACCAATGGGGTAAAGGTTTTTCAGACCAACCCTTTCAGCAACCAGACAGTAGATCCACACAAATGTTCTGCCATTCAGTTTCCCTCTTTTCAAATATGTTCCAAATATTATATGTAAACCCACCAGACCTGTCAAACAGATCTGGACACTCCAGCAGAATCTAACAATTTGATGTCAACAAGAGGCCCACTGTGAAGGAGAACTGTCTGACTGGGGGCGACAAAATAATGGTACAAGACTAGGGGCCAGATGTACGAAACGTTTTGCGACTCGCAAACAGCAAAATTTGCCGTTTGCGAGTCGCAAAACGCGTATCCCAATGCAGAAATGCATTTTGCGAGTCGTTACCGACTCGCAAAATGCATTTCAGACTCGCAAATAGGAAGGGGTGTTCCCTTCCTATTTGCGAGTCGCATTGGGATGCAATACCATCGCAGTTACCATCCACTTCAAGTGGATGGTAACCCAATCGCAAATTGGAAGGGGTCCCCATGGGACCCCTTCCAGTTTGTGATTGCACCCAAAAATATTTTTTCAGGGCAGGGAGTGGTCCAAGGGACCACTCCCTGCCCTGAAAAATCCGAAACTAAAGGTTTCGGGTTTTTTTGTAGTGCAGCTCGTTTTCCCTTAGGGAAAACGGGCTACACTTCAAAAAAAAAAAACCTGCTTTATTGACAAGCAGGTCGCTAACATGGAGGCCTGCTGACGTCAGCAGGCCTCCATGTTAGCGAGTGCCCATACTCGCAATGGGGCCGCAATTTGCGACCCACCTCATGAATATTCATGAGGTGGGTCATTGCGACCCCATTGCGAGTTGCAGTCGGTGTCTGAGACACAGTACTGTATAGCAATTTGCGACTTGCAAATTGCGAGTCGCAGGGACTCGCAATTTGCAAGTCGCAAATTGCTTTTTTCGTACATCTGGCCCTAGGTGCTAGCTACATCTGCTTGTGACAGGGAAGTGCTCTTTTAAGTTAATCAAGTCCTTTTGCCCTGCCCACAGGCCACCCTGTCAAGGGCACAACAACAAGACCTTTTTGTTCCTGTCCTGGGAGCAAGTTCACACCTAATGCTAATTACTGGCCCACAGATTTAGGAGACAAAATGCAGATGAAGCATCCAGGGATTCAGGCAGGGCAAAGGTGACTTTTTTAGATACATGTTTCCAAAATATGTATAATGCATCTGAATGAAGCAGTGAATTGCATTTCTAATAAATATTTTTTTAAAGTCCAAAAACTAAATTTCAACTTGTTCCTAGGCTGATATAACATTTATGCACCCTAACATTGTAGCCCAGTGCTTTCCTATGGAATAGCTAAACCTTCTACAGTGAAAAAAGATTTTAAGGATTCCCACTGTAAGAAGGTGTTTAACATTAAACTTTTACATGCACTACTTTTAAATATCCAGGCTTAAGGGCAATATGGCCTACTTAGTGCTTATATATTAATATTTAAAAGGAATGTTCAAGCCTGTCAAAAACGGGTAACTTTGACAGATCGAATGGTCAGTTTAAAGCTGCTCAACCAGTATGCAATGGTAAGTCTGGAGAAATGCTTCACAGTGCCACTGCATTGGATGGCACAATGAGTGATGCTATTCACTGTTAGAATTTAATTTACATGCCCTTGGTACACATGGTACCATGTACTAGGGACTAATAAGTAACCTAAAGGTGCAAATATTGCACCAATGTTATCATGTTGGAGGAGCACATACATGTTACCGCTTTTTAGCAGTGGTAAAGTGCACAGTGTTATATAACTAGCAACAATAGGGTTTAGCAAAAAGGCAAATAAAATCAGGGATGACCCTGCAGAAATGGTAAAAAGGTATGAAATATGTCCATGGAGTCTCAAATCTTTCTCAGGAGGAGAGTTGGCAGATTTGAGACTATAAAGTTAAGGAACAAGAAGATGAGATGTTAGACATTTTCTTGCTGTGCTCATAGGTTTTGGAACCCCCATCGTCATCAGGTTCTGGCAGTGCATTTGTGGATTTTGAAAAGGCCTAAAGACCTCTCTCTTGAAACAAAATTTTATTGCAGTGTGGCACAATGATATCTGGACTTCTTCTATGGAGAAACCGCATCTGCCACCCTACTATCCTTCCTTGCTGTTGCAGCCTATTTCATTAACCTGGACCTTACCCCATCTTTCATCTGCATCTTGCATTTTGTCCTATTCTGTGCTCTTAAAAACCCTCCTCTTGAACAGAACTCTGTTACTCTGTAGCTAAATTTCTGCAACACCATTATGCAAACACACAAAACATGGGATTGAGTTTCAAGTTGACTACGTGTAGGTATAAAGACAGTGTTGAATAATATGCAGCGGAGTAAAATTATGGCCCATATTTATACTTTTTGACGCAAAACTGCGCCGGCGCAGTTTTGCGTCGAAAATATTACCGCCGGCTAACGCCATTTTGGTGCGCCGTGCGGGCGTCATATTTATACTTTGACGCACGGCGGTGCAAACAACAGGTGGGAGTCATTATTTTTTTACGCACACCGCGGCGTCAAGTCGTAAAGGAAAACGACGTTAACGCGGCGGAAATGACTGTGGGTCGATTTACGACACCGCAAACCGGATATGCGCCATTTTTTTTTACGCAATAGCGTAAAAAAAAACAGCGAACACTGCCATTTCACCAGAGGAGAGCCAAAATGGATCCCAGATGCCACTACAGACCCCAGGAAGATGACAGCAGACCAGGAACCAGCCAGGAGGACCCACACAAGAACCAGGATACTTTTAAGAAGAAAAGAAAGTGCTGCTTTAGTGCAGAGGAGCAGGAAATTCTGGTTAAAGAGGTGACGGAACACCAGCACCAACTGTTTGTCACATCAAAGTTGCCAATCAGTAGGAGAGAGGCCATATGGCAACAAATTGTCGACAAGATTAACAGTGTGGCTGAAGTACGCAGAACAGTCATCGAGTGCAAAAAACGCTGGCATGACTGCAAGTGCAGGACCAAGGAAAAGATGGCCAGGAACAGGAAGGCAGCACTGCAGACTGGAGGTGGGAGTCCAGCACACCAGGAGAACCTGGACCACATGGAGGAGGTGGTCGCAGCCGTCATCCCTGAGGAGATCGTCACAGGGATTCAAGGACAGATCTGCGCAGACTACCACGAGACAACGCACATGCAGGGTAAGTCGCATGGGGAATTAAAATGCAATAATGTAATCTACAACCGGGGGGGAATACCGACCACTAAATGCATGGAAGTCATCATATACATGGAGTGTCATGGGTAAAGGGGCACGGCAGGGGGGCGAGGCCCGTTCTAAGAAGACCTGGGGCACACCATTACACAACACCAACAACAGTCCCATGGGGGCATGCTGTCATGCCAACGATGGAGCAAGGGGAAAGCCACGCAAGGAAGAAAGGCCACTACGTCAAACTGACATCCTGGCACACGTCAGCCAACATACCCCCTACATTAACTAGGGCCCTATTAGCAATCCTCTAGCCATACCGACAACTGGAATGTAACTGCGACAACAGTTGCCACTACCACCTCTGCTCTGTGTGCAGCTCAAGTAGCCAATGGCAGTAACCTCCCCATGGATCATACACACCTAAATTAGGGGGTAAGGATGACAACTGCAACAATCCCCAGAAACAAGACAAAGGCCCCAGTACTCTCAAATGTCAATGCCCATAGTTGTCGCAAACATCAGCCAATGTAAACAACAATAGGAGCTACACAGCACTAAGGACACACCCATGCTGCATATGTCAGGGTCCATCCTGTGCCTGGTTAACAAGGCAACATCCCAAATGTCATACTGCTCAGACAACAGCATTGAGGAGGGGACACATGTAACTGGTCACTGAAATACACCTGCACAGTCAGAGGAGGAAATAGGACACTGATACGACTATCAGGGCAATCCAATGTAACACACATTCCCCAACATCAGCAGGACACATTAACAATGTCAACATCCATATCGGATAATAACATTGCCATGCATAGGATATGCCACATGTCAATGACATTTAAGTGGATGTGAACGATCAGAGATTGGGGTAGGTCCAGATTGTTAAGTGTGCTGCCCGGGCCATCAGTACACCCACAGCCAGTGAAAGGTCTCACCATGAGAATGGATGTACACGGAGGGAAAGAAGGTGGCAATTCTCTATTTGGCATAAATCAACACCTAGAGGCGATGAGGCTGACAAGTCTGGATAACTCAATAACATACATGTGACACACAGGTGGGCCATAGGCCTGGAAGAATGCCCATCTGAATGACTGGAGAAATTAACACAAAACAAGATCACAAAGTGAATTAATCAAAAGGCAAGCACGTCACATCAAAATTGCCACAACACAGACACACTAATTGTACCCTGTTTCATTGCAGAGGAAGATGGATCTCCTGCCGATATGCCTGTCCCAGATTTCCCTGATGACATGGATGACGAGCCGATAAACATTCCCCAGGAGACTATCCAAAAGGTCCTTGAAACCCTCCAGACCCCACCTTCAGTCACAAGGAGGAGCACAGAACACGTAGCCATCGCAGAGGATCCACCCACCACCCCAATTGTAAGACCTGCCAGCTCCAATACAGCTGAGGACTCAGACGACACTGGCACCAGCTTTGAGAGAACTGTAGTTGGAGTACAGCGGGAGCTGGCCAAGGAGGTGCGGGTGGGGATGCAAACTATGGCAGCCAGCCTTGAGGGGGTGCGTTCGTGCATGATGTCATCTGCAGATCAGGCAGCAGCTATGCAAGCCCTAACATCCATACTGCAAGGACTACAAGAAACTGTCAAGGAATTCACCACTGCAGTAAGGGAGTTGCCACAACAAACACCCCAAACCTTCCACTGCATGCACGAATGCAATCATGACTCCCTCAGGGCCGACCTGGCTGCCTACCATCGTGATGTGGCTGCTATTCTCAAGAACCAGCAGACCCTCCTTGCTGCAGTACTGCCCTTAAGACCTTCAAAGGGAGCAGCGACCGGGATGTCTGACTCCACGTCTTCTAACACTGAGGTGTGTGTTGCCCCTTCACAACCACCACCCCCAAGAGCAGAGGAGGCAACACACACATCAGAAGAAGAAGACATGGAACAGATCACATTCACAAGGAAAATGACCCGGAAGCACTAGTCCCTGCCACATGGCCCACATTTACCAAGTTCCTGCGCATTGTAACTTGCCAGTCTTGCAACAACTTTACTTGAGCACTGTTCTGCAAACCACTGTATATCTTGTCACCCAGCCCAGTGATTGTCTCTCTCCTACTCATTGCCAAATCCTGTCCCTCTGCACTGTCTGAAACATCAACCCCAGCATGTCAAAAGCATTTCCGTAACCCCTTGTGTTGGATCACAATTTAAAATGTCACTATAATGGACTCACAATCATGGACAATGTACAGATAGCACTACAGCACTTTTCAATAAATAGCACTTACACAACAAATCTGTCTCTGGGTAATGTGACATATCAACTGTGAAGTAGATAACTGAAATGTGCCTACTGTCAAATTACGTACCTTGTCAATACAACTGTCCTGATAATATGTAGTCAGAGAATTCTGCACAGTGCCCATGATTGCATCATACTCTGCCCTTCCTGAGGGACAAATCGGAAGAAGTGAGAAACCTAATACCACCATGTTGTGTTGGACAGAAGAATGCTTCCTCAGGGGATAACTAAGTCATCAAATAGTGGTCGCAAAATGTTGTAAACATGCAAAAATAAGACAATAAACATGCCACACTAATCTAAGTAAACACTAAAATAACTGCACAAATGAAGGTGTCTGAGTTAACATACAAATAGGTAATCATGCCGAACTGTGTCACAAATGATGTATGAGGGTCATGAAGATAAGAATACAAGATTGCCAATGAGAACTCATCGTATAAGGGTGTGCTGATTTGTCACAGGAGCCTTCTCTCTGACTTTGCCTGTATTTAATTTGCTTTTGTTTATCCCAGCGCTTTTAAGAACCCTCCTGTGCTTGTTTGTCACTATCCTTAGGGGTGGTACTCTGTATTTCAGTTTTATTTTTGCTTGGCTCCCAATTTATCCCATCCTATACTGGTATAGGTATCGGAATTTTTTTTTGGTAGCTGTTTAACCTGTTCCAAGTGTGGAATCTCTCAAAGCTGCTGGCGTATAGCCAACGCTACAGCTTCGCCTTTAATGTTACTCAGTATTATTGAGGAGATTGAATCAAAGTTATGCATTCATTGTATCCCCAAATTTAGGGCTGGAGCAGCCCCATATTCGTTCTGAATTTTTTTACACTTCAGGTAAATTGGTAAGTGCTGGGATGGTAGTGTTTATTGCAGCAAACACTGTAGCCCTTGTGGTGCAGTTGCCCACTGAGGTAACCATTCCGAATGGCGGGCACATTGTGAGAACTCTACATTTTTCCTTTCGTCCCGTCTGGGGAAACAAAGCTTCCAGCTGATTAGTTTTCTGGGCGATCCAGAACGGGATTTTCTCTTGCTCCTTGGGCATTTTGCCCATGATAGCATGCACTGTTTGTGGGTTAATCCAAGTAACACCCAATTGGTATCCAGTGGGTGCTGGTGCTGCTGGACGCACTGGTGTTTTGTTTTTAGTTTACATCACGAAATGAACAAGTCATCTATATAGTGTTACTAGCTCATTGTAAAGATTGCACAAATTAGCTGCCTGCATATTTTGTACACTGGGGTGTGGTGTATATGTGGCAAACATTGGCCACGTTGGTCTGTCATTACTTAAGGGACCTAATCTCACGGTTTGTAATTCATGTGGTAGGGCGCCATTAAACGAGTTCTGATGTTCTTGATAAGCAACTGTATTTCAGGATACTGGTATGATTGGTACTGTTGTGGTACATTTGAAACTTGTATGTGTGGAATGTGTATGTTGTAGAGTCTTCCTGAGGAAAGGTGACCAAGGAATAGAATGTTTCTCTTTGGTAAGCTTCTTGAGCTTCTACAATGAATGTGACATCCCCGCCCTCATCTGTTAAGCCATGTGCTATTAGATCTAGTCTTAATGCATGTCTGACATTCTCTGGAATGTCTATGGTATTAGCCATATCATGAAATAGGTAAAAGAGATGGAACACCAAATGGAGAGAAAGTCCTCTTAAGAGAACGAGCTCAAACAACCTACAGCCTAGTTAGGTGTTCCCTGTTCTGCTGAAGTGCCACATCTCAGGGGAGTCATGGTTAAACGGAGATTACCCTTTTCTCACATGAGCAACAAGTCTCATTAGCACAAGGGCAATGAAGGAGATGCAGTAAAGTTTTCAAAGTGTTTTATTAACAAAATTGCAATGTACTGTAAAATGCATGGGCTGCAATGATTAGGATAATGCACAATGCAAGAAACAGAATTGTAAAAATGAGAGTCATGAATATAAAGACCCCCACCAAATTGCAACAACATGAAATGTAAAATAGGCCCTAACACCTTAGCATGGAGAACCTAATCTCTAACCTAGACAGAGCTAGGTGTGTTAAACCTCATCTGCCAGTATCATGTCCATTAGGAGATCCCCCCCAACCCTTGTTACCAGGGAATCAGGGCACTTGATCAGCCTCCATGGGGACATGAAGGTTGGGTCTGCCTCAAGGCGATATGTAGCATAGATAGCGTTGATGGCATCTGGTAGGAATCCCTTTGATAACCTTGTCTGCATGAGATGTATTTATACAGATCTTGTAGGACCCCTGATGCATGTATGTCCCCAAACCATAGATAAGAAGGCATGCTTGGGGGTGGCAATAATATAAACAATTCCCTCAAAAGAACATAATGTTCCTGTCACACATAAGTGGGAAAGGAACATGATGTGAATACATACTGTATCACTTGTATTTGATGCTGATAGTGACGCCCTCACAGAGTGGCACTGATAACGAGAAATTAAAACATCTTCCTAACTATAAACATAGCTGCCATCTTGGAAGAAATAATTAACCTGTTCTGTGCCTTGGACGAGATGATCTCATCCAAGGCTACAGTTCCCCTGTGCCTTGCCCCCTCCTCCCCCAAGGCGGGGATGGAAGGGGAAGACCTTCCCCTTCCACCCCCGACCCCCCCCACCCCACCCTGTGACGTCAGCGCGCAAGCGCGCGCTGATTTGTCACAGGGGCCTAGTATTTCCTTCCCTTTGAAGTCTCTCCGAGGGTTTCAAAAGCCGGATTGCTTGCAATCCGGCTTTTGAAACCCCACTAGACACCAGGGATTTTTTTTTTTTTTAACTGAAAGTCACATAAGGGAGTGACCCCTTGGGAAATGGTCACTCCCATGGGGGGCATTTTTTCGGGAAGGCCTTTTCTGCCCCCCCTGGAGGCAGATCGGCCTATTGTTAGGCCGATCTGCCCCCAGGGGGGGCAGAAACCACTAGGCACCAGGGACCATTTTTTTTGTTTATGTTTCATTTTATTTTTTTAGGTGGGGAGGGACCCTTGGGGGAAAATTATATTTAGGCCATTTCTGCCCCCCTTGGGGGCAGATTGGCCTATTTTGATGAGGCCAATCTGCCCCCCAAGGGGGGCAGAAACCACTAGACACCAGGGAGTTTTTTCTTTGCGTGAATTTCACGCAAGGGGAGCGACCCCTTAGGCAAGGGTCGCTCCCTGGGGGGGGGGGATTTATTTTAGGCCATTTCTGCCCCCCCTGGGGGCAGATCGGCCTATTATTAGGCCGATCTGCCCCCGGGGGGGGCAGAAACCTCTAGGCGCCAGGGGGATTTTTTGTTTTTTGTTTTTTTGTTTGTTTGTTTTTTTAGAGATGGGGAGGGTAAGGCAAGGGTCGCTCCCCTGGGGGGCAAATTGTATTTAGGCCGATTTTAGGTCAATCTGCCCCCAAGGGTGCAGAAACCGCTAGGCACCTGGGATTAGTTTTTTGGCGCCAATGTCACGCAGGGGGAGCGACCCCGTAGGCAAGGGTCGCTCCCGGGGGGGGTGGGGGTTGGGGGGGAAAATTTATTTTAGGGCATTTCTGCCCCCCCCTGGGGCCGGCTGAGCTACAGGCCAAACTCCACAGGTAGGCACCTTGCAAAAAACATGTTGTGTCCACGTTGTGTTTTGGGCCATTTCCTTTCGTGGGCGCTAGGCCTACCCACAGAAGTGAGGTACCATTTTTATCGAGAGACTTAGGGGAAAGCTGGGTGGATGGAAATTTGTGGCTCCTCTCAGATTCCAGAACTTTCTGTCACAGAAATGTGAGAAACATGTGTTTTTTTTAGCCAAATTTTGAGGTTTGCAAAGGATTCTGGGTAACGGAACCTGGTCCGAGCCTCGCAAGTCACCCCATCTTGGATTCCCCTAGGTCTCTAATTTTCAGAAATGCACAGGTTGGGTAGGTTTCCCTAGGTGCCGGCTGACCTAGAGGCCAAAATCTACAGGTAGGCACTTAGCAAAAATCACCTCTGTTTTCTTCCAAAAATTTGGATGTGTCCACGTTGCGCTTTGGGGCGTTTCCTGTTGCGGGCGCTAGGCCTACCCACACAAGTGAGGTATCATTTTTATCGGGAGACTTGGGGGAACGCTGGGTGGAAGGAAATTTGTGGCTCCTCTCAGATTCCAGAACTTTCTGCCACAGAAATGTGAGGAACATGTGTTTTTTTAGCCAAATTTTGAGGTTTGCAAAGGATTCTGGGTAACAGAACCTGGTCCGAGCCCCACAAGTCACCCCATCTTGGATTCCCCTAGGTCTCTAGTTTTCAGAAATGCACAGGTTTGGTAGGTTTCCCTAGGTGCCGGCTGAGCTAGAGGCCAAAATCTACAGGTAGGCACTTCGCAAAAAACACCTCTGTTTTCTTCCAAAACTTTGGATGTGTCCACGTTGCGCTTTGGGGCGTTTCCTGTCGCGGGCGCTAGGCATACCCACACAAGTGAGGTATCATTTTTATCGGGAGACTTGGGGGAACGCTGGGTGGAAGGAAATTTGTGGCTTCTCTCAGATTCCAGAACTTTCTGCCACAGAAATGTGAGGAACATGTGTTTTTTTAGCCAAATGTTGAGGTTTGCAAAGGATTCTGGGTAACAGAACCTGGTCCGAGCCCCGCAAGTCACCCCTCCTTAGATTCCCCTAGGTCTCTAGTTTTCAGAAATGCACAGGTTTGGTAGGTTTCCCTAGGTGCCGGCTGAGCTAGAGGCCAAAATCTACAGGTAGGCACTTCGCAAAAAACACCTCTGTTTTCTTCCAAAAATTTGGATGTGTCCACTTGCGCTTTGGGGTGCTTCCTGTCGCGGGTGCTAGGCCTACCCACACAAGTGAGGTATCATTTTTATCGGGAGACTTGGGGGAACACAGATTAGCAAAACAAGTGTTATTGCCCCTTGTCTTTCTCTACATTTTTTCCTTCCAAACATAGGAGAGTGTGTAAAAAAGACATCGATCTGAGAAATGCCCTGTGATTCACATGCTAGTATGGTCACCCCGGAATTCAGAGATGTGCAAATAACCACTGCTCCTCAACACCTTAACTTGTGCCCTTTTTGGAAATGCAAAGGTTTTCTTGATAGCAATTTTTTACTCTTTATATTTCAGCAAATGAATTGCTGTATACCCGGTATAGAATGAAAACGCACTGCATGGTGCAGCTCATTTATTGGCTCTGGGTACCTAGGGTTCTTGATGAACCTACAAGCCCTATAAATCCCCGCAACCAGAGGAGTCCAGCAGACGTAACGGTATATTGCTTTCGATAATCTGACATTGCAGGGAAAAGTTACAGAGTAAAACGTAGAGAAACATTTATTTTTTTTCACCTCAATTTCAATATTTTTCTTTTTCAGTTGTTATTTTCTGTAGGAAACCCTTGTAGGATCTACACAAATGCCCCTTGCTGAATTCAGAATTTTGTCTACTTTTCAGAAATGTTTAGGTTTCTGGGATCCAGCATTGGTTTCATGCCCATTTCTGTCACTGACTGGCAGGAGGCTGAAAGCACAACAAATTGCAAAAATGGGGTATGTCCCAGTAAAATGCCAACATTGTGTTGAAAAATTGGGTTTTCTGATTCAAGTTTGCCTGTTCCTGAAAGCTGGGAAGCTGCTGAGTTTAGCACCGCAAACCCTTTGTTGGTGACATTTTCAGTGGAAAAACCACAAGCCTTCTTCTGCAGCCACTTTTTCCAATTTGTTTGAAAAAAACAAGATTTTCACTGTATTTTGGCCAATTTCTTGGCCTCCTTCAGGGGAACCCACAAAGTCTGGGTACCTCTAGAATCCCTAGGATGTTGGAAAAAGAGGACGCAAATTTGGCTTGGTTAGCTTATGTGGACAAAAAGTTATGAGGGCCTAAGCGCGAACTGCCCCAAATAGGCAAAAAAAGGCCTGGCACAGGAGGGGGAAAAGGCCTGGCAGCGAAGGGGTTAAATAAATGCTCTAAAACAGAGCAAGCTAAGCAGGTTAAAAGCCACTAGGTGACAGTTACACAGGCCTGCAAGCCAGAAGGCTAAGTGAACTCCTGATTCCCAATTAAACTAAGTAGTATCCACTATAGTTTTTTGATACAGGAAGATTTGCCAGAATTCAAGTGATACAGAGCCAAGGCTGGGATTCCAATCTGGTTCCTCGTGTTACATGGTCAGCAGCTGAAGTAACTAGATCGCATCACCTTGCATGAAAGTACGACTCCTTTTTGTCTCAAAGTTCCAAGAAGGCCACAAGCTGAACCAGGGGCCTGGCATCAGGCTTGAGCCTGGCAAACAATTCATTATTTTCAAGTATAATTTAAATCAAATTTATTGGTATTACAGTTTAGCTAAAGTATTCAGCAGTGAACATTATTCAAAATAAGCAGCTTAAACAAATAAAAATGATATCAATGTTATTAGTATCTTATCATTTGATGGCAGCAATTGTGAGAGACCTCAGAGCATTGAAGTAACTAAAATAAAATGGAATGATATCTAAGATGTCAGACTAGCTAACCATAATTACTCATTTATCACGATTTATGATGCCTGAACGTTCACACCTCACCTAACCTGTATGGTGACCCACCTGATCATTTTTAATTTTGTACACTCTTCTTTCTCTTTGTAAAATATAGTCATCAATATTTTCCAATTCATAGCCTTGTTTTTGTTGTGTTGCTCAGCAGAGAAGAGGTTGGGGAGTCAGGAAATGGCAGGCTAAGTAAAGTATGAAGAAATGATAGCTCAGGAACTACATAATATTAAAAAAGGATTAAAGACATTTTTCCACAAATGTAGAAACTATTAACAAATTTTCAATTAAAAGCACTAGGCCAGGATTGCACTGGTCTTAAAGTACTGTCAGAGAAAGCAGATGTTTTATCAGAGAAAGCAGCTACATTGCACCCATGATATAGTAATGCATTTATATGAGGCATGCAAGAAATTGGGTTATTTGTTAAAGGGATAAGTACCCACCTCAAGTAATAATCACATTCCTTTTTAGCGTGAATCCTTAAAATCACTAAAATACCCCGAGCTCAACCCCCTTGTAGCAATAGCACGGAGCAGACAAGCTTAACTTAAAGGCAATGTGTAAAGTATTCATCCAGTACTAAAAAAGTAATAAAGTCGAAATGCAAAACAATTAAAACCTCCCAAAATGAATTAGACATATAGAGTAACATTTAATAGACAAAATTACAACAAAAGGGCAAAAATCCAATAAGAGGAACTGGAAATATGATATTTTAATTTTTAGGTAGAAATAGCTCCAAGAAGCACAATGTGCCAATGATAGTCAATAGCTGTGGTAGAACAGGGCCTAGGTGCAATTTGATGCTAACCGCGAGGGAGCATGAACCACATACACTAACCAGGTACATCTGGGTCAAAGATTTCACCTTTTGACTTTGGTCCTTTAAGTCCCAATCTACCACTGGACTATGCTTCTAAAATCCCAGGACCTCAGGTTGGCACTGAGAGACTCATAGGGTGGCAGACAGTGGCCATCAGGAGAGTTCAGTCCAGTTCCAGTTGCCACTGGTCAGCTGGAAAGTTACAGGAAAAGGCCTCTTGTAGCTTATCATGTTCCTGTATATCGAACAGGAGGTCAGCATTGTGACTTTTGGGGATCAAAGAGAAAGAGTAGATCTTCTCAAGTTGCAGACAGCAGGCTCACTCCTCTTCTTCTATTCCTCAGCTCTAAAAATTGTTCTGAAATGGGTGTCTGGAGATGCCACATTTATGCCTGAGATGAGCAAGTGGTGGGAATGACCTCTTGCGAAGCCCTAACCAATGGGGTAAAGGTTTTTCAGACCAACCCTTTCAGCAACCAGACAGTAGATCCACACAAATGTTCTGCCATTCAGTTTCCCTCTTTTCAAATATGTTCCAAATATTATATGTAAACCCACCAGACCTGTCAAACAGATCTGGACACTCCAGCAGAATCTAACAATTTGATGTCAACAAGAGGCCCACTGTGAAGGAGAACTGTCTGACTGGGGGCGACAAAATAATGGTACAAGACTAGGGGCCAGATGTACGAAACGTTTTGCGACTCGCAAACGGCAAAATTTGCCGTTTGCGAGTCGCAAAACGCGTATCCCAATGCAGAAATGCATTTTGCGAGTCGTTACCGACTCGCAAAATGCATTTCAGACTCGCAAATAGGAAGGGGTGTTCCCTTCCTATTTGCGAGTCGCATTGGGATGCAATACCATTTGCGACCGCATATGCGGTCGCAAATGGCATCGCAGTTACCATCCACTTCAAGTGGATGGTAACCCAATCGCAAATTGGAAGGGGTCCCCATGGGACCCCTTCCAGTTTGTGATTGCACCCAAAAATATTTTTTCAGGGCAGGGAGTGGTCCAAGGGACCACTCCCTGCCCTGAAAAATCCGAAACTAAAGGTTTCGGGTTTTTTTGTAGTGCAACTCGTTTTCCCTTAGGGAAAACGGGCTACACTTCAAAAAAAAAAAACCTGCTTTATTGACAAGCAGGTCGCTAACATGGAGGCCTGCTGACGTCAGCAGGCCTCCATGTTAGCGAGTGCCCATACTCGCAATGGGGCCGCAATTTGCGACCCACCTCATGAATATTCATGAGGTGGGTCATTGCGACCCCATTGCGAGTTGCAGTCGGTGTCTGAGACACCGTACTGTATAGCAATTTGCGACTTGCAAATTGCGAGTCGCAGGGACTCGCAATTTTCAAGTCGCAAATTGCTTTTTTCGTACATCTGGCCCTAGGTGCTAGCTACATCTGCTTGTGACAGGGAAGTGCTCTTTTAAGTTAATCAAGTCCTTTTGCCCTGCCCACAGGCCACCCTGTCAAGGGCACAACAACAAGACCTTTTTGTTCCTGTCCTGGGAGCAAGTTCACACCTAATGCTAATTACTGGCCCACAGATTTAGGAGACAAAATGCAGATGGAAGCATCCAGGGATTCAGGCAGGGCAAAGGTGACTTTTTTAGATACATGTTTCCAAAATATGTATAATGCATCTGAATGAACCAGTGAATTGCATTTCTAATAAATATTTTTTTAAAGTCCAAAAACTAAATTTCAACTTGTTCCTAGGCTGATATAACATTTATGCACCCTAACATTGTAGCCCAGTGCTTTCCTATGGAATAGCTAAACCTTCTACAGTGAAAAAAGATTTTAAGGATTCCCACTGTACGAAGGTGTTTAACATTAAACTTTTACATGCACTACTTTTAAATATCCAGGCTTAAGGGCAATATGGCCTACTTAGTGCTTATATATTAATATTTAAAAGGAATGTTCAAGCCTGTCAAAAACGGGTAACTTTGACAGATCGAATGGTCAGTTTAAAGCTGCTCAAGCAGTATGCAATGGTAAGTCTGGAGAAATGCTTCACAGTGCCACTGCATTGGATGGCACAATGAGTGATGCTATTCACTGTTAGAATTTAATTTACATGCCCTTGGTACACATGGTACCATGTACTAGGGACTAATAAGTAACCTAAAGGTGCAAATATTGCACCAATGTTATCATGTTGGAGGAGCACATACATGTTACCGCTTTTTAGCAGTGGTAAAGTGCACAGTGTTATATAACTAGCAACAATAGGGTTTAGCAAAAAGGCAAATAAAATCAGGGATGACCCTGCAGAAATGGTAAAAAGGTATGAAATATGTCCATGGAGTCTCAAATCTTTCTCAGGAGGAGAGTTGGCAGATTTGAGACTATAAAGTTAAGGAACAAGAAGATGAGATGTTAGACATTTTCTTGCTGTGCTCATAGGTTTTGGAACCCCCATCGTCATCAGGTTCTGGCAGTGCATTTGTGGATTTTGAAAAGGCCTAAAGACCTCTCTCTTGAAACAAAATTTTATTGCAGTGTGGCACAATGATATCTGGACTTCTTCTATGGAGAAACCGCATCTGCCACCCTACTATCCTTCCTTGCTGTTGCAGCCTATTTCATTAACCTGGACCTTACCCCATCTTTCATCTGCATCTTGCATTTTGTCCTATTCTGTGCTCTTAAAAACCCTCCTCTTGAACAGAACTCTGTTACTCTGTAGCTAAATTTCTGCAACACCATTATGCAAACACACCAAACATGGGATTGAGTTTCAAGTTGACTACGTGTAGGTATAAAGACAGTGTTGAATAATATGCAGCGGAGTAAAATTATGGCCCATATTTATACTTTTTGACGCAAAACTGCGCCGGCGCAGTTTTGCGTCGAAAATATTACCGCCGGCTAACGCCATTTTGGTGCGCCGTGCGGGCGTCATATTTATACTTTGACGCACTGCGGTGCAAACAACAGGTGGGAGTCATTATTTTTTACGCACACCGCGGCGTCAAGTCGTAAAGGAAAACGACGTTAACGCGGCGGAAATGACTGTGGGTCGATTTACGACACCGCAAACCGGATATGCGCCATTTTTTTTTACGCAATAGCGTAAAAAAAAACAGCGAACACTGCCATTTCACCAGAGGAGAGCCAAAATGGATCCCAGATGCCACTACAGACCCCAGGAAGATGACAGCAGACCAGGAACCAGCCAGGAGGACCCACACAAGAACCAGGATACTTTTAAGAAGAAAAGAAAGTGCTGCTTTAGTGCAGAGGAGCAGGAAATTCTGGTTAAAGAGGTGACGGAACACCAGCACCAACTGTTTGTCACATCAAAGTTGCCAATCAGTAGGAGAGAGGCCATATGGCAACAAATTGTCGACAAGATTAACAGTGTGGCTGAAGTACGCAGAACAGTCATCGAGTGCAAAAAACGCTGGCATGACTGCAAGTGCAGGACCAAGGAAAAGATGGCCAGGAACAGGAAGGCAGCACTGCAGACTGGAGGTGGGAGTCCAGCACACCAGGAGGCCCTGGACCACATGGAGGAGGTGGTCGCAGCCGTCATCCCTGAGGAGATCGTCACAGGGATTCAAGGACAGATCAGCGCAGACTACCACGAGACAACGCACATGCAGGGTAAGTCGCATGGGGAATTAAAATGCAATAATGTAATCTACAACCGGGGGGGAATACCGACCACTAAATGCATGGAAGTCATCATATACATGGAGTGTCATGGGTAAAGGGGCACGGCAGGGGGGCAAGGCCCGTTCTAAGAAGACCTGGGGCACACCATTACACAACACCAACAACAGTCCCATGGGGGCATGCTGTCATGCCAACGATGGAGCAAGGGGAAAGCCACGCAAGGAAGAAAGGCCACTACGTCAAACTGACATCCTGGCACACATCAGCCAACATACCCCCTACATTAACTAGGGCCCTATTAGCAATCCTCTAGCCATACCGACAACTGGAATGTAACTGCGACAACAGTTGCCACTACCACCTCTGCTCTGTGTGCAGCTCAAGTAGCCAATGGCAGTAACCTCCCCATGGATCATACACACCTAAATTAGGGGGTAAGGATGACAACTGCAACAATCCCCAGAAACAAGACAAAGGCCCCAGTACTCTCAAATGTCAATGCCCATAGTTGTCGCAAACATCAGCCAATGTAAACAACAATAGGAGCTACACAGCACTAAGGACACACCCATGCTGCATATGTCAGGGTCCATCCTGTGCCTGGTTAACAAGGCAACATCCCAAATGTCATACTGCTCAGTCAACAGCATTGAGGAGGGGACACATGTAACTGGTCACTGAAATACACCTGCACAGTCAGCGGAGGAAATAGGACACTGATACGACTATCAGGGCAATCCAATGTAACACACATTCCCCAACATCAGCAGGACACATTAACAATGTCAACATCCATATCGGATAATAACATTGCCATGCATAGGATATGCCACATGTCAATGACATTTAAGTGGATGTGAACGATCAGAGATTGGGGTAGGTCCAGATTGTTAAGTGTGCTGCCAGGGCCATCAGTACACCCACAGCCAGTGAAAGGTCTCACCATGAGAATGGATGTACACGGAGGGAAAGAAGGTGGCAATTCTCTATTTGGCATAAATCAACACCTAGAGGCGATGAGGCTGACAAGTCTGGATAACTCAATAACATACATGTGACACACAGGTGGGCCATAGGCCTGGAAGAATGCCCATCTGAATGACTGGAGAAATTAACACAAAACAAGATCACAAAGTGAATTAATCAAAAGGCAAGCCCGTCACATCAAAATTGCCACAACACAGACACACTAATTGTACCCTGTTTCATTGCAGAGGAAGATGGATCTCCTGCCGATATGCCTGTCCCAGATTTCCCTGATGACATGGATGACGAGCCGATAAACATTCCCCAGGAGACTATCCAAAAGGTCCTTGAAACCCTCCAGACCCCACCTTCAGTCACAAGGAGGAGCACAGAACAAGCAGCCATCGCAGAGGATCCACCCACCACCCCAATTGTAAGACCTGCCAGCTCCAATACAGCTGAGGACTCAGACGACACTGGCACCAGCTTTGAGAGAACTGTAGTTGGAGTACAGCGGGAGCTGGCCAAGGAGGTGCGGGTGGGGATGCAAACTATGGCAGCCAGCCTTGAGGGGGTGCGTTCGTGCATGATGTCATCTGCAGATCAGGCAGCAGCTATGCAAGCCCTAACATCCATACTGCAAGGACTACAAGAAACTGTCAAGGAATTCACCACTGCAGTAAGGGAGTTGCCACAACAAACACCCCAAACCTTCCACTGCATGCACGAATGCAATCATGACTCCCTCAGGGCCGACCTGGCTGCCTACCATCGTGATGTGGCTGCTATTCTCAAGAACCAGCAGACCCTCCTTGCTGCAGTACTGCCCTTAAGACCTTCAAAGGGAGCAGCGACCGGGATGTCTGACTCCACGTCTTCTAACACTGAGGTGTGTGTTGCCCCTTCACAACCACCACCCCCAAGAGCAGAGGAGGCAACACACACATCAGAAGAAGAAGACATGGAACAGATCACATTCACAAGGAAAATGACCCGGAAGCACTAGTCCCTGCCACATGGCCCACATTTACCAAGTTC
The DNA here is from genome assembly GCF_031143425.1 of Pleurodeles waltl. Lineage (NCBI taxonomy): Eukaryota > Metazoa > Chordata > Amphibia > Caudata > Salamandridae > Pleurodeles > Pleurodeles waltl. The sequence continues at coordinate 560,791,790 of NC_090449.1, forward strand.
CTGCGCATTGTAACTTGCCAGTCTTGCAACAACTTTACTTGAGCACTGTTCTGCAAACCACTGTATATCTTGTCACCCAGCCCAGTGATTGTCTCTCTCCTACTCATTGCCAAATCCTGTCCCTCTGCACTGTCTGAAACATCAACCCCAGCATGTCAAAAGCATTTCCGTAACCCCTTGTGTTGGATCACAATTTAAAATGTCACTATAATGGACTCACAATCATGGACAATGTACAGATAGCACTACAGCACTTTTCAATAAATAGCACTTACACAACAAATCTGTCTCTGGGTAATGTGACATATCAACTGTGAAGTAGATAACTGAAATGTGCCTACTGTCAAATTACGTACCTTGTCAATACAACTGTCCTGATAATATGTAGTCAGAGAATTCTGCACAGTGCCCATGATTGCATCATACTCTGCCCTTCCTGAGGGACAAATCGGAAGAAGTGAGAAACCTAATACCACCATGTTGTGTTGGACAGAAGAATGCTTCCTCAGGGGATAACTAAGTCATCAAATAGTGGTCGCAAAATGTTGTAAACATGCAAAAATAAGACAATAAACATGCCACACTAATCTAAGTAAACACTAAAATAACTGCACAAATGAAGGTGTCTGAGTTAACATACAAATAGGTAATCATGCCGAACTGTGTCACAAATGATGTATGAGGGTCATGAAGATAAGAATACAAGATTGCCAATGAGAACTCATCGTATAAGGGTGTGCTGATTTGTCACAGGAGCCTTCTCTCTGACTTTGCCTGTATTTAATTTGCTTTTGTTTATCCCAGCGCTTTTAAGAACCCTCCTGTGCTTGTTTGTCACTATCCTTAGGGGTGGTACTCTGTATTTCAGTTTTATTTTTGCTTGGCTCCCAATTTATCCCATCCTATACTGGTATAGGTATCGGAATTTTTTTTTGGTAGCTGTTTAACCTGTTCCAAGTGTGGAATCTCTCAAAGCTGCTGGCGTATAGCCAACGCTACAGCTTCGCCTTTAATGTTACTCAGTATTATTGAGGAGATTGAATCAAAGTTATGCATTCATTGTATCCCCAAATTTAGGGCTGGAGCAGCCCCATATTCGTTCTGAATTTTTTTACACTTCAGGTAAATTGGTAAGTGCTGGGATGGTAGTGTTTATTGCAGCAAACACTGTAGCCCTTGTGGTGCAGTTGCCCACTGAGGTAACCATTCCGAATGGCGGGCACATTGTGAGAACTCTACATTTTTCCTTTCGTCCCGTCTGGGGAAACAAAGCTTCCAGCTGATTAGTTTTCTGGGCGATCCAGAACGGGATTTTCTCTTGCTCCTTGGGCATTTTGCCCATGATAGCATGCACTGTTTGTGGGTTAATCCAAGTAACACCCAATTGGTATCCAGTGGGGGCTGGTGCTGCTGGACGCACTGGTGTTTTGTTTTTAGTTTACATCACGAAATGAACAAGTCATCTATATAGTGTTACTAGCTCATTGTAAAGATTGCACAAATTAGCTGCCTGCATATTTTGTACACTGGGGTGTGGTGTATATGTGGCAAACATTGGCCACGTTGGTCTGTCATTACTTAAGGGACCTAATCTCACGGTTTGTAATTCATGTGGTAGGGCGCCATTAAACGAGTTCTGATGTTCTTGATAAGCAACTGTATTTCAGGATACTGGTATGATTGGTACTGTTGTGGTACATTTGAAACTTGTATGTGTGGAATGTGTATGTTGTAGAGTCTTCCTGAGGAAAGGTGACCAAGGAATAGAATGTTTCTCTTTGGTAAGCTTCTTGAGCTTCTACAATGAATGTGACATCCCCGCCCTCATCTGTTAAGCCATGTGCTATTAGATCTAGTCTTAATGCATGTCTGACATTCTCTGGAATGTCTATGGTATTAGCCATATCATGAAATAGGTAAAAGAGATGGAACACCAAATGGAGAGAAAGTCCTCTTAAGAGAACGAGCTCAAACAACCTACAGCCTAGTTAGGTGTTCCCTGTTCTGCTGAAGTGCCACATCTCAGGGGAGTCATGGTTAAACGGAGATTACCCTTTTCTCACATGAGCAACAAGTCTCATTAGCACAAGGGCAATGAAGGAGATGCAGTAAAGTTTTCAAAGTGTTTTATTAACAAAATTGCAATGTACTGTAAAATGCATGGGCTGCAATGATTAGGATAATGCACAATGCAAGAAACAGAATTGTAAAAATGAGAGTCATGAATATAAAGACCCCCACCAAATTGCAACAACATGAAATGTAAAATAGGCCCTAACACCTTAGCATGGAGAACCTAATCTCTAACCTAGACAGGGCTAGGTGTGTTAAACCTCATCTGCCAGTATCATGTCCATTAGGAGATCCCCCCCAACCCTTGTTACCAGGGAATCAGGGCACTTGATCAGCCTCCATGGGGACATGAAGGTTGGGTCTGCCTCAAGGCGATATGTAGCATAGATAGCGTTGATGGCATCTGGTAGGAATCCCTTTGATAACCTTGTCTGCATGAGATGTATTTATACAGATCTTGTAGGACCCCTGATGCATGTATGTCCCCAAACCATAGATAAGAAGGCATGCTTGGGGGTGGCAATAATATAAACAATTCCCTCAAAAGAACATAATGTTCCTGTCACACATAAGTGGGAAAGGAACATGATGTGAATACATACTGTATCACTTGTATTTGATGCTGATAGTGACGCCCTCACAGAGTGGCACTGATAACGAGAAATTAAAACATCTTCCTAACTATAAACATAGCTGCCATCTTGGAAGAAATAATTAACCTGTTCTGTGCCTTGGACGAGATGATCTCATCCAAGGCTACAGTTCCCCTGTGCCTTGCCCCCTCCTCCCCCAAGGCGGGGATGGAAGGGGAAGACCTTCCCCTTCCACCCCCGACCCCCCCCCACCCCACCCTGTGACGTCAGCGCGCAAGCGCGCGCTGATTTGTCACAGGGGCCTAGTATTTCCTTCCCTTTGAAGTCTCTCCGAGGGTTTCAAAAGCCGGATTGCTTGCAATCCGGCTTTTGAAACCCCACTAGACACCAGGGATTTTTTTTTTTTTTAACTGAAAGTCACATAAGGGAGTGACCCCTTGGGAAATGGTCACTCCCATGGGGGGCATTTTTTCGGGAAGGCCTTTTCTGCCCCCCCTGGAGGCAGATCGGCCTATTATTAGGCCGATCTGCCCCCAGGGGGGGCAGAAACCACTAGGCACCAGGGACCATTTTTTTTTTTATGTTTCATTTTATTTTTTTAGGTGGGGAGGGACCCTTGGGGGAAAATTATATTTAGGCCATTTCTGCCCCCCTTGGGGGCAGATTGGCCTATTTTGATGAGGCCAATCTGCCCCCCAAGGGGGGCAGAAACCACTAGACACCAGGGAGTTTTTTCTTTGCGTGAATTTCACGCAAGGGGAGCGACCCCTTAGGCAAGGGTCGCTCCCTGGGGGGGGGGGATTTATTTTAGGCCATTTCTGCCCCCCCTGGGGGCAGATCGGCCTATTATTAGGCCGATCTGCCCCCGGGGGGGGCAGAAACCTCTAGGCGCCAGGGGGATTTTTTGTTTTTTTGTTTGTTTGTTTTTTTAGAGATGGGGAGGGTAAGGCAAGGGTCGCTCCCCTGGGGGGCAAATTGTATTTAGGCCGATTTTAGGTCAATCTGCCCCCAAGGGTGCAGAAACCGCTAGGCACCTGGGATTAGTTTTTTGGCGCCAATGTCACGCAGGGGGAGCGACCCCGTAGGCAAGGGTCGCTCCCGGGGGGGGGTGGGGGTTGGGGGGGAAAATTTATTTTAGGGCATTTCTGCCCCCCCCTGGGGCCGGCTGAGCTACAGGCCAAACTCCACAGGTAGGCACCTTGCAAAAAACATGTTGTGTCCACGTTGTGTTTTGGGCCATTTCCTTTCGTGGGCGCTAGGCCTACCCACAGAAGTGAGGTACCATTTTTATCGAGAGACTTAGGGGAAAGCTGGGTGGATGGAAATTTGTGGCTCCTCTCAGATTCCAGAACTTTCTGTCACAGAAATGTGAGAAACATGTGTTTTTTTTAGCCAAATTTTGAGGTTTGCAAAGGATTCTGGGTAACGGAACCTGGTCCGAGCCTCGCAAGTCACCCCATCTTGGATTCCCCTAGGTCTCTAATTTTCAGAAATGCACAGGTTGGGTAGGTTTCCCTAGGTGCCGGCTGACCTAGAGGCCAAAATCTACAGGTAGGCACTTAGCAAAAATCACCTCTGTTTTCTTCCAAAAATTTGGATGTGTCCACGTTGCGCTTTGGGGCGTTTCCTGTTGCGGGCGCTAGGCCTACCCACACAAGTGAGGTATCATTTTTATCGGGAGACTTGGGGGAACGCTGGGTGGAAGGAAATTTGTGGCTCCTCTCAGATTCCAGAACTTTCTGCCACAGAAATGTGAGGAACATGTGTTTTTTTAGCCAAATTTTGAGGTTTGCAAAGGATTCTGGGTAACAGAACCTGGTCCGAGCCCCACAAGTCACCCCATCTTGGATTCCCCTAGGTCTCTAGTTTTCAGAAATGCACAGGTTTGGTAGGTTTCCCTAGGTGCCGGCTGAGCTAGAGGCCAAAATCTACAGGTAGGCACTTCGCAAAAAACACCTCTGTTTTCTTCCAAAACTTTGGATGTGTCCACGTTGCGCTTTGGGGCGTTTCCTGTCGCGGGCGCTAGGCATACCCACACAAGTGAGGTATCATTTTTATCGGGAGACTTGGGGGAACGCTGGGTGGAAGGAAATTTGTGGCTTCTCTCAGATTCCAGAACTTTCTGCCACAGAAATGTGAGGAACATGTGTTTTTTTAGCCAAATGTTGAGGTTTGCAAAGGATTCTGGGTAACAGAACCTGGTCCGAGCCCCGCAAGTCACCCCTCCTTAGATTCCCCTAGGTCTCTAGTTTTCAGAAATGCACAGGTTTGGTAGGTTTCCCTAGGTGCCGGCTGAGCTAGAGGCCAAAATCTACAGGTAGGCACTTCGCAAAAAACACCTCTGTTTTCTTCCAAAAATTTGGATGTGTCCACTTGCGCTTTGGGGTGCTTCCTGTCGCGGGTGCTAGGCCTACCCACACAAGTGAGGTATCATTTTTATCGGGAGACTTGGGGGAACACAGATTAGCAAAACAAGTGTTATTGCCCCTTGTCTTTCTCTACATTTTTTCCTTCCAAACATAGGAGAGTGTGTAAAAAAGACATCGATCTGAGAAATGCCCTGTGATTCACATGCTAGTATGGTCACCCCGGAATTCAGAGATGTGCAAATAACCACTGCTCCTCAACACCTTAACTTGTGCCCTTTTTGGAAATGCAAAGGTTTTCTTGATAGCAATTTTTTACTCTTTATATTTCAGCAAATGAATTGCTGTATACCCGGTATAGAATGAAAACGCACTGCATGGTGCAGCTCATTTATTGGCTCTGGGTACCTAGGGTTCTTGATGAACCTACAAGCCCTATAAATCCCCGCAACCAGAGGAGTCCAGCAGACGTAACGGTATATTGCTTTCGATAATCTGACATTGCAGGGAAAAGTTACAGAGTAAAACGTAGAGAAACATTTATTTTTTTTCACCTCAATTTCAATATTTTTCTTTTTCAGTTGTTATTTTCTGTAGGAAACCCTTGTAGGATCTACACAAATGCCCCTTGCTGAATTCAGAATTTTGTCTACTTTTCAGAAATGTTTAGGTTTCTGGGATCCAGCATTGGTTTCATGCCCATTTCTGTCACTGACTGGCAGGAGGCTGAAAGCACAACAAATTGCAAAAATGGGGTATGTCCCAGTAAAATGCCAACATTGTGTTGAAAAATTGGGTTTTCTGATTCAAGTTTGCCTGTTCCTGAAAGCTGGGAAGCTGCTGAGTTTAGCACCGCAAACCCTTTGTTGGTGACATTTTCAGTGGAAAAACCACAAGCCTTCTTCTGCAGCCACTTTTTCCAATTTGTTTGAAAAAAACAAGATTTTCCCTGTATTTTGGCCAATTTCTTGGCCTCCTTCAGGGGAACCCACAAAGTCTGGGTACCTCTAGAATCCCTAGGATGTTGGAAAAAGAGGACGCAAATTTGGCTTGGTTAGCTTATGTGGACAAAAAGTTATGAGGGCCTAAGCGCGAACTGCCCCAAATAGGCAAAAAAAGGCCTGGCACAGGAGGGGGAAAAGGCCTGGCAGCGAAGGGGTTAAATAAATGCTCTAAAACAGAGCAAGCTAAGCAGGTTAAAAGCCACTAGGTGACAGTTACACAGGCCTGCAAGCCAGAAGGCTAAGTGAACTCCTGATTCCCAATTAAACTAAGTAGTATCCACTATAGTTTTTTGATACAGGAAGATTTGCCAGAATTCAAGTGATACAGAGCCAAGGCTGGGATTCCAATCTGGTTCCTCGTGTTACATGGTCAGCAGCTGAAGTAACTAGATCGCATCACCTTGCATGAAAGTACGACTCCTTTTTGTCTCAAAGTTCCAAGAAGGCCACAAGCTGAACCAGGGGCCTGGCATCAGGCTTGAGCCTGGCAAACAATTCATTATTTTCAAGTATAATTTAAATCAAATTTATTGGTATTACAGTTTAGCTAAAGTATTCAGCAGTGAACATTATTCAAAATAAGCAGCTTAAACAAATAAAAATGATATCAATGTTATTAGTATCTTATCATTTGATGGCAGCAATTGTGAGAGACCTCAGAGCATTGAAGTAACTAAAATAAAATGGAATGATATCTAAGATGTCAGACTAGCTAACCATAATTACTCATTTATCACGATTTATGATGCCTGAACGTTCACACCTCACCTAACCTGTATGGTGACCCACCTGATCATTTTTAATTTTGTACACTCTTCTTTCTCTTTGTAAAATATAGTCATCAATATTTTCCAATTCATAGCCTTGTTTTTGTTGTGTTGCTCAGCAGAGAAGAGGTTGGGGAGTCAGGAAATGGCAGGCTAAGTAAAGTATGAAGAAATGATAGCTCAGGAACTACATAATATTAAAAAAGGATTAAAGACATTTTTCCACAAATGTAGAAACTATTAACAAATTTTCAATTAAAAGCACTAGGCCAGGATTGCACTGGTCTTAAAGTACTGTCAGAGAAAGCAGATGTTTTATCAGAGAAAGCAGCTACATTGCACCCATGATATAGTAATGCATTTATATGAGGCATGCAAGAAATTGGGTTATTTGTTAAAGGGATAAGTACCCACCTCAAGTAATAATCACATTCCTTTTTAGCGTGAATCCTTAAAATCACTAAAATACCCCGAGCTCAACCCCCTTGTAGCAATAGCACGGAGCAGACAAGCTTAACTTAAAGGCAATGTGTAAAGTATTCATCCAGTACTAAAAAAGTAATAAAGTCGAAATGCAAAACAATTAAAACCTCCCAAAATGAATTAGACATATAGAGTAACATTTAATAGACAAAATTACAACAAAAGGGCAAAAATCCAATAAGAGGAACTGGAAATATGATATTTTAATTTTTAGGTAGAAATAGCTCCAAGAAGCACAATGTGCCAATGATAGTCAATAGCTGTGGTAGAACAGGGCCTAGGTGCAATTTGATGCTAACCGCGAGGGAGCATGAACCACATACACTAACCAGGTACATCTGGGTCAAAGATTTCACCTTTTGACTTTGGTCCTTTAAGTCCCAATCTACCACTGGACTATGCTTCTAAAATCCCAGGACCTCAGGTTGGCACTGAGAGACTCATAGGGTGGCAGACAGTGGCCATCAGGAGAGTTCAGTCCAGTTCCAGTTGCCACTGGTCAGCTGGAAAGTTACAGGAAAAGGCCTCTTGTAGCTTATCATGTTCCTGTATATCGAACAGGAGGTCAGCATTGTGACTTTTGGGGATCAAAGAGAAAGAGTAGATCTTCTCAAGTTGCAGACAGCAGGTTCACTCCTCTTCTTCTATTCCTCAGCTCTAAAAATTGTTCTGAAATGGGTGTCTGGAGATGCCACATTTATGCCTGAGATGAGCAAGTGGTGGGAATGACCTCTTGCGAAGCCCTAACCAATGGGGTAAAGGTTTTTCAGACCAACCCTTTCAGCAACCAGACAGTAGATCCACACAAATGTTCTGCCATTCAGTTTCCCTCTTTTCAAATATGTTCCAAATATTATATGTAAACCCACCAGACCTGTCAAACGGATCTGGACACTCCAGCAGAATCTAACAATTTGATGTCAACAAGAGGCCCACTGTGAAGGAGAACTGTCTGACTGGGGGCGACAAAATAATGGTACAAGACTAGGGGCCAGATGTACGAAACGTTTTGCGACTCGCAAACGGCAAAATTTGCCGTTTGCGAGTCGCAAAACGTGTATCCCAATGCAGAAATGCATTTTGCGAGTCGTTACCGACTCGCAAAATGCATTTCAGACTCGCAAATAGGAAGGGGTGTTCCCTTCCTATTTGCGAGTCGCATTGGGATGCAATACCATTTGCGACCGCATATGCGGTCGCAAATGGCATCGCAGTTACCATCCACTTCAAGTGGATGGTAACCCAATCGCAAATTGGAAGGGGTCCCCATGGGACCCCTTCCAGTTTGTGATTGCACCCAAAAATATTTTTTCAGGGCAGGGAGTGGTCCAAGGGACCACTCCCTGCCCTGAAAAATCCGAAACTAAAGGTTTCGGGTTTTTTTGTAGTGCAACTCGTTTTCCCTTAGGGAAAACGGGCTACACTTCAAAAAAAAAAAAACCTGCTTTATTGACAAGCAGGTCGCTAACATGGAGGCCTGCTGACGTCAGCAGGCCTCCATGTTAGCGAGTGCCCATACTCGCAATGGGGCCGCAATTTGCGACCCACCTCATGAATATTCATGAGGTGGGTCATTGCGACCCCATTGCGAGTTGCAGTCGGTGTCTGAGACACCGTACTGTATAGCAATTTGCGACTTGCAAATTGCGAGTCGCAGGGACTCGCAATTTTCAAGTCGCAAATTGCTTTTTTCGTACATCTGGCCCTAGGTGCTAGCTACATCTGCTTGTGACAGGGAAGTGCTCTTTTAAGTTAATCAAGTCCTTTTGCCCTGCCCACAGGCCACCCTGTCAAGGGCACAACAACAAGACCTTTTTGTTCCTGTCCTGGGAGCAAGTTCACACCTAATGCTAATTACTGGCCCACAGATTTAGGAGACAAAATGCAGATGGAAGCATCCAGGGATTCAGGCAGGGCAAAGGTGACTTTTTTAGATACATGTTTCCAAAATATGTATAATGCATCTGAATGAACCAGTGAATTGCATTTCTAATAAATATTTTTTTAAAGTCCAAAAACTAAATTTCAACTTGTTCCTAGGCTGATATAACATTTATGCACCCTAACATTGTAGCCCAGTGCTTTCCTATGGAATAGCTAAACCTTCTACAGTGAAAAAAGATTTTAAGGATTCCCACTGTACGAAGGTGTTTAACATTAAACTTTTACATGCACTACTTTTAAATATCCAGGCTTAAGGGCAATATGGCCTACTTAGTGCTTATATATTAATATTTAAAAGGAATGTTCAAGCCTGTCAAAAACGGGTAACTTTGACAGATCGAATGGTCAGTTTAAAGCTGCTCAAGCAGTATGCAATGGTAAGTCTGGAGAAAAGCTTCACAGTGCCACTGCATTGGATGGCACAATGAGTGATGCTATTCACTGTTAGAATTTAATTTACATGCCCTTGGTACACATGGTACCATGTACTAGGGACTAATAAGTAACCTAAAGGTGCAAATATTGCACCAATGTTATCATGTTGGAGGAGCACATACATGTTACCGCTTTTTAGCAGTGGTAAAGTGCACAGTGTTATATAACTAGCAACAATAGGGTTTAGCAAAAAGGCAAATAAAATCAGGGATGACCCTGCAGTAATGGTAAAAAGGTATGAAATATGTCCATGGAGTCTCAAATCTTTCTCAGGAGGAGAGTTGGCAGATTTGAGACTATAAAGTTAAGGAACAAGAAGATGAGATGTTAGACATTTTCTTGCTGTGCTCATAGGTTTTGGAACCCCCATCGTCATCAGGTTCTGGCAGTGCATTTGTGGATTTTGAAAAGGCCTAAAGACCTCTCTCTTGAAACAAAATTTTATTGCAGTGTGGCACAATGATATCTGGACTTCTTCTATGGAGAAACCGCATCTGCCACCCTACTATCCTTCCTTGCTGTTGCAGCCTATTTCATTAACCTGGACCTTACCCCATCTTTCATCTGCATCTTGCATTTTGTCCTATTCTGTGCTCTTAAAAACCCTCCTCTTGAACAGAACTCTGTTACTCTGTAGCTAAATTTCTGCAACACCATTATGCAAACACACAAAACATGGGATTGAGTTTCAAGTTGACTACGTGTAGGTATAAAGACAGTGTTGAATAATATGCAGCGGAGTAAAATTATGGCCCATATTTATACTTTTTGACGCAAAACTGCGCCGGCGCAGTTTTGCGTCGAAAATATTACCGCCGGCTAACGCCATTTTGGTGCGCCGTGCGGGCGTCATATTTATACTTTGACGCACGGCGGTGCAAACAACAGGTGGGAGTCATTATTTTTTACGCACACCGCGGCGTCAAGTCGTAAAGGAAAACGACGTTAACGCGGCAGAAATGACTGTGGGTCGATTTACAACACCGCAAACCGGATATGCGCCATTTTTTTTTACGCAATAGCGTAAAAAAAAACAGCGAACACTGCCATTTCACCAGAGGAGAGCCAAAATGGATCCCAGATGCCACTACAGACCCCAGGAAGATGACAGCAGACCAGGAACCAGCCAGGAGGACCCACACAAGAACCAGGATACTTTTAAGAAGAAAAGAAAGTGCTGCTTTAGTGCAGAGGAGCAGGAAATTCTGGTTAAAGAGGTGACGGATCACCAGCACCAACTGTTTGTCACATCAAAGTTGCCAATCAGTAGGAGAGAGGCCATATGGCAACAAATTGTCGACAAGATTAACAGTGTGGCTGAAGTACGCAGAACAGTCATCGAGTGCAAAAAACGCTGGCATGACTGCAAGTGCAGGACCAAGGAAAAGATGGCCAGGAACAGGAAGGCAGCACTGCAGACTGGAGGTGGGAGTCCAGCACACCAGGAGGCCCTGGACCACATGGAGGAGGTGGTCGCAGCCGTCATCCCTGAGGAGATCGTCACAGGGATTCAAGGACAGATCAGCGCAGACTACCACGAGACAACGCACATGCAGGGTAAGTCGCATGGGGAATTAAAATGCAATAATGTAATCTACAACCGGGGGGGAATACCGACCACTAAATGCATGGAAGTCATCATATACATGGAGTGTCATGGGTAAAGGGGCACGGCAGGGGGGCAAGGCCCGTTCTAAGAAGACCTGGGGCACACCATTACACAACACCAACAACAGTCCCATGGGGGCATGCTGTCATGCCAACGATGGAGCAAGGGGAAAGCCACGCAAGGAAGAAAGGCCACTACGTCAAACTGACATCCTGGCACACGTCAGCCAACATACCCCCTACATTAACTAGGGCCCTATTAGCAATCCTCTAGCCATACCGACAACTGGAATGTAACTGCGACAACAGTTGCCACTACCACCTCTGCTCTGTGTGCAGCTCAAGTAGCCAATGGCAGTAACCTCCCCATGGATCATACACACCTAAATTAGGGGGTAAGGATGACAACTGCAACAATCCCCAGAAACAAGACAAAGGCCCCAGTACTCTCAAATGTCAATGCCCATAGTTGTCGCAAACATCAGCCAATGTAAACAACAATAGGAGCTACACAGCACTAAGGACACACCCATGCTGCATATGTCAGGGTCCATCCTGTGCCTGGTTAACAAGGCAACATCCCAAATGTCATACTGCTCAGACAACAGCATTGAGGAGGGGACACATGTAACTGGTCACTGAAATACACCTGCACAGTCAGAGGAGGAAATAGGACACTGATACGACTATCAGGGCAATCCAATGTAACACACATTCCCCAACATCAGCAGGACACATTAACAATGTCAACATCCATATCGGATAATAACATTGCCATGCATAGGATATGCCACATGTCAATTACATTTAAGTGGATGTGAACGATCAGAGATTGGGGTAGGTCCAGATTGTTAAGTGTGCTGCCAGGGCCATCAGTACACCCACAGCCAGTGAAAGGTCTCACCATGAGAATGGATGTACACGGAGGGAAAGAAGGTGGCAATTCTCTATTTGGCATAAATCAACACCTAGAGGCGATGAGGCTGACAAGTCTGGATAACTCAATAACATACATGTGACACACAGGTGGGCCATAGGCCTGGAAGAATGCCCATCTGAATGACTGGAGAAATTAACACAAAACAAGATCACACAGTGAATTAATCAAAAGGCAAGCCCGTCACATCAAAATTGCCACAACACAGACACACTAATTGTACCCTGTTTCATTGCAGAGGAAGATGGATCTCCTGCCGATATGCCTGTCCCAGATTTCCCTGATGACATGGATGACGAGCCGATAAACATTCCCCAGGAGACTATCCAAAAGGTCCTTGAAACCCTCCAGACCCCACCTTCAGTCACAAGGAGGAGCACAGAACAAGCAGCCATCGCAGAGGATCCACCCACCACCCCAATTGTAAGACCTGCCAGCTCCAATACAGCTGAGGACTCAGACGACACTGGCACCAGCTTTGAGAGAACTGTAGTTGGAGTACAGCGGGAGCTGGCCAAGGAGGTGCGGGTGGGGATGCAAACTATGGCAGCCAGCCTTGAGGGGGTGCGTTCGTGCATGATGTCATCTGCAGATCAGGCAGCAGCTATGCAAGCCCTAACATCCATACTGCAAGGACTACAAGAAACTGTCAAGGAATTCACCACTGCAGTAAGGGAGTTGCCACAACAAACACCCCAAACCTTCCACTGCATGCACGAATGCAATCATGACTCCCTCAGGGCCGACCTGGCTGCCTACCATCGTGATGTGGCTGCTATTCTCAAGAACCAGCAGACCCTCCTTGCTGCAGTACTGCCCTTAAGACCTTCAAAGGGAGCAGCGACCGGGATGTCTGACTCCACGTCTTCTAACACTGAGGTGTGTGTTGCCCCTTCACAACCACCACCCCCAAGAGCAGAGGAGGCAACACACACATCAGAAGAAGAAGACATGGAACAGATCACATTCACAAGGAAAATGACCCGGAAGCACTAGTCCCTGCCACATGGCCCACATTTACCAAGTTCCTGCGCATTGTAACTTGCCAGTCTTGCAACAACTTTACTTGAGCACTGTTCTGCAAACCACTGTATATCTTGTCACCCAGCCCAGTGATTGTCTCTCTCCTACTCATTGCCAAATCCTGTCCCTCTGCACTGTCTGAAACATCAACCCCAGCATGTCAAAAGCATTTCCGTAACCCCTTGTGTTGGATCACAATTTAAAATGTCACTATAATGGACTCACAATCATGGACAATGTACAGATAGCACTACAGCACTTTTCAATAAATAGCACTTACACAACAAATCTGTCTCTGGGTAATGTGACATATCAACTGTGAAGTAGATAACTGAAATGTGCCTACTGTCAAATTACGTACCTTGTCAATACAACTGTCCTGATAATATGTAGTCAGAGAATTCTGCACAGTGCCCATGATTGCATCATACTCTGCCCTTCCTGAGGGACAAATCGGAAGAAGTGAGAAACCTAATACCACCATGTTGTGTTGGACAGAAGAATGCTTCCTCAGGGGATAACTAAGTCATCAAATAGTGGTCGCAAAATGTTGTAAACATGCAAAAATAAGACAATAAACATGCCACACTAATCTAAGTAAACACTAAAATAACTGCACAAATGAAGGTGTCTGAGTTAACATACAAATAGGTAATCATGCCGAACTGTGTCACAAATGATGTATGAGGGTCATGAAGATAAGAATACAAGATTGCCAATGAGAACTCATCGTATAAGGGTGTGCTGATTTGTCACAGGAGCCTTCTCTCTGACTTTGCCTGTATTTAATTTGCTTTTGTTTATCCCAGCGCTTTTAAGAACCCTCCTGTGCTTGTTTGTCACTATCCTTAGGGGTGGTACTCTGTATTTCAGTTTTATTTTTGCTTGGCTCCCAATTTATCCCATCCTATACTGGTATAGGTATCGGAATTTTTTTTTGGTAGCTGTTTAACCTGTTCCAAGTGTGGAATCTCTCAAAGCTGCTGGCGTATAGCCAACGCTACAGCTTCGCCTTTAATGTTACTCAGTATTATTGAGGAGATTGAATCAAAGTTATGCATTCATTGTATCCCCAAATTTAGGGCTGGAGCAGCCCCATATTCGTTCTGAATTTTTTTACACTTCAGGTAAATTGGTAAGTGCTGGGATGGTAGTGTTTATTGCAGCAAACACTGTAGCCCTTGTGGTGCAGTTGCCCACTGAGGTAACCATTCCGAATGGCGGGCACATTGTGAGAACTCTACATTTTTCCTTTCGTCCCGTCTGGGGAAACAAAGCTTCCAGCTGATTAGTTTTCTGGGCGATCCAGAACGGGATTTTCTCTTGCTCCTTGGGCATTTTGCCCATGATAGCATGCACTGTTTGTGGGTTAATCCAAGTAACACCCAATTGGTATCCAGTGGGTGCTGGTGCTGCTGGACGCACTGGTGTTTTGTTTTTAGTTTACATCACGAAATGAACAAGTCATCTATATAGTGTTACTAGCTCATTGTAAAGATTGCACAAATTAGCTGCCTGCATATTTTGTACACTGGGGTGTGGTGTATATGTGGCAAACATTGGCCACGTTGGTCTGTCATTACTTAAGGGACCTAATCTCACGGTTTGTAATTCATGTGGTAGGGCGCCATTAAACGAGTTCTGATGTTCTTGATAAGCAACTGTATTTCAGGATACTGGTATGATTGGTACTGTTGTGGTACATTTGAAACTTGTATGTGTGGAATGTGTATGTTGTAGAGTCTTCCTGAGGAAAGGTGACCAAGGAATAGAATGTTTCTCTTTGGTAAGCTTCTTGAGCTTCTACAATGAATGTGACATCCCCGCCCTCATCTGTTAAGCCATGTGCTATTAGATCTAGTCTTAATGCATGTCTGACATTCTCTGGAATGTCTATGGTATTAGCCATATCATGAAATAGGTAAAAGAGATGGAACACCAAATGGAGAGAAAGTCCTCTTAAGAGAACGAGCTCAAACAACCTACAGCCTAGTTAGGTGTTCCCTGTTCTGCTGAAGTGCCACATCTCAGGGGAGTCATGGTTAAACGGAGATTACCCTTTTCTCACATGAGCAACAAGTCTCATTAGCACAAGGGCAATGAAGGAGATGCAGTAAAGTTTTCAAAGTGTTTTATTAACAAAATTGCAATGTACTGTAAAATGCATGGGCTGCAATGATTAGGATAATGCACAATGCAAGAAACAGAATTGTAAAAATGAGAGTCATGAATATAAAGACCCCCACCAAATTGCAACAACATGAAATGTAAAATAGGCCCTAACACCTTAGCATGGAGAACCTAACCTCTAACCTAGACAGAGCTAGGTGTGTTAAACCTCATCTGCCAGTATCATGTCCATTAGGAGATCCCCCCCAACCCTTGTTACCAGGGAATCAGGGCACTTGATCAGCCTCCATGGGGACATGAAGGTTGGGTCTGCCTCAAGGCGATATGTAGCATAGATAGCGTTGATGGCATCTGGTAGGAATCCCTTTGATAACCTTGTCTGCATGAGATGTATTTATACAGATCTTGTAGGACCCCTGATGCATGTATGTCCCCAAACCATAGATAAGAAGGCATGCTTGGGGGTGGCAATAATATAAACAATTCCCTCAAAAGAACATAATGTTCCTGTCACACATAAGTGGGAAAGGAACATGATGTGAATACATACTGTATCACTTGTATTTGATGCTGATAGTGACGCCCTCACAGAGTGGCACTGATAACGAGAAATTAAAACATCTTCCTAACTATAAACATAGCTGCCATCTTGGAAGAAATAATTAACCTGTTCTGTGCCTTGGACGAGATGATCTCATCCAAGGCTACAGTTCCCCTGTGCCTTGCCCCCTCCTCCCCCAAGGCGGGGATGGAAGGGGAAGACCTTCCCCTTCCACCCCCGACCCCCCCCCACCCCACCCTGTGACGTCAGCGCGCAAGCGCGCGCTGATTTGTCACAGGGGCCTAGTATTTCCTTCCCTTTGAAGTCTCTCCGAGGGTTTCAAAAGCCGGATTGCTTGCAATCCGGCTTTTGAAACCCCACTAGACACCAGGGATTTTTTTTTTTTTTTAACTGAAAGTCACATAAGGGAGTGACCCCTTGGGAAATGGTCACTCCCATGGGGGGCATTTTTTCGGGAAGGCCTTTTCTGCCCCCCCTGGAGGCAGATCGGCCTATTATTAGGCCGATCTGCCCCCAGGGGGGGCAGAAACCACTAGGCACCAGGGACCATTTTTTTTGTTTATGTTTCATTTTATTTTTTTAGGTGGGGAGGGACCCTTGGGGGAAAATTATATTTAGGCCATTTCTGCCCCCCTTGGGGGCAGATTGGCCTATTTTGATGAGGCCAATCTGCCCCCCAAGGGGGGCAGAAACCACTAGACACCAGGGAGTTTTTTCTTTGCGTGAATTTCACGCAAGGGGAGCGACCCCTTAGGCAAGGGTCGCTCCCTGGGGGGGGGGGATTTATTTTAGGCCATTTCTGCCCCCCCTGGGGGCAGATCGGCCTATTATTAGGCCGATCTGCCCCCGGGGGGGGCAGAAACCTCTAGGCGCCAGGGGGATTTTTTGTTTTTTGTTTTTTTGTTTGTTTGTTTTTTTAGAGATGGGGAGGGTAAGGCAAGGGTCGCTCCCCTGGGGGGCAAATTGTATTTAGGCCGATTTTAGGTCAATCTGCCCCCAAGGGTGCAGAAACCGCTAGGCACCTGGGATTAGTTTTTTGGCGCCAATGTCACGCAGGGGGAGCGACCCCGTAGGCAAGGGTCGCTCCCGGGGGGGGGTGGGGGTTGGGGGGGAAAATTTATTTTAGGGCATTTCTGCCCCCCCCTGGGGCCGGCTGAGCTACAGGCCAAACTCCACAGGTAGGCACCTTGCAAAAAACACCTCTGTTTTCTGTGAAAAAATATGTTGTGTCCACGTTGTGTTTTGGGCCATTTCCTTTCGTGGGCGCTAGGCCTACCCACAGAAGTGAGGTACCATTTTTATCGAGAGACTTAGGGGAAAGCTGGGTGGAAGGAAATTTGTGGCTCCTCTCAGATTCCAGAACTTTCTGTCACAGAAATGTGAGAAACATGTGTTTTTTTTAGCCAAATTTTGAGGTTTGCAAAGGATTCTGGGTAACGGAACCTGGTCCGAGCCTCGCAAGTCACCCCATCTTGGATTCCCCTAGGTCTCTAATTTTCAGAAATGCACAGGTTGGGTAGGTTTCCCTAGGTGCCGGCTGACCTAGAGGCCAAAATCTACAGGTAGGCACTTAGCAAAAATCACCTCTGTTTTCTTCCAAAAAATTGGATGTGTCCACGTTGCGCTTTGGGGCGTTTCCTGTCGCGGGCGCTAGGCCTACCCACACAAGTGAGGTGTCATTTTTATCGTGAGTCTTGGGGGAACGCTGGGTAGAAGGAAATTTGTGGCTCCTCTCATATTCCAGAACTTTCTGCCACAGAAATGTGAGGAACATGTGTTTTTTTAGCCAAATTTTGAGGTTTGCAAAGGATTCTGGGTAACAGAACCTGGTCCGAGCCCCGCAAGTCACCCCATCATGGATTCCCCTAGGTCTCTAGTTTTCAGTAATGCACAGGTTTGGTAGGTTTTCCTAGGTGCCCGCTGAGCTAGAGGCCAAAATCTACAGGTAGGCACTTCGCAAAAAACACCTCTGTTTTCTTCCAAAAATTTGGATGTGTCCACGTTGCGCTTTGGGGCGTTTCCTGTCGCGGGCGCTAGGCCTACCCACACAAGTGAGGTATCATTTTTATCGGGAGACTTGGGGGAACGCTGGGTGGAAGGAAATTTGTGGCTCCTCTCAGATTCCAGAACTTTCTGCCACAGAAATGTGAGGAACATGTGTTTTTTTAGCCAAATTTTGAGGTTTGCAAAGGATTCTGGGTAACAGAACCTGGTCCGAGCCCCACAAGTCACCCCATCTTGGATTGCCCTAGGTCTCTAGTTTTCAGAAATGCACAGGTTTGGTAGGTTTCCCTAGGTGCCGGCTGAGCTAGAGGCCAAAATCTACAGGTAGGCACTTCGCAAAAAACACCTCTGTTTTCTTCCAAAACTTTGGATGTGTCCACGTTGCGCTTTGGGGCGTTTCCTGTCGCGGGCGCTAGGCATACCCACACAAGTGAGGTATCATTTTTATCGGGAGACTTGGGGGAACGCAGGGTGGAAGGAAATTTGTGGCTTCTCTCAGATTCCAGAACTTTCTGCCACAGAAATGTGAGGAACATGTGTTTTTTTAGCCAAATGTTGAGGTTTGCAAAGGATTCTGGGTAACAGAACCTGGTCCGAGCCCCGCAAGTCACCCCTCCTTAGATTCCCCTAGGTCTCTAGTTTTCAGAAATGCACAGGTTTGGTAGGTTTCCCTAGGTGCCGGCTGAGCTAGAGAAACATTTATTTTTTTTCACCTCAATTTCAATATTTTTCTTTTTCAGTTGTTATTTTCTGTAGGAAACCCTTGTAGGATCTACACAAATGCCCCTTGCTGAATTCAGAATTTTGTCTACTTTTCATAAATGTTTAGGTTTCTGGGATCCAGCATTGGTTTCATGCCCATTTCTGTCACTGACTGGCAGGAGGCTGAAAGCACAACAAATTGCAAAAATGGGGTATGTCCCAGTAAAATGCCAACATTGTGTTGAAAAATTGGGTTTTCTGATTCAAGTTTGCCTGTTCCTGAAAGCTGGGAAGCTGCTGAGTTTAGCACCGCAAACCCTTTGTTGGTGACATTTTCAGTGGAAAAACCACAAGCCTTCTTCTGCAGCCACTTTTTCCAATTTGTTTGAAAAAAACAAGATTTTCCCTGTATTTTGGCCAATTTCTTGGCCTCCTTCAGGGGAACCCACAAAGTCTGGATACCTCTAGAATCCCTAGGATGTTGGAAAAAGAGGACGCAAATTTGGCTTGGTTAGCTTATGTGGACAAAAAGTTATGAGGGCCTAAGCGCGAACTGCCCCAAATAGGCAAAAAAAGGCCTGGCACAGGAGGGGGAAAAGGCCTGGCAGCGAAGGGGTTAAATAAATGCTCTAAAACAGAGCAAGCTAAGCAGGTTAAAAGCCACTAGGTGACAGTTACACAGGCCTGCAAGCCAGAAGGCTAAGTGAACTCCTGATTCCCAATTAAACTAAGTAGTATCCACTATAGTTTTTTGATACAGGAAGATTTGCCAGAATTCAAGTGATACAGAGCCAAGGCTGGGATTCCAATCTGGTTCCTCGTGTTACATGGTCAGCAGCTGAAGTAACTAGATCGCATCACCTTGCATGAAAGTACGACTCCTTTTTGTCTCAAAGTTCCAAGAAGGCCACAAGCTGAACCAGGGGCCTGGCATCAGGCTTGAGCCTGGCAAACAATTCATTATTTTCAAGTATAATTTAAATCAAATTTATTGGTATTACAGTTTAGCTAAAGTATTCAGCAGTGAACATTATTCAAAATAAGCAGCTTAAACAAATAAAAATGATATCAATGTTATTAGTATCTTATCATTTGATGGCAGCAATTGTGAGAGACCTCAGAGCATTGAAGTAACTAAAATAAAATGGAATGATATCTAAGATGTCAGACTAGCTAACCATAATTACTCATTTATCACGATTTATGATGCCTGAACGTTCACACCTCACCTAACCTGTATGGTGACCCACCTGATCATTTTTAATTTTGTACACTCTTCTTTCTCTTTGTAAAATATAGTCATCAATATTTTCCAATTCATAGCCTTGTTTTTGTTGTGTTGCTCAGCAGAGAAGAGGTTGGGGAGTCAGGAAATGGCAGGCTAAGTAAAGTATGAAGAAATGATAGCTCAGGAACTACATAATATTAAAAAAGGATTAAAGACATTTTTCCACAAATGTAGAAACTATTAACAAATTTTCAATTAAAAGCACTAGGCCAGGATTGCACTGGTCTTAAAGTACTGTCAGAGAAAGCAGATGTTTTATCAGAGAAAGCAGCTACATTGCACCCATGATATAGTAATGCATTTATATGAGGCATGCAAGAAATTGGGTTATTTGTTAAAGGGATAAGTACCCACCTCAAGTAATAATCACATTCCTTTTTAGCGTGAATCCTTAAAATCACTAAAATACCCCGAGCTCAACCCCCTTGTAGCAATAGCACGGAGCAGACAAGCTTAACTTAAAGGCAATGTGTAAAGTATTCATCCAGTACTAAAAAAGTAATAAAGTCGAAATGCAAAACAATTAAAACCTCCCAAAATGAATTAGACATATAGAGTAACATTTAATAGACAAAATTACAACAAAGGGGCAAAAATCCAATAAGAGGAACTGGAAATATGATATTTTAATTTTTAGGTAGAAATAGCTCCAAGAAGCACAATGTGCCAATGATAGTCAATAGCTGTGGTAGAACAGGGCCTAGGTGCAATTTGATGCTAACCGCGAGGGAGCATGAACCACATACACTAACCAGGTACATCTGGGTCAAAGATTTCACCTTTTGACTTTGGTCCTTTAAGTCCCAATCTACCACTGGACTATGCTTCTAAAATCCCAGGACCTCAGGTTGGCACTGAGAGACTCATAGGGTGGCAGACAGTGGCCATCAGGAGAGTTCAGTCCAGTTCCAGTTGCCACTGGTCAGCTGGAAAGTTACAGGAAAAGGCCTCTTGTAGCTTATCATGTTCCTGTATATCGAACAGGAGGTCAGCATTGTGACTTTTGGGGATCAAAGAGAAAGAGTAGATCTTCTCAAGTTGCAGACAGCAGGTTCACTCCTCTTCTTCTATTCCTCAGCTCTAAAAATTGTTCTGAAATGGGTGTCTGGAGATGCCACATTTATGCCTGAGATGAGCAAGTGGTGGGAATGACCTCTTGCGAAGCCCTAACCAATGGGGTAAAGGTTTTTCAGACCAACCCTTTCAGCAACCAGACAGTAGATCCACACAAATGTTCTGCCATTCAGTTTCCCTCTTTTCAAATATGTTCCAAATATTATATGTAAACCCACCAGACCTGTCAAACAGATCTGGACACTCCAGCAGAATCTAACAATTTGATGTCAACAAGAGGCCCACTGTGAAGGAGAACTGTCTGACTGGGGGCGACAAAATAATGGTACAAGACTAGGGGCCAGATGTACGAAACGTTTTGCGACTCGCAAACGGCAAAATTTGCCGTTTGCGAGTCGCAAAACGCGTATCCCAATGCAGAAATGCATTTTGCGAGTCGTTACCGACTCGCAAAATGCATTTCAGACTCGCAAATAGGAAGGGGTGTTCCCTTCCTATTTGCGAGTCGCATTGGGATGCAATACCATTTGCGACCGCATATGCGGTCGCAAATGGCATCGCAGTTACCATCCACTTCAAGTGGATGGTAACCCAATCGCAAATTGGAAGGGGTCCCCATGGGACCCCTTCCAGTTTGTGATTGCACCCAAAAATATTTTTTCAGGGCAGGGAGTGGTCCAAGGGACCACTCCCTGCCCTGAAAAATCCGAAACTAAAGGTTTCGGGTTTTTTTGTAGTGCAACTCGTTTTCCCTTAGGGAAAACGGGCTACACTTCAAAAAAAAAAAACCTGCTTTATTGACAAGCAGGTCGCTAACATGGAGGCCTGCTGACGTCAGCAGGCCTCCATGTTAGCGAGTGCCCATACTCGCAATGGGGCCGCAATTTGCGACCCACCTCATGAATATTCATGAGGTGGGTCATTGCGACCCCATTGCGAGTTGCAGTCGGTGTCTGAGACACCGTACTGTATAGCAATTTGCGACTTGCAAATTGCGAGTCGCAGGGACTCGCAATTTTCAAGTCGCAAATTGCTTTTTTCGTACATCTGGCCCTAGGTGCTAGCTACATCTGCTTGTGACAGGGAAGTGCTCTTTTAAGTTAATCAAGTCCTTTTGCCCTGCCCACAGGCCACCCTGTCAAGGGCACAACAACAAGACCTTTTTGTTCCTGTCCTGGGAGCAAGTTCACACCTAATGCTAATTACTGGCCCACAGATTTAGGAGACAAAATGCAGATGGAAGCATCCAGGGATTCAGGCAGGGCAAAGGTGACTTTTTTAGATACATGTTTCCAAAATATGTATAATGCATCTGAATGAACCAGTGAATTGCATTTCTAATAAATATTTTTTTAAAGTCCAAAAACTAAATTTCAACTTGTTCCTAGGCTGATATAACATTTATGCACCCTAACATTGTAGCCCAGTGCTTTCCTATGGAATAGCTAAACCTTCTACAGTGAAAAAAGATTTTAAGGATTCCCACTGTAAGAAGGTGTTTAACATTAAACTTTTACATGCACTACTTTTAAATATCCAGGCTTAAGGGCAATATGGCCAACTTAGTGCTTATATATTAATATTTAAAAGGAATGTTCAAGCCTGTCAAAAACGGGTAACTTTGACAGATCGAATGGTCAGTTTAAAGCTGCTCAAGCAGTATGCAATGGTAAGTCTGGAGAAATGCTTCACAGTGCCACTGCATTGGATGGCACAATGAGTGATGCTATTCACTGTTAGAATTTAATTTACATGCCCTTGGTACACATGGTACCATGTACTAGGGACTAATAAGTAACCTAAAGGTGCAAATATTGCACCAATGTTATCATGTTGGAGGAGCACATACATGTTACCGCTTTTTAGCAGTGGTAAAGTGCACAGTGTTATATAACTAGCAACAATAGGGTTTAGCAAAAAGGCAAATAAAATCAGGGATGACCCTGCAGAAATGGTAAAAAGGTATGAAATATGTCCATGGAGTCTCAAATCTTTCTCAGGAGGAGAGTTGGCAGATTTGAGACTATAAAGTTAAGGAACAAGAAGATGAGATGTTAGACATTTTCTTGCTGTGCTCATAGGTTTTGGAACCCCCATCGTCATCAGGTTCTGGCAGTGCATTTGTGGATTTTGAAAAGGCCTAAAGACCTCTCTCTTGAAACAAAATTTTATTGCAGTGTGGCACAATGATATCTGGACTTCTTCTATGGAGAAACCGCATCTGCCACCCTACTATCCTTCCTTGCTGTTGCAGCCTATTTCATTAACCTGGACCTTACCCCATCTTTCATCTGCATCTTGCATTTTGTCCTATTCTGTGCTCTTAAAAACCCTCCTCTTGAACAGAACTCTGTTACTCTGTAGCTAAATTTCTGCAACACCATTATGCAAACACACAAAACATGGGATTGAGTTTCAAGTTGACTACGTGTAGGTATAAAGACAGTGTTGAATAATATGCAGCGGAGTAAAATTATGGCCCATATTTATACTTTTTGACGCAAAACTGCGCCGGCGCAGTTTTGCGTCAAAAATATTACCGCCGGCTAACGCCATTTTGGTGCGCCGTGCGGGCGTCATATTTATACTTTGACGCACGGCGGTGCAAACAACAGGTGGGAGTCATTATTTTTTACGCACACCGCGGCGTCAAGTCGTAAAGGAAAACTACGTTAACGCGGCGGAAATGACTGTGGGTCGATTTACGACACCGCAAACCGGATATGCGCCATTATTTTTTTACGCAATAGCGTAAAAAAAAACAGCGAACACTGCCATTTCACCAGAGGAGAGCCAAAATGGATCCCAGATGCCACTACAGACCCCAGGAAGATGACAGCAGACCAGGAACCAGCCAGGAGGACCCACACAAGAACCAGGATACTTTTAAGAAGAAAAGAAAGTGCTGCTTTAGTGCAGAGGAGCAGGAAATTCTGGTTAAAGAGGTGACGGAACACCAGCACCAACTGTTTGTCACATCAAAGTTGCCAATCAGTAGGAGAGAGGCCATATGGCAACAAATTGTCGACAAGATTAACAGTGTGGCTGAAGTACGCAGAACAGTCATCGAGTGCAAAAAACGCTGGCATGACTGCAAGTGCAGGACCAAGGAAAAGATGGCCAGGAACAGGAAGGCAGCACTGCAGACTGGAGGTGGGAGTCCAGCACACCAGGAGGCCCTGGACCACATGGAGGAGGTGGTCGCAGCCGTCATCCCTGAGGAGATCGTCACAGGGATTCAAGGACAGATCAGCGCAGACTACCACGAGACAACGCACATGCAGGGTAAGTCGCATGGGGAATTAAAATGCAATAATGTAATCTACAACCGGGGGGGAATACCGACCACTAAATGCATGGAAGTCATCATATACATGGAGTGTCATGGGTAAAGGGGCACGGCAGGGGGGCATGGCCCGTTCTGAGAAGACCTGGGGCACACCATTACACAACACCAACAACAGTCCCATGGGGGCATGCTGTCATGCCAACGATGGAGCAAGGGGAAAGCCACGCAAGGAGGAAAGGCCACTACGTCAAACTGACATCCTGGCACACGTCAGCCAACATACCCCCTACATTAACTAGGGCCCTATTAGCAATCCTCTAGCCATACCGACAACTGGAATGTAACTGCGACAACAGTTGCCACTACCACCTCTGCTCTGTGTGCAGCTCAAGTAGCCAATGGCAGTAACCTCCCCATGGATCATACACACCTAAATTAGGGGGTAAGGATGACAACTGCAACAATCCCCAGAAACAAGACAAAGGCCCCAGTACTCTCAAATGTCAATGCCCATAGTTGTCGCAAACATCAGCCAATGTAAACAACAATAGGAGCTACACAGCACTAAGGACACACCCATGCTGCATATGTCAGGGTCCATCCTGTGCCTGGTTAACAAGGCAACATCCCAAATGTCATACTGCTCAGACAACAGCATTGAGGAGGGGACACATGTAACTGGTCACTGAAATACACCTGCACAGTCAGAGGAGGAAATAGGACACTGATACGACTATCAGGGCAATCCAATGTAACACACATTCCCCAACATCAGCAGGACACATTAACAATGTCAACATCCACATCGGATAATAACATTGCCATTTATAGGATATGCCACATGTCAATTACATTTAAGTGGATGTGAACGATCAGAGATTGGGGTAGGTCCAGATTGTTAAGTGTGCTGCCAGGGCCATCAGTACACCCACAGCCAGTGAAAGGTCTCACCATGAGAATGGATGTACACGGAGGGTCAAGTAGGAAAAGAAGGTGGCAATTCTCTATTTGGCATAAATCAACACCTAGAGGCGATGAGGCTGACAAGTCTGGATAACTCAATAACATACATGTGACACACAGGTGGGCCATAGGCCTGGAAGAATGCCCATCTGAAGGACTTGAGAAATTAACACAAAACAAGATCACAAAGTGAATTAATCAAAAGGCAAGCCCGTCACATCAAAATTGCCACAACACAGACACACTAATTGTACCCTGTTTCATTGCAGAGGAAGATGGATCTCCTGCCGATAGGCCTGTCCCAGATTTCCCTGATGACATGGATGACGAGCCGATAAACATTCCCCAGGAGACTATCCAAAAGGTCCTTGAAACCCTCCAGACCCCACCTTCAGTCACAAGGAGGAGCACAGAACAAGCAGCCATCGCAGAGGATCCACCCACCACCCCAATTGTAAGACCTGCCAGCTCCAATACAGCTGAGGACTCAGACGACACTGGCACCAGCTTTGAGAGAACTGTAGTTGGAGTACAGCGGGAGCTGGCCAAGGAGGTGCGGGTGGGGATGCAAACTATGGCAGCCAGCCTTGAGGGGGTACGTTCGTGCATGATGTCATCTGCAGATCAGGCAGCAGCTATGCAAGCCCTAACATCCATACTGCAAGGACTACAAGAAACTGTCAAGGAATTCACCACTGCAGTAAGGGAGTTGCCACAACAAACACCCCAAACCTTCCACTGCATGCACGAATGCAATCATGACTCCCTCAGGGCCGACCTGGCTGCCTACCATCGTGATGTGGCTGCTATTCTCAAGAACCAGCAGACCCTCCTTGCTGCAGTACTGCCCTTAAGACCTTCAAAGGGAGCAGCGACCGGGATGTCTGACTCCACGTCTTCTAACACTGAGGTGTGTGTTGCCCCTTCACAACCACCACCCCCAAGAGCAGAGGAGGCAACACACACATCAGAAGAAGAAGACATGGAACAGATCACATTCACAAGGAAAATGACCCGGAAGCACTAGTCCCTGCCACATGGCCCACATTTACCAAGGTCCTGCGCATTGTAACTTGCCAGTCTTGCAACAACTTTACTTGAGCACTGTTCTGCAAACCACTGTATATCTTGTCACCCAGCCCAGTGATTGTCTCTCTCCTACTCATTGCCAAATCCTGTCCCTCTGCACTGTCTGAAACATCAACCCCAGCATGTCAAAAGCATTTCCGTAACCCCTTGTGTTGGATCACAATTTAAAATGTCACTATAATGGACTCACAATCATGGACAATGTACAGATAGCACTACAGCACTTTTCAATAAATAGCACTTACACAACAAATCTGTCTCTGGGTAATGTGACATATCAACTGTGAAGTAGATAACTGAAATGTGCCTACTGTCAAATTACGTACCTTGTCAATACAACTGTCCTGATAATATGTAGTCAGAGAATTCTGCACAGTGCCCATGATTGCATCATACTCTGCCCTTCCTGAGGGACAAATCGGAAGAAGTGAGAAACCTAATACCACCATGTTGTGTTGGACAGAAGAATGCTTCCTCAGGGGATAACTAAGTCATCAAATAGTGGTCGCAAAATGTTGTAAACATGCAAAAATAAGACAATAAACATGCCACACTAATCTAAGTAAACACTAAAATAACTGCACAAATGAAGGTGTCTGAGTTAACATACAAATAGGTAATCATGCCGAACTGTGTCACAAAGGATGTATGAGGGTCATGAAGATAAGAATACAAGATTGCCAATGAGAACTCATCGTATAAGGGTGTGCATGATCATCACACTGCAGTCAGACCTAAAACTGTTTCCCCAATACCAAGTCTGGAAGCACTGTTAGTGACTTTGAAAACACACTTATCGACAGAAACACATTGGGATCCATATTAATTGGGATTGGTGGTTGCAACAAAGGGTCGACACTTTGCAAGGTAGCTCTGGGCTACCTGCCAATCGTACAGCTCAGTTGGGATTTGTTTGTAGCATAGGACACAGATGTTATAGTACCAAATTGATGTACACTGAATTCAAACCCACGATCAAGTACCATTCAACACATACTATTAAGGGGTAACCAAATATTTATTAAATGCTAACCACAGATGAGGAAACTGAGGGAAAAATCTTACCTACCCTAATCTACCCTGACTACTCATTACCCACAACTGTCCCTAACTAACCCAAGCTACACTTACTTATCACATGTAACGAAACGTTCTAAGCATCTACCCCCCACCCCCCTTATGAGACGGGGCACATGGAGGACAACACATACTAACCTAAACACATACTATACTATCCTAAACAAATATATATATTTTTTGGTGTTTTTCTTTTAAAAATGTTTGGGGATTTTTTTTTTAACACACAAGAACCCCAACATAGCCCCCCACCCACCCACCCACACACTTAATAATTAAAAATATAAAGAATGAGGACCCCCCACCCCCCACACACCAACACTAACTAAACTAACAGCCTATACTAACCTAACACTAAGCCCCCTAAGCCCACTAACTATGAGAACAAGGAAAGAGGAGGGAGGGGAGGGAATCATGTCCATCAAAAAAAGTGTCTAGAGGTTGGCCCTCCAGAGGGTCCTCTTAATGTCCTTGACCCGCCGGTTAATGTGCCGCACGTCCCGGCTCAGGTGGCTCAACTTGCGCAGCACTTTGTCCATCTTATGTTCCATTCTGTTAAAGGCTGCAGGGTCAACAGATGGAGCAGTGGCAGTCTGGGTACCGGTGGAGGAGGTCTGTGTGGGTGTGGTGCCAGGCCTAGTGGGCTGTCCTGCACCGGTGGCAATGCTGGGGCCAGGAAGTCCAGCAGATGTTGGACCAACAGTGGCAGCTGTGGGTGGGGCCACCTGCCTCTGATTGGTGGTTGTGCTGATGGTGGCTGTGGTGGGCAAAGTAGACCCACCCTGTGGGAAGGCTCGCCATGCCCCGGAGGCCCGTTCATGGCGATATCGCCGGGCCATCCTCCGGAACCCCGACTCCACCAGCAGGATGTGCTGATATCGCATGGCCCGGCGCTGAAATTCACGGACCTGGTCTGGAGTCATGTTAGCAGCTGTGAAGACAAATGCAGAAATTCTACATTAGTAACTGCATTGTGTGAAATGGCACAGCAAGTTAATCAGACATTACATCTACTGTACTTGTAACAGCTCATATCACAATACAGAGCATTGAATGTCCTTGAGGAAGTATATGGCAGGCCAGCCTACAAAGGTCACATCACACAAAGCACATCCATAACCTAAAAGATGGGTAATGACTGACAGTTATCATCTAAGAATCTTGCTGCATATCCTCCGCCAAGAGCTACAAATGTCAGTGTACGTAAAGCAAAACTAAAGCCACATGGTCTGCAAGTTGTAACTGGACTTGCCAGTATAGTACCAAGTGCCAAACCTGAGTGTGTATACTAGGTTGCAACCAAACTGTCACTTGTTCACATGTATGTGTAACATACTGGTAGCATCAGTACTAGGTACCCCATTCACAAACCCATGCCCGTGTTTGAGGGGGGGCGGTGGATACACAACTATAATTTGCCAACAACATGTACACCGAGGAGTGGATAGGAAACTCCACACATATTTTTCTCTACAGACACACCACAGGTAATGTCTATCTACAATTAGGAGTCAGCAAACCCTGGAGCACTCTTAGGGTCAGACATGTCAGGAAATGCAGAACTTAGTACACAACATATTCTTCCAGTGAGGCCTGACTTACATCAGACACAGAGTTGCTAGAACACCCATGATCATGAATTGCATGCACACCTAGGCCATTGCACTCAGGTTCCACAGACTTGTTGCACTACATGTGGAAGTACATGCTGCTAGGAGGTTCTACCTACTGTTTCAAAATAACGTAGGTAAATAGGGAAGCAGATGTTTATTGGAAAGCTATTAGCGCTACCAATCTTAGAGAATGTGGGTCTGACAGGCTGACTTCCATTGCGACTCTTGGTGATACAAGTGTCATACACATGACTATCCCCTGTACTCACAGTGGGACCTACAGAGATGTCCTACAATCCCTACATGATACCATTGGATACGCATTGGCAAACTCAAAACATGTGAGAACTGCATTCCCACTCATGGAACAAGAGAAAAGCTTGCCCAACGCATCACACCTTGTTATGCGTCCAACTCACACAAGTCCATAACCAGCAAACACAACACATAACAGACATATCAACACTTACTGGAGTGGTCGGGGTCCTCAAATGTCGCCACCTCTCCCACAGTGTAGGGTCCCGGTCCACCTGTAAGGTATGGAAGGAAGAAATGTGCTCCAAATCTGTGCACGGTGCAACAATTTCATAAACATTTACAATGTGTAGGCTTAATAATGAAATGGCAGCCATTCAGACATGATGGTACTGGATCTGATATATCACGGCCAACTTGTACATAGCATGGGTCTCCTGTGACAGTTGCACACATATCTGCACACATACATTGGCCCTAACTATCATGTGGTTGCAAACATGCCCCATAATTGGTGAGCACTAAAAAATATGGAGTGTAATCGTCTCATCATGTGCATCCAAGAGAGACATCCAAAGCCTGGTTACTTGAGGACTGCATTACCAGTCAAACATGCCTTGTGGCCATGACACATCTATTGCACATAGGCCCAATGTACAGAGGGAGGGGCAGGGACTTTTGTAAGCCATCCTGTTGTTACAGTATAGTCAATTGATGTGGCCCAGTTATGGTGATTTGCACCAACCATGGGGATGTGAGGCCATGTGCATACACTTGGACTGCCATCCATATTTGGATTGTGGCTCAACTAATTCCAACAAACATCTTAAGATGTTAGCTGAGGGCACCTTACACCTTTTCACGATGTTTTCAAATCAAGAACTGACATGTATCCAAAAAGATCAAGGAACACAATAATCCCACACATTCATAGTACTTCTGTGAACGCTTTCCTTCCACACTCACCAGACTCACATGAGACATATGTCTGACCCACTTTGCTATTATCAATTGACGTGAAGGCAGCACTTATTTTCAGCATTATGTAGTGATTCTAAAGTCAGTCTAGCAATTGCGTCAACATAGTTGGCCTAAATGTTGGTACAACTGTACTTCTCTGTCAATAGTACCATATACAGACATGATTGCCTCATATTTTGTTAGCTGTTCTGACAAAAAGGCCGCACCAATTTCCTTCATGGAAAAGTAACCTGTAAGTTTGCTCAGCATGTGCTACCTGACAGCTAGCAATTGTGATCCTTGCCATAGTGCATCAATGATCCCCTTATATTACCCCAGCATTACACACAGTCAGCAAGTTAGCTGGCAGACATTGCACTAATCCCCTGATGTCACAACAGAGCATTTAATCGTGCACATTAACATAATTCGCACTCACCAACAGTACCACCAATCATGATTCCCAGGTGGTCCAAGAGATCCTGCTCCCTGGTGATGAGGTCAGCCCACCGGTGCTTCAGCTGACGGTCACTCCTCTGGCTGGCATACACACGCTGCAGGTGATGCAGCACCTTTCACCACCGGATTCTGCGCGCCTCTGTCGGATACCCCTGTATCACCCTGCCCCCTGCCTGGATCATGAGCGGCAAGAAATGCGTCACAAGCCAGATGTAGCCCCCCAACTCCTCTTCCCCCATCCTGCCAAGACGTGGCCTACCCAAGACTGGGCTCTGCGTCTGCGTGCACGCTGGATTAGTATCACCTCCATGGCTCCCTGTTGCTGCTCTGCTGCTCTGCTGTTTGTTCTGTGTGTTCTGATTAAATACAGGTGTGTTTGCCCAATTTTAACACCTGCCCTGACCCAGGTGTTAATTTTTGACGCAAATCGGGCTGTGCGTCATTTTCTGGCTCCGCCTCCCGGCCGTGCGTCATTTTTGCCCGAAAGCATAAATGCGACGCACGGCCCTTTAAGCCATTTTTTGGACGGGAACGCCTACCTTGCATATAATTAATGAAAGGTGGGTTGCCGCATCCCAAAAATGACGCACACTGTGGAATTTTGTTATCCGCGGGCTCGGGCGTCAAAGTTTAAATACGGGGCAACGTTTGCGCTGATTGTGCATCAACATTTTTGACGCACAATCGGCGCAGACGGAGTATAAATATGCCCCTATATTTCTGCAATTTCACCAAACATCAAGCCTGTACCAATAGCTGGAAAATAGTAATTAATTTCTCAGTAAGTACAATGTAAACTGGAAATATAAAACTATGATCTTCCAATTTTTTTTAATTGAAAAGGAAAATATTATTCTTATATTATAGATGAAGGGAATGTCAATCTCCATTTACTCGAGTCAAATTATAATTATATTGCCAAAGAAATTGCAGACATGTAGGAAGAAAGGCACGGTAATGTCTCAAAAATGTTATTGAAATTAGGAATCCAACATAACATCTTCTTTTGAGAGAAAGCATTGACAGTTGCTCTCTAGGAGTCTTTAGATATCTCACTCTTATTCAAATGAGGTGACCCAAGAAAAAAGAAATTAACCTCAGTTGTGAGAATGAATCCAAGATGGAGAATCTCCTGAACAAACCATTTTGATGGAAGTTGTGCAACAATGTGCCAGACTCTTCTTCGTGTCCACAAAAGGTGACTGGCTTCCCTATACATCAACTACAAAAAACCTCTCCCCTCCTCTCCTTTCTGTTCTCCATCTCCTCCTTTTTGTTCTCCAACATCCTCCTTTCTATCTTCCCCTTTTCTTTCCTCCCCTTCCTTCCCCCTCCCCTCCCCTCCCCTTCCCTCCTCTCCTCTCCTCTCCTCTCCTCTCTTCTCCTCTCTCTTCTATTTCCCATCTAAAAAAGCAACAGCCTGCAGTATTATGGGGTCAGATGACCAAGGTTTGAGATGGACTGTTTCCATCAGGAATAGGACCAGTACAGATCTGCATTTTGTGGGTCTCTGTCTAGAGTGTCACACTGGGTGAAACCCATGGGTTGGAATGTTACCCCAAATGATTGCCAATGGTCAGACTATTTGCAAGAGTTCGTCCTACCACATCTTGGTGTTTAATTGGGAGTAAACTGCCTGGAAACTTGAGACTGGTCCTGCTTTCCAACCCTACTGCTGTCAATGTTTGTGAATTCCAAAAAGAATTTTTCCACCCATTGGTGTAATTCTTTGGGTGCAGATTGACTACTTGTTTTGGGAAACAGGTCACTATACATATATTTGATCTCCTTATCCAAAACATGAACATGTTAAAAACGTGCGGTGAGATTTTTTTTGTTGATTTAAGCGAATCAGAACAATGAGTAAAACCAACACAGAGAAAGCAGACATGACTCAGGGCCCCAGGACTCAACTATCAAACCAAGATTGCATTTGAGAGGTGTCACAACGCAAACACTCCCCCCCCACCAAAAGCTATTTTGCTGCCTATCCCACCTGGGCCTTGTAGTTCTCCTTGGAAACTCATGGCTCGGGTCAGATACAACAGAACAGCCTGTAGTCCGTGCTCACTTATTTCAAATGTATTTTCGCTGCACACCTCTTCTTCAACTCTGCTATGTCATGCCTTGATTCTTGCTTTTTTAAATCATTGCAAAGGAGCAGGGCTCTAAATTTCTAATCTTTGCCTTTCACAACTCATTTTGTCAAGTGTCTGATGGCATCATGTATTAATATCAAGTCGCAAAAAGAGGAGGACGCACATGCAAATTAATAGGGTGAACTGAGCCAGAGCCAAGACATGGGCAATACTCTGTGCAACTTTTCTCGTTGGTGTCTGGTAAGATGTTTTCCAGTTAGTAGCATTCCAGCAATACAATCTATGATTTACATATCAGTATATTCATTTGTATCATGTGCACATTACACGTTTTCAACAAGCAGTTGTATGGAGTATGGTGGTAAACTCATGTCAAAGATGGCCGCCACATTACCTTGAATAGTAGGGGTTGTTTTAGTCCTTTTTTTGTTTTCACAATATTGGTGTTAAAGACTCTTTTTAAGTGAAGCACCACCCGT
This sequence comes from Pleurodeles waltl, assembly GCF_031143425.1. Taxonomy (NCBI): domain Eukaryota; kingdom Metazoa; phylum Chordata; class Amphibia; order Caudata; family Salamandridae; genus Pleurodeles; species Pleurodeles waltl. The sequence continues at coordinate 560,825,066 of NC_090449.1, forward strand.
GATCAAGGCGTTGTACACAGAAATACGTTGAGTATGCCATCCAGCATGCTGCTGTTGTCCATTGGAAATGGGAAATTGAAAAAAGCGCATGCTTCTTTGCATGCTCATCAGTACGTGTGTTCTTTCCTTGGGAGAAGCATATATATATATATATATATATATATACATATATCTATATATATATATATATATATATATATATATATATATATATATATATATATATATGCAAAAAACAAAGGAGAACTCTGGGAAGTTCCCAATTTTAGGTGGAGAGCTGATCTAGTGAGGAGCACCCTGCAACACCAGCGACACTCTAGATATGCTCACCTCAAATGTCTGCTTATCTAGCAAAGTTTTTAAGCATAGGATCAGCACAGTGCAATCCTTGCCGAGCTCGATAGTGACAAAGGCCCATATTTATACTTTTTGACGCAAAACTGCGCCAATGTACTATTTCACATCCAGTCAGTGCAACAGTAGGGGAAGTGTTGGACTCGGGGGGTAAAATTTATGATTCCCACACCAGTCTGTGCAACAGTAGAAAAAGAGCTAAACTCAGGAGGGGTAAAATGCACCACTCCCACTCCAGTCAATGCAACAGCAGGGAAAGTGTTGGACTCAGGATGAGTAAAATATACTATTCCACTCCAGTGAATGCAACAGTAGGGAAAGCGTTGGACTCGGGAGAGGTAAATTTACTATTCTCACTCCAATCTGTGCAATAGTAGGGAAATTGTTGGACTCAGAGGGATAAAATGGACTATTCCAACTCCAGTCAGAGTAGAAGTAGGGAACGCATTAGACTCAGGAGGGGAAAATTTAATATTCCCACTCCAGTCTGTGCAATAGTAGGGAAAGGATTGGATGCAGGAGTGGCAACATTTAATATTCCCACTCCACAGTTTAATCATAGTAAAAAATTTGGACTAAAGAGGGGTAAAATGTAATATTCCCTCTCCAGTCTGTGCAACAGTACAGAAAGTGTTGAACTGAGGAGGGGTAACATTTACAATTCCCACTCCAGTTGTTGCAACAGTAGGGAAACTGTTGCACTTGAGAGGGGTAAAATGTAATATTCCCACTTCAGTCTATGCAACAGTAGAGAAAGCATTGGACTCAGGAGAGGTAAAATGTACTATTCCCACTCAGGTCTAGGCAACAGTAGAGAAAGTGTTGAACTTAAAAGTAATATTTACTATTACCACTCCAGTCAGTGCAACAGTAGAGAAACCATTGGACTATGGAAGGATAACATTTACTATTCCCACTCTAGTCAGTGCAACAGTAGGGAAAGTGTTGGACTCAGGAGGGGCAAAGTTCACTATTCCCACTCCTGTCTGTGCAACACTAGAAAAAGTATTGGACTCTGGAGGGGTAAAGTTCACACTACTTCTACTCCAGTTGGTGCAACAGTAGGGAAAGTGTTAGACTAAGCAGGAGTAAAATTTACTATTCCCACTCCTGCCTGTTCAACAATATAAAAAGTGCTGGACTCTGAAGGGGTAAAATTTACTATTCCCACTCCAGTCAGTGCAATAGTAGGAAAAGCGTTGGACTCAGGAGGAGTAAAATTTACGATTCCCACTCAAGTCTGTGGAACAGTACGGAAAAAGTTGGACTCAGGAGGGGTAAACTTTAATATTCCCACTTCAGTGTGTGCAACAGTAATGAAAGAGTTATGTTCTGGAAGGATAAAATGTACTATTTCCACTCCAGTCAGTGCAACAGTACAGGAAGTGTTTGACTCAGGAGCGGTAAAATTCACTTTTCCCACTCCAGTCTTGTCAGGATACTTCAATTCGATTTCCTCAGAAGCAGAAGATAACTCCTCAGTCCCGACCCGAGCTACTCACAACTAATTTTAATCCTTTGTGCTGAGTACCCCGGAGGGGGAAAGGGGAATGGGATTGTAGAGAGACTGCCACAGAGATGATGAACGTCAGTACTAAGTCTGCCTCTTCACGTCTAAGATTGGATGCAGCACCTGCAAGAGTCACAGTCGCAATTACTAGGGACATACAACATCAGTTTTACACTTTCTACTTTTAACACTTAATTCTCTTTAATTCTATTATTTCTTCACTCACCCTGAGTTCTCTGTAGCCTTGCTTCTCTCTATGAATGAAAAGCTCTTCTTAAAAATGCTTATTACTGATTCTGGAAGAACTTCTCAACCTTTGTTAGAGATTGGTTTTATGTTGCTATATATATATATATATATATATATATATATATATATATATATAAATATATATATATAGTTGGTGATAATGCGTTCTCCAAATCAGCTGATGTTAGTTGGTTTCTACTTTACAATAGAGAGTTCAATTACGTTTATTGCATTGGTAATTCTTGCTTGTGAAAGTTTGTTTCTCCTGTCTTATTTTGACTTCTGTCAATACTTGTATTTGTAAATACTTGTTTATTAAAGTTAGTTTCTTCTTTCTTACTTCAACATCTGTTGATAACTTGTATTTGTAAATGCTTGTTTATTAAAGTTAGTTTCTCCTTTCTTACTTCGACATCTGTCGATAAGTTGTATTTGTAAAAGCTTGTTTATTAAAGTTTGTTTCTCTTTTAAACTCTACTTTGGTTTATTACCGTTGCATTTGTAAATGCTTACTTGTTAACATTCATTTCTCCATTAAACTCGGCCTTCGTTTATAACCTTGGTATTTGGAAATACTTGCTTGTTAAAGTTCGTTTTTCTTTTGACTTTGGTATCTTAAACAGGAACCTTGTAAACATAAGGTTTATTCATACATTAAACTCTGTAGCCTTGCCAAACCTCCACTGGAACGGTCTACTATCAAACTCCTCGAATAAACCTTGACAATATTTATAACGTTTTCTGTAAAATAGTCTTCAAGGGTAATTTTACCTCACAGGAGTTTCTGCTCTGAAGCGCGCTCTCTCTCCACACAGCTGATTCTTGTCAGACCTCAGTTGAAGTGCGAAGCTTCCAGCTGGTGAGCTCGTAACCTAGCAACCAACTGATTGCAAGACTAGAACTGTAACTAACCTTCAGGACTCACGACGGCCATCTTGAATCTTCTCTTCTTGATTCATCCTTTGAAATAAGCGCAAGATTACTCTGCAAACCTTCTTCCAGTTTGGGCTTTGCTGTCTCCACTGAGGATATTTCTTTGCTTTTCTCAAGCATTTCTTTGATTTGATTTGGCAAGTTTGTGTGGTCATGACAGTACTCTCCCTCAAGGAACAGTTCTCCAATTTAGGTTTGCTTGGGTAGGTTCTATGAAAGTTTCTCACTAATCTTGAAGCATGTACATACTTGTGTGGCTCCCAGGATCGTTCCTCTGGACCATAACCTTTCCAATCAATTAGATAACAAAGCTTGCCATTACGGATTTTGGAATCTAAGATTTGATTGACCTCATACTCTTCTGCAGAGCTAATCTGGATAGGACTTGGAGGGGAGTTTTGACGTAAATTTGGAGGACTGTTCTTTAATAAGGAGACTTGGAAAACAGGATGTATCTTTAGATGAGCTGGCAACTGCAATTTAACTGCCACTGGATTGATCATCTTGTCAACTTTAAATGGGCCTATAAATCGTGGCTGAAATTTGCGATTTCCTTTGAGACATAAATGACGAGTGGATAACCAAACTTTGGGGGTCATTCTGACCTCGGCGGTAAAAGACGCTTACCGCCGGTCAGAAGACCGCCATAACACCGCCGCGGCCGCGGTAAACCGCCACGGTCATTCTGACCCGCAACTGGCAAAGCGCCAAAAACCCGACATCCACAAAAGTCCGCCACACCAAAGCTCAGCGAAAAAATGGCGAAGACCAAACCTCCACCGTCACGCCAACAGAAATACGCCCATACCATTCCGACCCACAAATCCACGCGGCGCTCTTTCAAACGCGGTATTTCATTGGCGGTACACACCGCCGCTGTCAAAATACACACACACATAGAAAACTCAGCCACATTGGTCAGTTTGAAATACACACACCTGATACACATACTAACACCACTCCCACACACCCAACACAATATAAAACACACACCCACATCACCCACATGCCCCTACGACCCGAAATCATTGACGAAGGCTAGAGAGAGAGCACAGAATAGACAATCACACAACACAGAGGCACACAACACCATCACCCACACAGAAGCCACGCACCAAACACCACACACCACCACACGCACCACACTCATCACCACAAACGCCACCCCATACCTCAACCACACCACCCCATGGCACCCCAAAGACACCCCAGGTCAGTGACGCCGAACTCAGGGTCGTGGTGGAGGAAATAGTCCGTGTAGAGCCCCAGCTCTTCGAGGCACAGGTGCAGCACACCACAATTGCCAGGAAGATGGAGCTATGGCAAAGGATAGTGGACAGGGTTAACGCGGTGGGACAGCATCCCCGCAATCGGGACGACATCAGGAAGAGATGGAACGACCTACGGGGGAACATTGCGGTGCAGAAGACTGGCGGCGGACCCCCACCTACTCCCCCAGAATTTACCGCGTGGGAGGAGGAAGTCTTGCACATCCTGCATCCTGAGGGCCTCGCAGGAGTAGGCGGAGGAATGGACTCTGGTAAGGAAAATCTCCACTACTGCTTCCCACCCCCACCCCACCTGCATGCCAAATCATGCCCCCACCCTCCCCCCCTCCCCCATCACACCAACCCCTAGCAAAAGGCACACCATCATAACCCACCCATCCCAACACCAAGCCCTGCATGCGACCACAAAGCATGGACACCCATCACCAAAGCATGCCCACTGCACACACACATCACCCCCACAAGCCACACTCACAAAAGCCCCCACAAGGAAATGCCTGAACATGGGTACACGGACACCCACCCATCACACGAAATGCCACACACAGAAGCAATAACCATACCTTTATACCCCTGCAGGACCCGAACGCCACCACCCCGCCACGGAGGGTCCAGAGATGTCCATCCCACCCCCAGAAGAGGCCCCCAGCGATGACAGCAGCTCTGTCTCCCTGGAGCCAGACGACCAGCCCGGCCCATCGGGGACCTCTGGACAGTCGGTTCCCCACAGACAGCCACAGGCTACACCAGACCCAACCCCCTCTGGGAACACCAGCACAGCTCCCACCCAGCGGGCCCATGCCTCTGTCTCCAGGACACTTCAATCAGCGGTGTGTCCGCCACTACAGGGCACCCAGGTTGACCCACCACCCCAACAACAACAGGGACCTGGGGGCAGTGGTAGTGGGCACACCGTCAAGGGGACAGAGGCCCAGGAACACAGGGGAACTGGGAGGGCTGCTGTGCGACAGGGGGGGGACAGGCCCGGGGAACCGACTCTCCAAGAGGCCCTCTCCTCCATCATGGGAGCATACCACCGCTCCCAGGAGACGTTGGCGACGGTACTGGCCCGGTTCCAGGAGATCCAGGAACTGCAGGAGGAACGGTACATGGGGTTCAGGGAGGAACTGAGGAACATCGGTTCCGCAATGGGGACCATCGTCGTGGCCCTTACCCAGATCGTCACCACATTGCGGGACCATGTGGCACCCCAAAGGGCCCCTGTCACTAGCCCAGGCCAGGAACAGCCTACCACCTCCGCCGGCGCAAGTGGACAGGAGGCCCCCACACAACGACAGGCCACCAGATCCCCACCTCCTGCAGAAGAAGAACCACCCCGCAAGCGGAACCTGAGATCTCACAAGAAGACAGAGTAGGATTGCAAGACCCCCGCCAGCCTAAGATACCCCCTGATGTCATCCCACTGTCCCACATTGTCACCCTGTCCAACCTTGAACTGCCCCTGCTCCATCCTTCCCCAGGCATATGGACAATGCACCTGTGCGACTGAGAACTGGACTCTGCCATGGACATTACTCCACCCCCATCCATCACCGTTTTACAATCATGTACCTATATGTAGCACTTAAAATAAATCACTTATTCCACTTAAAAAAACAGGAGTCTGCTTGTATTCTCAACAAATGTATTACATATAACGGTGCAATAATGTCCAGTTACTTTGTGATGACAACATACCAATCTCAATAAGCTTTAGTCCATGGGCAAACAAAGCTGTTGTCAGGCAGTGGGTCATACAGCTCTGAAAAGGGAAGGGAAAGTCACAAATCAGTTAACAGGAACTGGGGGGAAACACAGACAGTGGAGACGCATGAGGCCTTAAGTAAATGTAAAATGGGGTGGCTGATTCTTACCTGGGTGCTACTGAAAGTATTGTTGTATGACTGTCTCCCTGCTGTCCGTGTCGTCCCCGTCGTCTTCCTCCTCTTCACTCTCCACAGGCTCCACAGCTGCTACAACACCACCATCTGGACCATCCTCCTGCAGAAAAGGCACCTGGCGTCGCAATGCAAGATTGTGAAGCATACAGCAGGCCACGATAATCTGGCACACCTTCTTTGGTGAGTACATGAGGGATCCCCCTGTCATATGCAGGCACCTAAACCTGGCCTTCAGGACCCCGAAGGTCCTTTCTATGATCCTCCTAGTGCGCCCATGGGCCTCATTGTACCGTTCCTCTGCCCTGGTCCGGGGATTCCTCACTGGGGTCAGTAGCCACGACAGGTTGGGGTAACCAGAGTCACCAATTAGCCACACACGGTGTCTCTGTAGCTGTTCCATCACATAAGGTATGCTGCTATTTCGCATGACATACGCATCATGCACTGACCCAGGGAACTTGGCATTTACATGGGAGATGTACTGGTCAGCCAAACAGACCACCTGGACATTCATTGAATGATAACATTTTCTGTTTCGGTACACCTGCTCACTTCCACTGGGGGGAACCAAAGCCACATGGGTCCCATCAATGGTACCAATGATGTTGGGGAATGTGTCCAAGGCCATAGAAATCACCCTTCACTGTAGCCAATTCGCCCACCTCAGGGAAAATAATGTAGCTCTGCATGTATTTCAACAGGGCAGACAACACTCTGGACAAAACCTTAGAAAACATAGGCTGAGACATCCCAGATGATATGGCCACTGTTGTCTGAAAAGACCCACTTGCCAAAAAATTGAGTACTGACAGCACCTGCACCAGAGGGGGAATCCCTGTGGGTTGGCGGATGGGGGACATCAGGTCTGGCTCCAGCTGGGCACATAGTTCATGTATGGTTGCTCTGTCAAGCCGGTATGTAAGTATGATATGTCGTTCTTCCATTATCGACAGGTCCACCAGCGGTCGGTACAGAGGAGGATTCATCCTTCTCCTTGCAAGTCCCAGCGGACGGTGCCTAGGAAGGACAACATGGAGCACAGAGTCAAGCAACCCACAGGTTCGTTCACACAGCTTGCACAGTACACGAATCGCTATGCATTGAATGGCTTGTATGAGTGGCAATGCAAGGCCTAGGCCTGTGTGACGCAGTAGAAATCATGCCATGTGGGCCCTTGAAATGGCAGCTGCCTGACCTGTGAAGTGTGACAGTGGGATGTGAGGTCACTGCGCTGGCGTGGCACACCATGGCGGTAGGCGGTCGAAGACCGCAGCGCAAAGCAGCATTGGTTAACATTGAACCCTTTGGGTCTCAGGAGCCAATGACGATGTGCGCCGGCGGTCGCAGACCGCACCGCCGCGGGCGTGACCGCCATTTTCTTTCTGATTAATCACTCGAGACCTGATCATCCACAGGAGAGGACCTATACTGCAAGTGCTGCTGTGACCTCGGTCTGGGAGATACAATGGCTGCTGCGACTGGGGAAAGGGCCCCTGCCTTCACTTCCGAAGAATTGGAGAAACTTGTTGATGGGGTCCTCCCCCAGTATGCGCTACTCTACGGTCCTCCAGACCAACAGGTTAGTACACAGGGTGCACGTTGAATGGGCTATGCCTGTGTTGAGTGGGGTGTATGTAAGATGGTGGGGAGGGGAGCGAATGAGGAGTGTAACGCACGAAAGATGAGAGCATGTGCCACATGGCAAGGTTGGGGAGGCCACTCACATTGACCAGGCAGAAAACTGATGCGATTTCCTTTACCACCCTGTACATGTCATATAGGTCACCGCCCATCAGAAGCTCGACATTTGGCGTGCCATCGCCAAGGACGTCCGGGCCCTGGGGGTCCACAACAGATGGGGCACCCACTGCCGAAAGAGGTGGGAGGACATCCGCCGCGGGACCAGAAAGACCGCCGAGTCTCTGCTGGGGATGGCCTCCCAACGTAGGAGGGGTGCCAGCCGCCAATTGACCCCCCTGATGTCCCGGATCCTGGCGGTGGCCTACCCCGATTTGGATGGGCGCGTGAGGACATCACAGCAGACACAAGGGGGTGAGTATCAGCACATTCTGCTATCTTTGCGCGCAGTGAAGGTGTCTGGGTGGGGGAGGAGGGCTGTGGCTATCTCCAGGCCAGGGCGCATTCTGTAGGTTAGGCCCCTCCGTCAGACACGGCCCTTTGCCCCCGCCCCCCACCTCTGTAGGGTGCCAAGTACAGCTATCCATGGTCCGGACTCACCCATGTGTGCATTTGTCGTCCATAGACCTGTAGGCCTAGTCACAATAACTGAGTAGTGTACCCCCATTGCGCGGCCTAGTTCAGGGGGCTTCTGTGTCTGTCCTCTCCGACAACGGTGTTGCCAATGCATGCACTCAACCTGTCTTCATTTCTCCCCCCCATCTTCTTTGTCTTCCTGTTCATGTGTGCATTAGCATCATCAGGCGGAGGAGAAGTGGCATCGGCGCACGAGGGAGCTGCATCTCACATGGCCCCGGAGGGCCATACAACAGACTCCGAGTACACCAGTTAGACGGAGGGGGAGTGGAGCTCCACAACGGGGACCCGTGGAGACGTCAGCAACACCGACACGTCCTCGGAAGGGAGCTCCCTAGCGGTGGCGGCAACATCCGTGCCCACCGCAACAACAGGTACAGCCGCCACCCAGCGCACCAGCCCCGCCCTCCCAGCAGCCCCTCAGCCTTCGCTCCGTGCCCGCTCGCCCAGGAAGGCGGGCATCTCCTTTGCTCCAGCCACCTCAGGCCCTGCCCCAGTTACCCCTGCTGCCCTCAGTGAGGAGGTCATTGACCGCCTCAGGACACTCATTGTTGGGCAGTCTGCCCTTTTGAATGCCATCCAGGGTGTAGAAAGGGAGGTGCATCGGAGCAATGCATACCTGGAGGGCATTCATTCGGGTCAGGCTGCCCATCAGCGATCGTTCAACGCTCTGGCCTCAGCACTGACGGCAGCCATTGTCCCTGTCTCCAGCCTCCCTCTTCTGACTCCCTCCACCCAGTCCCAGTCTCCTGTTCCTCTGCCTATCCCATCCACACCATCAGACCAGCCTGCACACACCTCTACACTCAAGGGCAGCTCATCCAGACATAAGCACCACAGATCACACAAGCATTCACACAAGCAACATCCAGATGCAGACATGCCAACAGTCACTACCACCTCTGTGTCCCCCACCTCCTCATCTCCCTCCTCCCTCCCTGTGACGTCTCCACTCACATCTGCTTGCACACCACCATCAGCCAGTACTTCCATCACCAGCACACCCTCCATTACAGTCCGCACACGTGCAGTCACCACCCCCACTGCCATTTACACGTCCCCTGTGTCCTCTCCCAGTGTGTCTGTCATCCCCTCTTCCAAAGCACACAAACGCAGGCAGCCACCCACTCAACAGCCATCCACCTCACGACAGCCTCCGTCACAAGCACCTGCACCCAAAGACAGCACACTTGACTCTCCTACAACCACATCCTCCACTCCCAAACCCACTACACCTACCCGTCCCTGTCCTTCCCAAGTCCTTTTCCTTTCCAACCTTGAGCTCGTTCCAATCACTGACCCACCCCCTCCTTCTGGTAAGAGTAAAAAAAGCACCTCAGCCACCACCAGCCCTGCATCTACTGTGACCAAAGTGCAGGGCTATTGGAGTCCTCCAGATCCTAGGGCAGGGCCATCGGCCAACAGCAAGGGGACAGCCAGCCCACCCCCTGGGAAGAGGACAAAAAAGAAAAAGGCCCGGCGCGACAAGACTGAGACAGCTGCCACCAAGGACAGTAGGCTTGCCCCGTCACCTGCCACATCATCCAAGGGAGGCAAGGGCCACAGAGCTTCAGCGAAGGAGGGCAAGGGCAGCAGGGCGGAAAAGTCAGGCAGCAGGCGAGCTGCCCAGGAGGGCCCCACCAGCCCCATTACGGGTGTGACGGACGACACCCACGGGCCCAGGACTCCATCACAGGAGGGCGCCGCGACCGCAAGTTCGGATGGTAAATGAGCGGGAAGTCTTGCCCAGGTCTGGCTCCCTAGACACACAGGACAAGCACCGCTGAACAGGGCCCCGCTGGGAGGAGCACCGCTGAACAGGGCCCCGCCGGGAGGAGCACCGTGGAACAGGGCCCCGCCGGGAGGAGCACCGCTGAACAGGGCCCCGCCGGGACAAGAACCGCTGAACAGGGCCCCGCCGGGAGGAGCACCGCTGAACAGGGCCCCGCCGGGAGGAGCACCGCGGAACAGGGCCCCGCCGGGACAAGAACCGCTGAACAGGGCCCCGCCGGGACAAGAACCGCTGAACGGGCCCCGCCGGGACAAGAACCGCTGAACAGGGGCCCTTCCTGTCAAGCACCGCTCCACTGGGCCCCGCCATCTCAAGCACCGCTCCGCTGGGCCCTTCATGTCAAGCACCGCTCCGCTGGGCCCCGCCGTCTCAAGCACCGCTCCGCTCGGCCCTTCCTGTCAAGCACCGCTCCGCTGGGCCCCGCCGTCTCAAGCACCGCTCCGCTGGGCCCTTCATCTCAAGCACCGCTGCGCTGGGCCCTTCCTGTCAAGCACCGCTCCGCTGGGCCCCGCCGTCTCAAGCACCGCTCCGCTGGGCCCTTCATCTCAAGCACCGCTCAGCTGGGCCCTTCCTGTCAAGCACCGCTCCGGTGGGCCCTTCCTGTCAAGCACCGCTCCGCTGGGCCCCGCCGTCTCAAGCACCGCTCCGCTGGGCCCTTCCTGTCAAGCACCGCTCTGCTGGGCCCCGCCGTCTCAAGCACCGCTCCGCTGGGCCCTTCCTGTCAAGCACCGCTCCGCTGGGCCCCGCCGTCTCAAGCACCGCTCCGCTGGGCCCTTCCTGTCAAGCACCGCTCCGCTGGGCCCCGCCATCTCAAGCACCGCTCCGCTGGGCCCTTCCTGTGAAGCACCGCTCCGCTGGGCCCTTCATCTCAAGCCCCGCTGGCCAATTGACAGTGCCGGTTCTGTGTCGAGCAGGGCTTCAGGAAGCACTCTGGGCACCATGCCTCCTCCATTAACAGTGGAGTCGGTAATCCATCTGATGGACTGTGGCTTTGCACTCCCCAGGATGGTACAGTGGGCAAGCCACCCACTGTAGGGACTTGTGAGACTGTGGCTTTGCACTCCCCAGGATGGTACAGTGGGCAAGCCACCCACTGTAGGGACTTGTGAGACTGTGGCTTTGCACTCCCCAGGATGGTACAGTGGGCAAGCCACCCACTGTAGGGACTTGTGAGTCTGTGGCTTTGCCCTCCCCAGGATGGGAGAGTGGGCATTGAGGCCCCTCGTGGATCTGGCGTCGTGGACTCATGTGGCTGAGGTGCCCCTCCTTCCCTTCCCTGTCACGCCGCGGCCGCCGCGGCTCCTACGGCAGCCGCGGCCGCAGGCTCGAGTCGCCGCAGCGAGGCATTCCCTTCATGCCGCGGTCTGTGTGCAAGCCTCGGGGGAAGCCGCGGCTTGCGTACAGATCGCGGGGAAAGCCGCGAGTTCGTTCAGGGGTCGCGGCACTCGCCGCGCCCCCTTCTTTTGTCTCTATTGGAAAGACAAATGCGGCGGGAGAAAGACCTCGAGTTAGGTCTTGATCCTGTCGCGCACAGCGCATTAATGCGCTTTACATTTCTTACAGCATGTACTTTGGGCACTTACCAATGTCTCCAGGCAAAAGCCGAACCCTTGCACATGGTGGTGTTTTTATGCCTGCCTTTTCCTTTCCCAGCATGCTGCTCACTTCCTCTCTTCCCAGCATGCATTGTTTTTCTTTGTTTGGACGCATGTACCTGATTCACTATTATACTCTTTTCCCCAATCCAAGATGGTGGTGTTTCTACTTCCTGTTTCCTACTTCCTGCCTAGAGGTATATAAGGGGAATTCAGCTGCTTGTTCATTGCGTTGCAACACTCCTTGGTGGTAGTCACGCTCTGACTGGTTTCTTCCTGCGAATCCAGTATTTTCCTGACCTGTCTTCGTTTCCAGTCTTCCTGCACTCCGGATCTTCATCTCTAACGCCTTGGTGTCCTCCTTTTGTTTCAGGGAGTTCCCGTTGGAGGTTTTTTACCCTACTGGGGTTTTTCCTCTGGGACTCATTCTGGAGGGCACGGACTGTAGTGGCTTGCTATTGTCAAACAGCACCGTGGCTACCGGAAGGGGTCGCCCCTACCTCGGCCAGAGCAGAACCTCCCGGAACCGGGGTCGTTCCCCAACTCTTCTCAACTTCGACGGTAAGCCCATTGAAAACCGTGACAGATTGCAACGCCCACAAATCCAGTTGCAGTCCGGAACCATGGATAATCCAGTGGCAAATACGGAACCTACGAGCCAGACCCTACTTATGACGATACAACAACAGGCTCAAGAACTCCAACAGCTACGTACTGAAAATGCCGTCTATCGACAAGCCTTTGCATCCAGGACCACAGATGTACCCTCAGTAGCTGCCACTACACCCCGTTTCTCCGGGGATCCTAACAGATTAAAAGAATTCCTGGATGCCTTAACGGTTTATTTTGCCTTTCGCCCCTCGCAATTCGTTCAAGACAAGACCAAGGTGGGGTATTTGATTAGCGCCTTATCGGGGCCAGCATTGGCTTGGGCCACTCCTTTAGTGACAAGAAATGATCCTTGCCTATCTAATTATTCCACCTTTATCACTGCTTTTAAACAGATGTTTGAACGCCCTGGACTCGAGGCATCTGCAGAAGAAGCTCTTTGCGAAATCCAACAAGGGAATCAAGATGTATTACAATACATCACCCGTTTCAGACAATTAGCAGCAGAAACATCCTGGGTGGAACGTACTTTGGTGACACTGTTCCGTAGAGGACTCAGAGAGGACATTAAGGACGAATTGGTGCACTCTGCTAGAATAGAGAACCTTAAAGGATTGATGGATCAGACTCTGACGATAGAATATCGGTTGAACGAATGAAGAATGGAGAAAAAGAAGAGTCGTTTGCCATCTCACTCAGTGACGTCTTGCACCTTCTCTCATCGTACCGAGGAAGTCCGTCCTGAACCTAAGGGGAATACCGAGGAAGAGCCAATGCAAATTGACACGGCTCGAGGACCTTTATCAGCTAGTGAAAGAGAACATAGACGAAGAAAGGGGCTTTGTCTATATTGTGGTACAGCTGGTCACCTCATTCGCACCTGCCCCATTCGTCCAACCAAACCCTTGGGAAACGCCAACTCCCGTCCTCAGTGAGAAGGGTGAGGACGGGATATCGTGAAATACCTTCCATTTGTTCTTCCAGGGAGGAAGGAACTGCTCTTTTTCTTTTACCAGTTATCCTTCATTTAACTGATGGCCGGGAAGAAAGAACCTTGGCCTTATTGGACTGCGGAGCCAGTGGCATCTATTTAGATGAAGCCTGGGCCAAGAAACGACAGATAGCACAAATACCTAAGGAAGTACCAGAACAGGTACACACAGTGGATGGATCACTCTTGGCCTCAGGACCCGTACAATATGCCACCCCTACCTTCTGTCTACAGTTTGGGAAACACCAAGAAAATCTTTCGTTTGATTTAATTTCATCACCACACCACGTCATGATCCTGGGAATTCCATGGCTCACACGGCACAACCCTTATATCAACTGGGAAACAAGAACTATTTCCTTATCCTCTCACTTTTGCCAACACCACTGCTATCCCACAGGGGATTATTGGTCCCCAAAAAGTCTCTTAGCAGCACCCCCTAAGGTGGGATGCTCTATTAACGTCCTACAGGGAGTTCCCAGGCATTATCAGGAATATGCTGATGTATTCCAGAAGCCAGAAAAACCTGAACTGCCACCCCATAGAGAATACGATTGCGCCATCCCTTTAGAACCAGATACAGTGGTTCCTTTCGGGCGAATGTACTCTCTCACAGAACCGGAGAAGCAGATTCTTAAAGAATACCTTGATGAGAACCTACAAAGCGGGTTGATTACTCCCTCTTCTTCACCTGCGGGGGCTCCTCTCTTCTTTGTGCCTAAGAAAACTAAAGATTTGCGTCCCTGTATTGATTTCAGAGGATTAAACAAGATCACTATTAAAGATCGGTACCCGCTACCCCTCATAAAGGACATCCTAGAAGCAGTCAGAGGGGCAAAGAGATTCACCAAACTGGATCTTCGAGGAGCCTACCATCTTCTAAGAATTAAAGAGGGTGATGAGTGGAAAACCGCTTTTAGAACACCCTTTGGTCACTATGAATATAGAGTAATGCCATTCGGACTCACCAATGCCCTTTCCTTTTTTCAAAGGTTCATGGATTCTATCTTTTCTGATCTTTTGCAACAAACAGTAGTGGTGTATCTCGACGACATTTTAATCTTTTCTGTGCATCCAGAGGAACACTCTAAGCATGTTCGCCAAGTATTAGAGAGACTCCGACAACACCATTTATTCTGTAAACCTGAAAAGTGCGAGTTTGATCAGTCGGAAGTAAAATACTTGGGGTATTGCATAAACCAAACTGGAGTAGCCATGGATTCAGACAAGGTGCAAGCTATATTGAATTGGCCATCTCCTTCTTCCATCAAGGAGACTCAGTGTTTTTTGGGATTAGCCAACTTCTACCGCCAATTAATAGCAGACTTTGCCCAGAGAACCAGCTGCATTACTCAAACCCTTAAAAAAGAACATCTAAAGAAAGGCTTTTGTTGGACACAAGACGCAGAGTCGGCCTTTCAGGATTTAAAGAAAGCCTTTATTCAAGCCCCTATTCTACGACACCCAGACACCAGCAAACAGTTCATTGTTGTCGCAGACGCCTCAGAAAGAGCCATTGGGGCTGCCTTATTGCAAAGACAAGACGATGATGATTTAGAACACCCTGTATTCTACCTGTCGCACATTTTATCCGATTCGGAGCGGAACTATTCCGTGTTAGAACGTGAATTACTCGCCTTAAAAACCGCTTGCACAGAATGGAGACACTTTTTGATGGGCTCAAAAGAACCTTTTGAAGCCCGGACAGACCACAGAAATCTACAGTGCTTAAGAAACTTTCAGTGTCAAAATAGCCGACAGGCTCGATGGGCTTTCTTTTTCAGCCAATCTGACTTCTATATCACTTACATCCCTGGTTCTCAGAACATCCTGGCGGATGCCTTGTCCCGACGTTACCCTGAGTGTAACAATTCTACTGTACAGAACCTATTTGACGATAATAAGATCATTGGGGTGGTACAGACTTTTTTAGACCAAGTCAAGTCCGAATATGCCAGTCTAGAAGAGACAGAGCTGAATAAGTTGCGTCCGCAACTGCATATAGATCAAGGCTATTATTATCATGATAAGGCCCTATTCTTACCCACTAAAATAGTACAGACTGAAGCCTTACGTATGTGCCATGATTCCCCTATCGCGGGTCATCGAGGAATGAGAGCTACTCAAGAACTTCTGCTTCGCTCCTTCTGGTGGCCAACACTCAAGACAGATATTGAGGAATATGTATCATCTTGTCCTATATGTGCTCAAGCCAAGACACCCCGTACCAAACCAGTATGATTACTCCACCCACTACCAGTTCCCCCAGGCCCATGGCACACTATCTCCACAGATTTCATGTGCGCATTACCCTCTTCAATGGGAAATCACGTAATAATGGTAACCGTAGACTCCTTCACCAAAATGGCTCACTTCACAGCCTTAAGAAAGTTACCAACGGCAAAAGAATTGGGTCAAATCTTTACACAAGAGATCTTTCGGCTTCATGGATTACCTCAGGTCATTATATCGGATAGGGGTCCTCAATACATCTCCCGATTCTGGAATCAATTCTGTAAGACATTGGGAATCAAAGTGGCCTTATCATCTGGGTTCCACCCTCCAACCAATGGACAGATGCAACGACTCAATCAAGGTCTCGAACAATACTTACGTAGCTTCTGCAATGCTACGCAGAGTAATTGGGCTACCTATTTACCGCTTGCAGAATTCTCCTATAACAACTCCATACACAGCGCCTCGAAGGTCTCTCCCTTCTATGGCTCCTACGGTTTCCATCCCAAGGCCTTTCCATCTCCCCTGAGAGAGAATTCCAATCTTCCTGCCATCTCCTCCTATGTCCGACAGCTACGAGGCATCCAACGTGTTATTCAGTCCAACCTTGTGGCCACTAAGTCCTGCATGAAAAGGATAGCGGATAGGAGACGCTGTGCGGCTCCTCAATATCAGGTCCAGGATAAAGTCTGGCTCTCCTCTAGATTCCTACCTCTCCGACTCACTCAGAACAAATTCAAACCCCGCTTTTATGGTCCCTTCCTAATTCTCAAAAAGATTAACCCAGTGTCTGTGCGTCTTCGCCTGCCTCGGACGTGGAAGATTCACCCTGTATTCCATGTCTCTCAACTTAAACCTTACCTTCCTGATCCTTTTCACAGACAATTTTCCTGTCCCCCTCCTCTGTTGGTTGATAATGTGCCCGAGTACGAGGTCGAGGAAATCTGTGACTCTCGGCTTTTCCATGGGCGCCTCCAGTATCTTATTCATTGGAAAGGTTACCCTATGAGTGAGTGTTCCTGGGAGGATGCCCCTTCAGTTCATGCCCCTCTTTTGGTCCGTCGCTTTTTTCGACTCTTCCCTCACAAACCTGGGCCTCGGGGGGGGCATACTGTCATGCCGCGGCCGCCGCGGCTCCTACGGCAGCCGCGGCTGCGGGCTCGAGTCACCGCAGCGCGGCATTCCCTTCATGCCGCGGTCTGTGTGCAAGCCTCGGGGGAAGCCGCGGCTTGCGTACAGACCGCGGGGAAAGCCGCGAGTTCGTTCAGGGGTCGCGGCACTCGCCGTGCCCCCTTCTTTTGTCTCTATTGGAAAGACAAACGCGGCGGGAGAAAGACCTCGAGTTAGGTCTTGATCCTGTCGAGCACAGCGCATTAATGCGCTTTACATTTCTTACAGCATGTACTTTGGGCACTTACCAATGTCTCCAGGCAAAAGCCGAACCCTTGCACATGGTGGTGTTTTTATGCCTGCCTTTTCCTTTCCCAGCATGCTGCTCACTTCCTCTCTTCCCAGCATGCATTGTTTTTCTTTGTTTGGACGCATGTACCTGATTCACTATTATACTCTTTTCCCCAATCCAAGATGGTGGTGTTTCTACTTCCTGTTTCCTACTTCCTGCCTAGAGGTATATAAGGGGAATTCAGCTGCTTGTTCATTGCGTTGCAACACTCCTTGGTGGTAGTCACGCTCTGACTGGTTTCTTCCTGCGAATCCAGTATTTTCCTGACCTGTCTTCGTTTCCAGTCTTCCTGCACTCCGGATCTTCATCTCTAACGCCTTGGTGTCCTCCTTTTGTTTCAGGGAGTTCCCGTTGGAGGTTTTTTACCCTACTGGGATTTTTCCTCTGGGACTCCTTCTGGAGGGCACGGAATGTAGTGGCTTGCTATTGTCAAACAGCACCGTGGCTACAGGAAGGGTTCGCCCCTACCTCGGCCAGAGCAGAACCTGCCGGAACCGGGGTCGTTCCCCAACTCTTCTCAACTTCGACAGTAAGCCCATTGAAAACCGTGACATTCCCCCTGAGGTGCCTGTAGTTTTATCATCTGATGCCCCTGCAGTGTTCTCTCCAATGGTATCTGGTCTCCTGTGTGGGCTTTGCCCATGTGTTGGTGCACATTGGCCCTCGGACTATGGAACTTTGACGGAATGTGCAGGACTTTTTGCCTATGTATATATTGTTGAATATGTTCATTCCTTATTTTTGTATCTTTTATATGGCATATTTCCCATACCTTCAATGGAGCTATTTATACATATATTTTATAGATCATTTTAATTGTGTCTTTGCATTATTCCGGGGGGTTTGTGTGGTGTCACTCTGACTTGTTGCTCGGCATTGGGGTGTAGGTATTTGTGGTGGGGGGGTGGGTGTATGGCGCATGTGTGTGCCCGTAAGCTTTCCTCCTCCCCCCTTGCCTGTGTCGTAGGTGCAGTACTCACCGTTGTCGTCTGCGCCGGCGTTCGTACTCCTGGTAGATGAGCAGGTAGACAATAGCTGGTAGGATGTGTAATTCGGGTTCCATGCTGTCCTCCTTCCTCGTGGAGTGTGTATAGGTGAGCGTTTTCCCGTTCGTAGTCTGTTTCTGCCGTGTTTTTATGGGCGGGGCTCCCGCCCCGGAAAAGGTGGCGGATTGCTGGGTTGTGATAGGGTGGGCGGTACATTGTCTGCCGCCTGCCTGTTGGCGGTGACCACCGCGCTGTTTGTCTGTCCCGCCGTGGCGGTCGGAGTGTTAAAGTAGCGGGCTGTGTTGGCGGTTCCCGCCAGGGTCAGAATTCCTTTTCTTTGACCGCCTGCCTGTTGGCGGGTTGGCCGCCGCTTTATCACCGACCGCCAGGGTTGGAATGACCCCCTTTGTCTCCTTTCGAATAAATGGGGCTCTCTCTTCTTTTTCTATCAGCCTAAGTCTTATATGAATCTTTTGCTTGAATTATGTTTTTTCTATCCCTAACTAACGTGGTCTGCAAATCCCTCACCATCTCTTCTACTGCAGGCACTGAATCATCTTCTTTACCCAACATTACCTTAGGGTGTCTACCATGGTTCAGATAAAAGGGGGTGAACCCAGTGGTGGAATGAACAGCATTATTGTAAGCAAATTCAGCTGCCCACATCAACTCGGGCCATTCCTTCTCTTGATCAAATTAATTGAGTCTTAAATACTGTTCTAACTCTTGATTCACTCTCTCTGTTTGCCCATCGGTTTCAGGATGGTAACTGGTAGAGTAACGAGAATCAATTCCTAATCTTTTACTAAAGGCCTTCCAAAAGCGAGAAACAAATTGGGACTCCCTGTCTGAAACTAGAATTTTTGGGATACCATGGGCGCGTACTATGTGTTGTGTAAACAACTGTGCAACCTGTGGGGCTCGAGGTATTTCTTCCAAAGGAATTAAATGCGCCATTTTAGTGAAAACTAGGATAGTGTTAAAACCTTGGCTACTAGGGAGGTCCACTATAACATCCATAGTAACAGTATGCCAGGCATGGGGTGGAGTGGGCAAAGGTCTTAACAGACCTTGTGAAGCTGTTCTATTTGATTTCCTTCTTTGACATGTGTCACAAGTTGACACATATTGTCTTATCTGAGTTTTCATTTTTGGCCACCAAAATTCTCGTTGTATCAGATTTTGAGTTTTTTGAATTCCTTTCTGTCCAGCCAATTGATCATCTTGATAAGCCTGAAGAATTTTTTCTTGCAGCTCCACAGTCGGAACATACAGTGCACCTTTAAAGTATTGCAAACCATTTTTGATTTCTCTTCCTTGGCCTTCTTTGGACCACTTCAGCATTCCTTCGAATGTTAAGTTTTCTTGAATTTCTTTGGTTAAATCTTCATACAATATGGCAGATATGAACCTCTCTTGTGGAATAATCAATTCTTTTTCTGGGGGCTCTTTAACTGCACCGGTATCAATTTGAGATAGAGCATCTGCCTTCCCATTTACTTTTCCTGGTCTGAAAGTGATAACAAAATCAAAGTCTGCAAAATATATGGACCAACGCAGTTTCCTAGCTGTTAGAGTTCGAGCTGATTTTAAAAACTGTAAATTTCGGTGGTCCGTGTAAACGGTCACTTTATGCTTAGCTCCCAAAATGTAATGCCTCCACTCACAAAAAGTTTCTTTGACTGCCAATAGCTCCTTATCCGCAATTGAATAATTTATCTCTGGTGGTGTTAATTTTCGAAAGAAATAGGCCACTGGATGTAATTGACCTGTATCTTTATGACGCTGGGAAAGGATACCTCCTATGGCAGCATCTGAAGCATCTGCCTCCACATAATATGGTTCATCCGGATTGGGGTGGAGCAAGATTGGAGCTGAGACGAAGGAATTCTTCAAAAAATTTAAAGCATTTTCAGCTTCTTTTGTCCACTCAAACTTCACTCCTTTCTTCAACTATCGAGTAACGGATGTAACTGTTTGAGAAAAATTGGATATGAATCTTCGATAAAAATTTGCGAACCCCAAGAAACTCTGGATCTCTTTGACATTGCAAGGAGAAGGCCAATGTTGCACTGTCTTTATCTTGGTAGGATCCATACCAACTCCTTCTGGTGACAAAATGAATCCTAAGAACTCAACTCGTTCCACATGAAATGCACACTTCTCCAATTTTACATAGAGTTGGTTTTCTTGCAACTTTGTGAGGATAGATCGAACATGGGAAATGTGCTCCTGTAGATTGTCGGAAAAGATTAAAATGTCATCTATATAAACCACGGCAATCCGGTCGAGGAATTCTCGTACTATATCATTAACGAAATGCTGGAAAGCAGCGGGAGCATTGCATAACCCATAAGGCATCACTTGATATTCAAATAATCCGTATCGAGTCCGAAAAGCGGTTTTCCATTCATCCCCTGAAGCCACTCGTATCAAATGATATGCTCCTCGCAGGTCCAATTTGGTGTAGATTCTAGCATTCTTTACTTGATCTAATAAAACTGACACTAAAGGCAGTGGGTATCGATTCTTGATGGTAAACTGATTGAGGGCTCGATAATCAATGCAAGTTCGAAGACCCCCATCCTTCTTTGGTATGAAAAATAGTGGGGATGACACTGGGGATTCAGAAGGACGAATAAAACCATTAGCAAGATATTGATCCAAATACTCCTTTAAATGTTGGTTCTCTGCTTCGGTCAATGCGTATATTCTGCTACATGACAATATCGCACCTGTCTCCAGTTCAATTTTGCAGTCGTAGGGTCGATGTGGCGGCAATTTCTCAGCCTCCTTTTCATCAAAAACGGCGACTAAATGCTCATATTCTTTTGGGATTTCTGTTGGTTTTAGTGCACAGATCATTGAAGAGTGTGATGATAAACAGGCCGCTTGGGACTTGGTGGACACTTCCACTCCATCATGAAAGCAATTCTCTTTGCAGTAAGAGGAATTCATCTTGATCGTTCTCTTGCTCCAATCAATTTGTGGATTATGTTCTGCAAGCCAGGGCAGTCCCAAAATGAGTTGAAATTGTGGAGCATCTATCAAATTAAAGATTTTCTGCTCCTGATGCCCACCAAAACCTTGCATCTGAATTGGTTCGGTCTCATGGGAAATGGGTCCTGAAGAAAGATTGGTTCCATCCACAGCTCTTACTACTACCAAAGTAGATTTCTTGATAAATTGAATACCCATTTTACGAGCGTATTTGATATCACAGAAGTTGCCCATAGCTCCAGTGTCTATCATAACTGAGATCCCTTGAATTTCCTTCTCAAGGGTCTTAACTGATACTGTTTGTACCAAATGTGGCGCTGCGGTTTGTAAGGTATTTGCCACTTGTTGATCTAAAGGAGTTGTTTTGGGTTCTGCTTTCATCAGGGCAACTCCCTCTACTGATGAAGCTGGCCTTTTCCCGACTGAAGAGCTTTGGGTTTCTTGGGACAGTTTTTAACAAAATGCCCAGTTGCACCACAATATAAATATAGTTGATTCACTTTTCTTTTCTCTTTTTCTTCCTTAGATAAAGGACCTCGGATGGAACCAATTTGCATTGGTTCTTCTATCGTTATCCCTTCTCCGGCTCTCGTATGATCATTTCTTACATGATCACTTCTTCGGGGAAATGGTCGATATTCTCTTCTCTTTTCTGCTCTTCGTTCGGTTAACCGTTGGTCAATCTGTAACACAAGATCAATTAACTCTGAGATTTCGGTGGGTCTATTTGGAACTTGTGCTAAGGCATCTTTCAATTCATCTCTCAGTCCACGATAAAATATGGCTGCTCTTTTTGACTCCGGCCAGGCAGTCTCTACAATGAGTTTATTGAAATGAGCCAGATAGGCTACTAGATCTTTATTACCTTGCCTGATTTCCAATAGTTCATTGTCAGTGGCTTGAGCTGCAGTTCGCCGATCAAATATTCTTAAGAATTCTTCCTTGAAATTTGGGAAATTATATAAAACAGGATCATTTCTGGAAATTATTGGCATGGACCATGCGGCCGCATCACTTGTCAGATAAGACAATATAAATGCCACTTTCGACTGGTCTTCGGAAAAAATGACTGGTCTACATAAAAAATGCAATGAGCATTGTGTCAGAAAAATCTGCGCCTTATTTGGATCCCCACCGAAGCGCTCGGGTTCAGCCAAAGGAATAATAGGAGAAACCGCATGAATTACTTGAGTGGATATACCTGCAGACTGTGAAGGGCTAGGGATTTGTGAAAACACAGATTCATTTGATTTAGCGGTGTTCCCTAACTCATTTATTCGCTGTTTTATTTGGACTGTTTCTTCTATGGTGTTATTTGATTGTTTCTGTAACCCTTCCAAAACGGTGGCTAATGCTTTTATATCAATTCCTTCTGCCATTCTGCTCAGGAGGAAATCTGTTTTTTCCCTAAAATTAGGGTGAAGGCACTTCAATCTGTCAGGATACTTCAATTCGATTTCCTCAGAAGCAGAAGATAACTCCTCAGTCCCGACCCGAGCTACTCACAACGAATTTTAATCCTTTGTGCTGAGTACCCCGGAGGGGGAAAGGGGAATGGGATTGTAGAGAGACTGCCACAGAGATGATGAACGTCAGTATTCAGTCTGCCTCTTCACGTCTAAGATTGGATGCAGCACCTGCAAGAGTCACAGTCGCAATTACTAGGGACATAAAACATCAGTTTTACACTTTCTACTCTTAACACTTAATTCTCTTTAATTCTATTATTTCTTCACTCACCCTGAGTTCTCTGTAGCCTTGCTTCTCTCTATGAATGAAAAGCTCTTCTTAAAAATGCTTCTTACTGATTCTGGAAGAACTTCTCAACCTGTGTTAGAGATTGGTTTTATGTTGCTATATATATATATATATATATATATATATATATAGTTGGTGATAGTGCGTTCTCCAAATCAGCTGATGTTAGTTGGTTTCTACTTTACATTAGAGAGTTCAATTACGTTTATTGCATTGGTAATTCTTGCTTGTGAAAGTTTGTTTCTCCTGTCTTATTTTGACTTCTGTCAATACTTGTATTTGTAAATGCTTGTTTCTTAAAGTTTGTTTCTTCTTTCTTACTTCGACATTTGTTGATAACTTGTAATTGTAAATGCTTGTTTATTAAAGTTAGTTTCTCCTTTCTTACTTCGACATCTGTCGATAACTTGTATTTGTAAATGCTTGTTTATTAAAGTTTGTTTCTCTTTTAAACTCTACTTTGGTTTATTACCGTTGCATTTGTAAATGCTTACTTGTTAACATTCATTTCTCCGTTAAACTCGGCCTTCGTTTATAACCTTGGTATTTGTAAATACTTGCTTGTTAAAGTTCATTTTTCTTTTGACTTTGGTATCTTAAACCGGAACCTTGTAAACATAAGGTTTATTCATACATTAAACTCTGTAGCCTTGCCAAACCTCCACTGGAACTGTCTACTATCAAACTCCTCGAATAAACCTTGACAATATTTATAACGTTTTCTGTAAAATAGTCTTCAAGGGTAATTTTACCTCACAGGAGTTTCTGCTCTGAAGCGCGCTCTCTCTCCACACAGCTGATTCTTGTCAGAAGCTTCCACCTGGTGAGCTCGTAACCTAGCAACCAACCGATTGCAAGACTAGAACTGTAACTAACCTTCAGGACTCACGACGGCCATCTTGAATCTTCTCTTCTTGATTCTTCCTTTGAAATAAGCGCAGGATTACTCTGCAAACCTTCTTCCAGTTTGGGCTTTGCTGTCTCCACTGAGGATATCTCTTTGCTTTTCTCAAGCATTTCTTTGATTTGATTTGGCAAGTTTGTGTGGTCATGACAAGTCTGTGCAACAGTAGGGAAAACGTTGAACTGTGGAGAGGTAACATTTATTATTCCCACTTGCTTCTGTGCAACAGTAGGGAAAGCGTTGGACTTATGAGGTGGAAAATGTACTATTCCCACTCAATCAGTGCAACAGAATGAAAAACATTGGACTCATGAGGGGACAAATTTACTATTCCCACTCCAGTCTGTGCAACAGTAGGGAAAGCGGTGGGCTCAGGAGGGATTAAATTAACTATTCCCACTCCAATCGCTGGAATAGTATGAAAAGTACTTCACTTCATAATGCATACCTTATTGTGCTACAAGTATTAATTTCATAATAATATAATACTATTAACATAAAATTAAATATATACACAAGTAAACAATTAAAATAACTGAGAATTGTTTAACTAATTGATATAAGAACAATTGTTATTCAATAACTATTTCATTAAATTCCTACACTATAGTTACATGTTAAACTTATATCTAGATTCAAAAGTATATTTACACAATTTACATAATTAATTAACATTTAATTAATTATAAATAACTCATTTATAATGAATACATTTTTATTTAATTAACTTCCTAACCTAGACCCCTACAAATACAGCAACAAACACCTAAAGTGTACATTGCAAAATTATAATAATTACAAAATGTACATATTGACTTACCAATTACCTAATCAATTATGTATGAATAATTACTAGTCAATAAGTTATGTTTTAATTAACTTCCTAGCCTACACCCCTACAAACCCAACAACCTGCACCTAAAATATAACTTTAACAAATATTATTACACAATCTAAAATACTTAATAATGAAATAAATAATTAATATGAATTACAAACCAGCTATGACACTATAAATTACTATTTTACAATTAAACTAAAAATATAAATATCTTAAAATTGCAATCTATATTTAAAAACATTAACAACAATTACACAAACAATATAAAACATAGACAATTAAAATATTATTTTAATACCTAAAGTAACTAAACAATATTTCTTATCTTAAAACATCGATATTTCAGTCAAACATTTTTGTGCACGATACTTCTGTGACACGATATTAAAAACTAGAATTTTCTATAACTCAATATTTCTAAATTGATATTTTGTCCTAACATCCAAAGTTCACTGTTTTGTCTTTTATTCTGGGCTCAAGACCAGAATAAATGGCACAAGTCGGACTTAGAGCCCCCAGACCTCACTGTCAAGCAAAGAATGCATTTATTTGGGATTGTCATCCCCGAAACACTCTCCACCTAAGGCTATAATCTGCCCCTCTCCTAAAGCGTGGTGGCAATGAAGGTGTTAGCTATTTTGCTGTTTTTCTCCTTGGTGCTAGTTAGTGTTCTCATTGAACTGCTGGTGGAGCCATTGAAAGGTCTGCATATTTTGCACCACTTCCTACTACACTTATGTCCCAGCTAAGCTAAAGAAAGAACTAAAGAAAGAACTAAAGAAAGAAAGAAAGAAAGAAAGAAAGAAAGAAAAGAAAGAAAGAGAAAATAAGGGGCTATAATTGAAATAAATACAAGCTGCCAAATAAAAAGGGGCATACAGCCCTCTTCTATACCCCTAATATTTGGTTGCAACATTTGTTCGGAGTTAAAATGAGAAAGATAGAAAAAAGGGAGTTAAGGTTGAGGGAAACAGATAAAAGGGAAGGAGAAAAGAGAGAGAAAGAAGAGAAAATGCAAATAATGAGGAGAGTTGGAAGGATATAAAATGCAGAAAAAGGAGCAGACACTCCATTATGCCATATTTTTGACTCATATAGCTCTTCATTCCCCAAATAAGGCACTGAAAGCATTAGCAGACATGTAGTATGCTGCACCATAGGGAGTGCAAGGTGGGAAGGAAGTTGAGTTGCATTGTTGCCTTTCTAGGAAGTTTTCTGGTGTCATATTTGATGATCAGATATTGGTTGCAGCACTTAAGAGAGTACTGGAGTGAAAAGGAATTAGGAAATGTAACGTATGAGCTTTGCATTGAAGTAATTTAGCTGGAAGGGTAAGGATTTTGATATGCTCAAAGTGCTTTGGTGTCATGCATGATAAGTAATGGAATGCACATCTTGTGATACTACGAGAGTGTTGTTGGACTTATTATTTAAGTGGAAGTAAGTTCTTACAAAGAGGTAATACGTCTTTCCTGATGTCTCTTTTTTCAAGTTAATCTTGTCTCTATTATTGTGCAATTCATGTTTTCGATGGTTTCTCGGGTGGCTAGTCTCTGATACAATGGCAATATTGAGTTATAGTGCAGATGTATGGGCTAGGTTTTAGGTTGCCATGAAACATTCACACTCAAACAGTGCTGACAAAATGATCTACAGAAATGTCTTCACTGTAGGTTTAGGTTGAGTCAGATGGGTGAATCCTGCCCAAGATCCCCAGGTGCTCTTGAACACTGGTCCAACCTGTGAAATTAAAAGCATCTAACAAACCAGAAAAGAGGAAAGCCAATGAATCAGCTTAAACAGGCCAAGGATTATGCCATCTCAGCTCAAGAACAACACACATGTTTTATTTCATTATTGTCTGTACAAAAAGGAAACACATTTTCATGTGAAGAATGTCTGCTCCGCCTATCGATCTTTGCCTTATAGAGCCACGAAATGCAAAAACTGTGTAATCCAGGGGCTCAAACAGGACTACACAGAGCTAGGATAATGATTTGCGTCTCTGATGCATCATCCACCTTCAAATTGTTTCCAATTGTGGGGAAATCAGGTAAGTTTATTTTTTGTACTTTGCAAAACAATCTGATGTTTGAGGGAGGCAGCACAACCACTTTATTCCTTTTATGTATCTTTTAATCGTATTTGTGTGCTGCTGCAAACCTGGACTTTGGGTTAGAGGATGCAAGGGAGTCCCAAGTGGAGTTAAAGGATAAGAGCATAAGAGCAATGAACATTTGAGATGGTGGAGGCCTGGTGATATATTTCATAATTCTCAATGTTTTTTACCCAGGCCTGTGAATATACTGTAATATTTTACTTTTGAGGCCTAAACCCCTGGAGGATATTTGTTTTAGTCATTTTATTGAATTTCTCACATTTTCACTGCTAAGGTGCAAGATATATTTTAGGGGCCTGTGGTTGACTTTGAATTTATGCCATACTTAAGGTATGTTTATCTGCATGTGCCTGTGGGCGGCGGAGGGTCAAGATTCCAAACACTGGCAGCCAGCCAATTTCCTTTGTTCTAATGTTCTCAGTTGTTTTCTTCCCATGTCTACCTTTTAAAGCGTGTATATCTGAGAAAGAGAGTGAGTGGATTTGTGTGTATTTTCTTCAACTTTTAACCCCTTGGCTGCCTTGGATGAGCTGGTCTTGCCCTCGCCCACGGCGCTCCGGTGGCGAGGATGAGACCAGCTTGTCCTGCTTAGGCCCGAGGGGGGAGCGCTAGCACTCCCCCGAGGGCCGGGCACCCCCTCCACTGGGCAGGGATGAAAGGGGAATAGCTTCCCCTTTCACCCCCATTCTCCCAGAACCCCCTGTGGAGTCTGATGACGTCAGCTCACGTTCACGCACTGACCTCATCAGAGGCTGCCCCCTCTTCCAGTGCAGATTGGAGGAGAAATGCTTTTCATGTGGAGGGGGTGAAAGAGGTATCAAAGGAAAGGAAAGGCCTTTCTTTTCCTTTGATGTCTCTCTCTGCATTTCTGCTGCCCGATCGCAATGCGATCGGGAAGCAGAAATGCCCACTAGACACCAGGAAGGTTTTTTTTATGTTTATCTATAAGGGGAGCGGGCCCTTGAGCAAGGGCCTCTCACCAGGGGGGCAAATTATTTTTAGGCCTTTTCTGCCCCTCCTGGGGGCAGATCGGCCTAATCTAATTAGCTTGATCTGCCCCCGGGGGGGCAGAAACCACTGAACACCACGGATCTTTTTGTTTTTTTTATGTTTACATGTGAGAAGCGACCCCTTAGGCAAGGGTCGCTCCCATGGGTAGGCAAATTGTTTTTAGGCCATTTCTGCCCCCCCTTGGGGGCAGATCGTCCTATTTTTAAAAGGCCAATCTGCCCCTAAGAAGGGCAGAAACCACTAGACACCAGGGATTTTTTTTTCTGTCAGTTACACACAAGGGGAGTGACCCCTTAGGCAAGGGTCGGTCTCCTGGGGGGCAAATTTATTTTAGGCCATTTGCCTATGTTTATTAGGCCAATCTGCCCCCAAGGGAGGCAGAAACCACTAGGCACCAGAGATTATTTTTTTGCACCAATTTCACGTAAGGGGAGCGACCACGTAGGCAAGGGTCGCTCCCCTGGGGGGGGGAATTTATTTTAGGCCATTTCTGTCCCCCTTGGGGGGCGATCGGCCTATTCCTTTTAGACCGATCTGCCCCCAGGGGAGCAGAAACCACTTAGGCATCAGGGATTGGTGTGTGTGTGTTTTGTTTGGGGGGCAGCCAGTTGGGCAAGGGTCTCTCCCCGAGGGGGCACATTACTGTTGGCCACATCTGCCCCCCTTGGGGGCAGATCAGCCTATTTTTGGAAGGCCCATCTGCCCCAAAGGGGGGTCAGAATGCCCATCAGAGACCAGGGAAGATTTTTCTTTTTCAAAACAAAGTTGTTCTGATCACCGGTGCGCAGCTGGGGCAATTACCCCCGATTCACTCCCCGGGGGGGGCACAAAACCCCAGGGAATAAAACACAAATTTAAAAAAGGTGGGCTGATGGCTACCAACCAGTACGGGCATGGTTATGCCCCCATTCCAACTGAAGGGGGTAACAGTCTTTCAGCTCTCCTCCTGCAGACTAAAACATCATATCCCACAGCAAGCAAAAGGACATTTGATTATTTTGTGTTTTGGTTTTATATTTGGGCCATGAGAGCTTGTCTAACTCTCAAAACTTTGGTACGCTGCCATGTAGAAAAATCCACAAGACCTAGACACATCTGAAAACTAAACATCTGGGTGAGTCCAGGATGGTGTGCTTCACATGCACCCGGCACCATTTTCTTACCCACAATGCCCTGCAAACCTCAAACTTTGCTGGAAATCACACATTCCCATATTTTTGTGATGGAACCTTCCAGAATCTGCAGGAATCCACAAAATTCCTTCCACCCAGCATTGTCTCATCTATACTGATAAGACACTGCCCCACGTGTCAGCCTAAAACTGTTTTTTTTCAAACTGTCCTTTTGGACCCTGTTTGGTTCCCCCTCAATTTAGAACTGTTTTTGGCTCTTCCCTGTCACAGGCACTTGGCCCACCTACACAAGTGAGGTATCATTTTTACTGGGAGACTGAGGGAAACGTTAGGTGATGGGAAATTTGTCATGGTGCGGTGATGCCACTCAGAAATTTGGGAAAAATTTGATTTTTTAGCTAAATTTGAGATTTGCTGAGGATTATGGGTAGGAAAACACTGGGGGATCCAAGAAAGTTACACCTCCCCGGACTCACTCAGGTGTCTAGTTTTCAGAAATGTTTGGGCTTGGTAGGTTTCCCTTAATTGCTGCTCAGCCCACAACCAAAAACGCAGGTGCCCGACGGCCCGCAAATTTTGATGTGTCCACATAGTGTTTTGGGGCATTTCCTTTCCGGGGCACTAGGCCTACCCACACTAGTGAGGTACCATTTTTATCAGGAGACTTGGGGGAGTGCTGGGTGGAAGGAAATTTGTGGCTCCTCTCAGATTCCAGAACTTTCTGACACCGAAATGTGAGGAAAAAAGTGGTTTTATTGACAAATTTTGAGGTTTGCAAAGGATTCTGGGTAACAGAACCTGGTGAGAGCACCACAAGTCACCCCATTTTGGATTCCCATAGGTGTCTAGTTTAAAAAAATGCACAGGTTTGGTAGGCTTCCCTAGATGCCGGCTAGGCTAGAGGCCAAAATCCACAGCTTGGCACTCTGCAGAAAACAGCTCTGTTTTCTTTGGGAAAATGTGATGTGTCCACATTGTGTTTTGGGTCATTTCCTGTTGCAGGCACTAGGCCTACCCACACAAGTGAGGTACTATTTTTATCGTGAGACTTGGGGGAACTCTGGGTGGAAGGAAATTTGTGGCTCGTCTCAGATTCCATAACTTTCTGACACCAAAATGTGAGGAAAATGTATTTTTTTTACCAATGTTTGAGGTTTGCAAAGGATTCTGGGTAACAGAACCTTGTGAGAGCCCCATAAGTCACCCCGTCCTGGATTATTCTAGGTGTCTAGTTTTCAAAAATGCACAGGTTTGGTAGGTTTCCATAGGTGGCAACTGATCTAGAGGCCAAAATCCACAGCTAGGCACTTTGCAAAAAACAGCTCTGTTTTCTTTGGGAAAATGTGATGTGTCCACGTTGTGCTTTGGGGCATTTTCTGCCGCGGGCACTATGCCTACCCACACTAGTGAGGTATCATTTTTATCGGGAGACTTGGGGGAACACAGAATAGAAGAACAAGTGTTATTGCCCATTTTCTTTCTCAACATTTTTGCCTTCCAAATGTAAGACAGTGTGTAAATGGGACGTCTCTTTGAGCAAAGCACTGTAATTCACATACTAGTAGGGGGAAACTGGAATTCAGAGATGTGCAAATAATCACTGCTTCTCAACACCTTATCTTGTGCTCATTTTGGAAATACAAAGGTTTCCTTGATACCTATTTTTCACTCTTTATATTTCAGCAACTGAATTTCTGTATACCCGGTATGGAATAAAAACCTATTGCAAGGTGCAGCTCATTTATTGGCTCTGGGCACCTAGGTTTCTTGATTAACCCACAAGTCCTATATATCCCCGTAACCAGAGGAGTCCAGCAGACGTAACGGTATGTTGCTTTAAAAAATCTGGCATCGCAGGAAAACGTTACAGAGTAAAATGTGAGAGAAATGGCTTTTTTTACCCTCAATTTCATTTTTATTTTTTATTTTAGCAGTTATTTTCTGTAGGAAAACCTTATAGGATCTACACAAATGACCCCTTGGTGAATTCAGAATTTTGTCTACTTTTCAGAAATGTATTTCAGAATCCATCATTTGTTTCAAACCC
The DNA here is from genome assembly GCF_031143425.1 of Pleurodeles waltl. Classification (NCBI taxonomy): domain Eukaryota; kingdom Metazoa; phylum Chordata; class Amphibia; order Caudata; family Salamandridae; genus Pleurodeles; species Pleurodeles waltl. The sequence goes on from NC_090449.1 coordinate 560,856,059, forward strand.
ATTTCTGTCACTAACTGGAAGGAGGCTAAAAGCACAAAAATAATAAAAATGGGGTATGTCCCAGTAAAATGCCACAATTGTGTTGAAAAATGTGGTTTTCTGATCCAAGTCTAACTGTTCCTGAAAGCTAGGAAGATGGTGATTTTAGCACTGCAAACACTTTGTTGTTGCCATTTTCAGGGAAAAAAAACCACAAGCCTTCTTCTGCAGCCCTTTTTCCCATTTTTTGAAAAAAACGAAATTGTTGCTGTTTTTTGGATACTTTCTCGGTCTCCTCCAGGGGATCCTACAAACTCTGGGTACCTGTAGAATCCTTAAGATGTTGGAAAAAAAGAATGCAGATTTGGCTTTGGTAGCTTATGTGGACCAAAAAATTATGCGGGCCTATGCGTGAACTGCCCCAAATAGCCAAAAAAGGCCTGACACCTGAGAGGGGAAAGGCCTGGCAGCAAAGGGGTTCAATGTCTTTGGCTGGGAAAATAGTTGCATGTGGCTGTTTGTGTTACATTTTATATTAATCTATTATTTTTTGTCAGCTTCCACTTTGAAATTATCATTGCAGATCTTAATTGATTATTAGGTCTGGTGTTAGCTGAGTCCTTTTCATTTTTACTAAAATTATACATATGCTATAATTATGTAGAGAGTCTTTTAACGAGCCCTGTTTATCCACAGGTCTGTTCCTGTGTCATTCACATTTTTCTTCCACCCACTATAGCATGTAGCATGACCTAGTGAGTCAGCCCACTTTAGCCATTGGGTAACTTCACTCTGAGTGATGATGATCTGCTCTTTCACAAGTAGCACATGAACACACAAAGTAGTACTCATCTGAACCAGAAAATGCTTTGAAAATATGCATTTTTTAACAAAAGAAATTGTCATTTCAAGTCACTGTTTTCTTTTTGTATACTGGCAAGGGACTTGCAAGTTCCCCAACAACAAGGTTTTACAAAAATCTTGATACAATAAAGCAAGCATTGACAAGGACAAATAGCTTGCAGAAAGTTAAAGACCGATTGGCTTTGCCACTGCTTGTTTACCTTCTCGCTGATGCTTTATTCACGATGCATGGGCCTAAGGATTGTACTAATGTGTACATTTTGGGTACATATTAGTACAATCCTTGCCTTGTAATGGTGCATCTGTTTGTAGTGGGAGGAGGGGCTCCTGAGTAAAGAGAACTGTTAGAAAAATAGATCATTAGTGGTTGGCCTGCACAAGTAATGGGTACACATTTGTCCTTCATTGTGAACCAAACACCTCATTGTAGTTCTTGACTCTCACAGTGTAGTGAAGTGTAGCAGTTAAAGGCCTATTCAAGGGAGGTGGGTGTGGGTTAGCAATCCCCATTCACAGATACTGAATAATAACACTCAATAAATGATTCTTCAGTCTGTGCTTTTGCTTTTGAAAAAGTAAAAGTACATTTATTACACACTCACTACTCAATGCTATGAAACAGTTTACAAATATACATAAGCGGGTTTATATGCTTTGTGGTTACATTGCATTTTCACTCTTACCCCTCCCAAAAGAAGGTCTAGGTCAACAATCACGTCAAAACCTTTACTTGTATTAAAATTCCATGATGGAATATCAATTTGCAGGAACACACTTATTATTGCCAATAAAACATGCATACCTTGAACATGAAGGATTGCGAGTGTCATTTATTCATTAAAACATTAAAACATTCACAAGGGAAAGGGTCTAGGCATGTCTGCATGATTGGTGAATGCAACAGAACAATCGGTTCCTGGGCCCCCTCCCACCTTCAGGGGGCAGGGTGACACTGCTCCCTCGCATTATTTTTCTCTAAACTAGCGACGGGGTCCTGGATCCTCTTTGGGACTTGAGGGAGAAGGGGTGAGACAGCGCTCCCTCGTAGTTTCTTCAGGACCCAGGGTTGGGGTCTGGGCCCCCTCTCACTCCTTGTGGGAAAGAGCGACAGCTCTTCCCCTACAGACCTTCTTTTTGGGGCAGCCTTCATTCCCTGGCCCACCCCTGAGGCAGAAACCAAGTAGGGTGGTGAAGGCCTGTGTGCTGCATTGGCAAAAATTGGTCAAAGGCTGCCAAAATGTCACTAGGGCATATCTCAGGCCTCGTTGAGCTTATATTGGTGATCTTGATCTCCTTTTGTTCCTGGTGGCAAGCCCTAGCCACCTGGAGTGCTTCATTCAGGCCTTCTGACCTCAAAGTTGACTAGCTTTGCAGGGGAATGATTCACTGGCTTCCTGCAGTAGCCTTTCGATTTGGGTTCCTCTGGGCCCCTCTAGCTCCTTACGCAGAATCCCACTCTTTACCCCAACTGGTCCTCAGGGAGTGTAGGGGACCAACTTCCGTGATCCCGAGGAGTGCCCCACTGTTAGTTGGGTCAAACAGAGTCAGAGTCCTTGGGCCAGGTAGCAGTCAGGAGGTTCTTCCTTCCAATTGTCCATAGAAGCTGCCTCAGGTTCCAGTGTCCAGCACAAAGACACACTCAAGAGAGAGCTCTCTCCCCTGCGCAGGACCTTTTAAGTGGGGGTGGGAGTGTCCAGCAGGGCTGCACCTCTGGCCTATTCTGATGTGCCACATCATCTCTCTGTCCCTGTCCCAATCCTCCCTCTGCAGTCTTCTGGGACAGCTAAAAAATGGTGCCCCCCAGAAGTCACTTGCCACATGTGCTCTGGGGGTTTCAAAGGTCTAGACTCCCTCCTTTGTTTAGTGGCCTGGGCAGGCCCTCTTCCTGGTACAGGTGACAGCTGGCTGATTGATACATAGCAATCCGCCCCATCCCTTTCTGTCTCAGTAGCTGACTTAATCACTGTTAATTGTTCCTTTTGGGGGGGGGAGGCCTTTGTTCCTGCAGATGGAAGAAAAGTAATTATTCCACCCCACCCCTGGACTCTGATCCTGAGCTGAGCCAGAGAAAAAATGGCATTCCTGAATGACCCACATGCTGTACAGATATGTCTTTGGATTTTACAGAATTATTCTTGTCAGACTGGTTACACTGTATAATGGTACTACTCTGGAGTCTGTATGCCAAAGGGGAGCAAGCTGCACCCGAAGGCAGCCTTCTCTAAAAGTGTGTAATAGAGTGTTACTGAAGACAAGACAGTAAACCACACTGACATTCCCTATCTGTATACACCCAATATCCAACCCAGCAAAGTCCCTTCTGCACCAGGCTACCTGTGTGCAGTTCCTGGGCTATGCACAACAGGAGTCTCCCCTGCGCAGCCCTCACATGTGTGTACACATATGTGCACACATGTTCATGTGTAACCAGCCAAGTGCCTCTTACCCTTTGCAGCACTGCAGGAGCCTTATCTTAAAAGGCAGACATAAGTGGTAGATATGCTGTCCATTTTTCATGAGTGTACTGTGGGTGAGTTCCAGGTTATGAGGCTCCATCACAGTAAAGTGTCTAAAACCAGGTGATCAAAACTTGAAAGATCTGTCCGGATTAGATGTCAGAACCACCTTCTCACAAGAACTATTCAATTTGTCTTCCACACCTCCTCCATTCTTGCTGTGTGCTCATTCATCCTTAAGTGAAACCAATATGTATGTTATAGGTGGCCATTTTTTCTATATTTTCCATGACTCTTCCTTGCTGAGCTATGTGATTGTCCACAATTTTGGTATTCATATGTGTATGATTGACAGTCGTTTTATCTTTGTTCTCCATGCCTTCTCCCTTAGCATGCCCTGTACTTATTTTTGCATGTTGTGAACCTACTCTGTGGCTGATTATTAACAATTTTCTGACACTTCTAAAATCCTTCTGCTAGGACCATTATATGTTACTCCTCTTCAGATGTCACATATATTTTTGCTCATTTTTCATTTTTATATATATTTGCTGCTATTTAGCTTGTGGTCAGGTTGTAATCTTGTAGTCGATGGTTAGTATATTTAATTCATCTAATACATTTTTACTAGCCTCCCACTGGCTTCCATATGGCTCCTATGAGCCCTATAAGCACACAACAGGTCCAATTCACAAAGATAAACTTGGACCAAAAGTCTAAACTTAGATTAAAAGTCAAACTTTACTACTAGTAAAGTTAGATTTTTGACCTAAACTTAGACTTTTGGTCTAAGTTTACCTTTGTGAATCGGGTCAATCTGTGTTCAATTTCTGAAAGTTTTTTTAATAATTGTTTGCCATTTTGATTAGAGCCGCTAGTCCATAGTTTTTAGTATATTTAAAGAATGTAATTTTGTTTAAAGCCTCTTTGTGGCTCTCTTAGTTTGCCAAGCCCTCTGGAAGAACTCTAAATATTATTAGCCATTTTCTAGACGTTTTTCAACATATCCTGCCATTTTGGTTGGGCCAGCTGTGGACCTGGTTATATATTTACTTAATTTGAACAATTTTTGCTAGCCTGATCCTTGCTCTCATAGGTGTTTCATTAGCCCTAGATGGGCACAACATATTTATTATCTCTTTCTCTTTAACGTAGACCCCTGTGAATGTTGTAATTGTAGTGATGTTTTTCAAATTCAATGTATCAAGACAGTTTTTAGTACTGAAAAACATATTTAGATTTTATTTTCAGCCTCTTAGTGATTTTTGTCCAAGTAGTGCCAGTTCTAGCAACTAGATTACACAAGGGTATTTTACTGTTTTATATTTTATCACTTTATTTTGGTTTTATATAGCTGATAACAATTAATAATAACTGTTGGACTTTTGCTTATGTAGGGTCATCCCCAGTCTTTTGGCCTCCTGCCTCCTATTTTTTTCTGACCTGTTGCTGTTGGCTTTTCAACTCTGAGCACTTTACCACTGCTAACCAGTGCTAAAGTGCCTATGCTCCCCGTGTAAAATGTGTTCGTAATTGGTTCTCCATGATTGGCATATTTGTTTTACTGTTAAGTCCCTAGTAAAGTGCACTAGAGGTGCCCAGGGCCTGTAAATCAAATGTTACTAGTGGGCCTGCAGCACTGGTTGTGCCACCCACACAAGTAACCCTGTAATCATGTCTCAGACCTGCCACTGCAGTGTCTGTAAGTGTATTTTTACACTGTAAATTCGACTTGGCAAGTGTACCCACTTGCCAGGCCTAAACCTTCCCTTTCTTACATTTAAGGCACCCCTAAGGTAGGCCCTAGGTAGCCCCAAGCGCAGGGTGCAGTGTATGGCTAAGGTAGGACATATAGTAATGTGGTTTATATGTCCTGACAGTGAAATACTGCCAACTTTGTTTTTCACTGTTGCAAGGCCTGTCTCTCTCATAGGATAACATGGGGGCTACCTTTAAATATGATTAAAGTGTAGATTCCCCTAGAGAGTAGATGGACATGTGGAGTTTGGGGTCCCTGAACTCACAATTTAAAAATACATCTTTTAGTAAAGTTGATTTTAAGATTGTGCGTTTGAAAATGCCACTTTTAGAAAGTGAGCATTTTCTTGCTTAAACCATTCTGTGACTCTGCCTTGTTTGTGAATTCCCTGTCTGGGTCAGTTTGACAGTTGGGTTGTTTTTCACCTCGCACTAGACAGTGACACAAAGGGGGCTGGGGTGTAACCTGCATTTCCTGATTAGCCATCTCTGCTAGGAGGGAGGGGTGGAGTGGTCACTCTCATCTGAAAGGACTGTGCCTGCCTCTGACAATGCCGGCTCCAACCCCCTGCTGTGTGTCTGAGGCCTTGCCTGGGCAAGGCAGGATTTCACAAGTAGGTGTGAGTCCCCTTTGAAGAAAGGTGACTTCAAAGACTAAAATGGGTATAAGAAGGGCACCCAAATCTACAGACTTTAGAAACACTTCTGGAACCAAGAGGAACCTCTGCCTGGAGAAGAGCTGATAGCTGAGGAAGAAGTGCTGCCCTGCCTGTGACTGTGCTTTGTGGAGCTTTCCTGCAGTGCTACTTTTGCCAGAGTAAGAGGGCAAAGACTGGACTTTGTGTGCCTTCCATCTTGTGAAGAAATCTCCAAGGGCTTGAGTTAGAGCTTGCCTCCTGTTGTTTGAAGTCTCAGGGACAGCAAAGACTTCTCTCTGCCAGCACCTGGGGTCTCTGGAGAGACTCCTGCCCCGACAAGTGGTTTCCTATCCAGTCCCTGGGCCCTTGAAAGGAAAGCTGGTGGAAATCCAAGGAAATCGACTTCGGACGACTCCGGACCGACGCCGCTGCTGAATCCGGTAACGACGCCTGCACCTGACGCCGTGACCTTCGCTGGAACGCGACGCTCTTTGCAGGCCCGACGCCGCAGCAGCCCTGCTGAAGTCCGCGACTCCGTGGAAGTCGCCGCACCACGTCGTGACCGACACCGCTCGAAGTGCACAAATTCAACGTTTCGCACAGACGCCGCGACTCCCGACTTCACGCATCGGCTTGTTTTCACTCTTCACCAAAGGTACTGTACTTGGGGGTCTACACAACTCCGTGTCCGGCGCCGCTGGTGTCGGCTTGTTGGGAACAACTCTGTCACAACGCCGTGTTAACATCTCATCGAAGCATTTTTGTTTCTAAGCGCTATTTTTGAGTTTAATCTTTAAAAATTCATAACTTGACTTGTGTATGTCGGATTTTTGTAGTTTTGGTCTTGTTTTGTTTAGATAAATATTTCCTATTTTTCTAAACCGGTGTTGTGTCATTTTGTAGTGTTTTCATGAAGTTACTGTGTGTGTTAGTACAAATACTTTACACCTAGCGCTCTGAAGTTAAGCCTACTGCTCTGCCAAGCTACCAAGGGGGTAAGCAGGGGTTAGCTGAGGGTGATTCTCTTTTACCCTGACTAGAGTGAGGGTCCTTGCTTGAACAGGGGGTAACCTGACTGTCAACCTAAGACCCCATTTCTAACAATAACATTTCCAGAGATTCACCAAGTACATTATCTCAGTGCATATATTCAGTGTGTCACATTCCCTTGTACATTTATTAGGGGGTTATTCTAACTTTGGAGGAGGTGTTAATCCGTCCCAAAAGTAACGGAAAAGTGACGGATTTACCACCAGCCGTAGTACGAGTCCATTATATCCTATGGAACTCGTAATACGGCTGGTGGTATATCCGTCACTTTTCCGTCACTTTTGGGACGGATTAACACTCCTCCAAAGTTAGAATAACCCCCTTAATGTTATATATTTGAATTTGTTCCTTAGAATTCACAGTAATAACTGTCTTTCTCCTTGTTTTGTATTGCCTGCAGATGGACAAGACTGTTAGTGCTTGCGATTCTCAAGGTCTTTGCGATGCTCAATAGGTCCACCCCCAGGAGCCATTCGGTCTGAATCCTGTACTACCACCGAATACTGATGCGCCCAGGTGAGAGAAACGGTTTTGGGAAAGGCACAGTGGGGAGGGAGCCCTAATAGAAAAAGAGACAGGTTGATTACTAATTCTCGATAAATCTCTAGCCTCCGCTACTCTATTTAATGATTTAAGCTATCAACTGTTATAGTAGATATGATAGTCTTCTACTAAATCAGAATTTCCCTGTTGTGGAATAAGGGGCTATGGGCCATACGTATCAAGCATTTTACCGGTTGCAAATGGCCTGAATCACAGAATCGGGCCATTTGCAGCCGGTAAAATGCATTTTATCCTCAATACAGGGGATCCCCAGGGACCCCACCAAGGCTTTAAAGTATTTTTTTTTTTTTATCACAGTGAAAATTGTGGCAAATATGCAAATTTCACCATGATTTTTGTTTCAAAAAGCAAGCATGGTCTCCCGCACTTCCTTTTTTTTTTGCCCCCAGGTGTGCCAGGTCCTCGGGGCATTGCATAAAAATATGAAGGGGGTGCATGGCCAACCTCCTAGGGCTTATGAAAGCCCCAGGGACAGCCACCTCCCCAATGCACAGCTGTTAATACACCTCCAGGGACCACCACCTCCTCAGGGCAAAACATCTTAAATTAATGCTGGGGGCCTGCGTGAACCCCCCCCATACTCCATGCACCAGAGATCACCACCATCCCAAGATATTTCATTCAATTCAGCAAGGGATTGCCATGTCAGGGTTGGTCTTATCCTAAATGATAGAACAATAACTCAATTAAGGTGTGTTTAGATGTATTGCTTGATTGTTATAGGTGCTTGAGACATAAGTTTGTTAACTTAAGATCTTCCTCCTTTCTCTTCCAGGTACCGGTGACAGGGCAAAAGAACAGAAAAAGATTGAGAATAAGACAGGTAAGTTTCTCTGCTTTTCTATTGTCAATAAACCTGATACTATTCACCTGGTGTGAATGAGAATATGGGTTGAAGGAGAACAGTTTATGAGGAATACACATAAGAAACGGCATTAAATGTATGCACACCCTATTTTACTACTAATAACCTTTTCTCTTGGTTATGGTAGTCATATGCAACTTCTTTGTTATTTTTCCCAAATGTGAAAAAGGCGGAGTAAAATCTAAAAAAAACAAAAGAGAAGAAGCCTGTCCTGTTCCCACCACCCCTGTATTGGTTCACCAATTGAGACCCTTCCCATACACATCAGGCTTGTAATTTAGCACTCACCTGCTAAGCCACATCCCTCCAGGAACGTGGCTGGGACTCCAGGCATCTCAGCTGGTTCTTCCACACTCCACTCCACTGATGGGGGTCACTTAACGCTGCAGTATCTCTCTGGACTGGCTCCTGAGATGTGGCGGTGTTCCCCATCATCTGCTTCCCGACAGTCCCTTGAAACTGTCCTCCGGAGGATTTGTCCTTTTCTGCCAGTGACTTCCAGGTTGCACACCACTCTCCCTGTGCATGACTGTCTTCTGATGGCTCTAAGAGGAAAATGTAGGGATATGGTGTCCAGAGGTCCGTACAGGACTCCGCTCCTTCCTCCTCCAGGTAGTCCTACTTAAAGGGATCGTACCCTCTAACCTGTGGGGAGGGCAGACAGACGTCCTGTGTTTTAGTAAGAGGAAGAGGGAAAGGCATCACCAAGCCTGGTAGATTGTCCGCCTCCTCACATGCCTCCTCTCGGGGCTCAAATAAATTAATGTAGGGGATACATTATGGACCCCCAGATCCGAGGGCCACCACCTCCCCAGGGTTAAGTACTACAATGGAGGGGGGTTGTGTGGCCCACCTCCTAGAGCCATTTATGGCCCTGAGGACTGCTACCTCCCCCCTCCAAGGGCCAGCTCCAGCCACCTCCTGAGGTGTCCACTCTCAGGAGGTAGCTGTTTGATTTAGCTTGGTGGGAGCTGACAGTCCCATCAAGCAAAAGTGAACATAATTCCACTTTCTGCAAGTGAGAGTTGTCAAACAGGTCCTGCTTGCAGAAAGTGGAGTTTTTGTATGTTTCCCTGCACTCAAATATGCATGCTCGTGGGAGCAATGCCAGCTCCCACAGGATGTGGGGTGCTAGCTAGGACCACCGGGACCTTCATGCTCCCTCTGCGGTCCTGTCTCTCTCTCCCTCTCTCTCTCTTCCATCCCATAATGGGATGGAAAAGAGAGAGAGAGATTTTTAGTGCAATGGTCTCTCCATACAGTAACTTCAAAGTGTCACAGTAGCAAGATGTTTTGGTTCAAACATTATAGATACATTTAGAAAATAAAAAAAGAGACACTTTTAGGCTACTGGTAAAGCTATTGTACTGTCACTCAGTAGGTTGAAGTTCAAATCCCAGTATCTCATGGAGTGTGTCTATTTATTTACTAGTGTTTTGACTGTTAAACAATCCTAGTGATGGAACATTTATGTCTTTTTACCATCAAAATCTTGGGTTGGATGGCATATGTATCTGGAAACTGCATAGCAAAGAATCACCAGAGGCCTAGGGGTTAAATTCTGAGCCCCTCACCCTGAAGGTCTAGGGTTCCTGTCTAGGTGTGTCAGTAGTCACGTTCCTGTTTTAATTACTTTTCAAATTCAAATATTTAAAATACCTACTGAAATGTAATCTCACTCTTTTCACTTGACAAAAACATTTTTCTTTTCATTTGTCCTAAAATATCTCATTCTAAGTATATCATTCATCAAGGTCTAGAAAAGCTCTCTGGGTGGTTATACGGGGTTGGCCACAAGACCTGGCCACAAGTCAAGCCCTGCGGACAACCCCTGCCGCACATGGCTGAAGGCTGAGTGCTGCTTGAGGTTGGGTAGCTATAGACGCTTGGCTGCAGGGTTGGATTGGTAGTGGTTGGATTAACATATAGTAATTAAAATTACTTTATGTTAAAAAAAAAACATAGAAATTCACTGAAACCACCAAAGCTTACAAGGATGTTATAGTTTACTGAATTTACTTGCACAAGTCCATATTAATTCAGCAGTTATTGTCAGAGTTATTTCAAGTAACTATAACTCATGCCTTAAGGCAACTTTGACTCTCGCCATCCACTGCTAATTACTCCATATATTACAGCACTCATGAAAACTTCTGTAACATCATTAAAAATATAAATGAAGCTTTAGCAGTCAAATTATTGAAGAAAAACTGTATGGCAGGGGCACAAGTTATAGTTACCTTAGGGTACAAGTTATAGTTACGAGAAATAACTCTAACTATAACTGCTGAATTTCTATGGTTTTGTGCAAGTAAATGCAGAACCTAGCCATAACCTCCCTGTAACCTTGTTTTTTTAAAGTGAATATATCTATCTATCTATATATATATTCACTTATCAAACGTTAACAGGACGTTATAGTTAGGCTCACATTTTAAACGTACAAAACCATAGAAATTCACCTGTTACAGTTAGTGTTTTCTCAAGTAACCATAACTCGTGCCCTGAGGTAACTATAACTCGCGTCCCCCCGCACCATGCACAATTAATTCATCAAAAATGTACTGCAAATATTACATTAATATTATCAATGATGTTATCAAAGATGTCATGTGTGCCATAACTTGCGAGGAAATTAGCAGTGCATGGCGAGGACACTAGTTATAGTTACCTTATGGCATGAGTTATAGTTACTTGAGATAAGTCTAACTATAACAGGTGAATTTCTATGGTTTTGTACATTTAAAATGTGAGCCTAATTATAATGTCCCTGTATCCTTTGTTTTTTAGAGTGAATTTCCAAGTTTTTTTAAATGTAAATTAATTTTCATTACTATATGTTAATCCAACTACCATCACACATGGACTTCGGCTGTGTGTGGCGGCGGTTGGCCACAGGGCCTGGCTGAGGCCAACCCTCTATAGTAATTTTCATTACTATATTTTATTCCAACCAGGCCCCGAGACAAACCTCCTATAAACACTCAACTTTGCACCACGCACGGCCTTCACCCAGGTGCAGTGGGGATTGCCCACAGGGATTGCCAGCAGCCAGTCTCTGCGGCCAGCCCCCCCGGGAACCCAACCCCCAAGCTGTGCACAGTCCTTTGGCAGTACATGCTAGAATTTGGCAGTGGCCTCTTTGGGTGTGAGAATAGGTGTAAGAGAGTGTATCTGGCGTGAGAGTGGCTGTCTAAGTGTCTCTCTAGGGGTTAGAGTGCATACATCATTGTTCTAGCGGGTGCATCACTATATGCGCTGGTCTATGAGTGAGTGCATGAAGGTGTCAGCAGGTCTGTGAGTGGGTATGTGATAGTTTGAGTGGGTGCATAACTGAATGAGGGGTCTATGAGTGAGTTTGTGAATGTCTGACTGGGCTGTGAGTGAGTGCATGAGAGTCTGAGTGAGTCTGTGAGTGGGTGCGTAATTGTCCGAGTGGGTCTGTGAGTGGGTTAGAAAACAGAAAGAGAGAGAGAGAGAGATTTTTTTAGGCTTTGATATATGACATACTTACAATGAGATATTTCTGGACAAATTAAAAAGAAAAATGTGTTTCTTATTTAAAAAGAGTAAGATTACCTTTCAGTATGAGCCTTAAAGATTTGTAGTTTAAAAAGGAGGGAAACCAGTTAAGCTGGGCTTGAACCCTCAAAGTGAAAGTCTGTGACATTCACACTGAGCTATTGCCTTTTTGAACTCTTCAAATTTTTTTAGCCCTTTATTGGCTATCTGGGACTAAGAGGGAGCCCTCAAGAGCTCCCTGTGGTCCCTACTTATTTATTTATTTTTATTTTGTTATTTTTTTTAAATGCCCTTTATGGGCTATCTGGCACAGTGGGGGAAGCCTTAAGGCTTCCCAGGTGGTGCCATTGCTTCAGCAAGCACGGAGCTGCTTTAACAGCAGCTCCCTACTTGCTGAAGCATTTCATCTCTGTCCCCTGCATGTGTGCAGGGAACAGAGATGAAAGCTCAGCAGGACCTACTTTACATGAGTGCCGAGCTGCAGCCAAGCCACAGCAAACAGCTATGTACTGGCGGTTGGCACCCCGGGACACAGCGGAAGGAGGCCTTAGGAGGTGGCGGTTCTCAGGGCCATCAGTGGCTTCACGAGGGGAGATACATGGCTCCCGTTCAATGTTAAGATAGCACTGGGGAGGTGGTGGTCCCCAGGGCTAATGGGGGTCCGCAACAGACCCCTTCATTATTTATACACTTTGTCCCGGGGTGGTGTCCTTGGGGTGGGCCACGGGCCCACTGCATATATTTAAATCAAATCCCCGGGGAGGTGGTGGTCCCCGGGGCGTGGTGAGTCACTGCCCCCGCATAGATTAGATTGAAAGTCTTGGTGAGGTGGTGTTTCCTGGGGCTGTGGGAGCCCCCTCCCCCCACACAAAATTAGCACTGGCCCTGGGACGTGGCCCACCTGGGGACCTATCAAAAAATAAGTGCTGGAGACTGCGCTTTTTAATTTTTTTTTGCCACAAACATTGCGAATTTGCATCAAAAACATAATTTTCAAAAAGTTTTTTTGGTATGGAGTGGTCTCTCTTGGACCACCCCCGCCCCTCCACCAGATCTAAGGGATCAGGGTGACTCTACCCTGGCCCGTTTTATTTCATTTTTTTACTTTTTTTACTAGGACTCGGCTGAAGCAGAGCCCCAGGATGGCTGCCAACACTTCATAGTTTGAAATGTTGGCAGCCAAACAGACCTGTGCATTTTCCTGCACAAACTTGTCTTTGTTCACAAATACTTCACGGCCAGAGATACACAAATTAGAATTTTCCTCAATTTAAAAAAAAATTACTGAATGTATTTACACCAAATAAGCAAAAGCGTAATCTGCTTACAGAAATCTAGCTTTCTGCCAAATTTGATCTAGTTCCGTCTGGTGTCTAAAGGTCGTATGGGAATTGTAGGAAGTTGGCTCTGTATGCACTATTTCAAAGTAAGGAATAGTATGCACAGAGTCCAAGGGTTCCCCTTAGAGGTAAGATAGTGGCGAAAAGAGATAATACTAATGTTCTATTTTGTGGTAGTGTGGTCGAGCAGTAGGCTTATCAAAGGAGTAGTGTTAAGCATTTGTTGTACATACACACAGGCAATAAATGAGGAACACACACTCAGAGACAAATCCAGCCAATAGGTTTTGTTATAGAAAAATATCTTTTCTTAGTTTATTTTAAGAACCACAGGTTCAAATTCTACATGTAATATCTCATTTGAAAGGTATTGCAGGTAAGTACTTTAGGAACTTTGAATCATTACATTAGCATGTATACCTTTTACATAAAACACAATAAGCTGTTTTAAAAGTGGACACTGCAATTTTCACAGTTCCTGGGGGAGGTAAGTTTTTGTTAGTTTTGTCAGGTAAGTAAATCACTTACAAGTCTCAGGTTTGGGTCCAAGGTAGCCCACCGTTGGGGGTTCAGAGCAACCCCAAAGTTACCACACCAGCAGCTCAGGGCCGGTCAGGTGCAGAGGTCAAGGAGGGGCCCAAAACGCATAGGCTTCAATGGAGAGAAGGGGGGTGCCCCGGTTCCGGTCTGCCAGCAGGTAAGTACCCGCGTCTTCGGAGGGCAGACCAGGGGGGTTTTGTAGGGCACCGGGGGGGACACAAGTCCACACAAAAAGTACACCCTCAGCGGCACTGGGGCGGCCGGGTGCAGTGTAGAAACAAGTGTCGGGTTTTCAATGGAAATCAATGAGAGATCAAGGGATCTCTTCAGCGTTGCAGGCAGGCAAGGGGGGGGCTCCTCGGGGTAGCCACCACCTGGGCAAGGGAGAGGGCCTCCTGGGGGTCACTCCTGCACAGGAGTTCCGTTCCTTTCGGTGCTGGGGGCTGCGGGTGCAGAGTCTTTTCCAGCAGTCGGGAAATGGAGTTCAGGCAGTCGCGGTCAGGGGGAGCCTCGGGATTCCCTCTGCAGGCGTCGCTGTGGGGGCTCAGGGGGGACAACTTTGGTTACTCACGGACTCGGAGTCGCCGGAGGGTCCTCCCTGAGGTGTTGGTTCTCCACCAGTCGAGTCGGGGTCGCCGGGTGCAGTGTTGCAAGTCTCACGCTTCTTGCGGGGAGTTGCAGGGGTCTTTAAATCTGCTCCTTGAAACAAAGTCGCAGTTCTTTTGGAGCAGTGCCGCTGTCCTCAGGAGTTTCTTGGTCTCTTGGAAGCCGGGCAGTCCTCTGAGGATTCAGAGGTCGCTGGTCCTGGAGAAAGCGTCGCTGGAGCAGGGTTCTTTAGAAGGCAGGAGACAGGCCGGTAGGACTGGGGCCAAAGCAGTTGGTGTCTTCTTTCTTCTTCTGCAGGGGTTTTCAGCTCAGTAGTCTTCTTCTTCGGTAAGTTGCAGGAATCTAAATTCTTAGGTTCAGGGAAGCCCTTAAATACTAAATTTAAGGGCGTGTTTAGGTCAGGGGGGTTAGTAGCCAATGGCTACTAGCCCTGAGGGTGGGTACACCCTCTTTGTGCCTCCTCCCAAGGGGAGGGGGTCACATCCCTAATCCTATTGGGGGGATCCTCCTTCTACAAGATGGAGGATTTCTAAAAGTTAGAGTCACCTCAGCTCAGGACACCTTAGGGGCTGTCCTGACTGGCCAGTGACACCTCCTTGTTTTTCTCATTATTTTCTCTGGCCTTGCCGCCAAAAGTGGGGGCCGTGGCCGGAGGGGGCGGGCAACTCCACTAGCTGGAGTGTCCTGCGGTGCTGGCACAAAGGGGTGTGCCTTTGAGGCTCACCGCCAGGTGTGACAGCTCCTGCCTGGGTGAGGTGTTAGCATCTCCACCCAGTGCAGGCTTTGTTACTGGCCTCAGAGTGACAAAGGCACTCTCCCCATGGGGCCAGCAACATGTCTCGGTTGTGGCAGGCTGCTAGAACCAGTCAGCCTACACAGATAGTCGGTTAAGGTTTCAGGGGGCACCTCTAAGGTGCCCTCTGGGGTGTATTTCACAATAAAATGTACACTGGCATCAGTGTGCCTTTATTGTGCTGAGAAGTTTGATACCAAACTTCCCAGTTTTCAGTGTAGCCCTTATGGTGCTGTGTAGTCCGTGTTTGACAGACTCCCAGACCATATACTCTTATGGCTACCCTGCACTTACAATGTCTAAGGTTTGGCTTAGACACTGTAGGGGCACAGTACTCATGTACTGGTGCCCTCGCCTATGGTATAGTGCACCCTGCCTTAGGGCTGTAAGGCCTACTAGAGGGGTGACTTATCTATACTGCATAGGCAGTGTGAGGTTGGCATGGCACCCTGAGGGGAGTGCCATGTCGACTTACTCGTTTTTGTTCTCACCAGCACACACAAGCTGACAAGCAGTGTGTCTGTGCTGAGTGAGGGGTCCCCAGGGTGGCATAAGATATGCTGCAGCCCTAAGAGACCTTCCCTGGCATCAGGGCCCTTGGTACCAGGGGTACCAGTTACAAGGGACTTACCTGGATGCCAGGGTGTGCCAATTGTGGAATCAAAAGTACAGGTTAGGGAAAGAACACTGGTGCTGGGGCCTGGTTAGCAGGCCTCAGCAAACTTTCAATTCAAAACATAGCATCAGCAAAGGCAAATCGTCAGGGGGTAACCATGCCAAGGAGGCATTTCCTTACACAACCCCCCCCCCCAAACGAAAGAGGATGAGACTAACCTTTCCCAAGAGAGTCTTCATTTTCTAAGTGGAAGAACCTGGAAAGGCCATCTGCATTGGCATGGGCAGTCCCAGGTCTGAGTTCCACTATAAAGTCCATTCCCTGTAGGGAGATGGACCACCTCAACAGTTTTGGATTTTCACCTTTCATTTGCATCAGCCATCTGAGAGGTCTGTGGTCAGTCTGAACTAGGAAGTGAGTACCAAAGAGGTATGGTCTCAACTTCTTCAGGGACTAAACCACAGCAAAGGCCTCCCTCTCAATGGCACTCCAACGCTGCTCCCTGGGGAGTAACCTCCTGCTAATGAAAGCAACAGGCTGGTCAAGGCCATCATCATTTGTTTGGGACAAAACTGCCCCTATCCCATGTTCAGAGGCATCTGTCTGCACAATGAACTGCTTGGAGTAATCTGGAGCTTTTAGAACTGGTGCTGTGCACATAGCTTGTTTCAGGGTGTCAAAGGCCTGTTGGCATTCTACAGTCCAGTTTACTTTCTTGGGCATTTTCTTGGAGGTGAGTTCTGTGAGGGCTGTCACAATGGATCCATATCCCTTCACAAACCTCCTATAGTACCCAGTCAAGCCAAGGAATGCCCTGACTTGAGTCTGGGTTTTTGGAGCTGCCCAGTCCAGAATAGTCTGGATCTTAGGCTGGAGTGGCTGAACTTGGCCTCCACCTACAAGGTGTCCCAAGTAAACCACAGTTCCCTGCCCTATCTGGCATTTGGATGCCTTGATAGAGAGGCCTGCAGATTGCAGAGCCTTCAAAACCTTCTTCAGGTGGACCAGGTGATCCTGCCAGTTGGAGCTAAAGACAGCAATATCGTCAAGATAAGCTGCACTGAAGGACTCCAAGCCAGCAATGACTTGATTCACCAACCTTTGGAAGGTGGCAGGGGCATTCTTTAAACCAAAGGGCATAACAGTGAACTGATAATGCCCATCAGGTGTGGAGAATGCTGTCTTTTCTTTTGCTCCAGGGGCCATTTTGATTTGCCAGTACCCTGCTGTTAAGTCAAAGGTACTTAAGAATTTGGCAGCCCCTAATTTATCAATCAGCTCATCAGCTTTAGGAATGGGATGGGCATCTGTCTTGGTGACAGAGTTAAGTCCTCTGTAGTCCACACAAAACCTCATCTCTCTCTTTCCTTCTTTGGTGTGAGGTTTGGGGACTAAGACCACTGGGCTAGCCCAGGGGCTGTCAGAGTACTCAATTACTCCCAATTCCAGCATCTTGTGGACTTCCACCTTGATGCTTTCCTTAACTTGATCAGACTGTCGGAATATTTTGTTTTTGACAGGCATGCTGTCTCCTGTGTACACATCATGGGTACACAGGTGTGTCTGACCAGGGGTTAGGGAAAAGAGCTCAGCAAACTGTTGCAGGACCTTCCTACAGTCAGCTTGCTGTTGGTCAGAGAGGGTGTCTGAATAGATCACTCCATCTACTGAGCCATCTTTAGGGTCTGATGACAGAAGATCAGGGAGAGGCTCACTCTCAGCTTCCTGATCCTCATCTGTTACCATTAACAGATTTACATCAGCCCTGTCATGGAAGAGCTTAAGGCGGTTCACATGGATCACCCTCTTGGGGCTCCTGCTTGTGCCCAGGTCTACCAGATAGGTGACCTGACTCTTCCTCTCTAGCACTGGGTAAGGACCACTCCATTTGTCCTGAAGTGCCCTGGGAGCCACAGGCTCCAAAACCCAGACTTTCTGCCCTGGTTAAAATTCAACCAGGGCAGCCTTTTTGTCATACCAACACTTCTGGAGCTGTTGGCTGGCCTCAAGGTTTTTGTTTGCCTTTTCCATGTACTCTGCCATCCTTGAGCGAAGGCCAAGTACATAGTCCACTATGTCTTGTTTAGGCTCATGAAGAGGTCTCTCCCAGCCTTCTTTCACAAGAGCTAGTGGTCCCCTTACAGGGTGGCCAAACAGAAGTTCAAAGGGTGAGAACCCTTCTCCCTTCTGAGGCACCTCTCTGTAAGCGAAAAGCAGACATGGCAGGAGGACATCCCATCTCCTTTTGAGTTTTTCTGGGAGCCCCATGATCATGCCCTTTAATGTCTTGTTGAATCTCTCCACAAGGCCATTAGTTTGTGGATGATATGGTGTAGTGAATTTATAAGTCACTCCACACTCATTCCACATGTGTTTTAGGTATGCTGACATGAAGTTGGTACCTCTGTTAGACACCACCTCCTTAGGGAAGCCCACTCTGGTAAAGATACCAATGAGGGCCTTGGCTACTGCAGGGGCAGGAGTCGACCTAAGGGGAATAGCTTCAGGATACCTAGGCCCATATTTATACTTTTTGACGCTAAACTGCGCTAACGCAGTTTAGCGTCAAAAAATTTAGCGCCGTCTAACGCCATTCTGAAGCGCCATGCGGGCGGCGTATTTATGGAATGGCGTTAGCCGGCGCAAGCAGACCGGCGCTGCCTGGTGTGCGTGGAAAAAAAACACGTAGACCAGGCAGCGCCGGCGTTGGGCAAAAATGACGTTAGGGCGTCTTAAAATGGGGCAAGTCAGGTTGAGGCAAAAAAATCGCCTCAACCCGATTTGCGCCATTTTTTTACGACGCCCAGACGCCATTTCATGACTCCTGTCTTAGTAAAGACAGGAGTCATGCCCCCTTGCCCAATGGCCATGCCCAGGGGACTTGTGTCCCCTGGGCATGGTCATTGGGCATAGTGGCATGTAGGGGGGCACAAATAAGGCCCCCCTATGCCACCCCAAAAAAATTAAAAAATATAAAAAATTATACTTACCTGAACTTACCTGAATGTCCCTGGGGTGGGTCCCTCCATCCTTGGGTGTCCTCCTGGGGTGGGCAGGGGTGGCAGGGGGGATCCCTGGGGGCAGGGGAGGGCACCTGAGGGCTCATTTTGAGCCCACAGGCCCCTTAACGCCTACCCTGACCCAGGCGTTAAATAGTGGCGCAAATGCGGGGTTTTTTGACCCGCCAACTCCCGGGCGTGATTTTTGCCCGGGAGTATAAATACGACGCATTTGCGTCGCCGTCATTTTTTTAGACGGGAACGCCTTCCTTGCATCTCATTAACGCAAGGAAGGCGTTCACGCAAAAAAATGACGCTATTTGCCAATATTTTGGCGCTAGACGCGTCTAACGCCAAAGTATAAATATGGCGTTAGTTTTGCGCCGAATTTGCGTCGAAAAAAACGACGCAAGTTCGGCGCAAACGGAGTATAAATACGGGCCCTAGTAGCATGATCCACTACTACTAGGATGTACATATTTCCTGAGGCTGTGCGAGGTTCCAGTGGACCCACTATGTCCACACCCACTCTTTCAAAGGGGTCCCCCACCACTGGAAGTGGAATGAGGGGGGCCTTTGGATGTCCACCTGTCTTACCACTGGCTTGACAGGTGGGACAGGAGGTGCAAAACTCCTTAACCTTCTGGGACATGTTGGGCCAGTAGAAGTGGTTGACTAACCTCTCCCACGTCTTGGTTTGTCCCAAATGCCCAGCAAGGGGAATATCATGGGCTAAGGTCAGAATAAACTCTCTGAACCCCTGAGGCACTACCACTCTCCTAGTGGCACCAGGTTTGGGATCTCTTGCCTCAGTGTACAGGACTCCATCTTCCCAATAGACCCTATGTGTTCCATTTTTCTTGCCTTTGGACTCTTCAGCAGCTTGCTGCCTAAGGCCTTCAAGAGAGGGACAGGTTTCTTGTCCCTTACACAACTCTTCCCTTGAGGGTCCCCCTGGGCCCAAGAGCTCAACCTGATAAGGTTCCAGCTCCATAGGCTCAGTTCCCTCAGAGGGCAGACCTTCTTCCTGAGAAGAGAGGCTCTCTTTTTCTTGTTGTGTTGCAGCTGGTTTCCCCGCTGACTTTCCTTTTCTCTTGGTAGGCTGGGCCTTTCTTCCAGACTCCAGCTCTACTTTTTCACCCTGTGCCTTGCACTGTGCCCTTGTCTTGACACACACCAGTTCAGGGATACCCAGCATGGCTGCATGGGTTTTCAGTTCTACCTCAGCCCATGCTGAGGACTCCAGGTCATTTCCAAGCAAACAGTCTACTGGGATATTTGAGGAGACCACCACCTGTTTCAGGCCATTGACCCCTCCCCACTCTAAAGTTACCATAGCCATGGGATGTACTATAGTCTGATTGTCAGCGTTGGTGACTGGATAAGTTTGTCCAGCCAGGTATTGGCCAGGGGAAACCAGTTTCTCTGTCACCATAGTAACTTGCACCTGTATCCCTCAGGCCCTCTACACTTGTCCCATTAATTAAGAGCTGCTGCCTGTATTTTTGCATGTTAGGGGGCCAGGCAGCAAGTGTGGCTAAATCCACCCCACCCTCAGAGACTAATGTAGCTTCAGTGTGACACCTGATTTGCTCTGGGCACACTGTTGATCCCACTTGGAGACTGGCCATTCCAGTTTTAGCTGGATGGGAGTTAGAAGTGGTATCTTTCTTGGGACAGGCCTTGTCTCCAGTTTGGTGTCCAGACTGACTACAGCTACGACACCAGGCCTTTTTGGGATCAAAGTTTTTACCCTTGTACCCAGAATTGTTTTGTGAAGAGGCTCTGGGCCCACCCTCCTGTGCAGGTTTTTGGGGGCCTGTAGAAGACTCTTTACTATTTTAGTTTTTGGCTGTCTCACCACCTTTCCCCTGGGGAGGTTTTGTGACCCCTTTCTTTTGGTCACCCCCTGTGGAAGTTTTGGACACCCTAGTCTTGACCCAATGGTCCGCCTTCTTTCCCAATTCTTGGGGAGAAATTGGTCCTAGGTCTACCAGATGCTGATGCAGTTTATCATTGAAATAATTACTTAATAGGTGTTCTTTCACAAATAAATTGTACAGCCCATCATAATTACTTACACCACTGCCTTGAATCCAACCATCTAGTGTTTTTACTGAGTAGTCTACAAAGTCAACCCAGGTCTGGCTCGAGGATTTTTGAGCCCCCCTGAATCTAATCCTATACTCCTCAGTGGAGAATCCAAAGCCCTCAATCAGGGTACCCTTCATGAGGTCATAAGATTCTGCATCTTTTCCAGAGAGTGTGAGGAGTCTATCCCTACACTTTCCTGTGAACATTTCCCAAAGGAGAGCACCCCAGTGAGATTTGTTCACTTTTCTGGTTACACAAGCCCTCTCAAAAGCTGTGAACCATTTAGTGATGTCATCACCATCTTCATATTTAGTTACAATCCCTTTAGGGATTTTCAACATGTCAGGAGAATCTCTGACCCTATTTATGTTGCTGCCACCATTGATGGGTCCTAGGCCCATCTCTTGTCTTTCCCTTTCTATGGCTAGGATCTGTCTTTCCAAAGCCAATCTTTTGGCCATCCTGGCTAACTGGATGTCCTCTTCACTGGAGTTATCCTCAGTGATTTCAGAGAGGTTGGGCCCTCCTGTGAGGGAACCAGCATCTCTGACTATGATTTGTGGAGTCAGGGCTTGAGAGGCCCTGTCTTCCCTAGATAGGACTGGTAGGGGGGAATCACCCTCCAAGTCACTATCATCATCCTCTGTGTTGCCATCCTCAGAGGGGTTGGCTCTTTCAAACTCTGCCAAAAGCTCCTGGAGCTGTAGTTTGGAAGGTCTGGGGCCCATTACTATTTTCTTTAGTGTACAGAGTGACCTTAGCTCCCTCATCTTAAGATGGAGGTAAGGTGTGGTGTCGAGTTCCACCACATTCATCTCTGCACTAGACATTATGCTTCTAAAAGTTGTAATACTTTTTAAGAATCTAAAACTAGTTCTAGGTTCTAATTCAAACTTTTACCAAACTTTTAAACTCTAAAAGGAAATGCTAACAGGGACTAACACAAGGCCCTAGCAGGACTTTTAAGAATGTAGAAAACTTTAAAATTGCAAAAACAATTTCTAATGAAAATTTTTGGAATATGGCGTGTGATCAGGTATTGGCTGAGTAGTCCAGCAAATGCAAAGTCTTGTACCCCACCGCTGATCCACCAATGTAGGAAGTTGGCTCTGTATGCACTATTTCAAAGTAAGGAATAGTATGCACAGAGTCCAAGGGTTCCCCTTAGAGGTAAGATAGTGGCGAAAAGAGATAATACTAATGCTCTATTTTGTGGTAGTGTGGTCGAGCAGTAGGCTTATCAAAGGAGTAGTGTTAAGCATTTGTTGTACATACACACAGGCAATAAATGAGGAACACACACTCAGAGACAAATCCAGCCAATAGGTTTTGTTATAGAAAAATATCTTTTCTTAGTTTATTTTAAGAACCACAGGTTCAAATTCTACATGTAATATCTCATTTGAAAGGTATTGCAGGTAAGTACTTTAGGAACTTTGAATCATTACATTAGCATGTATACTTTTTACATAAAACACAATAAGCTGTTTTAAAAGTGGACACAGTGCAATTTTCACAGTTCCTGGGGGAGGTAAGTTTTTGTTAGTTTTGTCAGGTAAGTAAATCACTTACAAGTCTCAGGTTTGGGTCCAAGGTAGCCCACCGTTGGGGGTTCAGAGCAACCCCAAAGTTACCACACCAGCAGCTCAGGGCCGGTCAGGTGCAGAGGTCAAGGAGGGGCCCAAAACGCATAGGCTTCAATGGAGAGAAGGGGGGTGCCCCGGTTCCGGTCTGCCAGCAGGTAAGTACCCGCGTCTTCGGAGGGCAGACCAGGGGGGTTTTGTAGGGCACCGGGGAGGACACAAGTCCACACAAAAAGTACACCCTCAGCGGCACTGGGGCGGCCGGGTGCAGTGTAGAAACAAGCGTCGGGTTTTCAATGGAAATCAATGAGAGATCAAGAGATCTCTTCAGCGTTGCAGGCAGGCAAGGGGGGGGCTCCTCGGGGTAGCCACCACCTGGGCAAGGGAGAGGGCCTCCTGGGGGTCACTCCTGCACAGGAGTTCCGTTCCTTTCGGTGCTGGGGGCTGCGGGTGCAGAGTCTTTTCCAGCCGTCGGGAAATGGAGTTCAGGCAGTCGCGGTCAGGGGGAGCCTCGGGATTCCCTCTGCAGGCGTCGCTGTGGGGGCTCAGGGGGGACAACTTTGGTTACTCACGGACTCGGAGTCGCCGGAGGGTCCTCCCTGAGGTGTTGGTTCTCCACCAGTCGAGTCGGGGTCGCCGGGTGCAGTGTTGCAAGTCTCACGCTTCTTGCGGGGAGTTGCAGGGGTCTTTAAATCTGCTCCTTGAAACAAAGTTGCAGTTCTTTTGGAGCAGTGCCGCTGTCCTCGGGAGTTTCTTGGTCGCTTGGAAGCCGGGCAGTCCTCTGAGGATTCAGAGGTCGCTGGTCCTGGAGAAAGCGTCGCTGGAGCAGGGTTCTTTAGAAGGCAGGAGACAGGCCGGTAGGACTGGGGCCAAAGCAGTTGGTGTCTTCTTTCTTCTTCTGCAGGGGTTTTCAGCTCAGCAATCTTCATCTTCGGTAAGTTGCAGGAATCTAAATTCTTAGGTTCAGGGAAGCCCTTAAATACTAAATTTAAGGGCGTGTTTAGGTCTGGGGGGTTAGTAGCCAATGGCTACTAGCCCTGAGGGTGGGTACACCCTCTTTGTGCCTCCTCCCAAGGGGAGGGGGTCACATCCCTAATCCTATTGGGGGGATCCTCCTTCTACAAGATGGAGGATTTCTAAAAGTTAGAGTCTCCTCAGCTCAGGACACCTTAGGGTCTGTCCTGACTGGCCAGTGACTCCTCCTTGTTTTTCTCATTATTTTCTCCGGCCTTGCCGCCAAAAGTGGGGGCCGTGGCTGGAGGGGGCGGGCAACTCCACTAGCTGGAGTGTCCTGCGGTGCTGGCACAAAGGGGTGAGCCTTTGAGGCTCACCGCCAGGTGTGACAGCTCCTGCCTGGGGGAGGTGTTAGCATCTCCACCCAGTGCAGGCTTTGTTACTGGCCTCAGAGTGACAAAGGTACTCTCCCCATGGGGCCAGCAACATGTCTCGGTTGTGGCAGGCTGCTAGAACCAGTCAGCCTACACAGATAGTCGGTTAAGGTTTCAGGGGGCACCTCTAAGGTGCCCTCTGGGGTGTATTTCACAATAAAATGTACACTGGCATCAGTGTGCCTTTATTGTGCTGAGAAGTTTGATACCAAACTTCCCAGTTTTCAGTGTAGCCCTTATGGTGCTGTGGAGTCCGTGTTTGACAGACTCCCAGACCATATACTCTTGTGGCTACCCTGCACTTACAATGTCTAAGGTTTGGCTTAGACACTGTAGGGGCACAGTACTCATGTACTGGTGCCCTCACCTATGGTATAGTGCACCCTGCCTTAGGGCTATAAGGCCTACTAGAGGGGTGACTTATCTATACTGCATAGGCAGTGTGAGGTTGGCATGGCACCCTGAGGGGAGTGCCATGTCGACTTACTCGTTTTTGTTCTCACCAGCACACACAAGCTGACAAGCAGTGTGTCTGTGCTGAGTGAGGGGTCCCCAGGGTGGCATAAGATATGCTGCAGCCCTAAGAGACCTTCCCTGGCATCAGGGCCCTTGGTACCAGGGGTACCAGTTACAAGGGACTTACCTGGATGCCATGGTGTGCCAATTGTGGAATCAAAAGTACAGGTTAGGGAAAGAACACTGGTGCTGGGGCCTGGTTAGCAGGCCTCAGCACACTTTCAATTCAAAACATAGCATCAGCAAAGGCAAAAAGTCAGGGGGTAACCATGCCAAGGAGGCATTTCCTTACACAACCCCCCCCCCCCCCCCAAACGAAAGAGGATGAGACTAACCTTTCCCAAGAGAGTCTTCATTTTCTATGTGGAAGAACCTGGAAAGGCCATCTGCATTGGCATGGGCAGTCCCAGGTCTGAGTTCCACTATAAAGTCCATTCCCTGTAGGGAGATGGACCACCTCAACAGTTTTGGATTTTCACCTTTCATTTGCATCAGCCATCTGAGAGGTCTGTGGTCAGTCTGAACTAGGAAGTGAGTACCAAAGAGGTATGGTCTCAACTTCTTCAGGGAGCAAACCACAGCAAAGGCCTCCCTCTCAATGGCACTCCAACGCTGCTCCCTGGGGAGTAACCTCCTGCTAATGAAAGCAACAGGCTGGTCAAGGCCATCATCATTTGTTTGGGACAAAACTGCCCCTATCCCATGTTCAGAGGCATCTGTCTGCACAATGAACTGCTTGGAGTAATCTGGAGCTTTTAGAACTGGTGCTGTGCACATAGCTTGTTTCAGGGTGTCAAAGGCCTGTTGGCATTCTACAGTCCAGTTTACTTTCTTGGGCATTTTCTTGGAGGTGTGTTCTGTGAGGGCTGTCACAATGGATCCATATCTCTTCACAAACCTCCTATAGTACCCAGTCAAGCCAAGGAATGCCCTGACTTGAGTCTGGGTTTTTGGAGCTGCCCAGTCCAGAATAGTCTGGATCTTAGGCTGGAGTGGCTGAACTTGGCCTCCACCTACAAGGTGTCCCAAGTAAACCACAGTTCCCTGCACTATCTGGCATTTGGATGCCTTGATAGAGAGGCCTGCAGATTGCAGAGCCTTCAAAACCTTCTTCAGGTTGACCAGGTGATCCTGCCAGTTGGAGCTAAAGACAGCAATATCGTCAAGATAAGCTGCACTGAAGGACTCCAAGCCAGCAAGGACTTGATTCACCAACCTTTGGAAGGTGGCAGGGGCATTCTTTAAACCAAAGGGCATAACAGTGAACTGATAATGCCCATCAGGTGTGGAGAATGCTGTCTTTTCTTTTGCTCCAGGGGCCATTTTGATTTGCCAGTACCCTGCTGTTAAGTCAAAGGTACTTAAGAATTTGGCAGCCCCTAATTTATCAATCAGCTCATCAGCTCTAGGAATGGGATGGGCATCTGTCTTGGTGACAGAGTTAAGTCCTCTGTAGTCCACACAAAACCTCATCTATCTCTTTCCTTCTTTGGTGTGAGGTTTGGGGACTAAGACCACTGGGCTAGCCCAGGGGCTGTCAGAGTACTCAATTACTCCCAATTCCAGCATCTTGTGGACTTCCACCTTGATGCTTTCCTTAACTTGATCAGACTGTCGGAATATTTTGTTTTTGACAGGCATGCTGTCTCCTGTGTCCACATCATGGGTACACAGGTGTGTCTGACCAGGGGCTAGGGAAAAGAGCTCAGCAAACTGTTGCAGGACCTTCCTACAGTCAGCTTGCTGTTGCTCAGAGAGGGTGTCTGAATAGATCACTCCATCTACTGAGCCATCTTTAGGGTCTGATGACAGAAGATCAGGGAGAGGCTCACTCTCAGCTTCCTGATCCTCATCTGTTACCATTAACAGATTTACATCAGCCTTGTCATGGAAGAGCTTAAGGCGGTTCACATGGATCACCCTCTTGGGGCTCCTGCTTGTGCCCAGGTCTACCAGATAGGTGACCTGACTCTTCGTCTCTAGCACTGGGTAAGGGCCACTCCATTTGTCCTGAAGTGCCCTGGGAGCCACAGGCTCCAAAACCCAGACTTTCTGCCCTGGTTAAAATTCAACCAGTGCAGCCTTTTGGTCATACCAACACTTCTGGAGCTGTTGGCTGGCCTCAAGGTTTTTGTTTGCCTTTTCCATGTACTCTGCCATCCTTGAGCGAAGGCCAAGTACATAGTCCACTATGTCTTGTTTAGGCTCATGAAGAGGTCTCTCCCAGCCTTCTTTCACAAGAGCTAGTGGTCCCCTTACAGGGTGGCCAAACAGAAGTTCAAAGGGTGAGAACCCTACTCCCTTCTGAGGCACCTCTCTGTAAGCGAAAAGCAGACATGGCAGGAGGACATCCCATCTCCTTTTGAGTTTTTCTGGGAGCCCCATGATCATGCCCTTTAATGTCTTGTTGAATCTCTCCACAAGGCCATTAGTTTGTGGATGATATGGTGTAGTGAATTTATAAGTCACTCCACACTCATTCCACATGTGTTTTAGGTATGCTGACATGAAGTTGGTACCTCTGTCAGACACCACCTCCTTAGGGAAGCCCACTCTGGTAAAGATACCAATGAGGGCCTTGGCTACTGCAGGGGCAGTAGTCGACCTAAGGGGAATAGCTTCAGGATACCTAGTAGCATGATCCACTACTACTAGGATGTACATATTTCCTGAGGCTGTGGGAGGTTCCAGTGGACCCACTATGTCCACACCCACTCTTTCAAAGGGGACCCCCACCACTGGAAGTGGAATGAGTGGGGCCTTTGGATGTCCACCTGTCTTACCACTGGCTTGACAGGTGGGACAGGAGGTGCAAAACTCCTTAACCTTCTGGGACATGTTGGGCCAGTAGAAGTGGTTGACTAACCTCTCCCACGTCTTGGTTTGTCCCAAATGCCCAGCAAGGGGAATATCATGGGCTAAGGTCAGAATAAACTCTCTGAACCCCTGAGGCACTACCACTCTCCTAATGGCACCAGGTTTGGGATCTCTTGCCTCAGTGTACAGGAGTCCATCTTCCCAATAGACCCTATGTGTTCCATTTTTCTTGCCTTTGGACTCTTCAGCAGCTTGCTGCCTAAGGCCTTCAAGAGAGGGACAGGTTTCTTGTCCCTTACACAACTCTTCTCTTGAGGGTCCCCCTGGGCCCAAGAGCTCAACCTGATAAGGTTCCAGCTCCATAGGCTCAGTTCCCTCAGAGGGCAGACCTTCTTCCTGAGAAGAGAGGCTCTCTTTTTCTTGTTTTGTTGCAGCTGGTTTCCCAGCTGACTTTCCTTTTCTCTTGGTAGGCTGGGCCTTTCTTCCAGACTCCAGCTCTACTTTTTCACCCTGTGCCTTGCACTGTGCCCTTGTCTTGACACACACCAGTTCAGGGATACCCAGCATGGCTGCATGGGTTTTCAGTTCTACCTCAGCCCATGCTGAGGACTCCAGGTCATTTCCAAGCAAACAGTCTACTGGGATATTTGAGGAGACCACCACCTGTTTCAGGCCATTGACCCCTCCTCACTCTAAAGTTACCATAGCCATGGGATGTACTTTAGTCTGATTGTCAGCGTTGGTGACTGGATAAGTTTGTCCAGCCAGGTATTGGCCAGGGGAAACCAGTTTCTCTGTCACCATAGTGACACTGGCACCTGTATCCCTCAGGCCCTCTACACTTGTCCCATTAATTAAGAGCTGCTGCCTGTATTTTTGCATGTTAGGGGGCCAGGCAGCAAGTGTGGCTAAATCCACCCCACCCTCAGAGACTAATGTAGCTTCAGTGTGACACCTGATTTGCTCTGGGCACACTGTTGATCCCACTTGGAGACTGGCCATTCCAGTTTTAGCTGGATGGGAGTTAGAAGTGGTATTTTTCTTGGGACAGGCCTTGTCTCCAGTTTGGTGTCCAGACTGACTACAGCTACGACACCAGGCCTTTTTGGGATCAAAGTTTTTACCCTTGTACCCAGAATTGTTTTGTGAAGAGGCTCTGGGCCCACCCTCCTGTGCAGGTTTTTGGGGGCCTGTAGAAGACTCTTTACTATTTTTGTTTTTGGCTGTCTCACCACCTTTCTCCTGGGGAGGTTTTGTGACCCCTTTCTTTTGGTCACCCCCTGTGGAAGTTTTGGACACCCTAGTCTTGACCCAATGGTCCGCCTTCTTTCCCAATTCTTGGGGAGAAATTGGTCCTAGGTCTACCAGATGCTGATGCAGTTTATCATTGAAACAATTACTTAATAGGTGTTCTTTCACAAATAAATTGTACAGCCCATCATAATTACTTACACCACTGCCTTGAATCCAACCATCTAGTGTTTTTACTGAGTAGTCCACAAAGTCAACCCAGGTCTGGCTCAAGGATTTTTGAGCCCCCCTGAATCTAATCCTATACTCCTCAGTGGAGAATCCAAAGCCCTCAATCAGGGTACCCTTCATGAGGTCATAAGATTCTGCATCTTTTCCAGAGAGTGTGAGGAGTCTATCCCTACACTTTCCTGTGAACATTTCCCAAAGGAGAGCACCCCAGTGAGATTTGTTCACTTTTCTGGTTACACAAGCCCTCTCAAAAGCTGTGAACCATTTGGTGATGTCATCACCATCTTCATATTTAGTTACAATCCGTTTAGGGATTTTCAACATGTCAGGAGAATCTCTGACCCTATTTATGTTGCTGCCACCATTGATGGGTCCTAGGCCCATCTCTTGTCTTTCCCTTTCTATGGCTAGGATCTGTCTTTCCAAAGCCATTTTTGGCCATCCTGGCTAACTGGATGTCCTCTTCACTGGAGTTATCCTCAGTGATTTCAGAGAGGTTGGTCCCTCCTGTGAGGGAACCAGCATCTCTGACTATGATTTGTGGAGTCAGGGCTTGAGAGGTCCTGTCTTCCCTAGATAGGACTGGTAGGGGGGAATCACCCTCCAAGTCACTATCATCATCCTCTGTGTTGCCATCCTCAGAGGGGTTGGCTCTTTCAAACTCTGCCAAAAGCTCCTGGAGCTGTAGTTTGGAAGGTCTGGGGCCCATTACTATTTTCTTTAGTGTACAGAGTGACCTTAGCTCCCTCATCTTAAGATGGAGGTAAGGTGTGGTGTCGAGTTCCACCACATTCATCTCTGCACTAGACATTATGCTTCTAAAAGTTGGAATACTTTTTAAGAATCTAAAACTAGGTCTAGGTTCTAATTCAAACTTTTACCAAACTTTTAAACTCTAAAAGGAAATGCTAACAGGGACTAACACAAGGCCCTAGCAAGACTTTTAAGAATTTAGAAAAATTTCAAATTGCAAAAACAATTTCTAATGACAATTTTTGGAATTTGTCGTGTGATCAGGTATTGGCTGAGTAGTCCAGCAAATGCAAAGTCTTGTACCCCACCGCTGATCCACCAATGTAGGAAGTTGGCTCTGTATGCACTATTTCAAAGTAAGGAATAGTATGCACAGAGTCCAAGGGTTCCCCTTAGAGGTAAGATAGTGGCGAAAAGAGATAATACTAATGCTCTATTTTGTGGTAGTGTGGTCGAGCAGTAGGCTTATCAAAGGAGTAGTGTTAAGCATTTGTTGTACATACACACAGGCAATAAATGAGGAACACACACTCAGAGACAAATCCAGCCAATAGGTTTTGTTATAGAAAAATATCTTTTCTTAGTTTATTTTAAGAACCACAGGTTCAAATTCTACATGTAATATCTCATTTGAAAGGTATTGCAGGTAAGTACTTTAGGAACTTTGAATCATTACATTAGCATGTATACTTTTTACATAAAACACAATAAGCTGTTTTAAAAGTGGACACTGCAATTTTCACAGTTCCTGGGGGAGGTAAGTTTTTGTTAGTTTTGTCAGGTAAGTAAATCACTTACAAGTCTCAGGTTTGGGTCCAAGGTAGCCCACCGTTGGGGGTTCAGAGCAACCCCAAAGTTACCACACCAGCAGCTCAGGGCCGGTCAGGTGCATAGGTCAAGGAGGGGCCCAAAACGCATAGGCTTCAATGGAGAGAAGGGGGTGCCCCGGTTCCGGTCTGCCAGCACGTAAGTACCCGCGTCTTCGGAGGGCAGACCAGGGGAGTTTTGGAGGGCACCGGGGAGGACACAAGTCCACACAAAAAGTACACCCTCAGCGGCACTGGGGCGGCCGGGTGCAGTGTAGAAACAAGCGTCGGGTTTTCAATGGAAATCAATGAGAGATCAAGGGATCTCTTCAGCGTTGCAGGCAGGCAAGGGGGGGGCTCCTCGGGGTAGCCACCACCTGGGCATGGGAGAGGGCCTCCTGGGGGTCACTCCTGCACAGGAGTTCCGTTCCTTTCGGTGCTGGGGGCTGCGGGTGCAGAGTCTTTTCCAGCCGTCGGGAAATGGAGTTCAGGCAGTCGCGGTCAGGGGGAGCCTCGGGATTCCCTCTGCAGGCGTCGCTGTGGGGGCTCAGGGGGGACAACTTTGGTTACTCACGGACTCGGAGTCGCCGGAGGGTCCTCCCTGAGGTGTTGGTTCTCCACCAGTCGAGTCGGGGTCGCCGGGTGCAGTGTTGCAAGTCTCACGCTTCTTGCGGGGAGTTGCAGGGGTCTTTAAATCTGCTCCTTGAAACAAAGTTGCAGTTCTTTTGGAGCAGTGCCGCTTTCCTCTGGAGTTTCTTGGTCTCTTGGAAGCCGGGCAGTCCTCTGAGGATTCAGAGGTCGCTGGTCCTGGAGAAAGCGTCGCTGGAGCAGGGTTCTTTAGAAGGCAGGAGACAGGCCGGTAGGACTGGGGCCAAAGCAGTTGGTGTCTTCTTTCTTCTTCTGCAGGGGTTTTCAGCTCAGCAGTCTTCTTCTTCGGTAAGTTGCAGGAATCTAAATTCTTAGGTTCAGGGAAGCCCTTAAATACTAAATTTAAGGGCGTGTTTAGGTCTGGGGGGTTAGTAGCCAATGGCTACTAGCCCTGAGGGTGGGTACACCCTCTTTGTGCCTCCTCCCAAGGGGAGGGGGTCACATCCCTAATCCTATTGGGGGGATCCTCCTTCTACAAGATGGAGGATTTCTAAAAGTTAGAGTCACCTCAGCTCAGGACACCTTAGGGGCTGTCCTGACTGGCCAGTGACTCCTCCTTGTTTTTCTCATTATTTTCTCCGGCCTTGCTGCCAAAAGTGGGGGCCGTGGCCGGAGGGGGCGGGCAACTCCACTAGCTGGAGTGTCCTGCGGTGCTGGCACAAAGGGGTGAGCCTTTGAGGCTCACCGCCAGGTGTGACAGCTCCTGCCTGGGGGAGGTGTTAGCATCTCCACCCAGTGCAGGCTTTGTTACTGGCCTCAGAGTGACAAAGGCACTCTCCCCATGGGGCCAGCAACATGTCTCGGTTGTGGCAGGCTGCTAGAACCAGTCAGCCTACACAGATAGTCGGTTAAGGTTTCAGGGGGCACCTCTAAGGTCCCCTCTGGGGTGTATTTCACAATAAAATGTACACTGGCATCAGTGTGCCTTTATTGTGCTGAGAAGTTTGATACCAAACTTCCCAGTTTTCAGTGTAGCCCTTATGGTGCTGTGGAGTCCGTGTTTGACAGACTCCCAGACCATATACTCTTATGGCTACCCTGCACTTACAATGTCTAAGGTTTGGCTTAGACACTGTAGGGGCACAGTACTCATGCACTGGTGCCCTCACCTATGGTATAGTGCACCCTGCCTTAGGGCTGTAAGGCCTACTAGAGGGGTGACTTATCTATACTGCATAGGCAGTGTGAGGTTGGCATGGCACCCTGAGGGGAGTGCCATGTCGACTTACTCGTTTTTGTTCTCACCAGCACACACAAGCTGACAAGCAGTGTGTCTGTGCTGAGTGAGGGGTCCCCAGGGTGGCATAAGATATGCTGCAGCCCTAAGAGACCTTCCCTGGCATCAGGGCCCTTGGTACCAGGGGTACCAGTTACAAGGGACTTACCTGGATGCCAGGGTGTGCCAATTGTGGAATCAAAAGTACAGGTTAGGGAAAGAACACTGGTGCTGGGGCCTGGTTAGCAGGCCTCAGCACACTTTCAATTCAAAACATAGCGTCATTAAAGGCAAAAAGTCAGGGGGTAACCATGCCAAGGAGGCATTTCCTTACAGGAATTCACATGTGAAATGCACATTTAGTCCCTTTTTCCCTGCCCCCGCTTGACAGATCACCTCAAAACTTTCTGTGTGCAACAAGAATCACTGCAACCCTTTTTTGGGAAAATTCATGAAGATTCATCAAACAGTGCCAAAGATAAGGACAATTCAAAAAACGCTTTTTCTATGGCAACATGGTCCTAACTACAACTACCTAGTGGCAACCTCCTGTAGGTAGTTATATTTAGGACACAGTTTCCATTGAAAAAGTATTTTTTGACTTGGCTATATCTTTGGTGCCGCTTCACAAATCTTCATAAAATTTTCCATAAAAAGTGTGCTGAAGTGTCTTGTTGTGCAGGGAAGGTTTCAGGGAGATCCATCAAGTGGAGGCCAAGAAAAAGGGGGGGGTCAAAAAAGTGCATTTCTCATGTTAATTCCCCCAGGAGTTCTGAACATATCTACAGCCTGAACCGCTGGACGGAACTGCACCAAATTTTTTAGAAATGTAGCTTTTGGTATGCAGAATATGCTTTTTGTTATTTGTTGTAAATGTGTTCAGTAGTTTAAGAGAAATTAAAAGAAAGACAAATTTGTATATTGAGAGAGGTGCGAATCCTCCTGATCTCGTAAAGATCTGATGGGCTGATAACACTTCAACCAGGAGTTGTTGAAGGCCATTTTGAGACTCGGCTTCAGTCAAGTCTTAATAACAAAAGGAAAAAAAAAATAGGGGGCAGGGTACATTAACCCTAACCTTGGTTCTGGTGCACCCCTGGCCAGGCCAAAACAGCATTTTTTATTTAAATTCATGGCAACATTACTGTATTTATCCATGAATTTAAAACATATGTGGGCTCACATGCTCAAAAATGCTGTTGCCCCTGGGTGGGCCAGGTCACTGGAGCATTATGGGGCAAAAACAGGAATGGGTGCACGTGGCCCACCAGACCACCAACTCCCTGGGGCTATTCTGAATAAATATGTGGGGCTGTGTGGCCCCCGGGCCCTGGGGACTACCACCTCACTGGAGCTAATTAATAAATGATATAATAAGGAGGTCCTCAGGACCCCCCCAAGCCCTGGGGACTGCCACCTTCTCGGGCCTACGTATACAATGTATGTTGGTGGGGCGCATGGCCCCCTGTACCCTTGGGACTGCCACCTCCCCGAAGCTATTTATAGAAAGTATGAAGAGGAACTGCGTGGCCCCCCAGGCCTCCTGGACAACCACCTCCCAAAAGCCCCAGGGACCAAGGGGTTACAAAATGGTTTTAGGAGATGTCCACAGAGACCCCCCCAGCCCTGGGGACCACCACCTCCCTGAGGCCAAATCAAAGAAGGAGCAGTGCTGAGCGGCCCCCCTTGTAGAGCCATATAGAGCCCTGAGGACCGCCACTCACCAGGGCCGGCTGCTGCCACATCCTGAGGTGCAGCACAAATCAATAAGTAATCCTCCTGGAAGATCAATTGCATCCACATGTGATACACTCTATGAGAAGGTTTAAAATTATGTTGGCTACTTCCTCAGCTCCTATATTAAAATTTTCAGGAGATTCTCTGACAATGCAGGCCAACACTAGTTGGAATGAAGAGTATCTGCTAATTAATGTTGAGTCCCTATACACCTCAATAATGCATGAGGTTGGTCTCAGGGCATGTGAATATTTCCTAAAACAACACAACATAGGAGAGCTTGAACATACTAAAATGCTTCCATCTATGATAGAACTATGTTTGAGAGAAAACATTTGTTTCTTCGACCATGAAATTTACCATCAATTACGTGGTAATTGAGCTATGGGCATTTCTCTATCACCCAATTATGCAAACGTAACCATGGGATGGTGGGAAAAGGAAGTGGCATGGAGTCAAGACAATGAAATATACATGGAAAAAGTCATCCTTTGGGTGAGATGTAGAGATGATCTAATTATCTGGCATGGTGCATTGGAAGATTTTATGAAGTACTATTCAATGTTGAATTCCAACAATTTAGGGATTAAATTCACTTGTAACACCAGTAAAGAAAGGATACATTTTCTTGATCTTACAATGTATATCCAAGATTGTCCAATTGAAACAACTCTCTATTGAAAAGAGACAGCCACGAATAGTATATGGCACAGCAAGAGTTTTAATTTCAAACCATTGCTTAATAGTATACTATATGGCGAACTGGTACATATGCATAGAAACTGTTCAAATGATGATGATGTACTGTTGAAATATCAAGAAACCATGTATATATCCGAAGTAGGAGGGTACAAACAGAGGTGCTCATTATGAGTGTCGCGGTCTTAAGACCACAACACTCGCGGTGGCGGTCGGACTACCTCCAAAGTGGTGGTCCGACCTCCACACTAAGACCTTGGTGAAAGCACCATGGTCAGACCACCGGCATATTTTGAAAGGCCAATGGGCTGGCGGATATCGGCAACCATTGGTGCTCTGGGGATTACGACTCCCCTCTCTGCCAGCTGACAGAGACAGGGTGCCCCATGGACAGCCCAAACGCGCTTTTCACTGCCCAAATTATGGGCAGTGAAAAGCACGATGGATGTTGTTGCACCAGATGCACCAAAACATTGCTGCTGGCTCGAATATGAGCCGGCGTCAATGTTGTGGTGAGTTTCCTGCTGGGCCAGTAAGTGGAAATGCTGTTTCCACCTGCTGGCCCAGCATGAATCTCAAAATAGGCCCAGCGGACGGAAAACTGGAGTGGCGGTTTTCCGTCAGGAATAGTTTGGTGGAGGGCCAGAGTGTCTTGAATAACAACATGGAAAAGGTTAAGTTCAAAGGATGGAACAGTACTTTGATTACAGGAGTTGAAAGTCAAAGGAAATTGGATGAGTAAAAATCCCTGTGGCTAAA
The DNA here is from genome assembly GCF_031143425.1 of Pleurodeles waltl. NCBI lineage: Eukaryota > Metazoa > Chordata > Amphibia > Caudata > Salamandridae > Pleurodeles > Pleurodeles waltl. The sequence goes on from NC_090449.1 coordinate 560,891,147, forward strand.
CACTCCTTATAGCAAGGAAAGTGAAATAATATACAGGATTCTACATAAACATTTGGACTTAATAGCGAAGGATCCTGACATTGGCCCAAATGTTGGGAACAAACCTCAATTACCCTTTCGTAAAGCATTATCGCTCAGAGACATGCTGGTTAGAAGCCACTTTATCCCATGCAATGATGGCAGTTGGCTAACTCAACAAAAATGTGGTTTTATTAAATGTGGAAGCTGTGAAGCGTATAGCATTGGTCAGACAACTAAAATGTTCATTGACAAGGACAATGTGGCAATCCATATCAAATACAGGATTACCTGTGACACTAAATTTACAGTGAATGCTCATGTGGCCTGAAATACATTGGGAGCACTATCCGCATGCTCAAGAAAGGAATATTGGAACACATTAGCACAGTGAAACACAAAGACCAAACGTATGCAGTGGCCAAACATCTATGTTTACATGAGAATCTAACTTTGAAATATCTATGCTACTGAGGGTTTGATCATGTACCAGAGCACGAGAGAGGGGGAGACAGGATAAAAAGCCTACGCCAACTACGCTAACTTTCTATGGCATCTCATTGAGTGATTGCAGAGCTTGGCAGAGCAGCTTATCATGGCTACGGTAATATGGATTGGACTGCAGTGCCCTGATGAACAAAATGCATTGGGTGGTATATTGAAGTAAATAAAAGCTGCATTTGAGCAATGTATTTGGATGACTTTAAATTTTCTTGAATTTCGTTGGTGCCCCTCCACCTATAATATATGGACATTGGACCCGTTTAGTCGCAACTTTGGAGCAGCAGGTGCTTTGGTTGGGAGCACGACATAAAGAGACATATGGGACAAGGGGGAGGTGCGGTTGCCTTTGGCTTGCTGTTCCGATTGGATGACATTTGGCTATGCCAGCTTGAATCAAGATACATTATTCAATTAAGAACTAAAACTTTTTTTGGTTTAAGCTTTGATGAAAAACTTTATGTACATTTATGATTTGAATTTTGCAATGATAATTTTTTATCTGTGCATTATTTGTCAGACTAGCTCATTATAATAGGCATCCTTGACAGTTTTTCTGGGTTGAGAAGGAACCTTGGGATCAGTTAAGAGAAGAATTATTGGACCATCATATTTGTAGTCCCTAATGGTTTACAAGAGAACATGAAATTATATGATTACTTGAACAATGAATAATTACTTGAATAATGTTTGTTATGCAATATGGGAACTATATTCCTGTGAACAGTAATGTCTATTTGGCTGACTTATATGGAACTTTTTTGACACTGATGTATGATCAAAACGAATAAAATTATTTAGTTAGATGCGGGTACTATACCGGCACTAAGCTAAAGGGTTAAGGCAACTTTACGCATACTGACAAAATTGCTTTATAATAATGTTGGGAGTATAATATTACACAGATATGTGCCATCATAGATGTAGGTGCATTATTGATTACGTTATAAATATTTCAGGAAAAGAAAGGATCGACACGGGTCAATGCATGTTATTGTATTTGGAATCCCAAGGAAATGAGTTAGAGCTTTTTAAATGTTTAAATATTAAGGGTGCTTTAGAGTAATAAGTATCCAACAGTTCGTGTTGTTTATTGCTATGAATAGTGTTTTTTTTTCAGATTGTATGTTGTAATTGATATTTATTTAATCTAATCGATTCTCTAATTCAGAGGTCACAACCCCTTATTTAGGCTTGAGGAGTCAAAACTCCTCTCCTTTAGGTGTGAGGCTTTTCTTCTTCCTGTTATAACACAAAAGGAGAGTACCAGGAGTAATCCAACCCCACATGGACTGCCGTTTTATCAACGAACTGCGAACAAATAAAGTGTGTGTGGGGTATAGGGAACAGGTCTCTTATGGCCTATTCAATGTTCGCCAGTTAGGCGATTGCCTTTGTGGGCATGGAGGGACAGGTGTGGCAGTTGAATCTATGAGGGAGTTCCCTTTATGGACTAGGTGGTCTCACACACATTATAGTGTCATGCTTCATCATATGACCACCTAGCCCCACCCAGGTAAAATGATACTAACTGGGCGGACTCAACCTCTTTGTTAAAGGAACTCAGAGGGAGTGCTGAGATTTTATCTTGCTGGATAATACAAGGGATCCAGTTGAAAATAGTGATAGATAATAAAATTACCTTAAAAATCACCAGTTCGGTTTGAAATTTTAATTTAGGTGTTTGTAAACAACTAAATTACATTTTCAAACTGAACTGCATACTTCAAACCGCATGACACTATAATGTGTCCCTCAGTTCAGTATTAAAAGTGGCAAAAACTGGGACATATCTTATAATGGGTGCTGAGGTGTTGAAAGTCTAGCAGCAGGGCCATGAGGGGTGGCCCAGCCTCTTTCGGGCGAAGATGGGTCCACTCTTGGCCTGGTGTTCATCCGGGTGAAGGCCCGGGTGCATCCTGCACGCATCCCACACCGCAAGGAAACGAGTCTGCCTTAAAAGCGCCCGACCTGCACGAAATGCTCAGCTCCACCTCCTCCTTGCAGGGCTTTGGAGGGCTTTGTGGTAATTGAAGTCTGCACTGCTCCGTGCAGACTTCATATATAGGGTGTTGTGAAATATGTTCCACATGTGCACTTGAGTATTTGCAAAGTGGTGTAGTCAATACATTTCTAGCTAGCAGGTTGCTGTGTTTGATGATAATCAACTTGGTGTTTGAGATTTTCATAGCTACAATGTGTCCCCATGCCATTTTTAATTTTTGTGCTACATCGAAATGTTTCGCTAGAATCACTTTGCGCTATGGTGCTGGTTATTTTGCTTTTTCCATTACAATTGAGTGACTACAGATGACAGTATGCAAAGTGTTATGAGCTAAAAAGACAGACCTGTTTATCGTATTTAACATTTGTATAGCATGATGTTACCACAAGTACAAACCCCCCTTTACCTTCCCAGAATGTTCAACTGAAGATTTCATACATGGCATGGCTGTGTTTGGATTCCACTAATATGACGAAACATATTTTATTTCATTATGCTAAGTTTTGCTCCTAGGTTTGAGGTGTAGAGGACTGGAGTCAGTCATACTTTCACCATGATATATGTATATGTAATTAGGCTAAATGCAAAAAAAGTAGTCAATGGTTATCCTGAAAACAATATCCCCGGCCGACCAACAATGTGTGGACTGCAAACCTACTGTACTTTATTTAGTAATACTAATGCACCCATGTTAGCAATTTTAATTGCGGAAAATTGATATTTTGTTGTATTTAATAATAATAACTTTTCATTTAGTTCTTTGTATATCACATCGGTCATTTTAATGGCTTGTAAGTAACATGTTACTTTTACCCACTGTATGGGACTCCATTTACGAATTTTATAAGGATTGAAGACTGAGTCAGTCTTGCTGAAATCTGAGTGAGCTTTGAGTATTTATCTCAATGAGCCATCCTTCTACAGGGGTGGAACAGTGTGGAGTATAATCAGGCTTCTTACGCCATATTCCCAATTTAACATACAACTAAAGGTATAGGTTTGTGTGTACTAGTAACATGTTAAAAAACTTTTCTCAACATTGTGTATTTATACTGGTAACATGAATATGCTGATGAGGTATTTGCTTACATATATTTTCAAGAAATACATTTTTGAAACCATAGCTATACAATTAACGCACTCTACTAGCCTCAAAAATGGAAAGTGGTCAGACAGTAGTTGCTTATTTTATCATATAAAACAACAATTTTTAAAGAGCCATCTTAAGATTACCTACATGCTACCTAAATGCTACCTACAAGTTGGGCACAAGCTGTACATCTCCTAACGCTTCTAGCAGCTAAGAGATTCAAAGACCATTCTAAGCTTTCAGATCCAATTAACTTCTGTCACAGATCTTGCTGGCCAATGAAACTCCACTTATCAGGCCTGATTCATAGAGGTAAATTATACTTTGAGTAACTTGGCCACTTTTGGCTATTCGCAAAGTGTATGAGGTGGTCATATCTTTCACACAGTCAATATGAACTATCACCATCATTCTGTGCTCATGGAGATTCCTTAAGATGCTGTCTAATTTCTTCCACTTCAAAGTAAGCATCTTTTATAAGAAGATCAACACTTTTCAATAACCCCTCTTGTCTACACCTCAAGAACAAGTGTCTATGGTTCTACACAGGTCTCAAAGATCTCAAGTCAACTTCATCCACAGTGACGACGACTTGGGACGCCTGGCCTCACTCTAATCAGACTATCCAAATGACTTTTGTCTGCTTTCAATTTTCTATGAAGCATGACTTGCCATCATGCATAATTTTACTGAACTTTTGACACATGCTCTCCTCTGGTAGTGTTATGGCTGTGTGGAAGCCAGGAATGATCATCCTCTTTAAAAAATTAAAAAATAAAACTGAACCATGCTGTGACAGATAGTTATCACTCTATTACTTTGCTGCCAGCCCAGATCAAAGTGCTTCTCAAGATTATTGCTAGACACTTGTCAACCATACTCGAAGTGGAAGAGATGCTGGAACCTTAGAAGCTAGGGTTTTTCCCAGGGAGAGGAAAATAAATTATCCTAACTTTCATAGTGGATGAAATTTGTGCTCACCTTGATGGCATTCAGCAGTGCAGTGGGAATCTCTTAATAGACCTCTCTGCTGCTTTTGATATGATTGACCATTTAAGTGTTACAAGATGACTGGAAAAGGTGGGAATTGTTGAGAACTTTCCTTTTTGTCTCAGATATAAGCCATTGTTACTTCTTGCTTCTTTGTCTCGGAAGCTCTATGCAAGATGCTACTGTAAGAAATTAGGGTATTCTTTGAAGAGGGTGAATGCCAACCTCAAGTAATAACCATAATCCTTGTCAAGCTGAACCTTCAAAGTCACTAAATTACCCTGGGCTCAACCTCCAGTAGCTATGGCACAGAGCAGACAGCCTTAAATCAGAGGCAATTTGTATGGTAGTAGTAAATACTTTATTTCGGTTATGAAGCCATAAAAGTGCATATCATAATAAATAAAGAAAAAACATTTAAATCTCGTTCATTCGAAGATCAAGAAAAATTTGCACAATTTGCCATGTCGAATATTTGCAAAAGTCAACCCATAATAAATTCAACAATCACAATACTATACCAAAGTTGTAAGGTATTTATGCATTACCAAACAGTAATAAAGTCAAAACACAGCACAAGAAAAATCCCAAACAATTTAGAAAACCTAGAGTAAATTGTAATAAATAAAATGACACCAAACCTGCAACAATCTAATACGGGGAACCAGAGCTATGACTTTTTGTAAATGTAATTGTAGAAACAGTGGGAAAAGGCAATAAGGCCCTCATTATGACATTGGCGGTAAAACCCACTTACCGCCATGCTGACTGCCGCCAACATACCGCTGCCACGGCGGATATCCGTTCACCATATTATGACACACACACACCAATCCATCACAATTCAGCCACAGACACAAATCCGCCACACCAAAGGTGCCAACACCAGGGCAGTGCGCGCTCTATTGGAGACTAGAATGCAAAAACCCAGCACTCTCAAAACAACGTAATTTATGCATTGTGCTGATATGTTGTTGTTTAACCTTTTGCATTGCAGAGTTCAATCCTGAAGACTTATTTTTAATGTGCTTACAAATGCTGTTCATTTGCAATGTATTGCTGCAGGCTTTCAGAGTGTGTTAGGGTGTGGTCCCTTTCCAGGGCCTTCTAGAGACTTTCCCTGCAACATGCCTGGGTGTGGTTGTGGGCTGGGCCAAGACTCTATAAAAAGGAGCCAGCCCAGCTCCAAGTGCTCACTATTCCGAGGTCCCGGTGCAGAGCAGCAGCTACTTCCTGAGCTTCTGTCCCGGTGGCCTATTTGATTTCCAGATATCTGACTTTCATTCTTCATTTGGAGATCCTTGTTCTGGGCGGTAAGACGGTGGTTGGGCAGGCCTCCCGACGCTGTTATCGAGAACTCTCGTGTTCTTGGGCCTAATTCTTTTATGATTTGACAGAGTATTTTGTGCGTGTGAAATATGCACTTGAGTGTTTGTGACATTTGCAGGGTGACTTGCGAATCGGCAAGACGCGTGATTCATTTCATGATAATTTAATCTTGTTATTCATTGCACGCTACCATTTCTTGACATTTGCATGGTGGCTTAAGAAACGGCAAGACGCGCGATTCGTTTTATGGTGTTTTAACTTTGTTGTTCATTGCGCGCTACCATTTCTTGACATTTACATAATGGCTTAAGAATTGGCAAAAGACGCGCAATTCGTTTCATTGTACTTTGATCTTGTTATTCATTGTGAGCTGTTATTTCTTGGCATTTACATCGTGGTTTACAAATCGGCAAGACGCGCAATTCGTTTAATGATGATTTGACTTTAATATTCATTGCGTACTACCATTTCTTAGCATTTTACATGGTGACACTCGAATCGGCAAGACGCACGATTCTCTCCTCGAGTTTAATTCATGTTGTTTATTGTATGCCACTATTCTAAGATATTTATCATGTAATATTCGAGTTGACAAGTTATGTGATTTGTTTTCCTGAATCCATATTGTGTTATTCATGGTGCACAATCCTTTTATGGTGTTTACTATATATATATATATATATATATAAATCTACAATATGCGCAATTTGTGTTGAAACATTTTAAGAGTACACAGAAGATCAGAGTTTCTAGATGCAATATTGTATGGTCTTAGTATGCATTCTCAAAAAAGGATTTATATGACTGGTTTAAAATTTAGTCAGAATGTTTTTCTGATTCTCATGTAAAGGAAAGTACTTGAATAAGAAAGCTTTCATTTAATCCATCTTGATTCCCTTACAGGTATCCGGCCATATTGAAACTTAGTCATTTTAAACTTAATTCTTAGATTGTTCATGTTTTCAGAATGACAATGCTTAGAATCATAGTCTAGTATTGATTTCAGGAGATATCATTTTCATATTGTGTGTTCTAACCTTTTTCTTACTACAGGTCTCCTTCCCAGCTGTTTCCCTTCCTAATCCCCTCTTCCCCTCTTGAACTCTCTTAGCCTCTGTGATTTATCTATCAGAGTCTTGGAGCTGTTCAGTGGTGGACGTGTTGGGAACGTGCGCAGACCCCGAGGATCTGGTGACTCTGACAGAATAGTGAGCCCACAAATTATTATCCTCCTGGTTTGTGTATGTTCTCAACATGGCCACGCTGGACGAGTTAGTCAAGGCTCTCACCCAGCTCCAGGCAGAGGTGGTATCATCCAAATAATTGACAACTAGCTTAACTGAGAGAGTGAGACAGTTGCAAGATAAGGTAGAGAAGAAGGAACAAGGTCCCACAGGTGTGTCCTGGCCAGGTACTTCTTCTCAGGCTTCTGGAAGTAATCCGACAAACATTTCCCTAAATGTTCTTTCCGCAATTCCTTTAGCTCCCCCAGAACGTTTCTCAGGTGACCCTTTGAAAGCGCAATCTTTCCTGGTTCAAGTGGGACTACACTTCACCTGCAGACCACATACTTTCCCCGATGCCCAGTCCAAAGTAGCTTTCTTGTTATCATATTTGGCTGGGGATGCAGCTACTTGGGCAATTCCTCTTGTGCGTAAAAATAGTCCCTTGTTGTACAACTGGAGACATTTTTTTTGTGAGTTTGAGAGAGTTTTTGATCGTAGAACTGTAACACAGTCAGCAGATCGTGAATTATTAGATTTACGCCAAGGGAATCAAGACCTAGTGTCGTATTTAGCCAACTTTAACCAGCTGGTTGCAGAGACATCCTGGCCTGAAGAAAAACAAGCGGTCTTGTTTTACAAGGGACTCAAAGAGGAACTAAAAGATATCTTAGCGCAAATCGACCCACAACCTACAGACTGTGAAGAATTAATAAACCTTGTCTTGAGGCTTGATCATCGTTTAGCAGAACGTAAAGGACCGCGCAACAAGATTGAAAAATATTCATGGCGTGTTCATGATAACAGAGACTCAAGAACTCCGAAAGAGAGAATGGCAGAACCGATGGAAATTGGAATCATCAGAAGACCTTTGACCAAAGATGAAAAGGACCTACGCAGAACAAATGGACAATGTCTTTATTGTGGGCGGAAGGGTCATTTCGCCAAAGATTGTCCAATCAAACCAAAGACCAAGCAAGGTCCAGTTCAGAAGGTAGCAGCCAATGCACCAGTCCAGTTGGGAAAACTAAAACACCCAAGATGAAGAGAAGGGTTGCTCTTGGGTGTCACCGTGGATCCTTCACAATCTAGACATCTTAAACTGGAAATGAGAGTTCAGGTCAAGAAAAAGATCTATTTCAAAAAAGCTCTAGTCGATTCTGGGGCTACTGGGAACTTTGTTGATGTCCAATTGGTTCGTGCATGGGGGATCCCATGTATTGAGAAGAAGACCCCAGAAATCATCCAGGCAGTCGATGGAAAACTCTTGACTGGAGGTCCAGCAACTCTTCAGACTATCCCCTTGTTGATGATTTGTGAAGATAAGAATCAAAGAAAGAAACATAAAGAGAAAATCATTCTTGATGTGATCCATGCTCCCCAATATGGGATTATCCTCAGCTTGCCATGGTTAACTCATCACAATCCAGAGATCAATTGGGCAGAACGAAAAATCTTGTTCTCATCTGCGCTATGTAACGAACAATGTCTCCAAAAGATTCAAGTACCAAAAGATTGTAACTCTTACATAGCTGCTGCTGCGGAGAAAGAAATTCAGCTGCCCAAACAGTATTCATCTTACAAAGATGTATTTGATGAGAAAGGAGCAGAGACTCTACCTCCTCATAGATCTTATGACTGTCAAATTGATCTAGCCCCAGGTGCGATACTTCCCAACTGTCGTGTATATGCCCTGTCAGAACATGAAAATCAACATTAACGAAAATACCTAGATCAATTTTTGGAGAATGGCTTCATTCGCCTCTCTAAGTCTCCTGCAGCTTCGCCTTTGTTTTTTGTTCCAAAAGCTAATGGAGAACTTCGAACTTGCATCAACTATAGGGGTTTGAACAAAGTCACCATCAAGAATAAATATCCTTTACCCCTAATTCCGGTATTATTGGAACAAGTAAAGAGAGCAAAAATCTACACGAAGCATGACCTTCGAGGTGCTTATCATTTGGTCAGAATGAGAGAGGGTGATGAATGGAAAACAGCTTTTAAGACAAGATATGGCCTTTTTGAATACACCGTCATGCCTTTTGGTCTGTGTAATGCTCCAGCAGCATTTCAATTTTTCTTGAATGACGTTCTTAGAGAGTACCTCAACATATTTGCCATAGTCTACATCAATGACATTTTGATCTACTCTGACAATGAAAACGAACATGTCCAACATGTCAAGAAAATTCTTGCAGCCCTTCGAAAGCACCATTTATATTGCAAACTAACCAAGTGTGAGTTTCATGTTACCACAGTTGAGTTTTTAGGGGTTATTCTTACCCCACAAGGTATGGTGATGGCAGAAAAGAAAGTAAAAGCCGTATCTGATTGTCCCACCCCAAAGACTGTTCGTGATGTACAATGTTTCCTGGGGTTTGCACATTTTTACTGGAGATTCATAAATCATTTCTACCAGACAGTGGCTCCAATCACTAAGCTACTAAGAAAGAAAGAAAAGTTTGTATGGTCCCCAGAAGCTGATCAAGCCTTCTCGACTTTGAAGAAAGCTTTCTCCACTGCCCCAATCTTGGCTCATCCTGATGCGAATCGACTTTTCATACTGGAAACTGATGCTTTAGATGTAACAATAGGAGCCGTCTTATCACAACGAAATAAAGACACTGGTCAACTTCATCCTGTAGTTTATATGTCTCGGAAGTTGAACAAAGCCGAACAGAACTATGTCATTGCTGAAAAAGAGCTTCTGGCGATTCGTGACGCCTTTAAAGAATAGAGACATCATTTGTTGGGTGCCAAATACACTGTCACAGTATATAATGATCATCGTAATCTTCAATTCATGAGTTCCGCCAGACTTTTGACCCCTCAGCAATTACGCTGGATGCTGTTTTTTGACGAATTTGATTTTGTAGTAACCTTCCGGCCTGGTAGAGATAATCACAAAGCTGACGCCTTATCCCGTCAAGAGTCTACCACGTTGCCTGCATTTCAAGCCTCCAGAGCTATCATTGCTCCTGACAAGGTTCTATGTATCATAAAAACTGAAGATTTCTTTGAAGAAATTCGCAACTCTTTCACTGTTGAAAAATGGCAAACATGGGTCCAAGCAGATCCCAAAAGGTCAATCAAGCAAGGACTACCCTTTCATGACTCTCGTTTGTTCGTACCCACTACCAAACTTCGCAAGATAGTGTTTCATTGGTTGCATGTTATTCCAACGGCAGGTCATCCAGGCACTCCTAAAACTCTTGAACTGATACAATGCTATTTTTGGTGGCCTACCCTAACAAAAGATGTAAAAGCAATGGTAAACAACTGCGAAGTTTGTGCTCTCATTAAAACAAGTCATTCAAAACCAAAAGGGTTGTTACATCCTCCAACCCCAAGTCGTCCATGGGAGCACATTGCTTTAGACTTTATTACCGGTCTGCCAGTGGTTCAACAGCATTCAGTAATTCTGGTGGTAGTAGATAGTCTCACAAAATATGGACATTTCATTGCCTGTAAAAAATTGCCCACTTCTAGTGAACTGGCAGCTATTTTACTGAACAGAGTGGTTCGTTATCATGGACTGCCAAAAGTTATCCTCTCCGATCGTGGGTCGCAATTTGCCTCCAATTTCTGGAAGACATGGTGTAAAACACTCCAAGTGACATCTACGCTATCTGCTAGTCACCATCCTCAAACAGATGGTCAAACGGAGAGACTAAATCAGACTTTGAAACAATACCTACGTGCCTACGCTGAAAAGGCACTTCATTCTTGGACATCTATGCTCTGGTTAGCTGAGTTAGCTTACAATAACTCATTCCACACTTTTATTGGCATTACACCCTTTTTTTGTTTATTTGGCTATCATCCTGACACCCTGCCCATCACAATTCCTCAAGAAAGTTCTCTTACTCCAGCTGTGTCAGAAACCATTCAGCATTTGCATCAAACCCAGAAACTGATTCAACAGCATTTAGGAAAAGCCAAACAAAAATACAAAAGGCATTATGACAAGAAACATTGTGAGGGACCGCAATATCAACCAGGTGACAAAGTCTGGCTTTCCACAAAACATATAGACTTCAAGAAGAAGCACATGTTTAATCCCAAATTTATAGGTCCTTACACAGTCCTTCAGCAAATCAAACCGGTAACCTATAAATTACAATTGCCCAGATCCTTACGGATTCATCCAGTGTTCCATACTTCCCTATTGAAAAGGGCAGTCCAAAAGGTCCACCCTCATCCAGCTCCTGTTCTAGTACAGGGAGAAGAAGAATATGAAGTTAAGAAAGTGTTGGATTCTAAACTACGAGGGCGCAATCTATGGTACTTAATCTCATGGAAAGGTTATGGTCCTGAAAGTAACTCATGGGTTTCCGCATCTGATGTTCATGCTCCAGTACTTGTGAGACGCTTTCATTGTCTTAATCCAGACAAACCAGGCTCTAGAGCGCGTCTGGGAGAGGGGAGTACTGTCAACACCAGGGCAGTGCGTGCTCTATTGGCGACTAGAATGCAAAAACCCAGCACTCTCAAAACAACGTAATTTATGCATTGTGCTGATATGTTGTTGTTTAACCTTTTGCATTGCAGAGTTCAATCCTGAAGACTTATTTTTAATGTGTTTACAAATGCTGTTCATTTGCAATGTATTGCTGCAGGCTTTCAGAGTGTGTTAGGGTGTGGTCCCTTTCCAGGGTCTTCTAGAGACTTTCCCTGCAACATGCCTGGGTGTGGTTGTGGGCTGGGCCAAGACTCTATAAAAAGGAGCCAGCCCAGCTCCAAGTGCTCACTATTCAGAGGTCCCGGTGCAGAGCAGCAGCTACTTTCTGAGCTCCTGTCCCGGTGGCCTATTTGATCTTCCAGACATCTGACTTTCATTCTTCATTTGGAGATCCTTGTTCTGGGCGGTAAGACAGTGGTTGGGCTGGCCTCCCGACGCCGTTATTGAGAACTCTCATGTTCTTGGGCCTAATTCTTTTATGATTTGACAGAGTACTTTGTGCGTGTGAAATATGCGCTTGAGTGTTTGTGACATTTGCAGGGTGACATGCGAATCGGCAAGACGCGCGATTCGTTTCATGATAATTTAATCTTGTTATTCATTGCACGCTACCATTTCTTGACATTTGCATGGTGGCTTAAGAATCGGCAAGACGCGCGATTCGTTTTATGGGGTTTTAACTTTGTTGTTCATTGCGCGCTACCATTTCTTGACATTTACATGGTGGCTTAAGAATCGGCAAAAGATTTGTTTCATTGTACTTTGATCTTGTTATTCATTGTGAGCTGTTATTTCTTGGCATTTACATCGTGGTTTACAAATCAGCAAGACGCGCGATTCGTTTAATGATGATTTGACTTTGATATTCTTTGCGTACTACCATTTCTTGGCATTTTACATGGTGACACTCGAATCGGCAAGACGCACGATTCTCTCCTCGAGTTTAATTCATGTTGTTTATTGTATGCCACTATTCTAAGATATTTATCATGTAATATTCGAGTTGACAAGTTATGTGATTTGTTTTCCTGAATCCATATTGTGTTATTCATGGTGCACAATCCTTTTATGGTGTTTACTATATATATATATATATATATATAAATCTACAATATGCGCAATTTGTGTTGAATCAGTTTAAGAGTACACAGAAGATCAGAGTTTCTAGATGCAAGATTGTATTGCCTTAGTATGCATTCTCAAAAAAGGATTTATATGACTGGTTTAAAATTTAGTCAGAATGTTTTTCTGATTCTCATGTAAAGGAAAGTACTTGAATAAGAAAGTTTTCATTTAATCCATCTTGATTCCCTTACAGGTATCCGGCCATCTTGAAACTTAGTCATTTTAAACTTAATTCTTAGAGTGTTCATGTATTCAGAATGACTATGCTTAGAATCATAGTCTAGTATTGATTTCAGGAGATATAATTTTCATATTTTGTGTTCTAACCTTTTTCTTACTACAGGTCTCCTTCCCAGCTGTTTCCCTTCCTAATCCCCTCTTCCCCTCTTGAACTCTCTTAGCCTCTGTGATTTATCTATCAGAGTCTTGGAGCTGTTCAGTGGTGGACGTGTTGGGAACGTGCGCAGACCCCGAGGATCTGGTGACTCTGACAAAAGGTCAGTGATAAACTGGTGGTATCCAAACCCACACCGTTATGCCAACAGAAAAACGTCCACCACATTATGACCCACGAATCACCACGGCGGACATTCAATGGCGGTAAACCATTGGCGGTACATACCGCTGCTCTCAAGATACACACACTCATAAAAAACAACATTACTTTGGACAATTTAAACTACACACACCTGACACCCATACACACACCGCACCCACACACCCACACCACTATAAAACACACACCCACATTACCCACAACCCTTTACCATTGCAAACCATTAGCACGAGACAGACACCACAACTACAGTCAAAACCAGAGGCACACACCACCTACACCTATACACCAACCACACACCCCATATCACACACCCCAACACATAACCCTACACACCTTCACCTACACAACTCACACCACTACCATGGCACCACAAAGACACACCAGATTCTCAGAAGAGGAGCTAAGGGTCATGGTAGAGGAAATCATCTAGGTACAGCCACAGCTATTTGGAGCACAGGTGCAGCAGATATTCATTACTAGGAAGATGGAGCTATGGCGGAGAATCGTGGACAGGGTCAACGCCGTGGGACAGCACCCCAGAACAAGGGACTACATCAACAGGAGGTGGAACAAGCTATGGGGGAAGGTACGTTCCATTGGAGCAAGATGCCAACTTGCTCTACAGAGGAATGGCAGTCGACCCCCACCTCCTCCTCTACAACTAACAACATGGGAGGAGCAAGTCTTGGCAATCATGCATCCTGCTGCAGGAGGACTGGACTCTGGTAAGTCAACTCTCTACTACTATCAGCCTACTACCTGAATGCCATCACATACCCTAAACCTCACCCTCACTCCCATCACTCCACTACCTCCCACGCACCCCACCATCACATCTCACTCATCCCAATGCCATACCAATGCATGGACACAACTCACAGACCTGCATGGACACCGATCACTAAAACATGCACAACAATCATCCCACCATACACCAACATACACAAGTGAAAGATGCCAGGGCAAATACAAACAAAGAGGGCAACACACTGATGCACTATATGTCACACACAGAAACAATAACACTGCATTTACATCCCCACAGGTACTCCAGCCATTGTCAGTGGCGAAGAGGTGCCAGCACTATCCAGTCCCCCCACAGAAGAGGCCCACAGTGATGACAGCGACTCCATTCGCCTGGATCTGGATGACCAACCTGGCCCATCAGGGACCTCTGGACAGCCGGTTACCCAGGCCCAGTCACACACCACCACAGAGCTTCTCCCTTCTGGAAACACCACCACAGCACCCACCCAGCGTACCCATACCTCTGTCCCTAGGACGCATGAATCAGCAGTGTGTCCACCACTACAGGGACCCCAGGGCACACCTCATACCCAAGACAATCAGGGACCTGGGGTCAATGGCAGTGGGCACACGGTTCACGGGACAGAGGGACAGGACAACAGGGAAACTAGGAGGAGTGCTGTGTGCCGGGGGAGGACAGGCCCAGGGAACCGACTCTCCAAGAGGCACTTGCAGAGATCCTGGGAGCATACCAACATTCCCAGGGTGCGCTGGGCCAGATCCTGGACAACGTGCAGGAGAACAGGCAGCTGCAAGAGGGACAGTACCAGGGGATCAGGGAGGACCTGCAGGTCATCAACACCACCCTGGTCTCCATAGCAAGGGTGCTAGCAGACATGGCCGACATTATGAAGGAGGCAGTCTCACACAAGCGGGCCCCTGCCACTAGCCAGACATCTGAACTGTATTCCACCTCCGCTGCCGCTAGTGGACAGGAAGCCCCACCACAGGACCAACAGGCCACCAGCACCCCTATCCCTGCAGAAAGAGAACCACCCCGCAAACATTCCCTGCGATCCAGGCAGAAGACAGAGACTATTGCCAAGACCACCGCCAGGAAATAAGACTCTTCTGATTGTCACCCTGGTGTCTCACTCTGTCACCCTGTCCACCTTGAAAGGCCATTGCTCCCCTTCCTATGTCCCCTTGGACAATGCACCTTTGCTACAAATAGATTGGATCAATACCCTGGACTTTCCTCCATCATCATTCCATCCCATTGCACTTGCCCCTCTTCTTCTTACCACTTCAATAAACACACTTTGAAAAATTACAAGTATGGAGTATGTCAAATGTTTTAAGTATGTATTTGTTTAATGAGGTTCAAACATTGCAATTCAACTGTACAGTAATGTTGACCTAGTAAAGACCTGTAGTTGGCTGCAGTGATCACACCAGGAGCGATAGTGGGCACCAACATTTGCAAAATGAGTTGCCAAAGGGTACGGTAAGTGGGCATAGATGTGGGAATTAACAGCATGCCAGTGCCATAGATAATTCAAAAAATGACAATGAAATGTGAAGTACCACTGCCTTACCTGTGTGTCATTGGAAATATTGTTGAATCACTGCAGTTCTGTTGTCGTCCTCATCCTCTGCCTCCCAATCCTCACTGTCCACAGGGTCCATGGCTGCCGCTCAGCCATCTCCAGCCTCCTCCTCCTGCAGAAAAGGCACATGGCGTCTCAGGGCGAGGTTGTGCAACATGCAGCATGCCACGATTATCTGGCAGACCTTCTTGGGGAGAGTAGCACAGGGATCCATCTGTTAGATGGAGGCACCCGAACCTGGCCTTCAGGAGGCCAAAGGTACGTTCAATAATCCTTCTTGTTCGCCCATGTGCCTCATTGTAACGTTCTTCTGCCCTTGTCCTGGCATTCCTCACAGGGGTCAGTAGGCATGATAGGTTGGGGTAACATGAGTCACCTGCAAGTATCAAGGAACAACATTTAGCCACACATTATCCTATATGGCCCACACCATACCCATAACCCAACATCTACTGGGTGGGAACAAGGACTCACCTATTAGCCACACCCTGTGCCTCTGTAGTTGGGCCATCAGATGTGGGATGCTGCTATTCCTCAGGATAAAGGCATCATGCACCGGCCCTGGATACTTAGCATTGACATGGGAGATGTAGTGGTCCGCCAAGCACACCATCTGCACATTCATGGAGTGAAAACTCTTTCGATTCCTGAATGCCTGTTCATTTTGCCGGCGGGGGGGCACAAATGCAATATGTGTTCTATCAATTGCCCCAATTATGTTGGGATTATGTCCCATTACATAGAAGTCAGCTTTCACTGTGGCCAAATCTCCAACCTGGGGTAAAACAATGTAGCTGCACATGTGTTTAATCGGGGAAGACAACACTCTTGTCTGCACTATTGAGAACATTGGCTGTGACATTCCTACTACCAAGCCCACGATCACTTGGAAAGAACCAGTTGCCAAGAAATGGAGCACAGATAGGACTTGCACAAGACGGGGAATCCCAGTGGGTTGACAGATAGCAGATATCACGTCAGGCTCAAGTTGGGAACACAGCTCTGTGATTGTGGCCCTGTCAAGTCTATAGGTGAGGATAATGTGCCTGTCCTCCAGTGTTGCCAAGTCCACCAGGGGTCTGTACATAGGGGTATGTCTTCATCTCCTATTCATCCGCAGCGGTAGCAATCTATGGGGCAAAAGAGTGAGGAGCCGGTCACAAACTGAACATTGTAGCCACAGCAGTACAATGCATGATGTTAATTTGTAATGGGTAAGTGGTATTTGTCCTGTATGTCCTATTTTGAACTGTGCCGCTGTTATTATCCAGGGCCTGCCCCCCCTCCTGAAATGGCGTTCACCTGTCCTGTGTGGAGGGACATATGGAAGTGAAGTAATTCCGCCGACGTTCTGCGCCATTGCGGGAGGTGGTCGGGAACCGCCGTGCAACTCCTCATTGGATAACATTGGGCCCTATGGGGTACAGTGGCCAATGATGATGTACGCCGGTGGTGATGGTATGCACTGCCGCAGACGTGACCGCCGTTTTCTATTTGATCACTCACTTGCTACCTGACCTTCAACAGGAGAGGACCTACACTGCATGTGCTGCTGTGACGTGTGACTGGGGAAAGGGCTCCTGCCTTCACCTCGGCGGAGTTGGAGCGACTGGTGGGTGGGGTCCTACCCCAGTACGGGCTGCTGTATGGTCCTCCAGACCAACAGGTGAGTACACTGTGAGCACAATGCATGTGGCATGAATGCATAGAATGGTGTGTGTTAAGGCCTTGTGTAGGGGAGGTGGATGGATGTCCCCTGGGCGGCGTGCAGCTTGTGTGCTGGGCCCTGTGTGTGCAAATGGCGATGTGAAGGGGTATGGTGGGCCATAAGTGTGACAGTCAGGATGGTCTGACTGAAACCATTTCCTGTGTGTATTTTTCTGCAGGTCAGCACCCATCAAAAGAAGGGTATAAGGCGTGCCATTGCCAAGGACGTGCCATCCATGTGGGTCTATGCAGGCGGAGCACCCACTGTTGGAAACGGTGGGAGGACCTGAGACGCTGGGCACGGAAGATGGCAGAGACCCAGCTGGGCATGGCCTCCCAATAAGGAAGGGGTGTCCATCGAACCCTGACTCCCCTGATGGCCCGCATACTGGCAGTGGCCTATCCGGAGCTGGATGGGTGCTTGATGGCATCACAGCAGCCACAAGGGGGTGAGTACAGTGCCCATCGTCACTACTTACACATGGTAGAGGGGTACCCGGGTGGGGGATGTGTGTCAGTGGATGTCCCTAGGCCAGGCCTGAC
Organism: Pleurodeles waltl; assembly: GCF_031143425.1. NCBI lineage: Eukaryota > Metazoa > Chordata > Amphibia > Caudata > Salamandridae > Pleurodeles > Pleurodeles waltl. Next base: position 560,909,056 of record NC_090449.1, read on the forward strand.
ATTGCAGAGTAGGTCCAATGGGGGCCAGGGTTCTGAAGAGATAATCCTGCTACCCAGCTTGTAGGCATCCACAACTGGTCAGGGCTGTGTGGGTCCAAGGTGTTCTGCATTTGGCGGTATGTGCCCTTCCTCATGCCTTGGTAGTGCATTGCATAGTGAGTAGGGCAGTTCCCTGTGTGTGACGGTGGTGTGTATGCCAACAGTGGTGTTGGTCCAGCCACTGAACAAGTGTATCCTTTCTCTCTTCCCCCTCTTTTGTTTTGTCATCCTGTCCTTATGTGCATTTGCATCATCTGGCAGAGGAGCAGAGGCACCTGTGTTGGAGGGAGCTGCATCCCACAGGACCCAGGAGGCAGAGTCCACAGACGCTGAGGGCACCAGTGGGACGGAGGGCGAGTGGAGCACCACTGCAGAGACTGGAGGGGACACTTCGAACACAGATTCCTCCTCCGAAGGAAGCTCCCTGGTGATGGCGGACACTTTGGGGATCACCCTAGTTACAGGTACTTCTGCCACCCACGTACCAGCACGGCCCTCCCAGCAGCCCCTTATCGAGTTGCCCATGCCCATTCACCCAGGAGGGTGGGCATCTCTTTCCCCCTAGGCACCTCAGGCCATGCCCCAGTTAGTCCTGCTGCCCTGATTGAAGAGGCTATTGACGTCCTGAGATCCATCTCTGTTGGGCAGTCAACTATTGTGAATGCCATCCAGGGGGCGGCAGCCCAATTGCAACAGACAAATATTTTTCTGGAGGGCATTCACACTGGCTTGGAGGTCAATCCAGGCTCTGGACTCCTCTCTGTAAGCAGCCATTGTCCCTGTTTCTACCGTCCCCCCTCCAACTTCCTCTTCTCAATCCAATTCCAATTCCCCTCAACCCCAACCTATACCAAGTACACAGGCTGACGAGCATGCACACCGGACAACACACAAGAGTGGCACAGGCAAACACAAGCACCACATATCATCTCACAGGCACTCACACAAACACCATCCAGATGCAGACATACCAACATCCACTGCCTCCACTGTGTCCCCCACCTCCTCTTCCTCCCCCTCCCTCCCAGGTGCGTTTACACTCACACCTGCATGCACTATAGCCACTACCAGCAACACCACCACACCTAGGAGAACACACACCTCACTTACATACTGCAGACACCTCTATAACATGCATGCACACGTCCCCTGTGTCCTCTCCCACTGTGTCTGTCATCCCCCCCTCCCAAGGTACACAAACGTAAGCACTCAGACATCCAACAGCCATCCACCTTACAATAGCATTTAGCCCATGCACCTGCACCCAAACACAGCAGACAGACACCTCCTACAACCACTCCTCTTCCCTCCCCAATGTCCCTAAGAAGCTTTTCCCCTCCACCAGTGACCTCTTCCCTACCTCTCCCCCGTCCTTCACGTCTGGCCAGGGAGGCAAAAATCCAGGCAAGCACCTCAGCCACCCAGTCCACGGGCCCAATAGTCTCCACACCCACTCGTGGTGGGAAAGGATCCAGGGCACCAGCCAGCCTCAAAGAAACTCTGCCTGCTGAAGCTGCTGCCCGGAAGGGCAAGGAGCCTGCCCAGCTGCTGCCCAGAAGGGCAAGGAGCCTGCCCTAGCTGCTGCTGAGAAGTGCAAGGAGCCTGCTCCAAGTGCTGCAAGAAAGGGCAAGGGGCCTGGTGCAGGGACTCAGACGGAGACCCACCACCAACCATGGTTGTGCAGCCATCCGAGGCTGCAGGGGATGGGCTGGAGCCTCCCCCCCCACCACCACCAGCAACATCACCAGCAGTGGACAGCCATCCGAGGCTGCAGGGGATGGGCTGGAGCCTCCCCCACCACCAGCAGCACAGCAGCAGCAGCACCACCACTGACCAGCCGTCACCGCCAGCGGACGGTATGTAGTCCTGCCTCCATGGGCTGCTGTGTGGCCTGCCCCCTGCAAATCCTGTGGGTATGACACCCAGCTGAGAGACTGTGACCTTGCACTGCCCAGGGTCCAGAGCACAGGGCACGATGCCTCCTCCACAACCAGTGGGTAAGACACCCACCAACCCCACCCTCCCCAAGATCAAGAGCACAGGGCATGATGCCCCCTCAAGAACCAGTGGATAAGACACCCACCAACCCCAGCCTCCCTAGGATCAACAACACAGGGCACTATGCCCCCTCCAGAACCAGTGGGTAAGACACCCACGTGAGAGACTGTGGCTTTGCACTCCCCAGGACCAAACACAGGGCATGTTGCCCCCTCCTGAACCTGTGGTTTTGTTCCATCTGTCGGCTGAGGTGCCCCCCATTCCCTGCGCCCCTGAGGTGCCTGCCTATTTTCCAACTGATGCCCCTGCAGTGTTCTCTCTGTGTTGGTGCAGGTGACAAGTGGGGCCTTGGACTTTGGCCTGTGGCCCTGTGGCCCACGCACAATGAGGACTGGGCAGGGTCCCTTGAACTGTACATATGTATATACCATGAGAGTGACTTTTCGTTTTTCTACTGTGTTGTTATTATCACAGTCACTTTATCACATTCCTGTAGTCCTTGCATTATTCCTCAGGGGTATGGGGTAAATATGTTCTATTACTGCAGCTGATTGTGTGCATGGTGTTGGGGTGGGGGGGTTGCGTGTGTGTGTCACTTTCGTTTTCCTCCCCCCTCCCTTGTGTGCTAGGTGGCTGTACTCACCGTGGTCATCTTCGCCAGCGTTGGTGTTCGTGGTGGAGCAGGACATGGAATATCACAGGGAATATTTGAAGTTCAGGCTCCATAGCGGCGTGGTTCTTCCCTGTATCTCGAAAGGTGAGTCCTTTCCCTTCTGTGCAGTGTTTCTGCCGGGCTTTTGATGTCGTTGGTACCGCCCCAGAAAAGGTGGTGGATTGATGTGTCTTAATATCGTGGGTGGAACATTGACTTCCGCCTGGCTGTAGCCGGCTACCGCCGTGGTGGCTGTTGTATCCGCCTTGGCGGTCGGTGTGGTAAAGTGGCTGTCTATCTGAATTCTCACCGCCATGGTCATAATTTGGGGGTAGTTACCGCCAGCCTGTTGGCGGTATTACTGCGACTTTATCACCGACCGCCAGGGTTGTAATGAGGGCCTAAGTGTGAACCACAGTCATCTGGTAGTACTTGACTGGTTCCTAGGTGCAAGTTAAGGCAGACCATGATGGAGTTTAGGTCGAATATAGAGACCAGGTTCAAGCCGGTCAGAAGTTTTACGTTCAGGCTTAGGGCCAAATTTTAAGATGTCATTCAGCCAGTGGACATTTCAAGCATTGACAGGAACCACTGTCAAGGGGGTTCCTGCCAATGCACTGTAACTTTGCCGGATGGCTCCTTTAAACATGACAGAGTCGACCGGCAAAGTAACAATTTCTCTATGTTCAAACAGAAAATCCCAAAAGCAGTATTTTGTATTTGAAAATAAAACAAAAACAATGCCCCTCTCACTGTGGAGTTCCCTTCCATAGCGAGGGGGGCATTGAGCACTTTTCAGTGCCCTTACTGCCAGGTTATTTCTTGAGGTGGCAGGCATTGAAAAAAACAGCTATTTGTCTGCCCATTTAAATTAGGTGGTTGGACATATAGCCAAATCTTTGATGGCCCTTACTCTGTTGCACTGTCAGAGAAGTTTAACTATGGTGGCGATGGAGTAGTCTTCACCGTCATCAAACTATGGGCGACCCAAATCATAATTGGGGAAGAGGGTGGACCATAACATTGGAAGGGAGGGAACTCCATTGCCATTGCAACGGAGTTCCCTCTTCACCAACATTTAAGTCGGCACTTATTGTCTGAAATGGAAGTAAAAAATCCTCAGCATGGCAAAGCAGTAGGCTGAGGCAGAAGAGGGCTCCATGTCATATGATAGCCACGCACTGAGGTCTTGGTGATGACGCTGACATTTGGCAGAAAAGCTTTAAATGGGAGAAATTTGAACTTCAATCCCAGGAAAGGTCCCTCACTGGCCTTATATTGTTGCCACCTTCACCCAGTTAAGAGTTCTACCTTCGGACTTAGAGCCCAATTTATATTACAGTGGATGGCCCAATGTTCAGCCACAAGGGTGGAAATGAAAAAGAAAAGAAAAAAGAAAATGGCCCCTCACCAGTGAAATCATCTCCAATGGCAAAGTGGGAGGCATTATTCCTTTTTTACTATCCCAAAATACCAGGATATGCCTGACAGTGATGGACAGTAAATAAAAAGGCTATATGTCTGCTCATTCTAATTAAAGGGGTGGATATGACAAAGAGACATTTCTCCAACAGCCCTTACTCCATCGAACCATCAGAGAGACCTAACTATAGGGGTGAAGGAGCAATCACCTTTGTAGCCAAACCTATGGTCCTCTTGCATCTAAATCAGGCAGGAGGACCATTATCCTTGTGGTAAGCTTACTCCAGCACTGTTGCAATGTAGTATGCTTAAGGCCAAGATATAAATCAGGCCCTTAGCCACTTTCTTGAAGCTCAAATTCATCCAGTGGGACAAAGCTGTAGGCTGCAACCAAAGAGGGCTCCCGAAGCAGGTTACTTACTCGATGAGGATTTGCTGCTGCAGAAAATCTCTGAGCGGGAGCAATCTGAATGTTTGGCCCAGCGGCAACACACCCTCATCAGACTGCCTTGGCAGGTTAGCCCCGTACACCGATAGTCTTTGGAGCTCAAAAGGTCTTTGGAGCCCAAAATGTTTCTAAGTCTCAGGTTTCATGTAATGTTAGGAGGAGTACACTTTGATACCAGCCACAGGTCCAGGACCTTGGTACAGCACTTGGAGGTTAAGGCTCACTCCAGCAGAGGCCAGCAGCAGGGTCCATGGCAGCCCAGTTGAAACTTGACAGCTAGGCAGTAGCAAAAAAGGCCTCTTGTAGTAAGTTGTGTCCCTGGGGCCCATACAGGACGTCAGCCTTATGGCCCTTAGAGTCCACTTCTTTGTCCTGGGTACAAGAGGGAGAGCAAGTGCAGTCTTCTAGGCTCTTCTAAGGTCACAAATAACGAATCGATTCTTCCTCTGTTTATTCTAGAGGTCCATAAAGTGTTCTGAGGCGGCTACCATGGGTGCCACATTTATGCCTGGCATCAGCCTGTAGATGATGGTGACTCCTGCCTCTCCCTAACCAATAGGGTGTATGTTTCCAGGGGAAACCTTACCTCTTTTTCAAAATCTCTGCGTGTTTTACTGCAAACAACCCCACAGTGGCCCTCAATACCTAAATCTAAGATGATGAAACACTTCTTCCTTTGTGCAGAGCTAATATACCCACCCTGAATCTGTGGGCAGCTCCTCTCCAACGTCCACTGACATTGATGCCTACCTGACTGGGATAACAAAGGAATGCCCTGCCAAGGTGTCAGCTAACATTTGTTCATGACAGGGTTCAAGTTCCTGGTCACAGCACAGATGGTCACACTGCCAGAGGAACAGAACACCTCTTTATACCCAAGGCCTTTGTCTCAGCTCTGGAAGCAAGTACACACCTCTCCTAAGGGGCTTAACAACTTCCAGTTGGCCTCATGCAAATTGGCCTATAGAGGCTTTAGACAGGGAAAGGGTAACTTAATAAAAGTACCTTTTCCAAAACATATATTACAAATCTGATTTCACCAGTGAATGGGGCTTGTAATAAACATTTTAAAAAGTCCAATAATTCATTTTGCAGCTGTTTTCTAGCTAGAGATACCATTAATAAATGTAATATTGCAGTTCATTCTTTCTTAAGGGAAGGCAGCCCTGCTGCAGTGAAAACGTTTTGGGGCCTTTTCACTGTAAGAACATGTTTAATATTAAATGTTTACATGCCCTAATGTTAAATACCATCCACCCTGCCTATTGGGCAGTAAGGCCTACTTATGGATGAAGGAAGGGAAGATTTAGGCCTGTCTAAAGGGGCAATTTTAACCAGTCAGATTTGCAGTTTAAAACTACACAGCCAGGATAGAAAGGGTAGGACTGCAGTCATGTTTACACTGACACTATAGTGGATTATACAATGGGTGCTGCACTCAACTTACAGTCCCTGGGTACATATTTGTAACATATACTAGGGACTTATAGGCAAGTTAAATATATCAACGGGTATAGGTACTTTACCACAGCTTAGCAGAGGGGAAAAGCACAGAGCACTATAGCCAGCAAAAACAGTCAACTAAATATTTAGGGGAACACCACAAGAAAGATGGTCATTTACAACAGGTATTATATTTACCTTTCACTCTTCATCCACACCCAGCCTCTACATGACGGCCGGACCGGGAATATCCAGAACAACGACTCCGGAACAATGACCTACGTTAACGCAAGCGGAACCATGCTTTCGTTAACAATGACTCCCTTTTTCTCTGCCTTAACCACGCATGTGCTGAACAATGCACATGCGTGGTTAGGGCAGAGAAAAAGGGAGAGTGCATCGGGAGAGGAGGACCCAGTCAGGTAAGTGGGGCTGGGGCAGGGTTGACGGTAGTTTTTAGGGGTGGGGTGGATTAAGGGCTTGAGGTGGGGGGAGGTCGGGGTAATTTGTTTTTTAGGGGCGGGGTTGGGGGGATCGGGGTAGTTCTGTTTTTTATGGGTAGGGGATCATGGCAGTTCAGTTTTTACGGGTGGGGTGGGGGTGGGGGTAGTTTTGTTTTGGGGGTGGGGTGCAGGGGTAGCTTGTTTTTTGGGGGTGGAGGTTCAGAGTAGTTTGGTTTTGGGCTGGGGGATTGGGGTAGTTTGGTTTTTGGGAGTGGGGGTGGGAGGGTTGCGGTAGTTTGGTTTTTGGGGATGGGGCATCGGGGTAGCTAGTGTTTTTGGGGGTGGGGGTGTGGGGTAGTTAGTGTTTTTGGGGGTGGGGGGTCAGGGTAGTTTGGTTATTGGGGGTGGAGTGGGGAGATCGGGGTGGTTTGGTTTTTGGGGGTGGGGTGGGGGTAGTTTGGTTTTTGGGGGTGGGGGGTCGGGTAGTTAGGTTTTTAGGGGCAGGGTGGGGAATCGGTTGTTTTCAGGGTGGGTGGGAGAGGTTCGGGAAGGGTTTAGGGCTCAGGGTGGGTGTGAGGTATCTGGGGTAGTTTTGTTTTAGTGGTGGGGGTAGTTTTAGTATTAGGGGTGGGGTACTTCTGTGCCTCAGGGCAGGTTGGTGGTCGCAAGCTAGAACCACACAGGCCGTTCCCACATATGCCTTTACTAGGCATGCGTTTACAATGAAAAATCATTGTAAAGGCATGTGTGGTAAAGGCATTCGTGGTAACAGTGTGATCGTTGTTCAGGCATTCGTGGTTACAGCATTTGTTGTTCCATCGTACATTCCGACTGGACTACTGCAATAACCTTTACAAAGGTCTACCTGTTACTGCACTAACTAAATTGCTAAGAATTCAGAACATTGTCTTTTGTAAGGTTGCCCAAAAGACAAAGAAAAACAAGCATTGGCAAAGCCAATATGTCTCGCCTTTGGAACCTTTTGGCTTTGTCAATTGCTTTTGGCAGTTCACCACAGAGTTGGGATACTGTGCAGCACTGTCGAAAAGAAAAAAAATAAAAGAAAATATGGAGAAAGTGCATTGGCAGTTGTGTCAATGCACTGACATGTGCATGCATCTGAATGCATGCTCGCACCATTGAAATGGAGTGGGTGCCTTTTGATTACATTTTTTATTTACTGTTCCAAGATGGCAGAATGTATTTTCATTTGTCAGTAAAAAAATTAAGATGTTTTAGTGTGAAAGTGACCATTAAAAAAAGGACCATTGGTTGAGGGGGTGAGGTTGGAAGCTGGAAATCAGCATATGGAGGGCAGGGAGAAGCACAAGAGGAAGAAAAAACAACTGATGCACACAGGTGAGAGAGCAACAGAGGGCGTGGGTGACGGGGAGAAGCACATGGATGAGAGAGAGAAATGCAGGGCAGAGAGAAACACATGGTCAAGCGAGACCAACAAGGAGGGTCATGGGGAGAGAAGCTCAGCAGAGAGACAGCTGGAAAACACATGTTCTTGTGGAATGCTAAAACTAAAATAAATGAGAGACAGCAGTTGGGGGAGGTGGAGTGATAAGCACCTGGAAGACAACGAGCAACATGGAGCGTCTGGGGAGGGAAGAACAGAGATGAGACTGAGCAAGACAGGGTAAGGGGGGGAATGAGGGAGACAGCTGGAAAACACATGAACTCTTGTGGAGTGTCTAAGCAAAAAGAAACAAGCATTGGAAAATCCAATAGTTCTTCCCTACGAGAAGTCTACTTGCCTTGTTAATTTTTTTATGGTATGGCATGGTGTGGTATGGTATGGTATGGTATGGCATGGTATGGTATGGCCCAACGGTATGATGGTGTGGTATGGTATAGTATGGTATGCTAAGGTATGGTATGGTATAGTATGGGATGGTATAGTATGGTATGGTATGGTATGATGTGGTCTGGCCTGTCATTGCATGGTATGGTATGGTACTATATCATACAGTATGGTATGGTGTGGTCTGTTATTGTATAGTGTGGCATGGTAAATAATTGCATGGTACAGTTTTGCCCTAAAAGATCTAAGAGAAATGTTGTAGTATGGTATGGTATGGTATGGTATGGTATGGTATGGTATGGTATGGTATGGTATGGTATGGTATGGTATGGCATGGTATGGCCCAACAGTATGATGGTATGGTATGGTATGGTATGGTATGGTATGCTAAGGTATGGTATGGTATAGTATGGTATGGTATAGTACGGTATGGTATGGTATGATATGGTCCGGCCTGTCAATGTATGATATGGTATGGTACTATATTATACAGTATGGTATGGTGTGGTCTGTTATTGTATAGTATGGCAGGGTAAATAATTGCATGGTACAGTTTCGCCCTAAAAGCTCTAAGAGAAATGTTGTAGTAAAAGTTGCCTTTAGATAACAAATAAAGTGTATTTGAACATCAAATAAGTCCATCGCTGGAGTATTGCCCTGGAGCTTTTATACATTAAATAAATCCAAGTCTACAGTGATTAGCGCATAGAAGAGGCACAACAGGCTAAAATATGCAGTTTCACAATCTGCTCTTCATGGATACAGTGTTAGTGCAGAGGACAGGAACAGCACAGAAAAACATGCATTTGTACAGACTGCTTTAATAAAAAGCTAAAATCGCATGCTGAAAAGAAAGAAATGATTTTAAACCTTAAAAAAGTCCATGTCTGCAGAATCGTCCTGGAGCTTTTAAACAATAAATAAGTCTATGGCTATAGTGTCAAAGTTCCTCAATCTGAGCACGAGCAAAGGAAGGACACTAATAAAGATATTAATTAGTACTTGGTCAATGCTCCATTGAAGAGATGAATACATGAAGAGCGATAGTGACTCCGGCACGCTCTGACTAATGAGAAACAAGGAAATGAGAGTGATAATGAAGGCAACCAATGGTAAGTAATGGGTGGGTTATAAGCTCCTGTTAAAATGGGGTCTTTGGTTGACAGTCAGGTTATCCCCTGTCCAAGCAAGGACCCTCACTCTAGTCAGGGTAAAGTAGAATCACCCTCAGCTAACCCCCACTCACCCTCATGGTAGCTTGGCACGAGCAGACAGGCTTAACTTCAGAGTGCTAGGTGTAAAGTATTTGTACCAACACACACACTAACTTAGTGAACACACTACAAACTGACACAACACAGGCTTAGAAAAATACAAAATATTTATCTGAACAAAACAAGACCAAAACGATAAAAATCCAACACGCACAAGTCAAGTTATTAATTAAAAAGCAAAAAGAGTCTTTAATCCCTGAGAAAACAGTAAAAGCACTGTTAGCATTGAAAAGTACCTGGGTAGCGTCAACATAACACGCACAGGCGAGTGTGCATCGAAAAAGGTAAGTGGTGTGTCGATTTCTCACCCGCAAGCAAGATCGTGCGTCATTTCTCCTTCTCAAGTCGAGCCGGCGTGCGTTGCTTTTTCTCCCCGCAGGGAAGCGATGCATCCATCCGGGCAGCACTCGGGTCCGGGCAGGCGCTGCGTCCTTTTTCCACGCCCAGCAAGGTTTGCGTCGAAAATCCTGCCGCCCAGTATCAGCAACACCACGCAATGTGGGTTGCGATGTTATCAGCCTCCTTCAGCAGGTATTGCGCGTCATTCTTACAACTAGGTGTGTCGATTTTCCTGCCGCGATGCTGGTAGAGCGTCGATTTCTGCTGCGAAGCCGACGGCGCATTGTTTTTCAGCCGCGTCTCGGAAGGTGCGTCGATATTTTCCCTGCAAGGCGGTCTGTGTGTGGATTTTTAGTCTTGGCCTGCCAGCTTTACCTTCCAAGGCTCCAGGAACTGGATAGGGCACCACTTGGCAGGGCAGGAGTCTCAGCAGAGAGTCCAGGTGCTGGCAGGAGAAGTCTTTGATGGCCCTGAAACTTCAGCAACAGAAGGCAAGCTTAGGTCAAGCCCTTGGAGATTTCTTCACAATCAGGAAGGCACACAAAGTCCAGTCTTAGTCTCCTTGCACAGGAAGAACCAGCAACTGCAGGATAGATTCACAAAACACAGTCTCAGGCAGGGCAGCACTTTCTTCTCAGCTTTTCAGCTCTTCTCCAGGCAGAGGTTCCTCTTGATGTCCAGAAGTTATCTAAAATCTGTGGTTTTGGGTGCTCTTCTTATACCCATTTTGGCCCTTGAAGTAGGCTTACTTCAAAGGAAAGTCTCTCTTGTTTGTGAAATCCTGCCTTGCCCAGGCCAGGCCCCAGACACGCACCAGGGGGTTGGAGGCTGCATTGTGTGAGGGCAGGCACAGCCCTTTCAGGTGTATGTAACCACTCCTCCCCTCCCTCCTAGCACAGATGACTCATCAGGATATACAGGCTACACCCCAGCTCCCTTTGTGTCACTGTTTAGAGAGAGAGGTGCAAACAGCCCAACTGTCAAACTGACCCAGACAGGGAATCCACAAACAGGCAGAGTCGCAGAATGGTTTAAGCAAGAAAATACCCACTTTCTAAAAGTGGCATTTCAAACACACAGTCTTAAAACCAACTTTACTAAAAAGATGTATTTTTAAATTGTGAGCTCAGAGACCCCAAACTCCACATGCCTATCTGCTCTCAAAGGGAATATACACTTTTTTTCATTTTTAAAAGTAACCTCCATGTTAACCTATGAGAGAGATAGGCCCTGCAACAGTGAAAACCGAATTTGGCAGTATTTCATTGTCAGGACATATAAAACACATTAGTATATTTCCTACCTTAACCATACACTGCACTCTGCCCATGGGGCTACATAGGGCCTACCTTTTGGGTGTCTTACATGTAAGAAAAGGGGAGGTTTAGGCCTGGCAAGTAGGTACACTTGTCCAGTTGAATTGGCAGTTTAAAACTTCACACACAGACACTGCAGTGACAGGTCTGAGCCATGTTTACAGAGCTACTAATGTGGGCGGCACAACCAGTGCTGCAGGCCCACTAGTAGCATTTGATTTACAGGCCCTGGGCACCTCTAGTGCACTGTACTAGGGACTTACCAGTAAATCAAATATGCCAATCATGGAAAGCCAATTACATACACATTTTATACAGGAGCACTTGCACTTTAGCACTGGATTGCAGTGGTAAAGTGCCCAGAGTAACAAAAACAGCAAAAAAAGAGTCCAGCACACACCAACAACCGTCAACAAACAGCTGACCACCTTCCTGGAAGACAACAACCTGCTCGACCCTTCACAAACCGGATTCCGAACCAACCACAGCACGGAAACCGCCCTCATCTCAGTCACAGACGACATCAGAACCCTGATGGACAACGGTGAAACAGTCGCCCTCATTCTCCTCGACCTCTCGGCTGCCTTTGACACCGTCTGTCACCGCACCCTAATCACCCGCCTACGCTCCACCGGGATCCAAGGCCAGGCCCTGGACTGGATCGCCTCCTTCCTCGCTAACCGCTCCCAAAGAGTTTACCTCCCTCCGTTTCGCTCAGAACCCACCAAGATCATCTGCGGCGTACCTCAAGGCTCATCGCTCAGCCCGACACTCTTCAATGTCTACATGAGCCCCCTCGCCGACATCGTACACAAGCACGACATCATCATCACCTCCTACGCCGACGACACCCAACTTGTACTCTCCCTCACCAAGGACCCCGCCAGCGCCAAGACCAACCTACAAGAGGGTATGAAGGACGTCGCAGATTGGATGAGGCTCAGCCGCCTAAAGCTGAACTCTGAAAAAACGGAAGTCCTCATCCTCGGCAACACCCCGTCCGCCTGGGACGACTCCTGGTGGCCCACGGCCCTCGGCACCGCACCGACCCCCGCAGACCACGCCCGCAACCTCGGCTTCATCTTGGACCCTCTTCTCACCATGACCAAGCAAGTCAACGCCGTGTCCTCCGCCTGCTTCCTCACTCTCCGCATGCTCCGCAAGATCTTCCGCTGGATCCCCGCCGACACCAGAAAAACCGTGACCCACGCCCTTGTCACGAGTCGCCTGGACTACGGCAACACCCTCTACGCCGGGACCACCGCCAAACTCCAAAACCGCCTGCAACGCATCCAAAACGCCTCGGCCCGCCTCATCCTCGACGTACCCCGCAACAGCCACATCTCCGCACACCTGAGACACCTGCATTGGCTCCCAGTCAGCAAAAGGATCACCTTCCGTCTTCTCACCCACGCACACAAAGCCCTCCACAACAAGGGACCGGAATACCTCAACAGACGCCTCAGCTTCTACGTCCCCACCCGCCCCCTCCGCTCCGCTGGCCTCGCACTTGCTGCCGTCCCTCGCACCCGCCGCTCCACGGCGGGTGGGAGATCTTTCTCCTTCCTGGCGGCCAAGACCTGGAACTCCCTCCCCACCAGCCTCAGGACCACCCAGGACCACTCCGCTTTCCGGAGACTCCTAAAGACTTGGCTGTTCGAGCAGCGATAACCCCCCCTTTCCCCCCTAGCGCCTTGAGACCCGCACGGGTGAGTAGCGCGCTTTATAAATGTTAATGATTTTGATTTGATTTGACCAACAACCTGGGAAACAGAGGCAAAAGTTAGGGAAAACCACGCCAAGGATGAAAAGTCTAACAGCTCGCTTTCAGATGAAGTTAAAAAAGAGATCATGCAAGCGACAATGGGTGCACTGTCTCAGACAAGACCCAAAAAATAGTTCCTTAAAAGGGAAAGTAGTTCTCTAAAAGTGAACAGTGGAAGGACACAAGTAAAGGGCTATGATCCACAAAATGAACAAGACAAACCATTGAATAAGAATCAAGAAAATGAGAGTGACATTAAAGCCAACCAATAGTAAGAAGTGGGCAGGCTTTAAGTTCACTGCAAGTTCTTTGTAGGTTGAAAATAGGTCTTTCACAATCAGACAGCTGTGCCGTCTGGTAGGCTCAAGTTCAAAAAGGTCTGGGTCACAGGTGATATTGTGTAATGGGACTCAAGAACTTGGGAAATCTCTGTGATGAATAAATGAAATTTGTGCTTGATAAAGTGCACTGCCACCAGCGAGTGACCTGACGCTAGACATACAAGTCATATCAAAGTCACATCAGGCCTGAAAAAGACGAGTTTTGAGATGTTCATAGACGATTTTAGATCAGAACTGGGAGAAGCCGTCCAGGATAGGAGCTACCAAGAACTGACCCAAGATAAACTTAAGGATTTCAAAATGCGTTTCGAAGCAGATCACAGAAGCCGGTCTGAAAAATACCAACGGTGGTTCCTTTTAATGGGCTCAAGGGCTACGCCCCTGTTGTTTACCGGCCCATTTGTTTTTGGTTTGCCAAAAGTAAATAACAATCTATTATTCCCTCTTGGGATGACAGAAGAAAAATGCCGAGGTTTCTGTCCAGCAGCAGTCTCTGTCTGAGGCCTGGCGCAGGCGCACAAAGTTGCTTGCGCCAGCCATCAGAGAGATCACCTGGGCTGGAGAATTTGCCTTGGTACCTCACCGATATGTGACGTACTGAGGCGTCACAGATAAAGGTAGTCATGGGCACTGCAGGCCCAATCTCTGCAGTGCCCATGGCTCCACGCCAATCAGTATGTCACCCCAATCTTTCTCAACGTGTCAGATAGGTGGGAAATGGTGGGGTGAACAAGCAGAATGAACCTAGTATCTGCGACCTCCTGCACTGGTGCGAGGTTTCAGTGTCCCCCAGCACCAGAAGCAGAAAAGAGCAGATGACCAAACGGGACCTGTTCAGGAAATAAGGTAAGCAAAAGGAAACTTTCTAAATGTCGTTTGCGTACGGGTGAGAGTTTGTAGGTGGGTGAGAGAACGTTTCTGTGTATGAGTGTGTCTGGGAGATAGAGTGTCACTATGTGTGATCATGTCTGTGCATGTGAATGAAAGTTAGATCCGTGATTAGAGGGAGTCAGATTAGGTCCTGGTGAAGGCTTATTTTTATAGTCCAAAATGAATCTAGGAAAGGACATATAAGAATGTGCTTTGTAGGCTTCAGAATGTTAAATGGGAGAAATGTTAAAGAAAAACTTGCCAGCCTTGAAAGTAAACATCATTAAAAAAAAAAAAAAAACATCTTATATTTAAAAGCAATATGTAAAAGTCAGGCAGCATGCTTCGCTAAAGTGTATGCTTTTTCCATCTATGGAGAAAATCCCCTTAGAATAGGTTGGGAGGCTTATTTAATTAAATCAGCTGGACCCATATCTGCAAGGAAGCAGCAGGTGAGAGTGACAGGCAGCACTGATTTATGAATACACATACCAGCTCTTCAGCAGCTCTTTCTCTGCCCTTAGCAGACAGGTCAGAGGATAACTCAGTGGATTCATGCCAGCGATGAACAGTATGCAAACTGCAGGACACAAATTTATCATTCACAATTAATGGTCTCTTCTTCTCATCCTTCTGGAGGCGATGAGATGAGGACCACTGAAGTGGGTGACAGTAACTATTATTTTCTTCATAGCTTTCCCAAACTCTCTGTTTGTGGCTGCAATAACTTCACAAAAAAACAGTTAAGCACTATATATTGCTCCAAGATCCAATTATTATTAGAACCATTATTACATTCCTTGCACCTATATTCCCTTACTCTGTATTTACATATCTATTTATTTATTACTCTAGTCCTACTGCACTAGAGAAAAAATACATAGAAATAAATAAAATTAAATTAAATAAAATTAAATCTATAAATAGAATTTAAAAAATAAATAATTAAATTAAAACATAAATAAATAAATAAATAATATACATTTTACTCTATTGTAAGTTTTACTCTGTCCCCCCATCACCCTATGTCTCTATCAATCTATTCTCCATCCCCACACTGACTCATCCCAAACCTGTTCTACTACTTTGATCTCCAAAATAACCCTGCCTAAGCTGTTCCTTCCTCTACGGCATCTAGCTCACCCGAAACCTCAGTTTACTACTATGATCTCCAAAACAACCCTACTATATTCTCCCTCGTTTATCTCACATTTGAATCATCCATAATCTTTTCTGCTACTATGATCTCCCTAACCCCTTTCCATAGACTCTTCCCCCTCCCTCTCTCTTTTACTCATCCCAAGCATCATCCTATTACTATAAACTCCCAAATAACACTTCTGGAGTCTTTCCTCCTCTGTCCCTCCATTACTCTAGTCAATCCAACTAACACACTCACATATCCTCTGCTCAATATGACTCATACTAATACGATTACTGTACTCATAGGTCCATATACTAATTCATCACTAATTCCTCTTAGGCTCCCGAGTAGCATGCTACTCACTGAAAAGCACGTTGATGCGTCGTCAGGGGTAGTAAGCGCTATATAAATACAATCTACAATATGAGCTAACGTTTTTGGTAGTAGCAAACAGTCAAAGGTTGTGAGGGTGCTATAGTAAGGAGACAAACCACCTACGCCCCATCTGAGAATGGCGAGGTTATTCAGACCTGCTGAGAGATGAGCCTGGCATTTGGAGGGAACCATCAAGAGTGCACAAGAGTTAGCAAAGGTGAGAAGGTAATGGTCAAAGGTAGAGAGGGACTCTATGGGCAGCCTTTGGGAGTTACAATTCTGTGGGACCTTCATTATATGCACCTGCTCCTGAAGAACAATGAACCCAGCAAGCAGTGCTGTAAAGACTGGGGGCTTTGAAAGAGACTATAGGAAGTCCCACAATAGGAGACCTTAGAGGGCAAAGTGTTCACTCCAGCTCTACTTTTAAATTGTAATTGTAATTATACCCTTACAAATGCCCACGTTCAGCGCTGTAGTGTCTACCAGTGTTATGCTTTTTTGCCTTAGGTTATATTAGGTTAGAATGAATTATGAGTGCTTTACAGAAAGTGATCATTCACTGCTTGGGAGATGTCTATGACTGCATATGGAAGTGACACTCTCTAGAGAGTGAGTGAGTGCACATATGGAGCGACCAGGTCACTGGTGTGCACATCATAACTAGGAAGGTGAATCTGACATGGAGGAGTGTCCCTGTTTTCGCTGGTTGTCCACGTCCCGGGGTGCATGTCATTGTTAGGAAGGCTGAGTGCAGAGTGAGATTGATTGAGTGATAATGACTGGATCTATGTTAGGCTGATTGAGAATGTAGGAGGCTGAGTGAGGCTGACTGAGTCTGAGTCAGTCAGTGACACTCAGTGAGTCAAACTGATACTGACTCAGTCCGTGGAGTGAATGAGTAAAACTAGTATGAGTGAGTGATACTGAGTGAATTTAAATGAGGCGGACTAAGTGTATCAGAGTGGGACTGAGTGAATCAGAGTAGGATTGAGTGAGTCTGTGTGAGACTGAGTGAGTCAGAAAGAGTAGGACTCAGTGGGAAAGAGTGAGACTGAGTGGTTCAGAATGAGTGGGACTGAGTAGGTCAGTGTGACAAATTGAGCCAGTGATGTGAAGTCACTTAGAGTAAGTAGAGGTGTGAATCAGAGTAAGTTAATGGGACTGATTGAGAATGAGTAAGATAGAAAGACTGAGTGTGCTCGAATATCTCCCCCACCACGAATATCAGAGCAGATTTGCGACTTGAATTCGAGACAAATATTACGTCCCATCACTTTTAAAGGCCACCAGCCGCCACTGGAAAACACCAGGGAAATAAATGCAGATATTAATGATCACCCTCCCTCCACTTTCACTCACCAAAATGTGGTGAACTGTGCCTGACATCACAAGATCTCGGGGGCTGGGGGGACTCCGGCACCTGAAAGGCAATTTACACCCAGGCGTCAATAACACGCGCATAATGGGCATGCAGGTGAACTTTCTGTGTCCACGGTACCGGCTGCCGCATCAGACTACTCAGATCTTGGGTTCCTGCCTCCTGCCTGTTAGGAACCTATTGGTATGAGCTGCTGAGGAGCGGAACTGGACCAAAGGGCTGAGAGGATCGTTATCACACTCACACCATCAGATCCTGGCATGTCACCTAAAAGCACCTCCCACGTACTCACCCACTACGCCAAAGCGCCTCCCCCAGTGTCGTAGACTTGCAGTTACTGGCTCGTGCGCCGCAGCATTCACCCCGGTCCCACCCCTCTGCCTGACTTTATTTTCTTTAATGAAAGTGCGGGCTTGAAAGGCAGAACAGGGAGACGAGAGCAGATAGCTGACTGGGGGGTTTTCCTGGATCGGCAGGGAGGAGGGGGCACGTTGCTGGTGACAGCCTCTGTGCTGCAAGTGTAACCCCGAGCAAGGACATGCAACTCATGCATCCCCCAGGTGCCCACCCCAAGAGGACTTTTCTGCCATCCCGCACTCTTTGCTAAGGAAAGCGCCGTTCAGCTCACCGAAGATTTTCAAGTCAACTTCCTGCGAGCTGCAGTGAACTTTTTGTTTTAATCCTTTTATTTTTTACTTTTTTTTACTTTCTCTGTGGGAGGACGGTGACATTTGATATTATTTAAAATACTTTTGAAGAAGGAGGAAAGCGTCTGACCCCAGTCCTGCCGTTGTCATGGAGCTTTTAAGAACATACCTCGTGCTCTCTTTACTCTGCAGTTTGGCGCTCACATCTGTAAGTACAACGAAACGTTTACAGAAATGTTTTCTGCGGCGTGCGTGGGAATGTCATTTGGGGTCACTATACCACCAGAGCTCTGTTTTTTTTTTTTTAATAAGCTACGTCTCGCATAAATGCACACGTGTGATAAACATCCTGTTTCTTCTGTCTCGTCTCTGTTTTGTTATTCACAGTTGGCACATACCCACACTTCTAATCCATGTTTAATTTCTAACTTAATTCTGAAGTTCAATCATGTTACCAATAACGCCTAATAATGACAGGCAATGTAAATGCAGTCCATGGTGACAGAGTGATATTCCACGGATCACAGCCTTCGCTCTCATGAAGAAGACATGTCAGAGCTCAGGTCCCCATGAGTTACAGTCGGCGGATTACCCACTGTAAAGAATTCCTGGGGTGAGGGTCTACGGGCTGTGAGGACAGATTGATGCAAGATCTTGCATTTAAAGGTGAAGGCCGGGGTGAAATCAGGCGCTCAATTACGGGCGGGAGTAGAGCTCATGTCATATGCCATCTAGGGTGGGGTAGACAGCTTGCTTTTTTCTTATTTCCATTATTTTTTTTGCAGTTTTATATAGCAGGAACTTGACCCAGTGACCGAGCGCTTTACATGCGCTAAACATTACGCCCGGCCAATTTTTTCCTTTTTTGTTTTTAGGCAGTAGGAGATTATATCATTTTCCCAGCATCACTTGATGTTGAGTCAACGCCAGGACTCGAACCTGGTTCCCTACTTCCAAAATCATTTTCTCTCCCCGTAGGCCTCATCTGCATTTTAGTAGTAGTTGCCCTGCTTTCTATTACTTGCATCGACTTTAGAGGGTCATTGTATCGAAATTGCTTGGACTGGGAAAGTCAGGCACTGGAAGATGGCGAACCCAGTGGACTGTGGTTATTTCGGCATTCTACCTGTAGTTGCTTAGGTGACCTGTACCTCAGCATGAGAGGGAGGGGAGTGGAGAGATGTCAGGCGTTGACTTGCGGTGTCATCACCAGAGGGAGAAATTTGAATCCTGTTACATGAGAAGGGGGTTTGGGTACCAGGAATGCTTGAAGAGAGGTTTCATAGTCTGTGGGATTGGAAGGGGCAACATGGGTGCTGTGTAGTCATGTTGGTCTC
Source organism: Pleurodeles waltl (assembly GCF_031143425.1). Lineage (NCBI taxonomy): Eukaryota > Metazoa > Chordata > Amphibia > Caudata > Salamandridae > Pleurodeles > Pleurodeles waltl. The sequence goes on from NC_090449.1 coordinate 560,928,100, forward strand.
TGTTCTTGGAAGTTCCTTGGATCCATGTAAGTACAAGGGACCACTGGGCACTTGAAACGTCTTTGGCACCTTGCAGGAGTTCACTTTGGCGGGTACCTGTAAGCACAGTCATCCACACTGGAAAACTGTTCAGGGAAAATTGCAGGGCACATCTGCCAATGTTTCCATCACCCATAGAAATGTAATTTATATGCGGTTTACATAGCCCCAGTCCACAATGTGGCTGCTTCTGGATGCTTGATTAAGGGAGACATCATACTGCTGTGAAAAAACAATTACATATATAGAAAGAAACCACCTGACATACCAGAAAAACATGTTCTATAAGTTTACTAATTAGAATAAGTGACAACAAGGGCTGAGTGATATGAGGGGAGACGCGTTGTTCTGCTGCTTAAGTTAACGACTTTGGAACGACAAGCTTTAGGCTGCAGCCTGGCTTCCTCACTGGATGAAACATGTGTGACCGTGGGCGGGCATTTAGTATTTTCGTGCCACGCAGTGGTGTTGGAGCACTGTTTAGAATGGAAGAACAAGCAGACCACTAGTCGCTACTTGGAAGCGCCTCTAAGCGAGCCAGTACGTGCTCTAATGCTATACCTAGCTCGTTGCATTAAGGGAGGCACCCGGCGCTCATGCTTGTTATCCAATGCCGACATTACAGGTCGCTACGTGAGGGTCTTGGGTTGAAGTAGAGAGTTCCCCCTTGACAGGAGATAAAACCTGGAGGATGAAGGGGGAGCCTGGTTCCACTGTATCACCGTTTGACGCCTGAATCTGGTGGAACTGAAGACGTCTAGTCGATTGCTAGAAAGACAAAGATATGCTCCCGGATATTTCTACTACTGCAGACTTCTTGTCACTGTGTAGTATTTGGCGCAACTGAAGACACGAGTGAGGAATACACGGAGCTTTCGATGTAAGAGCTAGCATATTGGAGTGGGTTTATAGTATCAAACCGCGGGAGATCGTGGTAGGTAGGGGGTCTGTGCAGTGGCGTAACAAAGGCCCCCGCAACCACCGGGGGGGGCGTGGGGAGAGAGCTCCGAGGGGCTCCCCTCAGCGCAGTGAATTGGCTCCTCCATGTACTGTTGGGGGTGGGGGACTGGAGGCTCTAGTTTCGTTACCATTCAACGTTGTATGGTCGACGTGAAGTGTGTGTGTAGAGCGCCGTCCCCGCACCGAGTGCACGGAGTCTACTGGTCAACACGTGAAACAAAAACCGGAGGCGCGGAATGAACAGGTGGGGATGTGTCTCCCTCTCGCCTACCTGTGTAATGCACTAAATACATGGCATTCTGGGAAGCACCCACGTCACAAAATGAGAGCCAACCGTCAGAATGTGTACAGCGGGTCTGTGGAGGAAGCCTGCAGCGCTTCCCAACACCCCTCCCGCAGACGTGCAATCAGACCACGGCGGGGCGAATCGCAATATAAACACGGTGCAATTCCTTGCGAAGCGCAACAGTGCAGGTGCAATAGCTGAGCGGGTTAAGCGCCAGCTGCTGAGATAACTCACGGGCTATAAACTTGGTCCATCCACTCACTCTTCGTAAAATCTTTACCTTTCATTTAATTGAAACATATTCTGAAATTGATCATCACACTGTTGTTGCTATCTTCCCTACCCCTTTCGGTGCTTTTGGGATGATTGCTAGTGACGTGGTTGGGAGTGCTGTAAAGGAAAACACAACAAAACGAAAACAATTAATTGCGGTAATAATATCACCCATGCTGTACAGGGCGCGAAAGCTGCAAACTCTGTATGAATGGTGTGTTGTTATTTCAATCCATTTCACAGGATCTGCATTGCAGTGTTGTCTGACAAGTAACTTACGGAGGGCTGTGCTGTTAGGATGCCTGCCTCGAAGAGAATGCCATGCAGTGCTCTTTGAATGTATTTTGCCATTTCCCCTCACACCTTAGTAAAAATCGTTTATCTCTTTTGTCACTTCCCCTCACACCACTCATCCTGATAAAATAGCAGATCTTTCGGTCTTGCATACTAGACAGTGCATGTGCTGTCCATTGTGAGAAATACTGTGGGCTTACCAAGAACATACTGGGGCTTGGAGTCCACCCAATGCTGACTATTGGTTGGCTTTCCTGTTATCCTCATTTGCTTGCTTCTTATTTGTGTCCCAGCTTGTCAAAAATGTGTTTGTCCCTCCCGTGCAGCATAGCCTCTTTACCATCTCTTTTGGTTGGCTGGCTTCTATGGCTTCTATGCGTCTACCGCATGCTTTTCATGTAATACTTTTTTTCCTTTGGGTTAGGCTCTTCTTGGAGTGCATGTGTTTTTCAGCTGTTTTCCTCTGCATTTGTGTTTCTCTCAGTTTACACGTTCTTCTCTCCACCCCCATGTGGATGCTGGAGCCCAAAAAGAAGGCTTTCCGTGAGCAAAAAATCAGCAAGGATGCCTTTGTGGTCACAAATAAAAAAACGGTTAGGTGGTAACCAGCGGTCTCCTTTTAGAACTTCGTTTCTGGTGCTTTCAACTTCAATAGTGCTTGCTGTTCACCTGCCTCTACCTCACCCCGTCCATTTCCAGTGCACGTCCCACATCAAAGCAGAGTATCACTGCACAGCTCTGTGTTGTCATTGGTTGTGACAACTAATCATTTTTAGGCGATGTAGAACGGTATTTTATGACTTCATGTTCCTAGGACACCCTTAATCCAGTTTCAGTATTCTTTATACATACTGTTGTGTTCTAGCCCTTGTAGCGTAATCGGTTTGATTGAAAACCAGGACTACAGCTCTCAGAATCAAACTGGACAATGTCATTGCATATTAATGATGATAGTGTTCTCAGTGGGGTGAAAATGGAGGAGGGATTGGGTCTCTAAAAGGGGCATGCCAATGAAGCGAAACTAATAATCCTTTTCAAAAGCTGTAGCCTTTGTGATTTCGAGCTTGTCTGGAAATTAATAAACTAAAATCCTGTTTTTGGGTGCTTTTCAGTGAGTTTTGAGTTGTTGTATTCAGATATATCATACAACAACAAACATGACGAACTAGCTATACCTATTGACTTTGCTAATTATTGATAGCAGTATCAGTTAAAAGAGTAACAAGGGCGATTTTCTTGTGAATAATTCGATTTTTTTTTTCAATTCTGAAAATATGAGTCAGAGAAATGAAGATAAATAAGGACTACTGGAATGGTAGTGGTCTTTGACTTGCCACAGTTATTCCCATTCTTCCTTTCACATCACTGTGCTCAGTAGACACAATTTGTCAAGCTCTTATTTCCTTTTTCTCCCTGCATCTTTCTGAAATTCTGCATCTTCATACCTAACACCACATCTCTTTCCTTGTTACCACTGTCTTTTTCACTCTTTCCTTCCCCACGTACCTCCTTTCATCCTCTACATGTCACCATCACCCCACACTCGCTTGTAAGCTGTCCACTCGCTTGTAAGCACACTGCATTTTCTTTTTATTTGGTGCTGTCAATATTTGGACGCTCTTTAAATCCTACACACTCTTTTTTATAGACACACAATTACAGTTGGCACATATATGGCCATTGTACTGTGTGCTCTGTAGATAGGCCAAGGAATGGATGAGCAAGTATATTGAACACCTTTATGACCCAGTACAGGCTCTTTGAGAACCTCACACTGCCATCAGTCTCAAATACAAATCTCCCAGTTGTTACTTTATCCGAAACACCCTCCCACAATCTGAACCAGATCACAGACAAAGAATTCGATCCTGAACTTTTCACCTGCAAATTATTGCCATTACGTGTTTTGGTCTAATTAGTCCTATAGCAGCGAGCCAAGACTACAACACCCTGAGGCATTAAGCTGACACACAAAAGGATAGGACCGGATTGTTTTTCCCTTAGTTGCATGGAGTGAAGTGTCCAATCAATCTTTGGAGAGGCATTATCCAATAGAAAAAAGTGAAATATGTTAACAGGACTTGAAACAGTAGTCAATTGAGAGTGTTTTTGTAAAACATTTTTTGTTAGTGAAGTGGAAAAATAAGAAAAAACACACTTTAACAGGTGCTGCCCAAAGAACTGTCTATACCAACTGGTAACGTTGAAGGTAAAAGAAAAGCAACCACTTAAGTTTTGAAAGACTACATGTCATACTTCAACACTTATGTGTAGCAGACGATTTGCATAGTTGCAAAAACAAATATACAAGAATGTTTTTCTGCTTCCATATTGCCAAATTTACAGTCTACATTGACACGTTTCAGCTTACTCAGTGATCAATGCAGAGACTTAATCAGGTCAAAAGAAAAAATATATGCTAAACTAATAATATTGTCAACAGACCTGTGCAAGTAAACATGAGCAATGGACTGTCAATGATATGAATTATAGACACACAGGCACACATCATAACTTTTTCTTTTTCAGAAAATCTACCACTTCTCATTACTTCATTAGTGATTTGTTGTGTTGTTTTCTGTTTTATTCGAGAATCATAGAGTATTCCAACTATTGGTCAAATTGTACAACAACAGAGTGAATATAGTATAAACTACAAAGCAATGTTGTTTGAAAATCTGATTTCAGTTTTGTGTATTTATCTATAATAAAAAACTATCCAGCCACACAATCCCAGCTGCATAGGATTTATCATACGTGATCAATTAATATTTTAGCTCAGAAAATGTACTTTCTTTTCCCCTAATTAACCAGTATCCAGTTCTGGCAGCTATTTTTATGTGGAATAGAGTTCAAAGACAATTCCTTCAAATCCCCCGATGTTTGAGTTTCTGCTGTGCACTTATACTAATGCACAGCTGGTGGCACCCATGCATGTTCTGTGTTTATTGTGAATAGCAGCAGCTGACAAGAGGAGGAGGAACTGAATCTCTCTCTCTCTCTCTCTCTCTCTCTCTCTCTCTCTCTCTCTCTCTCTCTCTCTCTCTCTCTCTCTCTCTCTCTCTCTCTCTCTCTCTCTCTCTCTCTCTCTCTCTCTCGCACTAAGCTCTGCATACCGCACTTTAAGGACAATCTATGGTTCCATTCGTCTTAGTTTCCAGTCCTTAAGAAGGAGTCAAAGTCAAAAGAAGTACACCTGGACACTTATATCTGGCTACTAGAATTATCAGAGCATCAGAGGAATCAAAGATACAAGACAAACCCACAAAATGCAATAGTGAAATTGGTTGAGCCTGGCATAGGAACTAAACCTCTCTTAGTAGATAGATATGTGTATCAGTTATACTGCATGAAGAAGTGTCACCCATGTTTTATGGCCTGGTACTACCAGGATGGACTCAACCTCTGTATGAAAGAGTTCTTCATAAAAGACACACTTGATAAGTTGGGATCCAGAAAAGCTAAAAATACCTTGAGACAAACTTAAATTGAGTAATAGGAATGCTTTAAGCCCTGATGAATGCCCCTGACTCACTCCTGCAGCACTAGTATGAGCAGAAACATTTTAGACTTAACCGAATGGGTATTGTCCACTTTTGTTTATAACAATACCGGAGGTATCTACCATTGAAGGTAATTCCTTAGTTTATCTCAAGATATTTTTTAACTTTTCTGAATCCCACCTTATCAAGTGTGTCTCATTTAATGAACTCACTCATATAGAAGTTGAGTCCATAAAGGAAGCATTTCTTACCAGGGTGGGGTAAGGTAGCCACTGATAAAAAATGCCGCAAAACGCAGATGAGGCTTCCTCATCCAGTATAACAGATACACATATCTTTCTACTAAGATTGGTCAAATGCCTATGCCAGGCATAATCAATATCACCATTGCCTTTTTTTTTTTTTGTTTGCTTTGGCCTGCGTGCGTTGGATGTACCTCCATTTCTCTCTCTGTGTTAGACGAATCAAAGATACACCTTTCTGTGTCACTTTAGTAGGTAGCAAAGGGACAAAATTAAGTTGTTTTGAATTGTGAAGGTCTGTGTGTACCTAATGTATGTAGGTCTCTGTGCGTATCTGCCTTAAAATTACTATTTGCATAATACACATTAATAACTGAATTGCTTTTGGAGTTTAATAGTCTGTGTTATTACAATCCACGTGATGGAACCAATTTTGTCACCCGCAGTAGAATGAAAGATTAAGTTAAAACTTGCAAAGTTTCAAACATATATCTTAGAGGTTGCATGCAGCCGTTAGCAGTGGGGAGCAAAACTTCCTGAGATAATATACTAGGGATAGACCCAGTGCCACTCATTCTAGATATACAAACCCACCGAGATATCTTGAAATAAAAAACACACCGGGACATTCAGATTACACACAATGCTCTACAGTAAGTATAGTACTGATCTAACCTACTTTATGGTGATGCAAACCTGCAATCAGAGATTTCACACCAAACGTTAAAAGAAGTGCATTAACCACCTAAGGTGTCTCAACAGAGGAGCACACCTAGGCTCGTTGGATGCACGCATTAGAATTAACGTCTAACTCCATCAGCTATCTTAGAATGTGGTCTGTTAAAAAAACAATAAAACATTCCAGAAGATCCTTATCACTCATTTGTAGCGTAGATTAAACTCAAGCGTCCCCACGGCGTATTTATGCATTCACTTTCCATTAGCTGATTTCCTTGGCGCAGAAGTCCAAATGTAACTTGAACTACTTTGCCTTTTATCTACAGGAAACATAAACATTCACGCTCTTCAGAAGGAACAGAAAATCCATGGGTGAATCTGAAGTCACGATTTAGGACAAATTGATAAATAATTTAAAATTAGCTCCTCCCACCTACAGCACAGATTCTTCCAAAAGACATTAGTCAGCGAATGCCTGCATACTGGCTAACCCATGATTCACCCAATTAGGGCGCGCACATTAATAATGTAGCACCGCCAGTTGAGGCACATTTGTTTCTGCTGAGGGACTTGTCCGCGTCTTCTGCTCTTCATAGCCCAGCTGGCAGGCTGTCGTTTACAGACCAGCAGTAAAAGCTGCTGCAGCAGCAGGTTCCGTTTTCGAAAGGAGGCGTGGGCTAGAAGCGAAGGAGCCAAGTAAAGAGGTTTACCGCAGCCCACTCGACTCAATGCTGCGAGCAAATCCGCAGCGGAGCATTGAGCAAACGGCAAAAAGTAGCGCCGAGCCGCATTTCCTGCCCATCATTCACCGATGACGTCTTTCATTGGCCGTGCTTGCTCTAGTGATACTGTGATAAACATACATAGGATTTTGCGTCAGATGAGCGAGTGTGGTGTTGCGAGATCTGTGATACTTCATCCATTACAAATTTCACTGCGCAGAAAGTTTCCTACATTTTACATGCATAATAGCTGAAAATTTGCCACGGAAGTAAAGTCACACGATTTTCCTTTTGTCAATTGTTGCGCTTTTTCCTTTGGTGATAGAATTCAATGAAAAAAGCCAGGTTTACTGTTTTAGTTGATGTGTCTTTAAAACTCTGTAATCCAACCTGTTTTCTCCATGTGCAGGTCCTAGTTTTTAAAAATAGAGAACTATAGTCCTTATTTAGAGTTTGGCACTCTGGACCTGCCGTCACAAAAATGGCAGATGTCCTGTTCACCGCATTACAGGTACATTATTGCCTATGGCATTTGTAATATAGCTAGGGTGACCACCTGGCATTGAGGCAAATTCTGGACAGGAATGTAAAAGATTTTGGACAAAGGGTCAAAATTCAGGACGAAAGGATTAAAATTCTGGACAAAAATTCAAGAACAAGCCTCAGTTTTACAGACACACCCAAGAGAGGCTATGACTCACTACCTTATCAGTGCATTTATTTACTCTTTTTTTTTTTAACATAGCATTATTTATTCATTGTGGTCTTTTTGTGATTGCCTCTTGGTATATGCTACATTGAGGTGTCACATTAGGTCCTTGTTCAATAGTAAATGAATGCCCTTCACCACTGTGTCAAAACCATCACCCCTACCCAAATCTACCCAATCTTTCTTAAAGAGAAAGTAACAACAACATTATGATTATGTTCTTGAACGTTTTAAAAACCCTGGTAAACAGTTTGGGATACAATAAGGTAATTAACCTTATGCTAGTTTAAACAAATTGAACAAAAGCATCTGGCTCACCCCAACCGCCCATGGACTTTCAACCTAAAAAAAAATAATAATGAGGCAGGGCAGATGGTGTGGGTGACAGTCTCACACCTGATGTCAGGATGTGAGGTACCCACAACTTGTCTGTAGTCTCAAAAAACTAGAGTGTATGTCTGAGACTCTACATTTATCTCAGAACTGGGAGCCCAGACTACCAGTCAAAGATAATAAAAGAGGCGGATGAAATCGAGATCAAGTGGGAGGTTGTTGCTAAGAACCAGATAAATAAGGAAAAGAAGAACAAGGTGGGACAATTCCTAAAATCAGACAAGATGGGTCCACCAAGACTATCAGAAGGTATTGGATACCTGGGGAGTTGTCGCTGCAGACAAGAGAGAAATGGAAGAGGCACTGTCAAGTGGTTGAACAAGCAGCACCCACCCTCCTTGGCAAACTCTTCTGGTGCAATGGTCCACTCTTCATGCTTGTTAAGGGTGAGCAGGGGCCAGACCCCTTGCAAAGTTGTGCAAGGCATTTGCCCTCTTTGTCCCTGTCTTAAAATGGTTTTGAAATTGAGCAAAAGCGACACTAGCGATCTGTGTTATCTCTAAGTGTCAAATACACATGGAATCTTCAAAATATTTGGGATGTAAATTGCACAAACAAAATGTAATTAGTGTTTCTTTAACATATGGAACTGTTTTCCCCTTTATATACCATGAGATCTCAGATTGAACTGGGAACCAGTTACTTTTCGATACCTAGTGATTAACCCCTTCGCTGCCAGGCCTTTTCCCCCTCAGGTGGCAGGCCTTTTTTTGGCTATTTGGGGCAGGGTGCTCTTAGGCCCTCATAACTTTTTGTCTACATAAGCTACCCATGTCAAATTTGCGTCCTTTTTTCCAACATCTTAGGGATTCTAGAGGTACCCAGACTTTGTGGGTTCCCATAAAGGAGACCAAGAAATTAGCCAAAATACAGCGAACATTTTGTTTAAAAAAAATGGGAAAAAGGGCAGCAGAAGAATGCTTGTGTTTTTTCCCCTGAAAATGGTATCAACAAAGGGTTTGTGTTGCTAAAATCACCAGCTTCCCAGCTTTCAGGAACAGGCAGACTTGAAACAGAAAACCCAATTTTTCAAAACGATTTTGGCATTTTACTGGGGCATACCCAATTTTTATGATTTTTTTGTGCTTTCAGCCTCCTTCCAGTCAGTGACAGAAATGGATGTGAAACCAATGCTGGATACCAGAAACCTAAACATTTATGAAAAGTAGACACAATTCTGAATTCAGCAATGGGTAATTTGTGTAGATCCTACAAGGGTTTCCTACAGAAAATAACAACTGAAATTAAAAATATTGAAATTGAGGTGCAAAAACCAGCCATTTTTCTCTATGTTTTACTCTGTAACTCTTTCCTGCGATGTCAGATTTTTTAAAGCGATATACCGTTATGTCTGCTGGACTATTCTGGTTGTGGGGATATATAGGGCTTGTAGGTTCATCAAGAACCCTAGGTATCCAGAGCCAATAAATGAGCCGCACCTTGCAGTGGTTTTTCATTCTATACCTGGTATGCAGAAATTCATTTGCTGAAATATAAAGAGTGAAAACTAGGTATCAAGAAAACCTTTGTATTTCACAAATGGGCACAAGATAAGGTGTTGAGGAGCAGTGGTTATTTGCACATCTCTGAATTCCGGGGTGCCCATACTAGCATGTGAATTACAGGGCATTTCTCAAATAGATGTCTTTTTCACACACTGTCTTATATTTGGAAGGAAAAAATGTAGAGAAATACAAGGGGCAATAACTCTTGTTTTGCTATCCTATGTTCCCCTAAGTCTCACGATAAAAATTATACCTCACTTGTGTGGGTAGGCCTAGCGCCCACAACAGGAAATGCCCCAAAACACAACATGGACACATCACATTATTCCAAAGAAAACAGAGGTGTTTTTTGCAAAGTGCCCACCTGTGGATTTTGGCCTCTAGCTCACCTAGGGAAACCTACCAAACCTGTACATTTTTGAAAACTAGAGACCTAGGGGAATCCAAGATGGGGTGACTTGTGGGGCTCGCACCAGGTTCTGTTACCCAGAATCCTTTGCAAATCACAAAATTGGGCTAAAAAAAAACAATATCCCTCACATTTCGGTGACAGAAAGTAATGGAATCTGAGAGGAGCCACAAATTTCCTTCCACCCAGCGTTCCCCCAAGTCTCCCGATAAAAATGATATCTCACTTGTGTGGGTAGGCCTAGTGCCAGCAACAGGAAATGCCCCAAAACCCAACGTGGACACATCACATTTTTCCACAGAAAACAGAGGTGTGTCTTGCAAAGTGCCTACCTGTGGATTTTGGCCTCTAGCGCAGCCGGTACCTAGGGAAACCTTCCAAATCTGTGCATTTTCGAAAACTAGAGACCTAGGGGAATCCAAGATGGGGTGACTTGTGGGGCTCTCACCAGGTTCTGTTACCCAGAATCCTTTGCAAACCTCATATTTTGGCTAAAAAACAATTTCCCTCACATTTCGGTGACAGAAAGTTCTGGAATCTCAGAGGAGCCACAAATTTCCTTCCACCCAGTGTTCCTCCAAGTCTCCCGAAAAAAATGATACCTCACTTGTGTGGGTAGGCCTAGTGCCCGCGACAGGAAATGCCCCAAAACACAACGTGGACACATCACATTTTTCCACAGAAAACAGAGGTGTTTTTTGCAAAGTGCCTACCCGTGGATTTTGGCCTCTAGCTCAGCTGGAACCTAGGGAAACCTACCAAAATTGTGCATTTTTTAAACTAGAGACCTAGGGGAATCCAAGATGGGATGACTTGTGGGTCTCTCTCCCGGTTCTGTTACCCAGAATCCTTTGCAAACCTTAAAATTTGGCTAAAAAAAACACTTTTTCCTCACATTTCTGTGACAGAACGTTCTGGAATCTGAGATTCCTTTCACCCAGCATGTCCCCAAGTCTCCCGATAAAAATGGTACCTCAGTTGTGTGGGTAGGCCTTGTGCTCACAACCGGTAATGCCCCAAAACTCTGGACACATCAAAATTATCAAATACAAAACTACCTGTTTTTGCGGGGGGGCACCTGCGGTTTTGGTCCTATGCTCAGCAGCTGTCTAGGGAAACCTACCAAACCCAGACATTTCTGAAAAACTAGACACCCGAGGGAGTGCAAGGAGGTGTGAGTTGCGTGGATCCCCCAATGTTTTCTTTCCCAGAATCCTCACCAAACCTCAAATTTAGCTAAAACATCAAATTGTTCCCACATGTTTCTGAGGGATCACTGCACTGGGATGAATTTCCTACCACCCAATGTTCCCCTCAGTCTCCCGGTAAAAATGATACCTCACTTGTGTAGATGGGCAAAGTGCTTGTAACAGGAAAGAGCCAAAAACATGTTGAAATTGAGGGGGGAACCAAAGTGGGTCCAAAAGGGCAGTTTGAAAAAAAAACATTTTTAGGCTAGTGCAGCAGAATTTCTATCTGTATAGATGAGACAAGGCTGGGTGGTAGGAATTTTGTGGATTCCTGCAGATTCCGGAAGGTTCCATCACAAAAATGGGGGAACAATGTGTAATTTCCAGCAAAGTTGGAGGTTTGCAGGGCATTGTTGGTAAGAAAATGGTGCAGGCTGCATGTGAAGCACACCACCTTGGACTCACCCAGATGTTTAGTTTTCAGATGTGTCTAGGTCTTGTGGATGTTTCTACATGGCAGCGTCCCAAAGTTCAAAAAGTGCAGCCCTCGCCATTCCAAGTGGGACAATTTTGAGAGTTAGCCAAGCTCTCATGGCCCAAATGTAAAACCAAAACCCCAAATAATCAAATGTCCACTTGCTTGCCTTGGGATAAGATGTTTTAGTATGCTGGTGGGAGCCAAAAAGACTGTTACCCCCTTCAGTTGGGGTGGGGGCATCACCATGCCCATACTGGTTGGTAGCCACCACCACACAATTTTTTGTTTTTTTAAATTCCCTGGCATTTAGTAGACTTTCTGCCCCTGGGGTGTGGATTGGGGGTAATTGCCCCATCTGCCCACTGGTGGGCAGAACAACTTTGGCCCCATTTATTTGGGGTGGGGGTATTGCCATACCCCCACCCTCTTATTTTGAAAAAAAAAATCTTCCCTGGTATCTGGTGGGCTTTCTACAAAAATAGGCTGATCTGCCCCCAATGGGGGCAGATATGGCCCACAGTAATGTGCCCCCATGGGGAGCGACCCTTGCCCAAGGGGCTGCCCCCCCAAACAAAACACACACATACACATACACACACACACACCAATCCCTGGTGCCTACGTGGTTTCTGCTTCCCAGGGGTAGATCAGCCTAAAAGAAATAGGCCGATCTGCCCCCAAGGAGGGCACAAATGGCCTAAAATAAATTTGCCCCCCAGGGGAATGACCCTTGCCTAAGGGGGTCGCTCCCCTTGCGTGAAATTGACACAAAAAAATATAAATCCCTGGTGTCTTGTGGTTTTTGCACCCCATGGGGCAGATTGGCCTAATAAAAATAGGTCAATCTGCCCCCAAGGGGGGCTGAAATGGTCAAAAGATAATGTTGCCCTCCATGGGAGCAACCATTGCCTAAGAGGTTTCTCCCCACATATAAAAAAAAAAAAAAAATCCCTGGTGCCTGGAGGTTTCTGATCCCCCTGGGGGCAGATAGGCCTAATTGCAATAGGCTGATCTGCCCCCAAGTGCGGCAGAAATAGCCTAAAACAAATTTGCCCCCTTCTAGGGGAGCGACCCTTGTCTAAGGGGTCGCTCCCCTCATGTGAAACTGACAAAAAAAAATCCCTGGTGTCCAGTGGTTTCTGCCTCCCTTGGGGGCAGATTGGCCTAATGAAAATAGGCTAACCTACCCTCAAGGGGGGCAGAAATGGCCTAATATTAATTTAGCCCCCAGGGGAGCGACCCTTGCCTAAGGGGTGGCTCCCCACATATAAAAAAAATAGAACAAAAAAAAATCCCTGGTGTCTTGAGGTTTCTGCCCCCCAGGGGCAGATCAACCTAATTCCCTGGTGTCTAGTGGCATTTCTACTGCCCGATCGCATGTCGATCGAGCAGCAGAAATCCTCTGAGAGACTTAAAAAGATTGGAAAGACCTTTCCTCTCCTTTCATGCCTCTCTGCCCCCTCCACATGATCGGAAGAGAAATGCTTTTGTACTCTCTATGCCACTCTCTATGCCACTCTACTCCACTCTACAACACTATGCCACCAACTTTTAGACATGCTGAACAGCAGCCACTCTGTTGTATAACATGGCTAAAACACATTGGCAAAGCGAATAACTCTTGCATAGACGAGACCTATTGGCTTTGCCAATGTTTGTTAGTACTGTGAGGTACAGAGGTTCCTGAAAGAACTGTGAATGTGTAAATCCTTATTTCAAACATGCATTACACACATAATAATAAAGACTGCTACAAATTGTGCAAATAGGTTTCGGTTAAATAAAAAAAGTCCTTCTAAAATACAGATTTGAATAACATACAGTTTATACCTAGTACTAACATGTTTTTTTATAATAGTCCAACAAAACCACACACTCCACCGTTCACCTTGGAAGACCCTTAAGGTACCTCTCTAAAAGAAAATGTCTTTGTCATCAGAAATCTTCAAGTGACTCCTTTGATTAAAGTCAATCTATGGTGTAGGGTGTACTACTTCTGAATGCACTTTTACGAAGGTGGCATCTTTTTACCTTCCATATAGGACAGCAGGCCTGATAGGCAAAACATGCTCTTACCTGGTACCCTTACCCTCCACTCTACTATTAAGTTTGAATCGGATGAGTGGGGAGAGAGAGAGGACATAAGGCCTGCCACCCTGTTTTCTTATCTACCATTGTTGCATATCGTGGGAATTTGCTGGGGTAAACTGCTCAGATGAATCTCGAGCACCAAGACTTGTGTTTATTTTCTGCACTCCATATTCGGTGTTTAGATCATAAACATAGTTTCCAGATGTCTGTTTGAGATTTAATGATGATTTCTAAAACATGATTGCAGACTTGAAAGATGAGCTCCAGAAGTGCTACAGCGAGAGAGTCGATTCGTTAAGACATCTCTGTGATCACACTCACAGACCCTCTGGAACTCACCTTGGAGGGTATTACCCCTTTGCTCAGGCACGACCAACATTTTTTGCTTCAGTGTACCCGAGCATAGATCAGAATTCTGGCGTAGTCTGGAGGCACCTGGGGCCATATTACAAGGCCCATGGTGCAGTGCGGTGCAGCAAGTGCCTTGCTGCGCTGCCCTGCATCATCGGGAAAGGCTAAAAATGCGCTATAGTTTGTTGGCACTACACAGGTTAATAAAATACATCTATGGGGATATTACACTCCAACACATAGTTAACTGGTGAAAAAAGACAGGGCTAGATAAATAAATGTGGGAGGAGGTGAGACAGCAGAATGCCATAAATGGGTCTTTTGAGAAATCATAACTTAATGAGAAGAAAATGATAAAGAAGACAGGTTGCAAACACAAAATTGTGTGCGAAGATGCCACAATAAATGCATTTGTTTGCTGCAAAATTTCTATTTTTATTTCGCCAAATTTTCAAATTAATGCTGCAAAGGTTGGGGGTCTGTAAAGTGAACCTGCTCTACATTTCATAAAATGCAGTAGATTGTTAAACAAAAACATACTACACAATAGCACCACACCCCATGTGATCTGGCACCCTGAAAAAGAAAGATACATATAACTATGGTTACAAGGAGCAAGGTCACAAGCTCAGACAACCCTTAATCTAGTCAAGTTTTTTTCTTTGTTAAACTATTGTTACCAAACATTTTAGTCAGATTGGAGTTTAACCAGAAATTTGTCACATAAGGTATAGAGTTGCTAAGTGAAAGTCCTGGAGATAAGCAAAGTTCCCCTTAGTACATCTAGCTATCTGGTAACCTCAATACTAATGTAGTCTTGAGAAGATTGATCTGGCTTTCACTGAAGGATAGGGTGAAAAGCAAAGTGCCATATGTCATGGCCTTTGTTGAAAATGGGGTCTTTAGTAGGCAGTCAGGTTACCCCCTGTCCAAGCAAGGACCCTCACTCTAGTCAGGGTAAAGGAAAATCACCCTCAGTTAACCCCTGTTCACCCCCTTGGTAGCTTGGCACAAGAAGGCAGGCTTAACTTCAGAGACCAGGTGTAACGTATTTGTACCAACACACACAGCAATATAGTAAAATGCCACAAAACGACTCAACACAGGTTAAGAGATATAGCCAATATCTATTTAAACAAAACAAGACCAAAACAACAAAAATCCAACATATACAAGTCAAGTTATGATTTTTTAAAGATGAAACTCAAAAATAGTGCTTAGAAACACAAAATACTTTGATGAGGTGATAACACAGCATCGTGACGGAGTCGTTCCCAACAATCCGATGCCAATGGCGCTGGGTACGGAGGCATGCAGACCCCCAGGTACAGTGCCTTAGTAAAATTGGAAAACAAGTCAGTGGGCAAAGTCGGGGATAGTGGTGTCGTAAAATCCAAGGCGGCATCAGTTCTAGTGCTGCGGGGAGAAGGAGTGGAGGCGTCATGAAGAGGCATCAGGTCCTTGCTGCGGAATGGTGGAGGTGAAGTGGCATCGGTGTGAAGCAACGTCGCACTCCAGCGAGGAACACAGAGTAATTTGCTGGCGGCATCATGGGATTCAGCAGCAGCGGTGGTCCGGAGTTGCCCGAAGTCGGTTTTCTTGGATTTTCACCAGCTTCTCCTTTCAAGGACCCAGGGACTGGATAGGGCACCACTTGTCAAGGCAGGAGTCCCAGCAGAGAGTCCAGGTGCTGGTAGGGGAAGTCTTTGATGGCCCTGAGAAGCAACTGCAAGGATAGCGCAACAAAGCACAGTTACAGTCAGGGGAAGCACTTCTCCTCAGCTCTTCAGCTTTTCTCCTTGGCAGAGGTTCTTCTTGATTCCAGAAGTGATCTAATTTTCAGGGGTTTTGGGTGTTCTTCTTGTACCCCTTGAAAAGAAAGTCTCTCTTGTTTGTGAGATCCTGCTGTGCCCATGCCAGGCCTCAGACACACACCATGGAGTTGGAAACTGCATAGTGTGAGGGCAGGCACAGCCCTTTCAGGTGTGAGTGAGTGACTACTCCTCCCTTCCCTCCCAGCACAGATGGCTCGTCAGGATATGCAGGCTGCACCCCAGCTCCCTTTGTGTCACTGTCTAGAGAGCGGCCCAACTGTCAAACTGACCCAGACAGTGACACAATACAGAAACTGGCAGAGTCACAGAATGGTTTAAGCAAAAAAATGCCTACTTTCTAAAAGTGGCATTTTCAAATACACAGTCTAAGAACCAACTTCACTAAAAGATGTATTCTTAAATCGTGAGCTCAGAGACCCTAAACTCCATATTTCTATTTGCGCCCTAAGGAAATTTTCACTTTAAAAATATTTAAAGGCAGCCCCCATGTTAAACTCTGAGAGAGATATGCCTTGCAACAGTGAAAACCAAATTTGGCAGTATTTCACTGTTAGGACATGTAAAACACATAAGTACATGTCCCACCTTTAACCTACACTGCACCCTGCCGTTGGGGCGATCTAGGGCCTACCTTAGGGGTGCCGTACATGTATAAAAAGGGAAGGTTTAGGCTTGGCTGTGGGTACATTTGCCAAGTCGAATTGCAGTTTAAAACTGCACACACAGACACTTCAGTGACAGATCTGAGTCATGTTTATAGGGCTACTAATGTGGGTAGCACAACCAGTTCTGCAGGCACACTAGTAGCATTTGATTTGCAGGCCCTGGGCACCTCCAGTGCACTGTACTAGGGACTTACTAGTAAATCAAATATTCCTATCATGGAAGGTCAATTTTACATATATTTTACTTAGGAACACTTGCACTTTAGCACTGGATAGCAGTGGTAAAGTGCCCAGAGTAGAAAAACCGCAGAAACTGAGTCCAGCATACATCAACAACCTGGGAAACATAGGCAAAAAGTTAGGGGAGACAATACCAAGGATGCCAAGTCTAACAGCCTCTTCTGCAGAATGCTTTGAGGATCCATAAACCTTTCTTAGTGTTCCGTCCAGCAGGAAGTTTTACTGGTGGCATCCAGTGTAGTTAGGATGGGTAACTATATTTCCTGCTGTGATATCATCAAACATATGCATGGAAACTGTTCTTATCGCCACATTTGGAATACTTTCAAAAACTCCCAGAATTGGGCATCTGATATTTTATCAATCTGTTTCATATTGACCGCTCTGATGCCTCTGTCTGGGTTTGCTTAGAGCTATGAAAACGTTACTGATAATGATGTATTTGTCCCAGAGGTTTCAGTTGGTGGGCACCAACACTAATTTTTGGAACTTGAGACTTTTTTGTCTCGTCTACAGATTTTAGCTGTCTGGTGTCGAAAGACCTATTATGTACACTACCAATATATGGATTGGGCTTTGTGTCAGCCCATTGCTTTTCATTGGTTGGTTTTCATCTCAGTGTCATTCAATTGCTTTTCTTCTTCTTGGCTTTGTCACTCCCCTTGAGTATAACTTCCTTTCCACCTCTTTTATTGAATAACTTGTGATTTTACATAGCAGACATCAAGGGAATCACATTTTTTTCTTTTTATTTCAGCACTCCTTGGTGTGCATGTGTTTTTGTGCTCTCTCCCCATTACACTGGTAGCCTCTCAAATCCCTGCCTCACATGCTGTCCTTGTGGATTCCCCCTGCCCCTCCCTATTTCACGTGGCCCTTTTTTTTCTTTTTTAGGTCAAGCCTAGACAGCACACAAGCGCTGTCTCTCAACATGTTGTAACCTACATCTGTCCGATTGCAAAACGCCCATCTCACGCCCATCATTTACGTTCATTCCTTGGCCTGCCTTTCAAAATTCCCTTGATTTTGTAGATAAATGCTTTACGCTTGTCCCGCCTTGCGGCTGCATTCTTACCGCCTTGGAGATTGACCCTGTTACGTGGACCATTGCGTGACCAGCCATATACCTTAGTGCGGTACACTATTTTTTCTTTTGCCTCCCCTCTTTGCGCAGTGTGACCGCATGTTGTTCCTTCCTCGTCCTTGTTTTGGGCATGCCCCTGATTCTTTGTAGTGTCTGCGCACAAAAGCAGCAAGCTGGAGGGGTGTTCTTTTTTATTTATTTGATATATATTTTTAAAAGGTTCCTATAGTGCAAACTCAATTGGAGGAGTGCTTTACATGAGGAAGTGAAGTTTCCTATAGTGTAAACTCGATTGGAGGAGCACTTTACATGATTAAGTGAAGTTTCATATAGCGCAACCTCGATCTGAGGAGCGATTTACATGAGTGCCACTTAACAAGCTTAGCAGTTGTAAAATATACAAACTGGCGCATTTTACACAGAGAAACACAGAAATCCTCAAAGCGGACCTCCCGCTGCAGAGGGGAGCCGATACTACAATATTCACTGTACTCGGGAACCTCACCTCATAATGCTTTGCGGGGCTTTTCTTTTCCAAAACATTTTTGTCCATAACTCAGCCTGTGGTGGTCCTATGACAATGGGGCCACCACCAAACTGTTCAACATGACTCTTTCTGTCTAGGCCATCTCTGTGTCTGACACTAGGTTGGGGGGGACCCCAAAATAGTAACCTCTTCCGCCATTCGATGTATTTTTAAGCTTCCTCATGGCTGGAACTTTTGTTTTACAGCTGGGAGTAGTTTGTGTTTTAAGGGCCTTGTTTGTAATATTGCAGTACACCGCATTACTCTCTGGCATTCTGTTTTCATGTTGTGATGCTCTCTACGGGCTGACTACATGGTTACATGACCATGTTTCTTACAAATTCTATTTTTTGTGGTGTTCTCTAGGGGCTGTTCTTAACATTACAATGAAGATACTACAATATTCACTGCACACAGAAACTTCTTCCATAATGCTTTGCAGGGCATTCCTTTTACAAAACCTTTTTGCCCATAACTCACCCTGTGGCAGTCCTAGGACAATGGGACCACCATCAAAATGTTCAGCATGACATGCTTGTTCTGTCTAGGTCACCTCTGGTTCCCCACGATAAGTTAGTGGGGGGGGGGGGCAAAATAGTAACATCTCCTGCCATTCATTGTCTTTTAAAGCTTGAGTATGACTGGAACTTTTGTTTTCCAGCTGTGAGTAGTTTGTGTTTTAAGGGTCTTGTTAGTAACGATATTGTAATAGGTCTGCCAGACTTGCAAATCTGTAAGGGACTATGCTCTTTAGGGGCTACATGTATGGTTACACTGCATTATTTTCTGTCATGCTATTTTCATGTCTTTCTGCTCTCTAGTGGCTGATTATATGGTTACATTACCATAATTCTTACAAATGTTATTTTTAGTATGGTGTTCTCTAGGGGTTGTTGTGAGCATTACAATCAAGATACTACAATATTCACTGCACTCGGAAACTTGCCCCATAATGCAGGGCATTCCTTTTACAAAACATTATTTCCCATAACTCACCATGTGGTGGCCCTAGGATAATAGGAACACCATCAAAATGTTCAGCAAGATGAACTCTTTCTGTCTACATGATCTCTGGGTCCCCACACTAGGTTGGGGTGGTCAGGGGGGCAAAATAGTAACCTCTCCCACCATCCAATGTCATTTTAAGCGTTCTTATGGTTGGAACCTTTGTTTTATAGCTGTAAGTAGTTTGTGGTTAAAGGGCCTTGTTGGTAATAGTATTTCAGTAGGTTTGCTAGGCCTGAAAATATGTAAGGTGTTATGCTCTTTAGGGGCTACACATATGGTTACACTGCATTACTCTCTGCCATTCTGTTTTCATGTCGTTATGCTCTTTTGAGGCTGATTCTATGGTTACATGACCATGTTTCTTACAAATGCTATTTTAATTATGGTGTCCTCTAGAGGCTGTTCTGAGCATCACAATCAAGATACTACAATATTCACTGCACTCAGAAACTTGCCCCATAATGCTTTGTGAGGCATTCCTTCTACAAAACATTTGTGCCCATAACTCACTGTGTGGTGGTCCGGGGACAATGGGACCACCATCAAAACGTTCAGCATGGCACGTCTTTCTGTTTAGGTAATCTCTGGACCCCACACTAAATTGGGAGGGCAAAATAGTAACCTCTCCCACCATTTAATGTCTTTTTAACATCTCTCATAGTTGGAACTTTTGTCTTACCGCTGGGAGTAGTTTGTGTTTTGAGGGCCTTGCTTGTAATAATTTTGTAGTAGCTCTGCTAGACCTGAAAACTTATATGGCACTATGCTCATTAAGGCTACGTATACGGTTACGTTGCATTATTTTCTGTCATTCTGTTTTCATGCCTTTATGCCCTCTAGAGGCTGTCTATATGGTTACATGACCATGTTTCTTACAAATGTTACTTTTATTATGGTGTTCCCCACGGGCTGTTCTGAGCACTACAATCAAGGTAGTACAATATTTGCTGCAATCAGAAACTTTCCCCACAATGCTTTGCAGTGCATTCCTTTTACAAAACATTGTTGCCCACAACTTACTGTGTGGTGGCCCTAGGATAATAGGACCAGCATCAAACATTAAGCATGATGTACACTTTCTGTCTAGGTGATCTCTGGGTCCCCACACTAGATTTGGGGGGCAAAATAGTAACCTCTCCCACCATTTGTTGTCTTTTTAAGCTCTATCATGATTGGAATGTTTGTTTTACAGCATTACGCCCTCTAGTGGCTGACTATATGGTTACATGAGCACGTTTCTTGCAAATGTTATTTTTATTTTGATGTTCTAACAACCCCCCCTCATGAGTCAGTGTCTTTTCAAGTTCTCTCCTGGCTGCAACATTTGTTATGCAGCTAGGAGTAGTTTGTGTTTTAAGGGCCTTGTTTGTAATATTGTTCTAGTAGGCCTGCTAGGCCTGAAAATGTGGTGCCCTTTAGGGGCTGTTCTGAGTATTACAGTTAAGATACAGCAATATTCGCTGCCCTTGGAAAATCACCCCATAATGCTTGGTGGGACATTCCTTTTACAAAACATTTTTGCCCATAACTCACGGGGGACCACAAAATAATAATATAAAAAAATATAATGAATAGTGGCAATATTTTCATTTTTTGATGCAGAAAGAGGAAAAAGGTAAATGGAAGTGCTTTAGTTTTATGCAGAGCCACTGGAATTATGTCGCTGATAGGACCAAATTACGCTGCAGGGTTGACCAATTTTTGTGGCAAGAAAAGTCCAGTTGTACATTTAGAGTGCCAATAGCTCTAAGTTATGCCAATGTAAGACCTATTGTATTGCAAATACTTGTTTATTTTTCAAACCTCTCCACCAACTTCTCTGTTGCTCCCTCATTCCCCCTAATCAGCATTGTTTCTCTTTGTCTAAAAAGTAAAAAAAAGTCCACTGGAAAAGCATTGGTGAAAAAAAGTGTTTTGAGACCCCTCCTTTTTTTATTGCACTCCCTTGATGAGTCACAGCAAAGCTTTGCATAGGCTGCCAGTGTAGACCTAAAACGTTTTGTGGCTATAAGTGTCACATATCGTTGGGAATATTTTGATAAATGTGCTTAGTTTTTGCATAAAGTCATTTTATATTTTTCGTAGGTAAAACTGGACACCCACAACATCTCTCATTGAATATGGAATGAAATCTGATGATAATATGCTGCAGGTGTTAATGCAATCCTCTTTCTAGAGAATCAAGGGAGCGACATTTGCTCACCTGGAGGGATGTTGGCCTGGAAGAGTAGTCACATTTGAAAATTTGCAGAGCAAAGAAAACAAAAGTTGTCTTTCCTCTGGAAATGTTTTCACATCAGGCAACACATTTGACTTGCATGGCTGACAAGTGGCCGAATTCCATGAGTGGCAGCTTTAGCTAGCCCTCGCTTTTAGGCAACAACATTCTGAATTTTGAGGATTGCAGTTTCACTTTTCCTATTAGATATTCGGTCTTAAAACTCTCAGCTTGCTGTATGCAATTGGGTTAAAAGCCGGTACTAGTTGAAACTGGCAATAATGACATTCGGTCTCTTGGAAGTTATGAGCTTCACTCAATGTTCCAGGCTACAAAGTCTTGACTAAGTACCATGAAGGGATATGTTTGTTGAAACTGTTCATGCACAATGATTCATTATTTGGCACAGGAGTGAGGTGCACAATAAATGATCAGCAGAATATTGGCATGTGTAAATCATGTTCATTTTACAATGGCTGGCTTTCGTATTGTATTTTACAGACTTAACTAAGTTTAACGAATACACAAATAAAACAAGTTCACCTTTTTTACACTTGATCAAATTTTGTGTATTTACTATTTAGTAGCGAAGGCATAATAGCACAACAGATTTTTACTGATGCCATTCTGTAGCTGTATCATGCAATGACCCAGGGGTGCAACTGGTGTGTGTACTCACTTTGGGGCATATTTATACTTTTTGATGCAAAACTGCACTAACTCAGTTTTGGATCAAAAAGTTTAGCACTGGCTTGCGCCATTCCTGAGTGTCTGCCGGATGCCATATTTATGGAATGGTGCAAGCCGGCGCAAAGGATGGGCTAGCGTAAAAAAAATTATGTTAGCCGGGTGGGGGTGGTGGATTGGGATAAGGGGGTTTTGCACCAAAAAACGATGTTAGGCTGGTTAGAGGCAAAAAAAAAGCCTCTAACCAGCCTAGTGTAATTTTCTGACGCAAAACCATCCAAAGCACATGACTCCTGTCTTAGAAAAGACAGGAGTCAGGCCCACCACCCCAGTGGCCAGCACAGGGGAGTAGTGTCCCCTGGGCATGGCCATTGCACCCTGTGCCGTGCAGGGTGCCCCAAGTTGGGCCCCCGATGTCACTTAAAATTGTTTTTTTTAAATACTTACCTATACTTACCCTACTTCCCTGGGATGGGGTCCCCTTTCCTCCTGTGTCCTTCTGGTGTGGGTGGGGGTGTTCCTGGGGCTTGAGGAGGCCACCTGTGCATCTATTCCATGGTGTTTAACCATGGAATGTGGTCCACAGATCTCCTAACGCCTGGTCTGACCCAGGAGTTAAATAAGCAAACTTTGCTCCATTATTTAGCCCCTCCTCCCAACCGTGCATCATTTTAGCACAAGGATAAATATGAGGCTATGGGATTAGCACCATTTTTCAGATGGGAACATCTACTTTGCATCTCATTGATGCAAGGTAGGTTCACACATCTAAAAAATGGTGCAAACTCCAATATTTTGACGTTAGATAGGTCTAACATCAAAATATAAATATGGAGTTAGTTTTGCACCAATTTTGCATAAATAAATTATACAAATTCGGTGCAAATGGAGTATAAATATACCCCTTTGTGCGTCCCAAAAAAGGTGGTTCATTTTTTGTGTGCTGCTTGAGGGCAGGCGAATCACTCCACACTTTGAAACACTGAGGGCCAGATTTAAGAAAGGTGGTGCTGCACATAGTGCAGCGCCACTTCTCTTATGCCCCTTAGCAACCCCCCAAACGCCACCATGTGTGCGCCATATCTAAGATACGGCACACCATGGTGGTAGTTATGGAACTAGCATCAAAATGTTTGACGCTAGTTCGGAGTTTTGCAGGATTAGCGTACAAAATGTTGACACTAATCCTGCAAAGCCCATTAAGGCCCATTGTAAACAATGGTGTGCCTCCTTTTAACACCTGCTCTGAGAATGCGTTTAAAGTGCCAAAAAAAGATGCAAAGAAATCTCTTAGGTCTCTTTGCGCCATTTTTTTTTACCCCCCCCCCCTTAATAGGGGAACGCCCTCTTTGCATACAATATGCCTTGTGCAGGTATAATGTGGCAAAAAGCATTACAAAGTGGTGCAATGCATGCATTGTGCCACTTTGTAAATATGGCGTGGGGAAAAGGCCACCTCAGTGCTGCATTATCATAAAAGAAATTACGCTAAGACGGTGCTAAAGTGGCACTAGACCCTCTTACATCAGGACCTTATCGGCTTGTGAGGAGCAGCTCTGTCTTTCACAAATGCGCTGCCTTCAGGGCAGCAGCAAGCTTGCAGCTGTCCTGCAGTCAGTGCATGATGATAACAGAGTGCACTGTCCTGGTCTGTGCGACACAGACATTTTGAAAGGTATGCTTGGCGCAGACTTAGAGAGTGCACCTGCACTGTAATTGGGGCCCAGAATCACTCTGGCTCAGATATCACAATTGATTACCCGAACCGCTGCAGCGTGGAGATCTTAATGAATTGTTCAACAAACCAATTTTGTGTCAAATGTTATACCTCTTCAATGATTCTAAGATGCTTAATTACCACCAACTAATACTAGGTCAACACATTGGCCCTCATTACAACCCTGGCGGTCAAAGACCGCCAGGGCTGTTCTGGAGTTTGTACCGACAACAGGCTGGCGGTACAAACTCAGGCATTACGACCGCACCACTGGGACTGGCGGTTTCCCGCCACTTTTGTCCCGGCGGTTGTAATCCCCCAGGGCAGCGCTGCTTGCAGGGGATTCCGAGTCCCCCTCCCGCCAGCCTTTTCATGGCGGTATGAGCCGCCATGAAAATGCTCGTAGAAAGGGGAGTCTCAGGGCCCCCTGCCAGGGCCCCATCGAGCTTTTCACTGTCAGCATAGCAGACAGTGAAAAACGCGACGGGTGCAACTTCACCTGTCGCACCGCTGCAACACCGCCGGCTCCATTTGAAGCTGGCTCCCGTGTTGCGGCCGACATCCCTGCTGGGCCAGCGAGCAGAAACCAGGTTTCCGCCCACTGGGCCAGCGGGGATCTCCAAACGGCCTCCGCAGGAGTGCGTCCACCACTGTAATAAGGGTCATAATGTTGTCTGTACCATCCACACTGTATTTGCCTCAAAAGATCTTGGGCCACATGTATAAAGCATTTTGCTAGTCACAAGCATGCCGATTCTCAGAAGCAGCCTGTTTGCGACTAGAAAAATATTTTTGGGAGGATGTGCTAAGCCCAAATTGAGATTCTGTAACTTGGTACCGAATTCCAATTTGGGCTTTGAGCTTCGGTATTAGGAAGGGGCGTGTTCAGGGCGCTGCTTCCAAATATCGTATCTGATTTGTATGTATGATTGTTTCGCGACCATGAATCCAGACTGAAATCAATCGTAGTTAACAGTAGTTCCAAATTGGTGTTAACCCATTTGCAAACAGGAAGGGGTCCTCAAGGGACCACTTTCCCTTTGTGAATGGTAGCGAAAATATTTTTTCAGAGCAGTCATTGGTCCCACGGACCACTGCCTACTCTGTAAAAATGAAAATAAAACTTTTCATTTATTTTTTAAATGCATTCCGTTTTCCTTTTGGGAAAACGAGCTGCATAAAAAAAAAAAAAACTGCTTTATTTAAAAAGCAGTCACAGACATGAAGGTTTGCTGTCCCCAGCAGGTCACCATCCCTGCGAGTGAGGCCGTTCCCAATGGGGTCGCCGATTGTGACCTACTTCATGAATATTGATGAGGTAGGTCATTTGCGACCCCATTGGGAATCGCAAACAGTGTACTTAACACTGTTGTACATTTTGTTTTGCGACTCGCAATTTGCGATTCCCAAACGGATCGCAGATTACGAGTCACAAAACAAAAGGTCACACATCTGACTCCTTATCTCAGTAACTGGAAGAAGTCATATTATCTGGGGTGATCCAAACATCACCAACTTCAATATAAACCTTCCCACAGTGACACCATTATTACCATCAACCTAATTGATTTCTGCCAATCATAAACACCTTTGATTTTCAGAGGCTTTTATTAAGTCTTTCCCCTAACTAATTCACATCACTGCCATACCAGCCCAAATGTTAATTGGCCTATTTCGAGAATAAAAATACAATTATAAAATTGCAAAAAGGAAAACTAGAACCCTTGAAAGACAGTGGAGTGAACCCCATAACCATAACAAAAAAGTATAGCTATGGTGAAAATACAGGATCTCTAAAACAGCCACCAAAAAGCCTTGCATGTAACAACTCATATCCGATGCTTTGTATCTGATCAAAAATCTTTTCAAGATAATTTTAGAGTTACAAAGCCTGTACTGGGCCTTACAGTGCTCCAATCATACCAAGTAATTCTACACCATTATAGAAGTTGACTTTATTAAAAAATCCAGTGATCCTCAACCAGTTCCTTCTAAAAGTAGTCTCAAATCACATCACATCTCCAATTGCAAGTAATCCTAAATCTGAATCAGAACCAATTCAACCACATTATGTCTGCTAACAACGTCAAACACTAGTTTTAGGCCACATGAAGGATCTCTTTGAAAGCTCTCTGCATCGCCCAACACTGCAGAGTCGTCATCCATGATAAAGGACATTTTGGTTACAGTTCAAACTCAGAATTTACACCAAAAGAAAGAAAATTATATTAGGAATGACACGTTTCCTGTTGATTCCATCTTTTAAAAGAACGAACACGGTTTAAAGCTCCTTCTGTGCATACACTTGCCAACTATGGAATACCCTAATAAATACAATAAGGAGAATTGCCAAAAGGCCTGATGATACACAGTTAAAAAACTATTTTTCAAATCAAATAATATTCACATTCTGATTATTGGACTATCAGTCCTTTGACAAAAGGAAGTTTGTTCTGTATTGCCATCATACAAAACCAGAATGACAGGATATTTCAGCAAGGCCCTGAGTAGGACTACAAAGCATACATTCATCTGCCAATGCCTTCTCCTAGTTGCATTGGAAGAGTTAAAAGTTATTGGGTTACCTTACTTGACAAAGGGTAGTCATGTAGGCTATGTAAAAGTAGCATAGATTTTTTGTAAATGTTTTTAATTTGGTTTTTATTGGTAACATTAGTGAGTACAAATATATCAATTGAGCATGTAACCTGACCCATGAGTAAACATGGGCGGTAATGCAGCGGTAAGTGGAAGGGCTCCTGGTCGGCCATGTTAGGCTCACTTAGCAGCTGCCATGGTCCATCATTAGTCCATTCCCCCTCTGCCACCAGTGCAGATCCCCTATGTGCTTGGCCGTGCCAAGCTAGTCATCAGTCCCCCACCTCTTGAGTTGTGGATAAATGCATCAGATCTGCTTCCAAGTTATAAAATTCCCACCACCTACCCCATAGAGTACCTCTAGCAGAGTATATCACCTCAGCCCCAAACAGGTGACCTTTCCTGCATTCCACCTGGCCTTAGTCTGCAAAGTTGCAAACTCCCACAGCTCACAGTCCTTTTTTCTGACTACCATCCCTAATGTGCAGAGTAACAGCTTTTTCCTGCGGGGATCCACATCTCCCCAGGGGCGGCTCCTCCATTAGTGTGAAGAAGCATTGCCCCCCTCCTGCCAGCAGCTGCAAAACCGTTACCATAAAACGATAATAAATTGAGTTTATTATTGTTTTCTGGTAAAGGGTTGGGGCTACAGGGGTGACAGCAGTGAGGGGGGGTGCACAGCACTCCCCTTCACTACGCATGTATGTTTGGCCGGTCGTCTTGGGCCTTTTTAAACACACATGCGCAGCAGACTCTCTCCAGCCCAGCAACACAGTTGTTGGGCTGGTGAGAGCCTGTTCAGGCTCCCAGTCTGCCTGAGAGTGCCCTGGCGGGGCGCTCCCAGCCATTCCTGACACTGCTCTGAGCAGCGTCAGGATTGACCGCGGGGCAGGTTGGTAGCTGGTGCCTGCAACCTGCGACGGAGGAGAGTAGCGGCGGCAAGGGAAGGTAAGTGGTTGTTTTAAAAAAAAATTAAATTCATGTTTATTACCCCTCTATGTGGACCCAGCCCTTCTGCACCCTTCGAGCCGCTACTGCATCTCCTTGGAATCCCTTTAAAACAAATTGAGGAATATAGGGTTGTTCAGTCTCAAGTATGTCTCCCAGCTCTCTCAGGATAACCTCCCAGTTCATCTTAGCATCCAGAAACTTCCAGATTGAGAGGAAGAGAGGACCTGTATCCCTTTGACAATGAAGACACTCAGGTGTGGGGATTTTCCCTTTAGCTTGGCCCTGTCGAAGTAGAAACTGTGCAGCACCTTAAATTGTAGTAGGCAAATGCTTGCCTTGATGGGGACTTTATGAAGGTGCATCAAGACTGCCTTCCAATCTATGTCCTCCATTGTCCCTATATTGCACTCCCATCGTTGTCTACATTTTCTGAGGTTATCAGGAATATTGTTGATTAGATACTTTGTATATAGAGGACATCATCCCCGTCCAGAAGGCCCTCAATAACTAGCTCTCTAGGGGTACAGATTCAGGTGTTTCCACCAAGTCAATGGCCTCGAACTGGAGAGTGTGCCAGAATGATGTGTACTTATAGAACTGTGTCTTTGAGAGTTCATATTCTTTTTGGAGCCACTCCAAAGATCTAGGCATCTATCAAATCTGACCTCCGAGACCTCCAGATAAGTGTATCCAGTCATGTATGTTCAATAGCTGTGTAGCATCTATGTAACTAAATTTTTTGTGGATAGAGAGACAGTGTCGGCTCCTCCGTTTGGGCAGAGGAGCGTCCCTCCTCCTGCCAGCAGCAGTAGCTGCACAATATTTTAAAGAAAACTATAATAAACTATGTTTATTATCGTTTTCTTTGAAAGGGGCGGGGCCACGGATGTGACATGCACTAAGGGGGAGTGTTCAGCACTTCCCCTTCACAGCTCATGTGTGTTTGGCCAGCTGTATCGGGCCGGCCAGACACACATGCGCTGTAGGCTCTCTCCAGCCCAGCACCAAAGTTGCTGTGCTGGAGAGAGCCTGCACAGGCTCCCAGTCTGCCTGGGAGCATCCTGGCTGGGTGCTCCCAGCCAAACCCAACACTGCTCAGAGCAGCATCAGGATTAGCGCAGGGCAGGCTGAGAGCCTGTGCCTGCTGCGAGGAGTGTCGAGGGACAGAGGAGCAGTGGAGAAGGTAAGTGATTTAAAAAAAAATTAACTAAAGTGTTTATTCCCTCCCCCGCGCCTCACTGCCCCACCCCGGCCCTTCCACGGCCCCAAAGCCACTGCTGTAGAGACAGACATCATTGACTTAAGCCCTTATTTCTTGCATATGGCATTCGGCCAGTTTCTGACTCAACAGGGATCACTCATTTCCTCAGCAAGGCACTCAAGAAAATTATAGCACCAAGTTGGTCATTATGGCTTTGGTTAATGCACGTCAAACAAAAAAAAGTGATATAAACTTAAAGTAATTTCCCCCCAAAAAAGACCATACGGTGATATGCCTGGTAATTCTTAATTTTACTACCAAAATTATGTAATGAATAGGTTATGTTTCAGAAATACTTGCTACATAGAATTTAAGTGTCTTAAGTGTTGTAGTTTCTGTAAAAACAGGGACATAGTTTGGGATTTTTATCTTTTTATTGTAGTTAGAATTTTGCAATGTTTTTTATTAACCACCAATAAAGTTTTCGAACCTTGACAAATAGCAGCCCCTTAGAGTTAAAAACAAAAACAGCATTACTTGGCTATTCACAAACTTGCGATTGGCTCTGACACTTAATATTCATATTGCAATGGAACCGCTCTAAATATTATACTCTACAAACCTTTAGTTGAAGTTCTACATGCATATGTTCTGATTTTACCTCTGAAGCAATTTTACTCAACAAGTCATGGGAAACCGCCCTGAAACATGGATGATGGCACGTCTTCAGAGCACAGCATTAATTAGCAAGTGCAACACCAATGCATAAGACTTAGTGGAGAGTGCCTACACTGCAGCTGGTGAGGGATCTCCAGACATCCCACCAATAATCCTTTTCCAGCTAACTTGTACTACCTAGGATCGGCATAGGAGGGAGTGAGACAAAAAAACATGACTACCCATCAACGTCAGGACTATCCCTTGTGTCTCCTAATCCTCATTTTCATAAATAACTGCAAAGTGTCTCCTGTTATGTGCGATCCTTTCATCAAGTTCTTTTAAGTCTGTATCTTGACAGTACAGCTGTCAAACACATCTAGTGCTAACAATATATATAGAATGGACTTTGGGTTCTCTTTGACCATTCTCTTTCAGCCATTGGCATGACAGATTGGCAATCAGGTCTTCGCTCAGTCCAGTGGACTATTTATCCATCCTCTTGCACAATAGTATGTGTATGTGCACCCTTCTACCTCCACCCAACGAGTTGCATGAGCGACTACTATAACCCTCTCTGTCAGCATCTGATGTCTCCCAACCATACGGATCGTTCTAATGGGCTAACACTGCATACATTAGCAAATGAAACCCAGACTTATGGGATTTACTTATGCCTGTGTTTTTTTTTTAGCTAACAGCGCGTTTCCTAATGGAACTTATAAAGTTCTTTCTAAAATAAAAATATGGCAAATGAGATCAAACAAAGTGGTACTGACTCACAACCAATAATTGGCTGAAGGTATTGCACAAGACATAGGGCCACTTAGCAGCTATGCACACATCCACAGGCCTACCCTGTTGCAAAGTATTCTGATGTTTTTTTTCTTCACATCATATGCTTTACAATCAAAGAATATATGAAACACAAATACATGTCTTCCTGTCCAAAAATATTATGATGAGGACAGCAACCATCTAAGAGTCCATCATTTCTTGATAAATTACAGCATGCTCCTGTGATGCTGCTCATAAGAATTCATCCATCCTAGACATGTATTGAGCCTGTAGGCAAATCTTCTTAAGTAATATTATTAGATCGCCCTAAGCTTCCATTTTAAAAAGCTCGTACATTCTAGGAATTGCAGTCTTGGTCCATATGAATCAGAGCAAGCAGAATAAGTGCCAAATTTCAATGTAAACTGAAATCCAGGGAAATCTTTTGAGCTCTTTCTCAAGGAGTCCATTTGCAATTTTTCTCACTATTATTCATCTTGCCCAGTGGCGGGCACCACTCAGTAGTTATAGTTAGGTCAGCGGTTCCCTAAGGAAAAGCATTTGTTTGTGTTGCTAATAACTTTGGCCCTATTTCTCGATTCTCCATGAAACCTTCCAAAAAGTGCTACTTTTTGACTAGTTTGTTCATGGAGAGTACAGGGGATGATCCATCAAATGAGAAAAAAGGGTGTGGGGGTCCCAAAATGCAAAACCCCATGCAATCTCTATAGGCTTTTCAGCCAGGCTGTAGCAAAGACTGCTGGAAGAAATTACACTAATTTTGTCAGGAAGCTAGATCTTGGTCAGTAGATTGCACTTACTGTGATTTGGTGTAATCAATTCAATAGTTGTTTAGTAACTTAGGGTAAAAATGAGTTGTGTATCTGGACTGTTGGGTCCCCGAGGCTCAAGAGACTCTTGCTGGAACACCAATTTAAAAACAGAGCATTCTGATTGGACCAGGGAACTTTATTTCCCTTTGGCCAATTTGCTCCAGTGGGAGTCAGATTCCAGCAGAATCAAGCTCTCTGATTGCCTGCCAGCAACATGAGCACTTGGGGATTAGTCCACTGTCCTGAAGTTAACAAAAAGTGATATAAGTGGACAGGGTAGGCATACAATGTCCCTCTAGGCCCATGGAGGGGGATGCAGAGGACTTCTACCCCGGGGCCAAAATAAAAACAAGATCAGTAATTAACTGTACAAGGCTCAAAAGAACTGGATAAAGAGAATTCGCAAAATTGATGTAACGATATAACATATCATGTGGTACCCTTTCAGATCATGTAACATCTTGAGACACAGAATTGAGAGCCAATTTCCGTCATAAACTGTACTGTATTTGTATAACAGCAAAATGTTAATAACAATATTTCAAAAAACAAAAAAATCAGTAATTAACTGTGATCCTGCAAGACTCCCACAGAATCAGAAAAAGATGGTAGCTGGGGACACAGTCTTCAATTAAAGACCCTGCGGAGCCCACCTCCTAAGCCACATTGTAAATTTAAGGGACGGGGCTACAAGCCCCCCGACCAAGCCTCTATAGGCCCTGGGGAGCCCACGCTCAGGCCAGGGCCACATTGCATAAGGAGAGGACGCACATGGCCCCCCTCTTTGACTCATTATAGGCCCTTGGAAGGCCAACCTGGGGGCTGATATTTGCATAAAAGGGGAGGTGGCCATGTGGCCCTCTCTCCAAGAGACCCGAGCCCAGGGACCCCATTCCTGGGGCTTATTTCATTAATTAAGTAGAGGGGGCCAATCACCATCCTTCCTAAGCTAATATAGGCCCTGGGGAGCCCACTCACAGGCTGGCTGGGCTGCAAGGGCCATGGGGCAACTCCATAAGTTGAAGAGGTGCTTTGTGGAAGTTGTAGTCCTAGACCCCACTAGACAAACCAGAATTTCTGAACCATTGGCTGGTGCTGTGGACCACTTTCCTGAATCAAGAAACACTTCTGAAAGTGAGTGTAACAGTTTTACCTGGTGGGTGGCCTGAACTCTGGACTTTGTCCCTGTCCATTATAATCTTTGGTAACCCTATGAGCTCTACTTGCTTCTATGTGCTAGAAAACACAAATTCTTCAAAAATTCATATCTCCCGCTCACCTTATCCGATTTTAATTGTTTTGGTGTCAATAAAATTATAATATATCTTTTATAAATTAGTGTTGGATTTGTATTGTGTTTTGTGTTTTACTTATTTACTGTTTAGTGATTTTTAAATGTTTTACACACTTGTCTCCTAAGTTAAGCCTTGTCACTCGTTGCCAAGCTGTTTAAGGTTGACCTGGGTTTAATTTATTGAGACCTAACTGGACCTAAGTGGGGGTTAGTGGCCTATTGCTAGGTGTAGGTACTTATCGGCCCTTACCAATAATCCACTTTCCAACATTGTGTTTAATTTTTTTTTTTATATTTTCAAAATTCCTTGGTGAGTGCATGATGGTCACAAAAGATCCTCAAGACCCGTAACGTAGACAGACCATGCTAAAGTCATATTTGCTATCGGTATTACATTGATATACATCAACCCAGAAGAGCCTCTATAGTGGGCTCAAAGAACACAAGAACGAACCAGAACCCAAAGGCATGCTGCCATGTGACTTCAAAAACTTCAACAAGTGGATCACCAACTGTGCCAGCTCTCTGGCTCTCATGAAATGAAGCAGCATAGCAAAAACCAGAGCACAAGCCAGCTGGTGTACAGACCTCAAAATGGCCAAGCAATACTGCAAACAACTGGAATGAAAATGAAGAACCAGCAAAAGGGAAGTGGAAAAAGACTCCTTCAGAGCCAACTGCGAGGCTCGACACTGATGCATCACAGATGCATCTACCTGACTGCATTGATTTTAACTGATGTATCACCTTCGCGTTGCTTTTCGAGGCCTGTTCCATCTAAGGTACTTTTTCAACAGGCTGTGTGTGAGTCCTGTAGCCGGTCTGCCCTCTATCGCACTCAGTCTGAACTTTGGATTTACTCCAGTCCTGTATGAACTCAAGTAACCTTTTAACGCTATTGACTTGTAAGGACTACATCACAGTTTATTCTGGAAAAAATCATGTCTTGATTTCTACTTATTGGATTTTTGTCATTTTGGTCCTGTTTTCTTCAGATAAATATTCTCAATTTTTACAGTGTTTTCATTGCATTACTGCAATTTAAGAGTTGCACAAAAGCCTCTGAAGTTAAGCCTGACTGCTCAGTGCCAAGCTACCAGAGGGTGAGCACAGGTTAACTTAGGTGGTGTATCTGACTTACCCTGATTAGAATTGTGGCCCGTGCTTGGACAGAGACCCAAATTCTAAAACACCCCAAGAAGGCAGGAGCAGAAAACCTATGAGAGCAACTTTCTGCAAAATGAACCCTATGAAAGTCCAGAAGGCATGCTGAAAAAGCTCCTGGTGGCAATAGCTTACCATAAGGAGTATAACTAGTCCAAGATGGGCAGAATATGCCCAATGGGGCCTAAGATATACACTTTGGAGTATTTGCCCATCGTAATGTGCCACACAAAATTAAGCACATGGTGCTCTGCTGCACCTCCTCTAAAACCCCCTCTGGGTGTGCCAGTGCTCAGGAATCTGAAAACCTAGGAAGGGGGGCTGTGCAAGCCAAACTTTGGCCCTGGGCACCCCATGCCCTGAGGCCTGATGTGAAAAGAGGCAGAGATATACCAGTGCAAGCAACCACGTCCTGGTACACCATAAGTGAGACCGAAAAGGATAATGAATACCAAAGTGTTCTCACCTGCCCCCCTTTGTCTAGGGAGGGGTCAGGTGAAACTCATTCTGAATTCTCCTGCCACAGTCCCCATGTGGCAGGAGGAACAAGCCATTCTGCCTTCACCCACTTGACACAACATGGGCTGGAGTACAACAGAAAAGCCAGCTCCAGTGGAAACCTGTGGTGTTATGGGGCCTTGGATTCCCCCAACATGACTAGAGGTATTGGGGTGCGCCGGGTGAGTCTGGGACACAGACAACCTAAGAATACTATGGTAAAAAAAAGCCAGTGCAAGGCTGCTTGCAGCATCCTGTCCTGTTGATTAGATATTCCTGGTTCCCTCCTGAAGCGCCCTATAGTGGCACACTTTATCCTGCATGTTCTCCATTGTGGTGGTCCCAAAGTGGGCATGGGTATCACCAACTAACTGCCAGGTGTGTGTGGGTAAAGGCTGCATTAGGTTCAGCAGTCTCCCAGAAAGATTTTACAAACTTTCCCTAAGTTCCCAGACATAAGGATTTCATAACATCTCGGAAAGGTACTCATTATTTTAAAGCTCTCTGTGGCCTGCAGCTTTTGCGGTACAGTTTTGGAGTTCAGGGACTCCTAGTGTTTGGTCCTATGGCTACATTATGTGGTCTAATAACTGTAAAAAGAAGAATCTGACATGTGTTTGTGATTATTGTTTTAATTCTGTATTTCAAACACTATATTGACATTGATTATTAGGAAACTTTGCAATTAATACATTTGAACATGATTCTATTGGGCTTAGTGGTGACATCTAACATGATTATTACTTTATAAATTGACAAAGCCAATAGGTGTGAATTACATATGTGGGGATCCTTTGGGAAAGCCAATAGACCTGTTTCATTAAAAATGGCACCCCCTTATATTATGGTGTTTCATCTCGTATAGGTTGGGAATATGGTCATTATAGGGGACATTACCCTCTCAGGATCAAATGTCATTTGAGGGTGCACCTAAAGGTTTTTTATCTCCCTGCTGTTTGTCTTTGTAATTTAAGGCATAGCATTTAGTACTGTGTGTGTAATAAGTGTACTTTTCCTTTTTCAAAGTAAAATCACTCACTGGAAAATGATTTGTTGAGTGTTGTTGTTGATTGTCAGTGAATTACAATTACTAGCCCACACTACCTCCCCTGGGTAGGCCTTAGACTGCCCTGCTTTGCTACCCTAAGAGAGTTAAGTGCTACAGTGGGGTACTTGGTTTCAGTAAGGAGACAACTGTGGACCTATTACTCACATCTTGCACAACTAATAACCCATTGTCTTATAAATACATACATACATTCATATATGCATGCATACATGCAAGCTCCTCCACAAATTCCTCTATAGACTGTACAAAGACACCATCATGCATTGCTAACCAATCACCTCATCCCTGATTAGCCCACAACATCATTGATGAATTTCAAGACCCACGTGGCACCTTTCTGGGTATAATCCATTTTCAAACCCTCAATCACTGACCAACCATGGACTTCATCTCCAAGGCCAAAGTCCTGAATACCCATCTTAAATACCAAGGGCTAAATTTAAGAAAAGTAGCGCTCCACCCAGTGCAGAGCCATTTTTCTTGCACCCCTTAACATCCCCCTAATGCCACCATGTGTACGCCATATCTAAGATACAGTGCACCATGGCTGTAGTTAGGGAACTAGCATCAAAACATGTTATGCTAGTTTGGAGTTTTGCAAGATAAGTGTAAAAAATGTTGGCGCTAATCCTGCAAAGCCCATTGAGGTCCATTGTAAACAATAGTGTGCCTCCTTTTAATGTCTGCTCTGAGTAGGCATTAAAAGTAAATAACGCCAGCAAATGAAAAGCAAGAAACTATGAGTTACAGACCACAAAGCCAATGGCAAGCAATGGGCAAAATGTATTCCTAAGTCAACTTTCTGAATGTCCTCAAAATGTCTTTAGCAAACCAGATAGTTAAACTGTCTGGTAGGCTGTGACCTAAACAATGAAAATGAAATAACTTAAAAGCTCTTTTATTTAGAATATAGAAGGGGAGGCAGCAATTTGTTACCTGGCTCTAAAAAAACAATATATCTTACAAAACAGGACAGTGGGGAGGGGTACAAATGAGGTGGGAAGGGAAAAAAGACACATGAGAGGGTGCAAAAATGGAGGCAGGGAAAAGCACAGGAAAGAGAGGCTAACTTGAAGGAAAAGCATATGTGTTAGATGCAGACACACAGAAGTGGGAAAAGCACATAGTTGAGAGAGAGCAATATTAGGAGGTGAAGGGAGAAACACACCAGGGAGACAGCTGGAAAACACATGCACTCTGATGGAATAGGTGAACTTAAGGAAAGAAAAGCGATTTCCTTGAAGTGAGCAGTAAAAAAGAATGTGCTTCTAGGAGAGGAACAAACAAAAGACAAACAAAAACCTCAAATAGGAAGCAAATGACAGTAACAATAAAGACAACCACTAGGCATGCTTTATGCACTGAAAGTTCTTGTTGAGTTGATCATAGGTCTTTTTTAACCAAACAGCTGTGATGTCTGTCTGACTTGATCTGATAACGGAAAAAATAGCTACAAATACAAATAGGTGACAGATTTTCATTTGCATTGTTTGTCCTGTTTGTTGATTTACAAAAATAATATACCATTACATCTGTCAGACTGTTCTATATGCAGGGATACATAATGTTTGTTGGTTGTTAATAAACATGCAATGCCCATAGGCAACAATTAACCTGTAGCATCAAATCATTATTCATTGTCTAATAACAATGTGTCAATTTATATGGTAAAATCTAAAAAATGAAAAATGGCTGTGAAGGAAACCAGTGAATTTTGAAACTGCCCAAAAGACACTGGTCTTAGGAATAGTGGTTATTTAAACATCTCTGGAATTGGGGTTACCTATACTATCTTGGCATTGCATTTTGGAAACTGTGTTCTTTCTCATGATTTGGGTAGCTGTGATATTTAGAACACAGCTCAGCTGCCACCCAGCAAAACCTTCCAAAATAGACTTTTCTGAAAACTAGACACCCATGGGATTCCATGGTGATGAAACTTGCATGGCTTCCCCTGCATTTTCTTAGCCAAAATTCTTTGCAAACATCAAATGTTGGCAAAAATAATGGATTGTCCTCACATTTTTGAGGGAAGGTTCCAGAATCAGCAGGGATCCACATAATTCCTTCCACCCAGCATTCATACATGTAGCCTGATAAAAACAGTACAGCACTACACCCGTAACAGGAAAGCTCCCAAAACACAAAAAAGAAGGTTTTGAATCGTTGATCACCCCCACAGATCCTCACCTTGCTGATAATTGACTGGGGTGACTTAGTTCAAGGGGTACAGGCAAATGGGGTGGTGGGCGGACTAGTGTTAACAGATACACATCCCTGATTTTGAAGAATTAAGGTTTAGGAGGCTGTCTTAAAACTCACTAACTACAATTAGGAGGCTGAAGCCTAAGGTGCAGCAGTTGGGTCTGAAGGCGTATCCAATTTGAGGATATCTGGCTGTGAACATAGTTGTAGCAGCAGAACCTAAAGTATTTGATGCCTTTGAGAGAGCTCCAAATGCCTCAGTCAGACAGGAAATAAAAGGGGCAAGAATAGAGTTTGAGCTTTATTAAGACTTTTAGATTAATCAGTGGAGAGTGGTCTAAATGAGGAAAATGTAGCTGTGACAAGTCTTGGAGAGAGGTTGGTGTACTGAGGAATCTTCAAGGGTCTTCGGGGCAGATTTAAGAGCCCCTAGTGCCTTCTTGCACCACATTAGCATCGCCTTTTTATGCTAATGTTGTCCAACGAGGCTAAAATAGTTGTGCCAAAGTTACAAAGTGACGCAATGCATGCATTGCATTACTTTGTAACCCTTCGTGCTACATTATGCTGCTCCAGGCATAATGTATGCAAAGGGGGCGTTCCCCCATGAGGTTGGGGGGGAAAAAATTGTGCAAAGAAATCTAAGAGATTTCTTTGTGTAAAATATGTTTTCTGTAATGAAAGTGTGCTACCACACCATGAATACTCCACTCTTTGCCACATCACTCTACTCTGCACCACACTACACCACTGCACTCTACTTTGCACCAGTCCACTTTACACCACTCCACACCACTGTACTCTGCACAACTCCACTCTATGGCACTTTACGCCATGCCTATCTACTGTACCATGTACCACTCTACTCTATGCCAATGCACTGTTTGCCACTCTGCTCTACGCCCCTGCACTCTTTGCCTCTGCACTGTACACCACTCCTGTTTAGGCGACACTAATCAGCTCTACACAACTGCATTCTACGCCACTGCACTCTATGCCACTCTGAAACACTGCGCTCCATGCCAGTACAATCTACACTAATGCACTTTACTCTGTAACACTTCACTCTATGCCAATCCACTGTACACCACTCTAATCAACTCTGCACTACTGCACTTTATACCACTGCACGCTACACTACTTTACTCTACTCCATTGCACTCCATGCCACTCTATGCAAGTGCACTCTACCCTGCACCAGTCCATGCTACTCCAC
The DNA here is from genome assembly GCF_031143425.1 of Pleurodeles waltl. NCBI lineage: Eukaryota > Metazoa > Chordata > Amphibia > Caudata > Salamandridae > Pleurodeles > Pleurodeles waltl. Next base: position 560,966,666 of record NC_090449.1, read on the forward strand.
TTCAATCTACTCTGTAACAATCTACTTTATGCCACTGCATTATATGTCACTCTACTCCACTCTGTGCCACTCCAGTCTACGCAAATGCACTCCACAAACTGCACTCTATGTCACTGCACTATACACCTCTGCACGCTACTCTACATCACTGTACTTTACGGAACTGCTCTCTGCACCACTCTACTCTGCACTATTCCATTCTACACTACTCCACTCTACACCACTCGATGTCACTCTACGGCACTGCACTCCACTCTGCAGCACTCTAATCTACTCCACTCTGCACCACTCTATGCCACTCAACTCTACTCTGTGCCACTGCCCTCTGCATCGCTCAACTCTATACCACTCCACTCTGCACCACTCTATGCAACTGCATTATATACCACTGCACTGTATGCCACTGCACTCTACACCACTCTACCCTGCGCCACTTTACTCTGCACCACTCCACTCTGCCTCATTCCACTCTGCGCCACTCCACTTTGCACCACTGCGCTCTACTACACACCACTATTATCTACACCACTACATTCTGGAATCCACAAACACTGGCTATCTTCCTTAACATATGGGGAAAAAAAGCACAAATTCGACCTGGATATGTTTGGTGGGGAAAATGTTATACAGGCTTAAGAGGTCCATCAAACATTTAAAAAAACCTTGGCATATAAGACGCAGTAGTAAAGGGGTTCAGCCGAAACTCACATAGAGGTCATTTGAAGATGGTTACTACCAACGAGTGTGACTATACCCATCTCACACTCCCCTGCATTACTGAAAAGCCTAATTGCAGCATCACTTGAACAACACTCTAGCTTGTTCCTGAGGTTTCCTCCTTACTTCACATGATAGCACAACTTTTCCCGACCACAGAGACATTTTAAGGCATGGGCAAAATGGGCTCTGGCCCAGGGACCCACATTTCAAGCAGGCCCTTCCTTTAGTGATGGGAAAAGGCCTGCTTTTCATATAAAACCTAGTGTACTTCTTGCTTTACACAATGCCAGTGTAATCAAAGCCTCTCCAGGTGTATATAAATATTGGCCCCAAAGTCTGGAGGCAGCACATGGGAGTAGACTGACTGGTGTAGAGCTGTCAATGTTCTGCTGTTTTGCTTCATGTGGCCATCATGCAAAATTCAGGTTTATTGCTCCTTCACACTATGTACGATAAGGACCAGATGGCAGCATCAACATTTTTTACACTGTTGATGTACTGTTCAGGGTTAGAGCCAACATGTTGCCGCTAACCCTGAACAGTACGTAGGGGCCCATTGTTAACCATGGTGTGCCCCCTTTTAACACCTGTTCTGAGCAGGCATTAAAAATGCTGAAAAAAAGGCCACAAAGAAATCTTATAGATTTCTTTATGCCATTTTTTTGGCCCGCCTAACAGGGGAAAGCCCCCCCCCCCTTGCATACATTATGCCAGGTGCAGACATAATGTGGCGCAAGGGGTTACAAAGTGCCACATAGCATGCTTTGTGCCACTTTGTAAATCTGGCACAGCGAGTTTGGTCTCGTTGGGCCACATTAGTGTAAAATAAATGATGCTAATGTGGCGCAAGGAGGTGCTAAGCCCTCTTAAATCTGGGCCTAAATGTTTCACTAATGCAAATAAGGTTTTGAAGAATCTGTTTATGGAGTCAAATATTCTCTAGAAAATACCCAGCAGAGATGCATAAATTGGGGTCACCTAAATTGGATGCTGATGAGGTATAAAAAAGGTTGACATCGAGAATAAAAAACTGTGTAATGCAAACAAAAAACAATAATAGATGCTTGTAGGTTGGTTCCATTATACAAAATGAGTGCTGATATGTTCCAAAGCAGTTCTGATAGGGAAATACACCCCTAATAGGACGAAGGACATTATGTTAAAAAGAAACAGCATAGAAAGGCTTTATAAGATTATTCCTAACATAACACTAGCTGGAATAGGACAAAGGGCTCTCACACTAGGAGGCTCCAGATGACTTGGGGGCACAGTGGACTACTCTACCGACTCTATGAATCTATCATCGTCCCAGGGTTAATTCCTGCAGATCCATTCAGTCTTTGCCCTTTCTGAGGTCCATGAAATGAGTACCATTGAGTTAGGGAATGGTAAATATCTGTTATTTAGCACCAAGGTGTGAACGTGCGTTTTACACATACGTGTTATGTTGTATAAATAAAACTACAATGCAAATACATCGGACATGCTTGTGCCCCAATGGTCACTGTGCTTATGCCCCTACTGCTAGTGACACATATTTTGTGCCCTGAAGAAGGCTTTCCCAATTACCCTCTCCAGTGTCATCTTTAAAAAATGTGTGAAGTTTGGACTGTTCACAAATGCATCTGCACCAGTCAAGATCTGAGTTAGCATGTGTCTGCTGCCTACTAATGTTACAGGTTTGCAGCTAGGCTAATGGAATTTTAGCAATACATAACTATAAACAACACCAAATGTTTGGCTGAATTATTAAATAAACAGGTAAATCAATTTCTTCTTTATAAATTGTTGCTGTATGATTCAAAAACATTCATGCTCAGGAAACTGGTAAACCGCTTAATCATACAACTAACACTTGTCCATGCAAACAACTGAAGTGTATTACTTACTATTCCCATGAGAAACTTTACTACCTAAGTGGTTGAATATAAAAACAGGTATTTACAATGCAAAGGGTCTCGCATTTCGTCGAGTTAGAGCCTCGTATGCTTTCAGTAATAGCATCTTATGCGGTTGGTAATAATTTTGAAACAAAGGTGTACCGCACTAGGGGTAAATACCAAATATTTAAATATGAAAATATTCAAAAGGAATGCACTGTATATGTTAAAGCAGAGGAGGGCGTTTTTTTCAACAAATGCACAGAATCGGAGCTCCCCTCCTGTTCTATGTATTTAGTTAGAATACTCAGTACGTGCTTAAGTGAGTACAAAAAGGGATGCAACGGCGTGTACCCCATTATCATAATTCATGGAAGGGCACTAAAATGAGTGATGCAGATACGTGTTTCCCATTTCAAAGCGTTTTCTGTACATTAGCATAGAAGCAATTGTCTTAAAAGAACCAGGCTTTTAAGAAGCATACAAGGAGGTTTGCATTTTATTCAAATTTATTGCAGGAAATCCCTCCTGCTGTGAATGTGCCTAGACCTGTAATTCCAGATTTACTCAGTGCCATTGCCTTCTGCCAAGAGCCCCCGCATCACACGTGGCACCAGCAGCCGGCCCTGGCACTTTACTAAAAGCCTGTTGCATTCTGGGAAGTGTAGTTTCACATTCAGAGATGCCAATATCGCATAAAACGCCAGGTTGAAACGAAAGGTTGACAAAGTCACTGACAACCGCTGGGGGTGCCACACGTGGCCCGACGCCACTCATCACCTCTTAATATGAACTACCACCAAAAATTAATCTGTAAACATGTTTGCCCCACTGGTTTCGGTTTTCAGAAATTTGCCTCGCCATGGGTCTCTACATTTTGGACAAGGTCATTGATTCCGCACATCTGAATACGAATTCACTCCCCTTGAAAGGAGTCATAAAAAACTGCTGCACAATTAAGACTCGATGATTGACACATAATTCAAGTTTCTTGCTTCCAGAGGGGCGTGGTCTGGCCACAAGAGGAAATGGCCACCAAAGAGTAGAGCTCCGCGGGACGGCAGGCCTCGGACCGGGTGCGGCTGTGCTGCGAGGGCAGAGAGCCTCCCGCTCCAACCACCGAGGGGGTGCCACAGGACGCTGCCACGGGGGAGACCACAGGCTGGGCGTGAAATGAATCCATTAGCCCCTGCACGGGGCACATGCACCGAGGCGGCCTGCGACCTCACGCCGAGCAGCATCCTCCAGTGCCAGCACAGCTCGGCCCGACGCGAGGAGAAAGAAAGAGCGGCTCCGAGCCCCTCAGGGAGAGGTGTGTGCTGCGGTGGAGATTCGCAGGTGGGCCTCCCTTACGGCCCACGATTCCGTTCCCCCCATGCACTCCCACCCTCCCTCCTCTCACCTTCCCTCCCCCCACCTCAGAGAGTTTTGCGCCAAGGAAGGAGACGCTTTGAACCTGGTGCGCCTGCCGCTATGAAGCAAGGAGGAGAGCAGTGACCCGGCTCGCCAACACACCAACCAAAGGACGTGAGTCCACAAACCCGACCCTCGGAAAGCAGGGGGTGGGCCTCCCCTCCCTGCCAAGGCTGACTTCTGGGTACACAAGGATGCTGCATTACAAGCACGAGAGCACAGTGACTCCAGAACCACGGATCAACGCTGACAGAGAGGGGCCCTGGCCAGCAGGTCCTTGATACCCCCGGATACTGAACCCCTTGGGCTTTTGGGAGGGGAGCGCCCCCCCCATATCACTGCGCTCATGATTCGGGGGAAGCAAGATTCACGAGAAACGCCATGACCCACAGAGGAATCGCGCCCTGAGAGACTGTGAATCGGGTCAGCAGGCAGAGTGGACCAAGCGTTCCCTCCCACACCGAGCAGGTAGAACGGAGAGAGCCTGTCGGGAACACCAGGAGGGGACCATCCATGCCACTACACGCTATGGCAGTGGACTAACCATCCTACCCACAGCCTCCAGACTGGAGGGCCTACAGACATAGAGTGTCTACACCAGTGCTGGAACAGCGGAGTCCTCCATGCACTAAAATCATCCCTCTTCATGGATCCTCTTTGTGCGAGACTTGCACCTTCCCTCCCTCCTTTTGACTTCTGACCACTGGTGATGCTGCAGTCACTTACTGGTCCCCGCTAAGTACTGGATCCATTGTGGGGAGTGGCAGGTGCCTCCTCTCCCTCCTCCTCCCACGTCTATCGTTCGCCCACACACTGTTACTGTATTGCAAGCTGGCTCACAGCAAGAGTCCCCCCCGGGTCTACAGCCTACCAGAACATACCCGCATCAGGGAGTCTGCAATGCCTGGTGGCAGGGCATAGGGCAAGCAATCAGGTAAACCATCCAGGCAATTACTTTTCTCGGAAGCTCTACCACATTCGAGAGCCCCGTCCCCGCCTCAGAGGTGCATCCAATCACTCCACCCAGCAACATGGTGGATCAAATGCAGGGAGCAACAATGGACCGCATTCTACAAGAGATATCGGCCGTGGGTCACAGGCTGGAGGGGATGGACAACGCTATGACCTTGCTGACGGCGGAGATGAAATCCATGAGCCTGGATATAGCAGGCTTTCAGTCACGAGTGATGGGGCTAGAACAGCGAGTGTTGACAGTGGAAACACACATCACCTCCTCCTTGGACAGAGATCAGTAACTTCTATACCTCCGAAGCAAGCTAATAGACCTGGAGGATAGGAGTCTTAGAGACAACGTCTGCTTTCTCGGATTCCCAGAGAACATTGAAGGTGCGGACATTCACTCCTACTTACGGGAGACCCTACCCAAGCTCACTGGCCTAACTTTCGATCCCCCCCTGCAATTTCAAAGAGTGAACAGACTAGGCCCCAAACAACGGGACGAAGCCAATCGACCCCGTCCAATCATAGCATGCCTTCTGCAACACATGCAGACCTGCCAACTTCTACAGGTGGCCCATGCACGCAGCCCATTTAGGATGGATGGATTAGAGATCAGACTGACTGCCGATTTCTCCTAAGAGACCAGCGAGCGTAGGATGCATTCCTGGCCCTCCGACCCTATCTGCGCCAGCTGGAAGTGAAATACAGTCTGTTTGAACCAGCAAGAATGTGGATCACTAAAAATGGTGTGTCCAAGGACTTTTACAACCTTGAAGACCTGCAAGTTTTTCTGGAAGGGCTCCAGACCCAGTCTATGGATGGATACAGATCCTCCAACCCGGCCTCAGGACCTGTTTGGGGTGACTCAGGGCGTGCCACCCCCAGACCCCAGCCTCAGGGAAATGGGATGGCCCACCGTAGACTTCCACCCCAGGGGGAGAGACCTAGAAAGACTTACGAAGAGCAACGATGACAGGGGACAAGTACTGCTGGCATTAGTGATGCACACGCAGACCACAGACAGAGACAAATCTCGCTCACCCGTAAAGCCCACTGCGGCCCCCACCTGATGACAAAGATGCACGGCATACCACAGGAGCTGCGACGGTGGTGAATACAGAGCCCTGCGCGTGCCACAATGGTCCTCACACTGAGACGCCAGAAGGATGAGTGCCTCCCTATATGTTATCGCTGATGTTTTGTTTTGCAGTTGAACTGTAACTGAAATAGGTTTTACAAAGAACTCATTCTGTTGCTCAGCCCCCATCTGGTCTGTTTGAGCCTACTGTATAACGTGCCTATCGAATTTCAGATTTCATATGTTCATATGTTTATAGTATGGTTCAAGTTTGATTATCTCTGACTGATTGCTGTACGATGCTTTAAGTACTCAATGTCATATTGCTCACATGGTCACGGGTCACTCTCCTTCCCCCACTTACCTGATCCCCTTCCTCTTTCACCACTCCCCCCTCCCTTGCACCCGCATGCCCCCCTCCCAAGATAGAATACCCCTGATCTGCCTAATCAGCCCCCGCATAGATAAACTACCTTACACCCATTCCTAGTGGTTGATGATGGGCATTATGACCTGCATATCCTATCTGAGGGTCACTGCACTAGGAGGCATGGGGTCCTCAGTGGAAAGGATTATAGATGCTCCCCCTTCCCTTCCCCCCATCCCCATGCAGATGTCTTGCGCCCGCGTCACCCATGCGGCTAAACACTATCACCTCAATCCTGGTCTGATGTCACCCACTGATCACACAGCGAAGATACCCCTTCCCCCCCACGTGCAGCGCCATACTGGCTTCTATCACATTCACATGCTCACGCACCACTCTACTGTGCTTACACCAAGACAAGGAGATTGGGATGGCGGGCCTGGGTTGTTTTGCGCACCTCCACCCCCGGCCTTGTGCCCGCTGGATGAGCGATTGGGCTTTATAGGCTTAGGTTTAGACCCGCAGACTACAGCTCAGGATCGGCCGGGCTCTTCTCTTCTCTTCTCTTCTCTTCTCTTCTCTTCTCTTCTCTTCTCTTCTCTTCTCTTCTCTTCTCTTCTCTTCTCTTCTCTTCTCTTCTCTTCTCTTCTCCCTCGCCTCCTTTCTTTCTTCCTGTCTCTTTCTCTTCCCACCTCTGCTCTTGCAGGTTGTACTGACCTCTCTCTACCCTTCTGGCTCATTCCCCATACTTCTATCTCTCTCCCCTTCTCATTTTCCTCTTTCCCCCTTTCTCTCCTCTTTCTATCCTTTTTTCTTTCTCCCTTCTCACCCTTTTCCCTGGTGTTTTCTCCCTTCTCTCCTCTCTCTCAGCCCCGATTCACCTTCCTCGCCTTACCCACCCTTTCCTTCCCCCCACTGCCTCAACCATTGTCCGAGACAGCCTTTTTCTCTAGATACCTGTACTCACCCACCACCCCCTCATACCCCCCTCTATCTTGTCTGGACTCCCTAGCCCCAACCTTCGGGTCCCACGATGGATGACTCCCCCCACCCCCTCCTACCCAACTGCGGATCAGGTCATGGAATGTCAACGACCTTACCCATTTCATAAAATGAAAAAAGATTATTTCTTACCTCAACTCCAAGTGGGCTGATATAGCTCTACACCAGGAGACCACCTTGACAGGGCTGAGTCCGATAAGCTGCACAGGGACTGGGTGGGAACAGTGTTATTTAGTTGCAGCCCTACCCCGCAAGACCTATGGGGTAGTGACCCCCGTAAATGTGGTGTTGCACTATTGTCATGAAAACCATCCCCCTCACCATCATTAAATCGTTCAGTTGACCCAGAGGGGCGGTATGTGTTCGCTAAGCTAAAGATTGGAGACTTCTCACTGTGTGTGGGCTCTGTTTACACGCCAATCGGTTCAAAAAGGCTGCTCTTTCTGAAAATCAACCGCCTCCTGACTGAAATATGGGCAATTTGTTACATAATTAGGGGAGACTGGAACCTGGCTAGAGACGAGGTACTAGATAGGACAGGGCCCCTCGATATAAGCAATAACACCAACAGGGCCCTACAGTCTGATGTAATCCTGGACAACGGCTTGGTGGACCATTGGAGGCTGACGCATCCAGTCAACAGAGAGTACACCTTTTTGTCGCTGGTGCACGGCACTCAATCCCGTCTAGACTATTTCCTCATGTCGCATAATTTAGTGGCCCATGCCCAGGATGCTCGAATACTGGAATGCGGTCTCTCAGACCACTCCCCAACCCACGTTGCTGTCCAAGTGGGCCTGGTGTCTCGGGTCGCAAACTGTGGAGATTCTCTTTCTCCCTTCTCTTCTATCATCTCTCTCCCTTTATGATAGGGTGCTTTGCATTGTGTCCCATGCAGACCTTAGTGAACTCCACAAACATCCTCTGATTAAGAAAAATAACACTGGCTCCTTACTCCCTCTTATAAACAGAGCTTAATGAGTCACTGCTGTCACACAAAGTGCTAATCTTTACCTATACATAGTACATGACTTTGCGTATATGGCCCCAAATGTCCCGATCATTGATACGAGGGGGAGCAACCTGTAAGGGCGTACTAGAATAGATATATGGAGCGAGGTCACTTCGAGCCGCGCCACATCACAACGGGACATGTCACCCCAGGCGCCGTACCACTAGGCCACCTACGTCTCAATTTTGCCCTCCTTCTCCCCCTCGTCTCCCCCCACCCTAGACACCTTCCCTTTCCTTAATCTTTAATACTGCTGTCCTTTTACAATGCTTAGATGTGTTGCTGACTACACTTAGTTTAACTTGCCCTCTATGTGATACAATCTATGTCATTTCCCAAATGTACAGGAACCTAGGTCCCCTTCTGTTCTGTATCATTTCACAATGTTAATAAAGAATTTCAAAACAAAAGAAATATTCTCGCTTCCAACCCCGGCTGATCCGCATTCCTTGGGCGCGCTAATGTCTTTAAAAATATACCATTGGCTTCAAAGCAGATTAATTACCGTCAGAGTTTACAGATCAATACAAGCATTTATAATGCCACGGGTCTTGCATTTTGTCGAGTTAGAGCCATTAGCAATGTAAACTCCTAACCGGACTTTTCTTGCCTCATTAATTGGGAGAAAAGAAAGAGTGTGATCGCGCTGTGTAAAACCCAGCATGATCACACTGTGCGAATTAAAGAGAAAAAGTAGTCCAGGATCTATATGGAAAACACAGAGCCTCATATGTTTTCAGTAGTTGGTCGATGCACTCGGGGAGGGCTAAACACCGGAAAAGGCATGACGTATGCATGCCTTACACTAATGAAAGCAACCGGATTTTAAAAGGCAAGCCCACGAACCAATGAGCGTGGCTGATGTAACATGGGTGTGGTTGGAAGCCCAAAGAGAGAATACAGCAGGATCGGAGCGTTTGCGCTCTAGCCTAATGACACTCCTGCAAAACTGTCATTTTAACAGCTATCTTGAGAGTAGGTTACTGAAGGTAAGCTCAGTAAACACTATGTCAGATGTGAGGTTATCACTATGGGATTCAGCTCCCATGGTTCATCAGGTGAGAAATTAGGGATTAGGGCTAAGTAACCCCTTTTGGTTTGAAGGCAAACCTCTAACTATTATTTGAAGGGCCTAAAACACCCCATAAAAGTTACTCAGTGCATTGTAGCCCAAATACTACAAGTGATATCAGTTTTCTGAACGATGTACTTTCAAAAATCTTCATTACACATCCGATAATAATGTTTAGAAATACTAACCGTTTGTCTGTCATTAATATTGTAGTTTATTTGGCGTGGGTTGCTGCCTGGACAGTTGTACTGTGGATGTAGGACTTATAGTGAATCTGGCCTTACAATATTTCACATGGGATTACATGACGGATTGTATGCTTTTGTTTGAATCTGATAATCATTTTGCAGAAACATATGAATGTATGAGCTAACCTCTGATCTTTGATAAGAGAGAGATAACTGATGATATTAAAGCTGACACCTCGACTGCCTTGGGTGCACCCCCCTTCAGTGCCTCCGAGGGAAGCCATCTCTAGTGATAGCACTGTCGTCTATTGTGCCTTAGAGAGTAGATTTCTGTAGTGTCTGAGAACGCTATTCTTTGTCGTGCTGCATCGGTAATGCCTACGATTTCAGCAATGCTTAATACCTGGAATCACTGCTATCTAGATTCGAAGAATTCTAGAATTTGTAGCGCCTGAGAGTAATGCCACCTTTAGTGCTTATGAGCTCTCACATCGCTTGTCCTGAAAAGCCTTTCCTGTGCCTTTAGTGGTCTACGTTGTAGTGAAGTTATCCATACTTCCAGAAACTCTAGAGTACAGGAGCCCAACCAGTTGTAATAATTGGGTTACAGCCCCTCTTCTGCCTTTGCAACAGGCTGTGCATTAAATACAGTCGGTGCAAAATGTTATGTTATCATTTATGTAAGCAATTGTATATGATTTCTCTCCTTTATTTAATCGTTTCAAAAATGTTAACATTCAGTTCAATATAGCTTACATGATTCGGGTTGGAATGAGCTGAAAATGAATTATGATATGCTAGTTGTTTCAACAAGGGCCCCTGATATATGTTTGGCCCAGGGCCTTCAACGTCCTTAAATGTCCCTGCCTGACCATGCTTATCAGTCAGGGTAACCAGACAGGTGCTACACTTCAGGGCCAGACCAGGGCTATGAACGTACGACATAAATGATAAAATAATTTTATTCCGTTTGCATGTTCTGATTTGGCATTATGTCTGTCCACTAAGGCAGTGCTCCCCAACCTTTTTATCGCCGCGGACCGGTAAATGTTTGATAATTTTTCCGTGGCCCGCTTGTTGTGATTTAATAATTTTAATTTAATTGTATTTAAAAATGCCTTCAAGATTTGAAGTTCCTCGGGCGGCCCGGTGCCGATTGATCCACGGACCGGCACCGGTCCGCGGCCCGGGGGTTGGGGAACACTGCACTAAGGCACTGATTGCAAGTTCAGAACAAAATTTCAGTGCATGAGCAAACAGAAGTTTGCACACGCAGTGCCAACACATCACCTTATTCCGTAAAACTTAAAAAAAATAATGTTCAAAACGCCACAACGAGGTGATGATGTCACAGATGACATGCGAACATTAGACTGCTGCAGAAATTAAGTTAAAATGTTTCCTCAAAATTGCACCCCTTGTTAAATTCAGGCAATACTTTTAAAACTGGACTGGGTCGAGCCGCAAGGCTTTCTATCTTGTGAACATTCCAGATACCTAACAAATGGGAAAACCTATATATAGCGCTTAAAATGCCATTCATGAAAATGAAAAACAGCTTGTGCAGGCAGGCAGCTGCATACGGGAGGCAATAACACTGGGCTTACGTTGCTAATCCGTCCGTTTGGCAGATAAAAGGACCTTAATTCGTGGCACGATGTCAGCCATGGCTTTGTAATTCATTGGCTTCCTGTAACCACTTTAAATCGCAGAGGGAGTCGGCTCTGACCACACAGAGGGAAAATCACGCAGCTTCAGCCCAGGTTTAATGCTCCATGTCTCTCATTTTAACTGCAGCGGGCATCGTGGTGGCACCATCAGGCTGTGATTCGGAGATCATGGTCCTTTTTTTCTTAAAACGGAATTTGTCCAAGCGCTAATAGCTGCTGCGACAAACGCAGTCCAGTACAAATACGATTTGATTGGAAACTGCTAAAGTGTTTCATTTTCTCAATAAAGCCTAAAAACAAAGCATTCTTCGGTGACGCAGGCTCGGTTAGTGGACTTGAAGTGGAGAAATTAAAGTATTGTAAAGTTTTTAGCTCGCCATGCCAGCCAGGGTGAAGAGTGCTATGCGAGATGTATGCCACAGTGCACCAGGTCTGTACTGTACTATCGTGAATAATTCCCTTGAGCCTGCAGAACAACAGTGGACCCTGGTCGTCGACAAATCATTTTGGAGTTTCGGAATCTCTGCAGCGGATGGTAGTGGTAGCTAGACAGAAATTGTATGCTTAAGGCAGGGGTCGTGCCTTCATTAGGGGCTTGGGGCGTTGCCCCGCTCATATTTTGCGCCCCGCACCCACACCCCAATTAATGTGAGCAAACTACTATCATTTATTTTAAAGTGTTTTTATTCTGCACCCGGCAGTCAGCCTTCGCTGCGGGACGGTTGCATAATCGAGCGCCTGTCTGACACGTTTCCTAAAACAGTGCAGGCCTGAGAGAGACGGGCTTAAGTTACTAACATTATCGAAAGACAGACACTCTTCAGCCAATGCACCTAGGCCTAAGTGCGCATGTCAGGTTGGATAGATGCCTTTCTGCTGCCAACCTGACATAGGCGCTAGAGGCCTGCTTTAAGTCTCTCCACCTGTGCATTAGTGACACAAAGCCGCAGCCCCTGGTCTCAGTATGAGCGTGGAGGTTGCCTGCCATGCCAATCCTGGTGCTGCTGTAACAGCGACAGGATTAGTTTAGAAGCACGGTCGTTTTGTTACGTTGCGATCCTCTGCTTTGGCGCTGAAAGTGTTGTACACGTGACGAGAGGCAAGGAAAAGGCTGTATCTCACCCCTCTTCGTTCGGCTTGAACAGAGACAGGTGTTGCTGCTGGCACAGCAGTGAGTTACGGGCCTGCCACTACAGCACACATGTGAGCTTCCACAGCAGGTGAGTTTAATAGTGAGTTGTTGCCGGTGGCCGTGGAAAATACACAATGCCAAAACACCAGTGTGTGGTGCTTCTGGCTGGATGAACAAAGAGTGGGAGGACTTCTCTTAAAATAAATATTTCCCCAACGCTCGTTGAATCTACCCCTTCCAGTGTACACATTCACATGGTCAAGGCACCCTTCTCTTTCCATATTTCTCTATTTAATTTGTTTTAAAGCCTCTCTGCAGTAGCCATCTCAGGGGCTGGCTTCCAGTAACTTTGTATCCCGTGGTACGTATGGCTGAAGGCACAGAGTGACAGAGATGTGTTGATTAAAGGATTGATGAAAAGCGGATCAGAAACACTGGCCTACTGAGCCCACTGCAAGGAAGTGTGCCCTCGCTCAAAATAAACAGCCTGGCTTGGTGTGAGGTAGTGTTAGAAGAGAAGCGAGTGCCAGGATGAGGAAGTTAGGGCTACAGATAAGCAGGGGTGAACGTTTATTTACAGCTGAAGAGTAAGAACCAGGGGGTGATGTCTATTTCTGGACGCCTGTCCCTGAGACACGAAAGGGTGTCTTTTGCATGACCCTGAAGACTCTTTGAGCTATATTTCGATCACTCTGTTGCTACTTCAGGTTCTTGTAGCTACATATGGCTCTGTTGGTTTTGTGGATTTCTGTTAAGGACTAAATTTATTCATTTATTATTCATTGAAGCACTCATATGCTGCTATAGCAGTGCACTAACTGTTCCAACACTTTCATTCAGGAAACTGTTTCTTGTTGAGAATACGTGAATTTAGATACAAGCAATTCTAATGTAATAATACAAATAAAGAAATCATCTTGCCTGTGTTAGCATAGTATAAACGTCTGTGGAATTATGTCTATGTCTTAGAACTTTGTGAGATAGTTGAATATGACCGAATAACTTGCCATACAAGGAAAATACCACTGATCAACCACAAAGTAGTTTCTGAAATGAACTGGTTTCTTATTTGGCAGATAATAAACTATGCTGCTTGCTACGCAGGCCACGTGTTCATTATTAATTGGTCGTGGGAAGCCGGAACAGGTATTTTCCCTCTACTCCAGTGTTGGATTTCCCTGTTGCTCCATACACCAGTCAGATTGAGTCCTGATTAGAGATTACAACCAATAAAATTAAACAATTAAAGATGAATGTTTGTTCTGTCATGGAAGAAACACACACAGTTGTCATACATGCCAATAGACCTGGTTCAGATGAGAGACTCATGATTTTTTCAGCCAAAACAGCTTTTATTTGGCTGTCTCCCGCCTGAAATTGCCTCTGCTACAATAGATGTCAATGGAAGAAATACATTCTCCCAATTATTTTTTTTTAAATCTTCCATGTTCCTCTTCTAAAATGGTGGCAGATATGGTTGTGTACACATATTTGCACTTACTTGCGTATTTAAGGCCAGATTGCAGTTGCTGCTCACATTGCAATACTAGGTAAATCATTCTGCGAGGAACCTTCTGCATCTGGAGTCACAAGTAACATGGTGCCAACTTTTGAGGTATGTTTTATTTTTCATTTTATACACATTCACTCTTTCCAGGTTGCCCTGCATGCTCATGTACATGCAGTGTATTTGTGTGTTTCACAATTGCTTTATTAATCTTTTTGCTTCCTAAAATTTGCTTGAATATTCAACATTTGGGCACTTTTTTTTTCAAAATTTTCACCAGGGTAGAACCCCCCCGAATCTGCTATGATGGTCGGGTTCACTCGCTACGGTGGCTCACCACAGGGGTCTCATCCCAAACTTTTATGTCCTTTCAAAGGTCACCCTCCGCCACCAGCTAAAGGCCCACATTACGAGTGGTCAGGTGTTGGAATTTATGCTGCTCGATAATAACTCCCAATCATGAGTTTGCCTTCCTAGCAGGAGTTATCGCACATATCACATTTAACCAGGCCACTGGTAAAGATGTTCATAGCCAACATCAATTCTTCTACACCAATCTCACTCATTGCTAAGAGGATATGCAAACAATGCACAAAGAGATCTGCAATCTGTCACTGTGATTGGAGATGTGAAAATGTTCTAAACTCCTGCTGTACAAAATTCATTTTTATCAGGGATAGTTGAAAATGTCTGAAAGGGCACTTTGCCTCCTCGTCAGTGAGTCAAAAAGTCTGATGAAGAAAAATAAGTTCAGGTCCTTAAAAATAATTGTCAGTACCCACCACTTGCAACCACCAGCACAATGAAGCTGTATCAGTGGTGGGTGGAACTCACTGATTTGTACTCCGTGGAGTTAAATAAAAACTCTGTGAAATTCCACGGAGTTCCGCCCACACCTAGAAATTATGGAAAAAGTGTGTGAAGAAGTGTGATGGAGAGAATGGCACTGCAGATCAAGTGGGGCTGTCCTAGTGACAGTCTCTTCTGTGCCAATGTACCAAGATATTTCCAGTACATCTACATTGCTGCCCTAGGAGTTACTTTTCGGTATCAGCTTCCAAGTTCTGGCTGAACATGAGTATGTTTTTAAACTAAAAGTAAATGATTGTGTAGTTCAATAACAGAAAGGGCTCACTTATAAAGCTGACACATAATGGAGTGTTCAATCACCACTGCATGGACACCAGTGATGCTGGTGAAAAGGTGGGTGGTCTAGAGGGCTGCAAGAAAGGCCCAGCTGTCGGAGAGGGAAAACTACGGTCTGTGTGGAAAGAAATACCCTCCAGGCCATTATCAAGACAGTTCTTCTCGGATTCTGGTCTCATCTCCCGGTGCTTGGCCATATATAGAAGTGGGAGGGGGAAATGCAGCCCCCCTCCCAGGCCCAGTATTGGTTCGAGGTATCCCATTCCCTCGGCCTATCTTCATTTTGATTGGGAAAGGGGGATGCCAGCCCCCCCAGGTTGATTTTGGTCCCATGTACCCCATCTCCCATGGCCCAGCCATTCCATGAAGAGGGAGGGGAACACACACCCCAGTAATGGCCCCAGGGAACCCATTCCCTGGGGCCTGACTAGTAAATGGTGGGTATCCTGTAGCCCACCTAGAGCACACACTGACTCCTTGTTGGAGGCTACGGGGGAGCCCTAATGCCCCTGCAGCCCCAGGTGGCCTCTCTCCTCCAGAGAGAGCTGGCATTGAACCCACCCAAAGGGAGCAGCAAAAAATGCTGCTTACTGGGGCGGGAGCAAGTTTTTCATCTCATTCCATGCCTGCTTCACAGTGGGCAGGGAAAAAGATAAAAAATCCGCTCCCAGCTTGCCAAAGCATTTGTAATACTCCCACTCACTGGGAACAGACTTAGTGTTCTTGCATGGCGGGAGCTTTAAATTTGCTCCTGCCAAGCAAGAGCAAACACAGGTTTCTCTGTCCACATTAGTGCGAACAGGAAAAACTGCTAAGTTCTGGGGGTGGGCATCCCAGGACATAACTGAAGCCAGCATTGGGGGATGGGGTCCCCAGAGCCAATACCGCTCTGGGAAGGGGGGCATGTGGTCCACCTCCCACTTGTTTCCACAAACAGGCCCCAGGGTTTGAGATCCACTAGATTGAACACTACCTGGGAAAGGGGTTGTCCAGCCCCCTCCCCCTATTTCTTCAAGGCTGGGCCCCAGGGGGTGGTGGTCTCCAGGGATAAAATTGGCCTGTGATGATGGCCGCACAGCCCCTCTCGCACTTAATTTAGGGGACAGGGTCACAGGAGCCAAAATCGGGCCAAAAGGGGCACACATACTACCCCTCCCCAATTATATAATAAATTCACCCTGCCAGGCCCTGACCCACCTAAGGGCCATAAAGAAAACAAACATGGGAGCCTGCACTTGTTTTTTTACTGTGGATTTGCAGATCCTCTGTAAATTCACTGTAAAAAACAGATTTTGGCAAGCCTAGGGGTTGAGGGTGTTTCTAATCTGCTGCCTTCTTTGTTTTCATGTTTTTTTTCTTGGGACTTCATGGTGTCTGAGTCCCCAGATGACTGCCACCACTTCCTGGTTAAAGTGGTGGCAGTCAAGCAGATGTCCTAATGAGATCTGTCACATCTGTGAAGGATTTGCATCCCTAGATATACAAAAATCTTTTTTCTTTAATAACTTTAAAACTACTGAACAAATTTACACCACATTTAAAAAAAAAAACACTCTTTCTGCACCAAGTTCTAGCATTCTGCCAAATTTGGTGTAATTCCATTCAGCGGTTCGGGCTATAGTCATGTCTAGAATCCCTATAGGAAATTGCATGGGGAAAACATTTTCTGGAATCCCCATTTCTCTCAGCCCCCACATGACGAATCACCCCAAAACTTTCAACATAGCAGCTGAAGTGAGTGGCAGACTAGTTTAGAAAATTTCATGAAGATTCATCAAATGGCTCCAAAGTTGTTGGTAAATATTTATTTATATATATATAATGTGTGTGTGTGTGTGTGTATCTATGTATATATATATCTGTTGTGCCATTCACATTATGCTACTTTATCATGCAGTACGGGGTAGTGACTCAGCCCACTTTGGCCATTGGCCAACTTCGCTGTGAGTGCCTGCATTCTGCTCTTTCACAAAAAACATGCCCACCTAAAGCAGTTCTCTTCAGTGCCAGGGACTAATAAGGCAAAGTCTTCTTTATGAAGAGAAACAAATATTTTTGCTTTTTGTCAATGCTTTTTTAGGTCTGGCATTGGCCAAGACCTCTTGATTTTACTAAAATGTTACATATAGTATACTTGTAGGGCCTTTCATCCAGCTATCTTTATCTATTGTTTTATTGTTGTATCATTCACAATTATCGTTCATCATTACTGCATACAGCATGGGGCAGTAGATCAGCCCACTTCATCCATTGGCTAGCTTTGCTTTGAGTGGTGGCATTCTGCTAATTGGCAAAGAGTACATCCACACAAAGGAGTTCACATTATTACCACATACTACTATAGAAAAGTATGCTTTGTGAGGACCAAAAACATTTTTGCATCTAACAAATACTTTTTTATACTGCTGAAGGCCCAGGAGCTCTCCAAAAATAAAAAGTTACCAAAACCGTGACAAAGCAAAAATAAAGCAGGGCAAAGCCAAGAGGCTAGCAGCCGACCCCACATTCATCACCCTTGTCATTGCTTGTTTTGTCTTCTAGAATATTGGGCATATGCGAGTGAAGGATATCGGGTCCTGGGTTGTGTATATGCTATTTTTGGCACAGCACAAAATGAAGGTATTTGCCTATTTCTCTTATTGCAGTGGGGTTACATGGGCTCAAGTGTTACTGGAGTAAAACAATAGTGTGTGGGTCGGAGTAATCACATAGAGGAGTAGTCAAGTAGGAATAAAAGTGTGAGAGACATAATGCCCAGCAGGTAAAGTCCATCAAAAATCAAGGCCCACATTTAAGAGGCCTAGCCCCGCTTTAGCGCCGCCTTAGCGTAATTTTTTTGACACTAAGGTGGCCTTTTCCCTGCACCAAATGTACAAAGTGGTGCAATGCATGCATTGCGCCACTTTGTAACCCTTTGTGTTACATTATGCATACCTCAGGCATAATGTATGCAAAGGGGGCGTTACCCCGTTGGGTGGGGGTAAAAAAATGTCACAAAGAAACCTATGAGATTTCTTTACGTATTTTTTTTTTAGCACTTTTAACGCCTGCTCTGAGCAGGCGTTAAAAGGGGGCACACCATTGTTTGCAATAGGCCCCTATGTACTGTTCCCGGTTAGCGCCAACATTTTGGTGCTAACCCTGAACAGTAAATCAATAGCGTAAAAAATTTTCACACTATTGCCCCCTACCCTGCGGCATGGTGTGCCGTATCTTAGATATGGTGCACACATGGTAGCGGTAGGTGGGCTCTAAGGGGCACAAGGAAAATGGTGCTGCACCTTTTCTTAAATCTGCCCCCAAGTGTACTAAGTGGCGTTACTCGGTCACTGCTCCCTGTTGGACCAGCCTCGAGTTGAAAATGGGCCAATTTGTGGGCCTTTTGTGATTTTTGATAGTTTTGCGTTGATTCTAGGAGTGGTTTGAGAGACCTCCAAAGCCCCATGGCTAGTTTTGCAGCAGACCGACCCCTTGCTTTTGCTGCCTGGCTAGCTATGGGTCCTTCCGGTTCAAATCATTTTAATCCAGACAACGAAAACCGTCATAGTTCTGAATATGAGGGTTAACTAAATAATTATTGTGTAAAAGTAAGCCAAGACTATTTTGCATTTTCTTTGTTTTCTGTTGTGAGAGCTTACTTCCCTGTCTTGATGCTCCATGCCCTTCTGTATGAGGGTGACGCACTAATGTTGAGGGAATGCAGTAATTAAGTGCAATTACAGATTCCATAAATGTCTGTATGTCTCCCGGGGTTATCGCCTGCCCTTTGCTGGCATTTGCAGAGACCAGGCAGGCTCCTTTGCACGTACTGACTTGTCACTTCTTCTCTTTCCCCGGGCACCCTGTAATGACTTTCTGCCATGAACAATCCTGAAAAAATACACAAGGCTAGCAAAAAGAATGCGTGTAGTTAGCTACATAATCTATTTGATGGTTATAATGTGTACACTGAATGTCAGATGAGAGTTTGAAGCCATGCGGCTTTGACCTCTCCGTGATCATCACACCGGTTTGGTGTATCCTCCTTGAGGGCACCAGATGGCACAATGCCATACAACTTCTACTGTTATAATACCCATCGAAATGGGTATTAATATGTCGATTATGATGCTTTGTGCACCAAAATCTGTATGTCCTTGAGTTTACCGTGATTTTTATTCTCGCTAAAGTTCTGCAGGTTTTAATTTAAACTGATAATTTATAACTGCGGGAGTAGTTCTAGGGCACATGGTAATTAGCAGATGAGATAAACCTCTACAAACGTATAAGTGCAACCCTCCCGCAAACTTGTGTTTGTGCCAGGGCCACAATTCATTGGGCTGCTTGTAACAAGTGCCTAAAGCGAGCACGGTTCAAAGGGAGAAGGTCGATGTAACAGGGTATAGCAATACACGATAGGGTTACAAAGCGACAAAGGTATTTTGTGGCATTGGAGCACGACTAGAAACCCATGGGAGCACAAGAAGAAAGCACAAGAAGAAAGCACCAATGACAGGAAATCACAAACTGGAACAGTGAGCAATTATTTCGTGCAATGTAAACTGAATTTAATCACTTCATGGCGCTGTCATGCTTAACAGATAAGGAACACTAGGCAGAGCTGGGTACTATAATTCCAGGCTTCAGATTTCAAATGTTTGCATTGCAATGCATAACCTGTTCCAACGTGCATAATTACCAACAACCTAAAATTGAAGCAAACCCAACTACTCTCTAGCTCTGGAACATACCATGGTATGACTCACCTCATGTCCTAGACGCTTTATCTCCCGCACTGTGCTATGATATCACACGCATGACCAACACACTCACACACAAGCACGACATTTCTACCTTCTAGTCTGGTTTCAGTCACAGCTATGTCCAGCTTAGCTGCATCATCTTTCTTGCTGCACCACAAGAAGAGCACTTCTCGAGCATCACATGGGGCACATAATCATATACTCAACCCACCACTGTCTTCTTATAAACAAGAGCTTCCAGCTTTCTTCTCGATCCACCCCGCCACTCTGCACATCTTCCATCAAGTGCTCCTCCCAAAACTTAATTCTAGTTCTTAATTCTAGTTCACGCTTAGGGCCAGACTATGGACCAATATCAGCCCTGGCAAAAGATGTTCAAACGAGTCATGCTTCCTTCCTGCCTCTTTCTTTTCTGTGCCTTTCTTTTCAGCCTCTGTCTCTCTCCCTTTCCTTCTTCTTCCTGCTGCCATAAACCCCAGTGAACTGAAAACAGAGACAGTGCCCCTTCACCTTCAACAAGCAGTGACAAAAACAATCTTTCTGCCTCCACTGTGTCTTATATATGACAATACTGAATGCATTATAGATGTATTAAACCATAAAAATGTATGTTGTTTTTAGGCTTCATGTTTAATGGCATTTGGACCAGTATTAGATTTGGCATGTAAGAGAGGTGGGAATCAATGCTAGAACCAGTAAAGATGCAGCTTTACAACACAGTTAACATATGTCTTTTAAGAAAAATACAATTGCTTAAAGCCTCAAATTTCACGTTATACCCAAAAATGTCATCACAGAAGACTGCAATGGAGATGGACAGCTGCTTTTGTGTTATGGTCCAAGGAGAAGTCCTCACAGAAGAGTGCAATTGGGATGTGAAGCTTGTTGCACTCTGCCACCAACAGAGGCCCTCATATAAGAGTACAATGAAGTTGGAGAGCTGCAGTTTCCCTGTGCTACCAATAGAGGTCCTCACAGAAGAGTACAATAGGGATGGACAGCTTGTTGCAATCTACTACCAACAGAAGTCCTAACAGAGGACCTCGTAGAAGAGTACAATGGAGATGAAGGCATGTAGTTTCCCTGTACTACCAACAGAGGTGCTAACAGAAGAGTACAATGGCACCTTAGCTCTTCCTGGGTGTCTACTTGAAGTTAAGAAGTGCGAACTATGCAATGTTTGACATCTTGGGGATAATACATATAGCACTGCTTCATTCATTACAACATTTATAAAGTGCACAGCTACCGAACATGGGCATCCCAGCGCTAGGCAGCCCTGCTAAACTATCCTTATTATATTTCATTCATTCATCACAGCATTTATAAAGCACATATGTTTTCCTCAGAGACCTGCACTAAACAAACATATTAACTTCTGCAAAATCACACCCACCATGAACTGACTTTCACAATTAACAATTGAACTTTCCCTTTTTTTCTAGGAAGTTGAATGTACACCCTATTAGCAATTGCAGTATTGGGATGACTGTAACAGCCTGGAACGTTTTAACACATTGAATACATGTAACTGCAACACTAGTGCATTGGAAAAAAGTTCACGGGCTGCACAACTGCTGCAGTTCCTCAAGTTATTGGCAATGTTGTGTCTCAGATCAGGTACCATTGCCTGAAATATCAGTCACAAAGCTGAGGATTTGTCACTTCAACTTAGAAATTAGCATTCTTGCAACTCTAGAGCCTTTTGATTATTTTTATAAAGGAGAAAAAATATTCCAAAGTTGGTTGATGGTGATGAGTCCACATTGCATTTTTAAATAAATGTCTTGAGTGCTATGAAAATAGTTGATGGCACCCTGCTATACAGTGGGATTAACAGTCAATGAGTAGTACATGTGTCTAAAAAGCATCATTTGTAGGAAGCTATTTTGTCAATTACAAAGCTGTGGGTGTGTAGTTACAACTGAGAAATTTGTATATACGCTCCTGCTACTTTGTTTTTGGTAAAGACTAAATACATTTATTAAAGGTTACAGGTAGGTATGCGTTAACATTGTAACTGATTTATGATCCATTACTACAAATAGGGACTGGCAGCCACTGTGGAATAATCTTATCAATATTTGTATTTCCTGGGAGCTACTTTTTAGGGGTATAAACATGTTGCACTATATTCCCTACATAGGACTTCACAGAAGAGTACTACAATTTAGATGAAAAAAGTACTGTGCTCCACTACTAATAAATGGTCCTCACACACTAGTACAATAGAGATGTAAAGCTGAGAGAGCCCTATACTATAAAATAGAGGCCCTCTTACAATCTGCAATGGAGATAGAAAGCTGTAGTTGTGCTAATAGAGGTCCTCACATGAGTGCAATAGAGATGGAAGCCGCAGTTGCACTGTATTACCAACAGAGGTCCTCATAGAAGAGTGCAGTGGTGTTGGAAAACTGAAGGCACATAGCTTCAATCTAGAAATGTACATCTACCCTATGCTACTGTAGTGCATTGTGCTAGGTTTTCTAAAGAATAAATAAACATACCATAGCTGGTTGAAAGTGGTGTGTGTGTGAGTAAAGTTGCTAAGTTTAGCGCTTCACAGCTTTGTGTTTTCTCTATAATTCCAAGGTTTAAAAGCAGAAGGGAAATGTAAACATCTTACAAAATGCATCAATGTCAACACTGTTGTCTTTCCTTAATTTCATGAACCATGCCGAAATGGCAGAACAAGATTTATCAGAATAGATTATCAAAATAACAGTTTTTGCAGAGCTAAATTTTAATAAGGGTGTATTTATGCAAGCCCAGTTCTCGGAGACACAACTCATCTGGTGGTGTTTGTCAGACAAAAGTAACTCTAATGATTTACAAATGAGTTTTAGCAGCATACTGTTGGATGGAATCCAGTCACACATAATAGTTGCTCGCAGCAGCTTCATACACATATCAAAACAATTCGGTGCCTATGGCTTACCTCGCAGAGCCCAGGCAAGAGCTAGAAGAACTCAGGGGATCCATCTGGGTGCAGTTTTTAGTCAAAGGACAGAAAGTCAAAATCAATTTGGAACCACCTCTGCATACACCCATTCGTGTGGCTGATTCTGTCAGGAGCCACGAAGAGCTCATGCAACAGCAGCAAAAAAGTGATCAACCAAACAGGTACTAAAGCCACTTGTCCACCATATGAAAACTTCTAATTGAGAAGGACACAAAAGCTCATCACTTTCAATATGACAATAAAGGTGACTAGCAACTACTAAGTGTGTGTGTAACTTTCGCAAAATTTGCTTGTTAATAATTGTGCAAAATTACAAATTACTCAAAATGTAAAACCAGCAAGTGGAGCTATATTTTAGTGTGAACTGTATCACATTCGCGCCAAAAAAGCTCAGAAAGCACAGGCCTCTCTAACAGAAGATGTTTGCCTTCTGGTTGTTCTCTTTGTTCTTTGAGCATACTCATTTGTTTTTTGCTGCAAACAGCACTGAATAGTGCTAAAATTATGCAAGATTGCAAAGACCTACTTGAAGTTTCGACTCGGCCTCGAAACTACCCCTTTCAAAAGTATTAGCAAAGATTCTTGACTTAAAGAGTTAGGATATATGCACATTATTCTAAGAATCATGCAAAATGACTTTTAACAGAAGGGCAGTGTTTTTAAGTAGCACCACGGACAGGGATGCGTGCTTTTCTGCTAACAACTTCAGAATGATGGTAACAATTAGATGGCCGCAAGGTCATGGGATTCAAGAAGTGTTGTTTCATTTCCTTGATTAGTCGAGGGTGTTTTGGGTAAGGGCTGAGGCCTACTACATCCTGTAGATGCTTACAAGTAGTCTTGTTTTTCAGCTTTCACTATGAGGCAATGCAATCTATTCCACTGTTTATGCATGAGAACACTATGCAATTGCAGACACTTTTGAGGGGAACTTTGGTGCATAATTGACTCGCTCACTGCCCTGCTATTTGGCAGAAGTGCGATGGAAGCTCTGAATGTTATTTACGGACACTGTAGGGTCAGTAGAAAATGCACAATCACCAGGGGCAAAACTGCACCATGAAAACGGGACAATAAATAGAAAACTTACACTTCACAATTTTCCCAACTTCACTTTCAGCAGAAGTTTTAGATTGTTACTTAAGTTAATCACTAAAGTATTGAGAGAAAATATTCCCCTTAATGCTGCTATTTTAGAGGTTACAGGTCAGGAAAATTGTTGGAGATGAACTAAAAGTTTGCCATACAGTATAGTAGGAAAGAGTGACATTACATTTAGGAATAGTAGGAAAAAAGTAGTATGACAGAAATAGTTGGAAATTGTAGTTAAACCATGTATGATTACAACACGTGAGCATATAATGGCAGTACCTGGACAAAAGATTGAAAGATCCTATCCACAAACTGTATTTTTAGCATGTTTAGTAGTTCTTCAATACTGCCACTAAAGTATTACAACAGGCTAGTCACACACTTATGAGTGTAAAGCTCCAACTCCACCCATTCTATCTTTTTTATTGGGTATCCCCACACATTTAAGTTTGCTACTTAGTAATAAATGTGGGAGGGACCAGTGGAGTGGCTGGAAAAAGGAGCATACTTACTACTAAACCTGGGAGTTAGGGAGGAGTAAGGAGGGGTTTAGGAAGAGTTAGGAAGGTAGGAAGGGGCTTAGTGAGGATCATGCACCCATCCACTAAAGAGTAAGCCAATTGATATTCACAAACTGCACTTTCAAAGTTACTACAGCCAGAGAAACGATACAAAACAGAAGTAAATTCTTCCAGCTCAGAGCTGGAGTAAATCCACCAGCACCCATGGCCAGCCACTGGTGCTGTAACACCCTCCTATAGAAAATAATGTAGGTAGGGACTCAAAATAAAACCACTTAGGAAATAATGTGAAATTAATTAAAATAATTTAAATAGTTGAACATATAAATGCATATAATTTAATGTTAAAGAAGAGTGACATATAGGATTAATTAAAAGTAGCTTAATTATATTTTAATGAAAAAGAACAATACTTTAAATGATAATTGTATAAATGATTTCTAAAATATGTAATAACTAAACAAAACCTAGGTTTTTAGATATCATTCTAACACTACTTTATATTTATTAATATTTTCAACTATGCTAAAACAATGTATTTATTTTAACAATATTTCCTAGGGGATTTATTTTTAGCCCATGGCTACATTATTTCTACGGGAGAATGTTGCAGTATCAGTTGTTAGCCATATGGGGCGCAGGTATTCTACTGTTTCTTTTTGGCAGTAGTAATTTACTCTTGTAAACTTGTCACAACCCCCCTCTTCAGTGAGTAGATAGGTATAAGTCAACACATTTGAATAACTTTCCACTCTGATTATGTGAATAGACAAGTGTAGTAAAGTTACACAAGGCTGTAAGAGTAAATATACACAAGTATATTGCTCACAAGTGTAAAGTACCTTTGTGAATAGCCCCAACATTGTCCATTGCAGAATGTCTGCACCTGGGCAAATGATGGCACTACGCAGGCAAATGTATTTCAGTTCCTAGGACTATGATGGCTATATACGAGATACTGCCAGCACTGGACATGTTATAGCAACACGTGTTACATAGTAGAAGTATGTGTGTAAACAATTGCCTCAAGTCCACATTTCCCTTAGAATATAACCTCTGTTTTCTCTTGGGCTAGCTTTGCCCTCAGTGAAGTGAATTCAAGGATTGGGGTGTCTAAAAGAGGGTGAAAGGGAAGTGTTAGCTGTGGGAGGGTGTTCACTTATGTTGTGATCTGTTACTGCACGAGGCGTTGCAGCCACACTTCAAATGTCTTCAAAGGGGCACCAAGTAAAAAAAAAATCACACTACTCAAGTGGATTTAAAGGCTACACAATGAATAGTCCTTAAGGGGAGAATGAAAGGCATCCAGGACTTGCTATCTACACTATGATGACTTAGGCCCTCATTATGAACATGGCAGTAAACACCGCACGCGGTAACTACCACCAACAGTACTTCCATGCACGGGATCTGGGAGTCAAGTGAAATTGGGGTGACAACATGGTGTACGCTCTGCAGCGGTGTGCACCATCACCGTCGGCGGCGATCTAGATAGGCCCAGGTTCCCCATTGACAACCATGTTAACCAGTGAATGGGTGCATGGTGGTTGACACCGCCTTACGCCATGACAACAACCGCCAGTGGAATGAGGTCACTTCCACTCCTACCTATCTGGATGGCAGGAGGATGCCATTTTGCTAGCACAAAGTAGATATTTCCTGGTCATGGGCTCCATTCAGGCCCTATGAACCCCAGCCCTTAGTCACATGCCCCCATACGTGTTTGTTCCCCACATCAGTCCAGACGTATCATTGCATACAGGTCCCTACAGTTGTACATCATACATTGCTTGTGTGTGTAACCTACATATTGTACAGCAGTTATTCATACACAACATGTTTTGCATGTGTATGTGTGTCCCTCATGTGTTCTCTCCTCCCCCTAGGTGCAGACCCAAGTGGCGAGGGAGGGCCCCACCTGTGTACAGACCTCTTGTTGAACTGGGTACCATTGTGGAACATCACATGATTGTCACCTACAGACTCAATCGTTCAACAATCCATGAGTTATGTGCATTACTGGATCATGTACCGGCTAATCGGAATCAGCATGCCATCCCTACTGAAGTGCAAGTGCTCTCTGTACTCCATTTCTTGGCTATGGGCTCATTTCAGGTGACAGAGGGCATGGGTGCAGGGTTCTCACAGCCAATGTTTAGCCTCATCCTGTCCAAATTCCTGGGTGCATTTGTACAACACCTGCAGACATATGTCAAGTTTCCCCAAAGGGCTGAGCTCCCTGCCATCAAGTCAGACTTTTATGCCTTTGCTAACATTCCCCATGTGATAGGTACCATTGATGGCACCCACATAGCTCTCATCCCCTCAAGAGTGAATAAATAGGTGTACAGAAACAGGAAGAACTTCCACTCAATGAACATACAATTGGTGTGTACTGCAGACCAGTACATTTCACATGTGAATGTCATGTTTCCAGGATCAGTTCATGATTCATTTGTGCTGAGAAACAGCAGTGTACCACACATGATGGAACAACTACAAGGGGACAGAGGATGGCTCATAGGTGAGTGTGTTTGACACTGGATCAGTACAAAGCTGACAGCCATGCTGTATGCAAGTAATGGCAGTTTGCTATAGTCCTGTTTCAAACACTTTTGCAGGTGATTCTGGCTACCCCAACATGCAATGGCTCCTGACACCTGTAAGGAATCCCAGGACAGATGCAGAGAGGAATTACAATGAGGCCCATGGACGTACTAGGAGGGTGATAGAGCGCACTATAGGCCTCCTGAAAGCTAGATTCTGTTGCCTCCATCTCTCTGTGGGATCCCTATACTGTTACCCTGAGAAGATGTGTAGAATAGTGGTGGCCTGCTGCATGCTGCACACAGTGGCTGTGAGGAAAGCTATCCCCCTACTAGAGGAGGAGGGTGCTGTATATCCAGACCTGATTTCTCTGAGAGGGGATGAGAGTGATGGTGAGGATGACGAGGGGGAAGATGTCCACTTCAGGAACCAGCTGATCCAACTATACTTCCAGTGACTATGAGGTACTGTTCACTAATGATGTTGTTTGCACTACATAATGTCTGTCTGACCTATTCATTATGGGGATGTGGGGTCTGTAGTCATTGACACTGTTACCTGGAGAATAAGGTGGCATGTGCCATGGAAACAAACATGGTGTACATTTATGTTTACTCCAGACAATGTTGTGCGTGGGGTACCATTCCTGCAATAAAGGTCTGATTATGGAATTGACTGGCAAATGCATTCACATTTTCAACTTATTCAACAGAATGACAGGGGACATACATATTTGTGTACATGTGTTTTATTTGGTGTCATAAATGCATTGGTGCACTTTACAGAGATAGGGAGTGGGTTAATGGTAGATGTCCATACTAGGTCCATGGGCTCAGCAATTGGTGGCAGTGGGTATAGGTCCATCTGTCCCTTGCAAGTTGTTAAGTTGCTATTGGCGGTGAGGATGGTAGCATAGTGGCACATTTGGGAGTCAGTTCATGTCAGTTTCACTTCTTAGTGGGGGCCTTGGTCTTGGCAGGTGTTCCTTTGTCATATCTGGGTCTGAGGTACTGTTTGAGTGTCTGGTGCTGGGCTGCATGGATAGGGGTGCTGGTCTCCTGTGTCTCTTCTGCCAGTGCCACCAGTCCAATTGCTGCTGCTGATGTTGAGGGCTGGTCTGTATCCTGGGCAGTGGTAGGGGCTTCCAGGTTTGTGGGGGTCTCAGGTTGGGTTAGGTAGTGGTGCTGCAGCACCCCTGAGATAGTGGCCATGGTGACATTCAGTTTTTTCCACTGTTCCATGGTCTCTTGATGTTGGGCTATCTGCAGCCTTTGACTCTGTTCCAAGGTGGCCAGGATCTGGCCCATCCTGTCTTGTGTGTGCTGGTATGCTCCCAGGACCTCAGAGATCACCACCTGGGCTGCAGCATCAATCCTTTGGTCTCCCCCCGGGCCCCTGATACCCTCCCACTGGGCCTAGCCCCCTGTGATGTGTCCCCTGCACAGGTATGGCAGTTCCACTTACACTGGGGCCATCGTCATCCTGCCTCTTAGTATGTGGAGACTCTGGCCTCTGAACTTGTGTTCCACCAGTCTGTGGCCTGGAGACACTGGTGTGGGGTCATTTGGCCAGAGCTGTTGTTGGTGGCTGGGTGGTAGGGGTGTCAGTGGTGTCCTGGGTGGGGCTGCTGGAAGGTGACAGTCCAGGACTGTGTGACGGGCCAGGGTAAACTTTACTGTCCACAGTTCCCTCTCCATTGTCCTCCTGAGTGGGGCCTCTGTCTCTATGTGGGTGGCTGGCACTCCCTGGCCTTTCCATCAGGGTGGAATGGGTGCTGGTGCCTGTGGGGGGAATGGAAATGTATGTCACATGTACTAATTTGAATAAGGATGCACAGCTCTGCCCTATTTTGTGCTGTTTATTCCCCTGTTGGGCCATGCAGGGACCTATTGTGGGGTTGTCATTGCATTTTGCATTGGATGTGGAGGTGCATTTTGAGTGGTGTAGTGCCATTGTGATTCCTTGCAGGGGTAGGTGGCTGTGCACAGGGGGAAGGATGTGGGCCTGTTGGTGGGTTTGTGGGCATGCAGGGTGACTGGATGTAGTGATTGTGGCCTGGGTGGGGTAGTGGTCCTGGTGGTAGTTGAAGTGGTGGGGTGGTGCATGCATTACAGGTGTGGTGGATATGGAGTAATTGTAGTTGACTTCCCCGAGTCCATTCCTCCAGTGAGTCCGGTGAGGCCCTGAGGGTGCAGGATGGCAAGTACCTTTTCCTCCCAGTCGGTGTGTTCGTGGGTGTAGGTCCTCCCCTACTCTCCTCAATGTTGTGCCTCAGTGCCGTGGACCTCACCTTCCCGCGCAACTCGTTCCATCTCTTGCGGATGTCGTCCCTCGTGCGTGGATGGTTTCCCACTGCGTTGACCTTGTTTACAATCGTCTGCCATACCTCCATCATCCTGGCAATGGGTGTGTGCTGGACCTGTGCCCCGAAGATTTGTGGCTCGACTTTGAGTATTTTATCCACCATTGTTCTTAGCTCCCTATCTATGAAGCGTGGGTGCTTAGGGGGTGCCATGCTGTGTGTTGTGGGTGGTGTGTTGTGTGGATATTGGTGAGAGTGCTGTTGTGTGGTTGGGTGTGCGACTTGTGTGATGTTGCATTCAGTGTTTGCGTGTTGTGTTGTCAGTCTCAGTTGTCCTACTGGCGATACAAAGGATTGTGGGGTGTGTATGTGTGTGTTTTATAGTGTTGTGGATATGTGTCAGGTGTGTGGGTTTCAAACTTGCCAATGTGTGCATTTCTTGCTGTTGGTTCCACTTGCTGGCTGTGGCGGTCTGTACCGCCAATGGTCGTTCGACATCCACTATCCGCCGTGGTGATTTTGCATCATTATTTTGAGGGATTTGTGTGCTTGGCGGTGGCGGGGTGTAGTGTGCAGCCTTTCTGCCATCAAGGGCCCTGGAGTTGGCTGAAGGTAGCAGAATTTTGGAGGTTTCTGTTTTTGGCATCATTATATGGCGGGTTTCTGTTCACCACCAATGGCGGTCTTCTGTTCACTGTCGCCACAGCGGGTGATGGTGTTTCCCGCCATGTTCATAATGACCACCTTAATGTCTACTGAAATGAACACAAACCATTAAGGATCTTTGAGCCTCATTTAGTAGGAAATGGTGCAGCGTGGTTCCGTAAGCAATATTGCTGCGCCGCGCTGCTTCATTTCCAAAAATGCAGGGATGCGCTGTATTTCCAAGAATACGACACATCCCTGTGTTTTCCCCTGCGCTGGTGCTAAATCAGCTGCGCCAACGCAGCCACCCTTCTGCCATGGCGTAAGGATGTCTGCATTGCGGGGTTGATTGTGTATGGGCAGGAAGGGACACCTTCCTGCAGATAAACAATCATTAATGGCAATTTGCTCCTTCTATGTGTGCTGCTGAATGCAGAACATGTAGGAAGAGGAAAAAGCAAAGAAAAATAAAAGTATTTATCCTTGTTTCACCAGTCTAACACAACCTCTGGGGTGATGTTAGTGTTTGGCGCTGCCTGAGGTTTACTGTTTCTTGTAAATCTGGGGCAGCGTCAAAAAACAACTGGTGTTGTGTGAATATGCCCACAGCAACACCCATTGCACTCCCCTTTACCTCAGAAAACTGCACTGAGCGGCCCGTAATTACAAGGCTGCATTAAGCCACATAAAGTGGCTTAACACTGCCTTGTAGATATGGAACAGGGCACACCGCCACCGGAGCGTCACTAAAAAATTACGCTCTGTTGCGCAAGGGCCTCGTAAAGGAGGCCCTATATGTTTAAGGAGATCGAATCCACAGGTGATAGCCCATTAGGTCTGCAAATGGTGGAAACATTAATTCCAAAATGTAGGCTGTCACTCCACTGAGAGTTGATTGCTGTAAGCAGTGGAATAACAAATTAGAATATAGGCTGTATTAGTGTCCACGTGAGGCCAGTAATTGATAAAAGGAAATGGAAGTTTTTTTTACTATTGCAGGTTCAAACCTGTCCGTCAAAAAATGAGATCTGTCTTTTAAAAAAATTCAAAAAGAGGAGTGAGAGGTTTGCCATGTTCTTGTCTCCGGGGTAATATTTTATAAACAAAATACTTAAAATGAAACCTGTCATGAACTATGTGCAGCACGCCATGCATGAGTGTCCAAGGGCTGAATGCATTTCTCGTAGGATTTCTGTCTAATGACATGTGGTGCCTTTAACCCCTCTCTTTCACCTCTGATTTTTTTTTTACATAATCCACTTTTCCCTTCATTCCAGCACACACGGGACTAGATTCAATTATCGCCAACACCACCGCGATAACCAGGTGCCAGATATTAAGCATGATAAACCTCCACCTACACCTCCCAATTAGCTCTGCTAAGTGCCTCATTAACTCTCTTGTTATGAACAGATTAGATTCTTACAACAGCCTGCTAGCAGAACTTGAGAAGTATTCATTTTTACTTCTAACATTTGACACGTGTACCTTCTCACTTCACAATCAAGGGCGTATCTATCTATAGTGCAGCGTGTGCAGTGGCACTGGGGCCCAGGAATGTTGGGGACCCACTTCAGTTTGTGTTCGCTGTTTTTTCCTGCTGCCAAACTAGGGGTGGGGGCCCCGCTTTCGTTCTTGTAATATTGTCTTTTGCGTCCTAGCTGCGCCACTGTTCACCACATGTAGTCTGGTTGACTGAAAACACTGGAACCTACTATAAGCTTCATGTCAATGATAACTTCATTTTACTGCTTGAGACCTCCCTGTATGACTACTACGAAATCCGGACCATCTCTTTCCGGGATGTGCACTTTGTTCACCTTCATATTTTAACAGATTTTGTAGCCGCTCACCCTTTAACCCCTTCGCTGCCAGGCCTTTTCCCCCTCCTGTGCCGAGCCTTTTTTTGGCTATTTGGAGCAGTTCGCGCTTAGGCCCTCATAACTTTTTGTTCACGTAAGCTACCCACACCAAATTTGCGTCCTTTTTTTCCAACATCCTAGGGATTCTAGAGGTACCCAGACTTTGTGGGTTCCCCAGAAGGAGGCCAAGAAATTAGCCAAAAAACAGTGAAAATTTCGTTTTTTTAAAAAGAAAATTGGAAAAATGGGCTGCAGAAGAAGGCTTGTGGTTTTTTCCCTGAAAAGGGCATCAACAAAGAGTTTACGGTGATAAAATCACCAGCTTCCCAGCTTTCAGGAACAGGCAGACTTGAATCAGAAAACCCAATTTTTCAACACAATTTTGGCATTTTACTGGGACATACCCCATTTTTACGATTTTTTGTGCTTTCAGCCTCCACCCAGTCAGTGACAGAAATGGGCATGAAACCAATGCTGGATCCCAGAAACCGCAACATTTCTGAAAAGTAGACAAAATTCTGAATTCAGCAAGGGGTAATTTGTGTGGATCCTACAAGGGTTTCCTACAGAAAATAACAACTGAAAAAGAAAAATATTGAAATTGAGGTGAAAAAAACATCAATTTTTCTCTAAGTTTTACTCTGTAATTTTTTCCTGCAATGTCAGATTTTCGAAAGCAATATACTGTTACATCTGCTGGACTCTTCTGGTTGCGGGAATATATAGGGCTTGTAGGTTCATCAAGAACTCTAGGTACCCAGAGCCAATAAATGACCTGCACCCTGCAGTGGGTTTTCATTCTATGCCGGGTATACAGCAATTCATTTGCTGAAATATAAAGAGTAAAAAATAGCTATCAAGAAAACCTTTGTATTTCCAAAATGGGCACAAGATAAGGTGTTGAGAAGCAGTGGTTATTTGCACATCTCTGAATTCCGGGGTGCCCATACTAGCATGTGAATTACAGGGCATTTCTCAAATAGACGTCTTTTTTACACACTGTCTTACATTTGGAAGGGAAAAATGTAGAGAAAGACAAGGGTCAATAACACTTGTTTTGCTATTCTATGTTCCCCCAAGTCTCCCGATAAAAATGATACCTCACTTGTGTGGGTAGGCCTAGCTCCCGCGACAGGATATGCCCCAAAACACAACGTGGACACATCACAGAAAACAGACCTGTTTTTAGCAAAGTGCCTACCTGTAGATTTTGGCCTCTAGCTCAGCCGCCACCTAGGGAAACCTACCAAACCTGTGCATTTCTGAAAACTAGAGACCTAGGGGAATCCAAGATGGGGTGACTTGTGTGGCTGGGACCAGGTTCTGTTACCCAGAATCCTTTGCAAACCTCAAAATTTGGCTAAAAAAACGCATGTTCCTCACATTTCTGTGGCAGAAAGTTCTGGAATCTGAGAGGAGCCAAACATTTCCTTCCACCCAGCGTTCCCCCACGTCTCCTGATAAAAATGATACCTCACTTGTGTGGGTAGGCCTAGCGCCCGCGACAGGAAACGCCCCAAAGCGCAACGTGGACACATCACAGAAAACAGACCTGTTTTTAGCAAAGTGCCTACCTGTAGATTTTGGCCTGTAGCTCAGCCGCCACCTAGGGAAACCTACCAAACCTGTGCATTTCTGAAAACTAGAGACCTAGGGGAATCCACGATGGGGTGACTTGTGTGGCTGGGACCAGGTTCTGTTACCCAGAATCCTTTGCAAACCTCAAAATTTGGCTTAAAAAACACATGTTCCTCACATTTCTGTGGCAGAAAGTTCTGGAATCTGAGAGGAGCCACACATTTCCTTCCACCCAGCGTTCCCCCACGTCTCCCGATAAAAATGATACCTCACTTGTGTGGGTAGGCCTAGCGCCCGCGACAGGAAACGCCCCAAAGCGCAACGTGGACACATCACAGAAAACAGACCTGTTTTTAGCAAAGTGCCTACCTGTAGATTTTGGCCTGTAGTTCAGCCGCCACCTAGGGAAACCTACCAAACCTGTGCATTTCTGAAAACTAGAGACCTAGGGGAATCCAAGATGGGGTGACTTGTGTGGCTCGGACCAGGTTCTGTTACCCAGAATCCTTTACAAGCCTCAAAATTTGGCTAAAAAAACACATGTTCCTCACATTTCTGTGACAGAAAGTTCTAGAATCTGAGAGGAGCCACAAATTTCCTTCCACCCAGCGTTCCCCCACATCTCCCGATAAAAATGATACCTCACTTGTGTGGGTAGGCCTAGCGCCCGCGACAGGAAACGCCCCAAAGCGCAACGTGGACACAGCCAAATTTTTGAAGGAAAACAGAGGTGTTTTTTGCAAAGTGCCTACCTGTAGATTTTGGCCTGTAGCTCAGCCGCCACCTAGGGAAACCTACCAAACCTGTGCATTTCTGAAAACTAGAGACCTGGGGGAATCCAAGATGGGGTGACTTGTGTGGCTGGGACCAGGTTCTGTTACCCAGAATCCTTTGCAAACCTCAAAATTTGGCTAAAAAAACACATGTTCCTCACATTTCTGTGGCCGAAAGTTCTGGAATCTGAGAGGAGCCACAAATTTCCTTCCACCCAGCATTCCCCCACGTCTCCTGATAAAAATGATACCTCACTTGTGTGGGTAGGCCTAGCGCCCACGACAGGAAACGCCCCAAAGCGCAACGTGGACACAACCAAATTTTTGAAGGAAAACAGAGGTGTTTTTTGCAAAGTGCCTACCTGTAGATTTTGGCCTGTAGCTCAGCCGCCACCTAGGGAAACCTACCAAACCTGTGCATTTCTGAAAACTAGAGACCTAGGGGAATCCAAGATGGGGAGACTTGTGTGGCTCGAACCAGGTTCTGTTACCCAGAATCCTTTGCAAACCTCAAAATTTGGCTAAAAAAACACATGTTCCTCACATTTCTGTGGCAGAAAGTTCTACAATCTGAGAGGAGCCACAAATTTCCTTCCACCCAGCGTTCCCCCACATCTCCCGATAAAAATGATACCTCACTTGTGTGGGTAGGCCTAGCGCCCGCGACAGGAAACGCCCCAAAGTGCAACGTGGACACAGCCAAATTTTTGAAGGAAAACAGAGGTTTTTTTAGCAAAGTGCCTACCTGTAGATTTTGGCCTGTAGCTCAGCCGCCACCTAGGGAAACCTACCAAACCTGTGCATTTCTGAAAACTAGAGACCTGGGGGAATCCAAGATGGGGTGACTTGTGTGGCTGGGACCAGGTTCTGTTACCCAGAATCCTTTGCAAACCTCAAAATTTGGCTTAAAAAACACATGTTCCTCACATTTCTGTGGCAGAAAGTTCTGGAATCTGAGAGGAGCCACAAATTTCCTTCCACCCAGCATTCCCCCACGTCTCCTGATAAAAATGATACCTCACTTGTGTGGGTAGGCCTAGCGCCCGCGACAGGAAACGCCCCAAAGCGGAACGTGGACACAGCCAAATTTTTGAAGGAAAACAGAGGTGTTTTTTGCAAAGTGCCTACCTGTAGATTTTGGCCTGTAGCTCAGCCGCCACCTAGGGAAACCTACCAAACCTGTGCATTTCTGAAAACTAGAGACCTAGGGGAATCCAAGATAGGGTGACTTGTGTGGCTGGGACCAGGTTCTGTTCCCCAGAATCCTTTGCAAACCTCAAAATGTGGCTAAAAAAACACATGTTCCTCACATTTCTGTGGCAGAAAGTTCTGGAATCTGAGAGGAGCCACAAATTTCCTTCCACCCAGCGTTCCCCCAAGTCTCCCGATAAAAATGATGCCTCACTTGTGTGGGTAGGCCTAGCGCCCGCGACAGGAAACGCCCCAAAGCGCAACGTAGACACATCACAGAAAACAGACCTGTTTTTAGCAAAGTACCTACCTGTGGATTTTGGCCTGTAGCTCAGCCGCCACCTAGGGAAACCTACCAAACCTGTGCATTTCTGAAAACTAGAGACCTAAGGGAATCCAAGATGGGGTGACTTGTGTGGCTGGGACCAGGTTCTGTTACCCAGAATCCTTTGCAAACCTCAAAATTTGGCTAAAAAAACACATGTTCCTCACATTTCTGTGGCAGAAAGTTCTGGAATCTGAGAGGAACCACAAATTTCCTTCCACCCAGCGTTCCCCCACGTCTCCTGATAAAAATGATACCTCACTTGTGTGGGTAGGCCTAGCGCCCACGACAGGAAACGCCCCAAAGCGCAAAGTGGACACAACCAAATTTTTGAAGGAAAACAGAGGTGTTTTTTGCAAAGTGCCTACCTGTAGATTTTGGCCTGTAGCTCAGCCGCCACCTAGGGAAACCTACCAAACCTGTGCATTTCTGAAAACTAGAGACCTAGGGGAATCCAAGATGGGGTGACTTGTGTGGCTCGGACCAGGTTCTGTTACCCAGAATCCTTTGCAAACCTCAAAATTTGGCTAAAAAAACACATGTTCCTCACATTTCTGTGGCAGAAAGTTCTACAATCTGAGAGGAGCCACAATTTTCCTTCCACCCAGCGTTCCCCCATGTCTCCCAATAAAAATGATACCTCACTTGTGTGGGTAGGCCTAGCGCCCGCGACAGGAAACGCCCCAAAGCGCAACGTGGACACATCACAGAAAATAGACCTGTTTTTAGCAAAGTGCCTACCTGTAGATTTTGGCCTCTAGCTCAGCAGCCACCTAGGGAAACCTACCAAACCTGTGCATTTCTGAAAACTAGAGACCTAGGGGAATCCAAGATGGGGTGACTTGTGTGGCTCGGACCAGGTTCTGTTACCCAGAATCCTTTGCAAACCTCAAAATTTGGCTAAAAAAACACATGTTCCTCACATTTCTGTGGCAGAAAGTTCTACAATCTGAGAGGAGCCACAAATTTCCTTCCACCCAGCGTTCCCCCATGTCTCCCAATAAAAATGATACCTCACTTGTGTGGGTAGGCCTAGCGCCCGCGACAGGAAACGCCCCAAAGCGCAACGTGGACACATCACAGAAAATAGACCTGTTTTTAGCAAAGTGCCTACCTGTAGATTTTGGCCTCTAGCTCAGCAGCCACCTAGGGAAACCTACCAAACCTGTGCATTTCTGAAAACTAGAGACCTAGGGGAATCCAAGATGGGGTGACTTGTGTGGCTGGGACCAGGTTCTGTTACCCAGAATCCTTTGCAAACCTCAAAATTTGGCTAAAAAAACACATGTTCCTCACATTTCTGTGGCAGAAGGTTCTACAATCTGAGAGGAGCCACAAATTTCCTTCCACCCAGCGTTCCCCCACGTCTCCTGATAAAAATGATACCTCACTTGTGTGGGTAGGCCTAGCGCCCACGACAGGAAACGCCCCAAAGCGCAAAGTGGACACAACCAAATTTTTGAAGGAAAACAGAGGTGTTTTTTGCAAAGTGCCTACCTGTAGATTTTGGCCTGTAGCTCAGCCGCCACCTAGGGAAACCTACCAAACCTGTGCATTTCTGAAAACTAGAGACCTAGGGGAATCCAAGATGGGGTGACTTGTGTGGCTCGGACCAGGTTCTGTTACCCAGAATCCTTTGCAAACCTCAAAATTTGGCTAAAAAAACACATGTTCCTCACATTTCTGTGGCAGAAAGTTCTACAATCTGAGAGGAGCCACAAATTTCCTTCCACCCAGCGTTCCCCCATGTCTCCCAATAAAAATGATACCTCACTTGTGTGGGTAGGCCTAGCGCCCGCGACAGGAAACGCCCCAAAGCGCAACGTGGACACATCACAGAAAATAGACCTGTTTTTAGCAAAGTGCCTACCTGTAGATTTTGGCCTCTAGCTCAGCAGCCACCTAGGGAAACCTACCAAACCTGTGCATTTCTGAAAACTAGAGACCTAGGGGAATCCAAGATGGGGAGACTTGTGTGGCTGGGACCAGGTTCTGTTACCCAGAATCCTTTGCAAACCTCAAAATTTGGCTAAAAAAACACATGTTCCTCACATTTCTGTGGCAGAAGGTTCTACAATCTGAGAGGAGCCACAAATTTCCTTCCACCCAGCGTTCCCCCACGTCTCCCGATAAAAATGATACCTCACTTGTGTGGGTAGGCCTAGCGCCCGCGACAGGAAACGCCCCAAAGCGCAACGTGGACACATCACAGAAAATAGACCTGTTTTTAGCAAAGTGCCTACCTGTAGATTTTGGCCTGTAGCTCAGCCGCCACCTAGGGAAACCTACCAAACCTGTGCATTTCTGAAAACTAGAGACCTAGGGGAATCCAAGATGGGGTGACTTGTGTGGCTGGGACCAGGTTCTGTTACCCAGAATCCTTTGCAAACCTCAAAATTTGGCTAAAAAAAACACATGTTCCTCACATTTCTGTGGCAGAAAGTTCTAGAATCTGAGAGGAGCCACAAATGTCCTTCCACCCAGCGTTCCCCCACGTCTCCCGATAAAAATGATACCTCACTTGTGTGGGTAGGCCTAGCGCTCGCGACAGGAAATGGCCCAAAACACAACGTGGACACATCACATTTTTTCATAGAAAACAGTGCCTACGTGTGGATTTTGGCCTCTAGCTCAGCCGGCACCTAGGGAAACCTAGCAAACCAGCGCATTTTTGAAAACTAGAGACCTAGGGGAATTCAAGATGGGGTGATTTGCGGGGCTCTGACCAGGTTCTGTTACCCAGAATCCTTTGCAAACATCAAAATCTGGCCAAAAAACACTTTTTCCTCTCATTTCGGTGACAGAAAGTTCTGGAATCTGAGAGGAGCCACAAATTTCCTTCCACCCAGCGTTCCCCTAAGTCTGTCCATAAAAATGGTACCTCACTTGTGTGGGTAGGCCTAGCGCCCACGAAAGGAAATGGCCCAAAACACAACGTGGACACAACATATTTTTTCACAGAAAACAGTGGTGTTTTTTGCAAAGTGCCTACATGTGGATTTTGGCCTCTAGCTCAGCCGGCCCCAGGGGGGGGGGAAATGCCCTAAAATAAATTTGACCCCCCCCCAAACCCCCCCTGCCCAGGTGCGACCCTTGCCTACGGGGTCGCTACCCCTGCGTGACATTGGCGCCAAAAAACAAATTCCCGGTGCCTAGTGGTTTCTGCCCTCTTGGGGGCAGATTGACCTAAAATCGACCAATCTGCCCCCAAAGGGGGCAGAAATGCTCTAAATACAGTTTGCCCCCCAGGGAAGCGACCCTTGTCTGATGGGTCGCTCCCCTTCTCTGAAAAAACAAACAAACAAAAAACAAACAAAAAAAAAAAACATTTGCCCTGGCGCCTAGAGGTTTCTGCCCCCCCTGGGGCAGATCGGCCTAATAATAGGCCGATCTGCCCCCAGGGGGGGGGCAGAAATGGCTTTAAATAAATTTGCCCCCCTAAACACCCCCCACCCCCCCACCTCGGAGCGACCCTTGCCTACTGGGTCGCTCCCCCTGTGTGACATTGGCGCCAAAAAAACGAATCCCCGGTGCCTAGTGGTTGCAGATTGACCTAAAATCAACCAATCTGCCCCCTAATAATAGGCCGATCTGCCCCCAGGGGGGGCAGAAATGGCCTAAAATAAATTTGCCCCCCGAACACCCCCCCCATCCCCCCCCCCCCGATCGACCCTTGCCTACGGGGTCACTCCCCCTGCGTGACATTGGCGCCAAAAAACAAATCCCCGGTGCCTAGTGGTTTCTGCCCCCTTGGGGCAGATTGACCTAAAATCGACCAATCTGCCCCCAAGGGGGGCAGAAATGGTCTAAACACAGTTTGCCCCCCAGGGGAGCGACCCTTGTCTGATGGGTCGCTCCCCATCTCTAAAAAAACAAACAAACAAAAAACAAACAAACAAAAAAAAAACATTTGCCCTGGCGCCTAGAGGTTTCTGCCCCCCCTGGGGCAGATCGGCCTAATAATAGGCCGATCTGCCCCCAGGGGGGGGCAGAAATGGCCTAAAATAAATTTTCCCCCCCAAACCCCCCCCACCCCCCCCACCTCGGAGCGACCCTTGCCTACTGGGTCGCTCCCCCTGTGTGACATTGGCGCCAAAAAACGAATCCCCGGTGCCTAGTGGTTGCAGATTGACCTAAAATTGACCAATCTGCCCCCAAGGGGGGCAGAAATGGTCTAAACACAGTTTGCCCCCCAGGGGAGCGACCCTTGTCTGATGGGTCGCTCCCCATCCCTAAAAAAACAAACAAACTAAAAAAAAAACACTAAAAAAAAATTTGCCCTGGCAACAAGAGGTTTCTGCCCCCCCTGGGGGCAGATCGGCCTAATAATAGGCCGATCTGCCCCCGGGGGGGGGGCAGAAATGGCATAAAATAAATTTGCCCCCGAAGACCCCCCCGTCCCACCCCCGGAGCGACCCTTGCCTACGGGGTCGCTCCCCCTGCGTGACATGGGCGCCAAAAAACAAATCCCCGGTGCCTAGTGGTTTCTGCCCCCTTGGGGCAGATTGACCTAAAATCGACCAAGGGGGGCAGAAATGGTCTAAACACAATTTGCCCCCCAGGGGAGTGACCCTTGCCTGATGGGTCGCTCCCCATCTCTAAAAAAAACCAAAGAAACAAAAAAAAAAACACA
This sequence comes from Pleurodeles waltl, assembly GCF_031143425.1. NCBI lineage: Eukaryota > Metazoa > Chordata > Amphibia > Caudata > Salamandridae > Pleurodeles > Pleurodeles waltl. The sequence goes on from NC_090449.1 coordinate 561,006,986, forward strand.
AAACAAAAATGTGCCCTGGCGCCTACAGGTTTCTGCCCCCCTGGGGGTAGATCGGCCTAATACCAATAGGCCGATCTGCCCCCAGGGGGGGCAGAGATGGCCTAAAATAATTTTGCCCCCCGAACACCCACCCCCCCACCCCCCGGAGCGACCCTTGCCTACGGGGTCGCTCCCCTTGCGTGACATTGGCGCCAAAAAACAAATCCCCGGTGCCTTGGGGCAGATTGACCTAAAATCGACCAATCTGCCCCCAAGGGGGGCAGAAATGGTCTAAATACAATTTGCCCCCCAGGGGAGCGACCCTTGCCTGATGGGTCGCTGCCCATCTCTAAAAAAAAAAACAAACCAAAAAAAAAACACACAAAAAAAATTTGCCCTGGCGCCTAGAGGTTTCTGCCCCCCCTGGGGGTAGATCGGCCTAATACCAATAGGCCGATCTGCCCCCAGGGGGGGCAGAGATGGCCTAAAATAATTTTGCCCCCCCCACCCCCCCGGGTAGCGACCCTTGACTACAAGGTCGCTCCCCTTGTGTGACGGCGCAAAAAAAAGATCCCTGGTGCCTAGTGGTTTCTGCCCCCCTTGGGGGCAGATTGACCTAAAATCGGCCGATCTGCACCCAAAGCGGGCAGAAATGGCCTAAATACATTTTGCCCCTCCAGGGGAGCGACCCTTGTCCAAGGGGGTCGCTCCCCATCTGTAAAACAGAAAAACAAAAAAATCCCTGGTGCCTAGTGGTTTTTGCCCCCCTTGGGGGCAGATCAGCTGAATCAAAATAGGCTGATCTACCCCCCCCAGGGGGGCAGAAATGGCCTAAAATAATCCCCCCCCCCCCAGGGAGCGACCCTTGCCTAAGGGGTCGCTCCCCTTGCGTGAAATTCACGCAAAAAAAACCCTCCCTGGTGTCTAATGGTTTCTGCCCCCCTTGGGGGCAGATTGGCCTCATCAAAATAGGCCAATCTGCCCCCAAGGGGGGCAGAAATGGCCTTAATATAATTTGCCCCCTAGGGGAGCGACCCTTGCCTAAGGGGTCGCTCCCCACCTAAAAAAAAAAGAAAACATAACAAAAAGAAAAAAAAAAAAAAGATCCCTGGTGCCTAGAGGTTTCTGCCCCCCCCTGGGGGCAGATCAGCCTAATAATAGGCCGATCTGTCCCCAGGGGGGGCAGAAAAGGCCTTCCCCAAAAAATGCCCCCCCTGGGAGCGACCCTTGCCAAAGGGGTCGCTCCCGTTGCGTGAAATTCGCACGCAAAAACAAACTCCCTGGTGTCTAATGGTTTCTGCCCCCTTGGGGGCAGATTGGCCTCATCAAAATAGGCCAATTTGCCCCCAAGGGGGGCAGAAATGGCCTAAATATATATTGCCCCGTAGGGGAGCGACCCTTGCCTACGGGATCGCTCCCCACCTAAAAAAAAAAGAAATCATCACAAAAAAAAAAAAAAAAAAAAAAAGGTCCCTGGTGCCTAGAGGTTTCTGCCCCCCCTGGGGGCAGATCGGCCTAATAATAGGCCAATCTGCCCCCAGGGGGGGCAGAAAAGGCCTTCCTAAAAACATGCCCCCCCTGGGAGCGACCCTTGCCCAAGGGGTCGCTCCCTTTTGCCAATTTCACTGAAAAAAAAAAAAATCCCTGGTGTCTAGTGGGGTTTCAAAAGCCGGATTGCAAGCAATCCGGCTTTTGAAACCTGTGAGAGACTTCAAAGGGAAGGAAATACATTTCCTTCCCTTTGAAGCCTCTCGGGGCCTCCCCCATGGGATTGAAAAAGAAATGCAAAAGCATTTCTTTTTCAATCGCGCTGGAAGCTCTGCTTCCAGCGCGATGGGGGAGACCCTGTGACTAATCAGCGCGCGCTTGCACGCTGACGTCACAGGGGGGGTTGGGGGGGTCGGGAGTGGAAGGGGAAGGGCTTCCCCTTCCATCCCTGACTTGGGGGGGTGGGGGGGAACCCCACAGAGGGAGCGCTAGCGCTCCCTCTGGGCTCTGTGCACAGGACGTAATGGTTACGTCCTGGGCACAGCAGCACTGTGCCTCAGGACGTAACCATTACGTCCTGGGCACAGAAGGGGTTAATGCATTCCCACTAAATCCATCTACCCAGCCCTTCTCACTTAAAACTATTTTTCTGGCTCCAACCTTCCCACCCGCTTTTAAGAATATGCTCATTATCCTGAGGTAGAAGCATTTCAATGTTTCTATTTGAAGGGATATATTTATCTTCATAACATAAAAGGGTTAACTAATAAATATCTAAAGCAGACCTATTTTATTTCTTTGATTTGTTAAACATGTACAATCCTGGAGCCCCAGGCCTCCTTCAGCAAAGGTGCGGCCACCAGCCCGAACTGTGTGAAAGGATGGACTTGGAGCAAGCGTTGCTAGTCAAACACAGATGACCGTCAGGGACATAGGCTTAGCATTTGTCAGAAACTCATGTCCTATCAAGTGGGGGTTGGGAGACATTATGAACTATTCAGAGTGGGGTCAAACCTGCCATTGATGCGACTAGTGCAGTGGCACCAGGCACAGAGGCTTGAGGGGCCCATTGAAACATAATAATAACTGTTGTAATTCACAGGAGGTCAAACAGTGACCAGTTGGCTAATTTCCTTCCTTGCACTAGGGCCCATGAGACAATGGCTATGCCACTGATGCTGAGCACCTTAAACCTAATTTCCTGCTGCGCAACAGCCAATGAAGCTGATTAGAAGAGGCATACTATAATGATCCCATGTACCACCGTCATTAGATAATAATTGGATGGTACTAATGCAAGACATAGATCATTGCATAATGTGAGTTGATTCAGAACTCTCGTAAATAGCCAATGCTTATTTGAAAGTATAAAAGATAGGCTCTGCTGTAGGATGCACACCTGAAGGTGGCAAGATTTCACTACAGCTCCAGTACTGGAGCAATATACCATGTCATCAGAATGGCCCCTCCATTCTGGAGATGGTTGCGGGCATGCCCCCATACTTGGGCCAGAAATCTGAGCTTCACAGAACTTTTTTTACAAAAAAAGTATTTAGGGCCAGATGTATCAAGCAGTGTTTTAGTCGGTTATATATCAGAACCACGGGTGCCTAAACCACCCGTGGCTCAACAACGAGGTCGGAACAACGACTGCATTCTAAACACTAATGCCTTTACCACGAATGCGTTTACAACAATTTTACCGTTATAAAAGCATTCCTGGTAAAGGCATTACCAATCAGCATGCACGACCCAGCATGCTTCCACCCCAGCCCACCACCCCACCCCTTAAACCTAAACCCTAACTCCCCTCCCCAAACCCTAATCACCCCCAGCCCCCCACCCCACCCCAAAAACTAAAAATAACCAGAGTCCCAACCCCCACCCCTAAAACCTAAACCCTGCACCCCTAAACCCTAATCACCCCCAACCACCCCCAAAAAAGCCCCATTACCAGCCCAACTTACCTCCACTTTCACCGCGTCCACTGCGACTCCCTTCTGTACCTTAACCACGCATGTACGTTGTTCAGACATGTGTGGGTAAGGTATCAAAACCAGTAGAGGAGTGTGGCACAATGGTTAGAGCAGCAGACCCTGATGCAGAGATTTGCCCAGGACCAGCATTCAATTCCTGCCTCAGCGGGTGTTGGGCTCAATTTCCTTGGACCAGATAATTCTTGCCTCGGTGCCTAATCTAATTAATGGGTCCCACTCTGTAACTCTGGGCAATAGTTTGCTTAAACTCCACAATGGCCCTTACAGTGCTTGGATGCCTGGCTTCACCCTGGGGGTTGTCTAGGAGTGGGTGCCTCACAGGGAAAAAGCCAGGAGGGGTTCCACAGCGGTATGTGTACAGTGCCTTGAGACCCTAATGGGTGAGTAGTGCACTATACAAGTGTGAAATTTACATTTATTTTAGGGAGTCATGGAAAACAAAAGCGTTGTTTCACTTTCGTTTTTCACAACCTCGTGGTTCCGGACTCGTTCTTCCAGGTGTTTCCCGTTTTAGTCAGGTCGCAAACAACCCTGTTTACAGAATCAGGTAATTTGCTACCAGAAAAATGAATTTTGGTATTTATCAATTCCAAATTGCGATTAAATAACATGTTACAGAATCACAATTTAGCATTTCAAATAGATTCCAATTTGGTATTTGGTAGGGATGTGTTTATGGCTTCCCTTCCAATCACTGAATCAGAATAGGATTATGAGTGTTTTGCGACCGAATTATGGTCGCAAAACATTCATATATTACCATCAAACCAAAGTCTGTGGTAATCCTTCCCAAATGGTGATATGTTACAATGACAACAATTGATCTAGGTTGGAATCAGTAAGAATAAGTGTCTTATTTCCCGGTTATCAAACTTGTGGTCTCTGCTAGGTCCCCTTGGGACACCTTCCTCTTTGAGAATGTTTAGAAAAACAGTTTTGAGAGCAGACAGTGGTCCCACGGATCACTGCCTACTCTTAAAAAATAAAAATGAAACTTTTTCTTTTTTCTTTTTAAACACAGCCTGTTTTCCATTAAGGAAAATAGGCTGCGTTTAAAGAAAAAAAAAGATTGTTTTATTCAAAAGCAGTCACAGACATGGTGGTCTGCTGACCCCAGCAGGTCACCGTCCCTGTGATGGCTGTGATCCTTTATGGCTCACAAATTGTAACCTACCTTATTTGCAACCCACAAGGAATTGCTAATGAACTCAAAAAAGGCTCATACATTGGAAATACTGATTTCCTAATTATGATTCAGAGATAATCGCAATTTGGAAATCAGTATTCCTAATGTTAGTACATCTGGCTGTTAATTCCCATGCTTATCCTCTGAGCCCCATTTCTGACAAATGTTTCAATTAGATGTTGTAGTCACTGTATCTTGTGTCACCAACAGAGGTATAGACTCACAGCATTGACACTAATCACAATGACTATCTGGCAGAGCCCCTCAGTTATGGCTAAGAAAACTGACTCATATCAAATGTGAATCCTTCCTAAGAAGGATTTGGTGATTATTCTTCTGCACAAAAGACTGATTCTGTCCGCTTACAAAATATTCTGTCAACTTCGATAGATAAAGGAAGTTGGAGATACTGTCATTGTTTTTCAGATTTTCTGGATTGTGAGATAGTTTCTTCAAAAGAGGCAACATTTGTGCCTTCTTGAAGGATGCAGGGAGTTCGACTGCACTTAAAGAGTTATAGTTAAGTTGAGTGACTGGAGGTGCCATGACCTCTGCTTGTCTGTTCAATATGTTACAATGACAACAATTGAGCTAGGCTGGAATCAGCAAGAATAAGTGTCTTGTTTCCAGGTTATTAGACCTGTGGTCTTTGCTAAGGACATCTGAAATGTTTGTAAGTCAACTGCAGAAAATCATTTTGATCTATAAGTTGTGAGTCCACTTGATTGGAAATGGAATTAGGAAGCATCAAGCTACATATATTAGAGGTGATAATAGAAAAGAAGCTACTAAGGTTTTGTGGTAATGGAATTGGGGATCCTAAGGTGGCTGGTAGGGACAGCTCCTTAATACTTGATAAACGTCCCTACAGAAATTGCTAATAAAGACCTTTTGGTTTAATAACTACATGTGTAATATTCTTATAGGGGCTTTCAGTCAGCAGTCTTCAACTATTGGTCTGTTTTTGTGTCATTCCAATAAGGCATGGGGCAGCCCACTTCAACCATTGGCTAATTTCACTGGGAGTGACATCATTTTGCCCATTCACCAGGAACACTTTCATGCATGATGTAGTTCCCTTAAGCGCCAGGGACAACTATGCTGCAATGTGTTGTTTGTGAGACCACAATATATAGGGGCTTATTTACAAGCCCCTAGTGCCACAGAGCATCACTTTCAGCGATGCTCTAGTGGTGCTGTGTCCATTATCACATTTACAAGGCGGCATTAAGCCACAGGCTCCCGCCAATCACGACATTGCTGCCAGCAGCATGGCAGCAATGTCATGATTAGGGTGAGACCCCTGCTTCAGCACTCACCAAGAGGGTGAATGCCTGTGCACTTTCTCCACCCGGCTGTCAAATACAGCTGGATGGAGACAAGCAAAGTGCACATGTCTGTTTGGCTGGCCAAACAGACATGCACACTTATTGAGCATATTAAACTCCCCCTGCTGCCATCATCCAGTCCCATCCAGCCCAGCCCCGTCCCACCCTAACCCATCTCCAAGGAAAAATAAAATGATGATAACGCTTCGTTATTATTATCATTTTATTTTTTCTTCCCCTCATGCTTGAAAGCAGCGTGTGACGCTCCTCCACCTTATCGGAGGAGCCGCCCCAGCAGTTGATTCGTTAGTGGTCGTAGTGTTCAATTCACAGAACGACTTTAGTTGTGAGCTGTAATTTGTGCTTCGTGTATAAAAAATAAATATTATTCTAAAAGGACGTGGAACTTTCCTGCCTTTTTCCATTTCTGTAATAAATGGTTACATTAATTTTGTGCTTCTTCTCTGGATATGGTAGGAGTAAATGCCTTCCTAGGTAAAATTATGCAGCATAAATTTGATAAAAATAAATAAATAATAATGCACATATAATTATTTTGTATATCTATGGGACGACCCATGCACGGCCATTCAGTTGCCTGTTTAAGAGAGACATGTTCATTGGGGTAATACTTAATAAAAAAAAACAACACTCCAGTCCTATGGTTAGGATAGGAGCGGATTTTTTTTATGACAAAAGTTACCGTGGAGTCTAGAGAACATTACCAGTTAAATTGACCTCTTTAACGTTTTACAGGTTCATTTAAAGGCTCTAGGGCAGATCTGTGACAATAACCATAGGGCGCGTGACAGCTATTTAGACGCTTGAAACTCTCGGCTGGCGTGGAGGCAACTCTACCCTTTCACTTTGCTCTTTGTGTCTTTAATTCATAAAAAGTGCCCTTAGGCCTCTGTGCTTAACTAATATGTACATATGTATCAGGAGACTCCGCTATGTCTCTGTCGTTCTATTGGCTGTTCACCTAACTTTTACGAACCTCCGTGGGAACCAAGGTCTGTCATTTTCCTCTCCTGAAAAGTCCATATTTTATCGCAGCTTTATAAGAAAGGGTTCTCTATTTTTCCCCACAACTGTGCCATTACAGAGGAAACAGAATGTGAAAATGAGGTGTTACAAGCGATAAAACTGCTTTATCAGTTTTGTCAAATGCATTTCTGGACGTCGTTTGCACATTTTAACTTCATTCAAATATAACAAAAAAGCTTTAAAAAAAGCCCACCGACCATTACTGTCCTTGACTTCGTTTGGTCATGAATTGCAACGTTATTATAAACGCTTACTGGGTACGCTGCTACGCTTCTAACACTACAAATATCGCATCCTTAACACCCTATAACTGTATAAACATGCACTATTTCACATCAAGTTCCATCACACCATACAGGATGTAAGCAATTGTTTGCAAATTTATTTGACTGGAAAAAGTGATTGTAACATAATAGCAAATCCAGTAATATTGATAAGAATGAAAACATCTTCCCCGGTGTAAAGAACGTCCCCTATACTTAACTCTTCCTCGGGCCCAGATCGTCTACTTCGTATGGCTGAGACAGGATTGCAAAAGGTTCCCACTATATTACTTTTATACTTCTCAATCTCGAACTACACCCACGTCTTAGTCGAAGAGCTTCAGTGCTCTTAGTCTAAAAGGGCACATAACCTCTCCACAATCGTTACCCGTAGAGTCGATCGTTTGTTGTCATACTGAAAGTCACCTCAGTCCTCTACCAGATTTCTGCTCATCCTTTCCATTGTCATGGTTTGCCAGATTTTGCTATACCATAGGTTCACTGTAGGAATGACCCTCTGATCCACAGTCTTACGCTAAGGTATACAAAAAAGTGATGGGGAAATGTTTGAAATAATCTGTCAGTGGTATTTACACAAGGCCCCATCTCTGTCCATCGTTATTTTGAACACCAAGCCATCGCACTTCGGACCCAGCCGTATGCAAACCAGTCTTGACCTTGCTCCTGTGGAATCAGTCCAGCTCCAAATGCCAGACCAGGCCCTCGCTGCACCTGAATACAAGCAACCGAAGACCGGTTTCACTCTTATCCACAGTCTTGCAATCACCATTTTGTCCACCTCTAACTACTGGAAGGTTAATGATCATTCTCTGTTTCTCAGTCCTTAACACCTGTTCAGTTTAAGCCCAGGAGATAAACATTTCCATGGTCTAGCACAAAGCGCTCTGCCCCTGTTGTTATCTCTCTACGGGCTTGTAACCACCCCCATGTCAGGCCCATTACTTTGGTTGGTTTGTGGGCTTGCCTTTTACAATTCGTTTCATTTCATTAGTGAAAGGCATGCGTCATGCCTTTTCTGGTGATTAGCCTGCCTCAAGCGCACCGGCCAACTACTGAAAACATACGAGGGTTCATGTTTTCTGTATGGTTTCTGGACTACCTTTTCTCTTTATTTTGAAGGCAGCACAATCTCATACAACCAGATCAGACAGGATTTATGAAGGGTAGATTAGCTGCTCATAACACTCGCCATGTATGCCATGCTAGTTCTTCTGCTTGTGACCTTAAATATCTGGTGAGTTTCTTGGCTTGAGATGCTGAGAAAGCTTTCGATAAGGTGAGTTGGCAAAACACTAGAAACTTTAGATTTTGGGCCCACTTTTTGAAAATGATTAAAACATTGTACTCAACACCCTCTGCTTCCATTTATATCAACGGAACCTTTTCAACTCTATTTAACTTATATGGAGGTACTCGACAAGGATGGCCTTTATCACCCCTTTTATTCCTTACTGCCACTGAACCTCTCTTATGCTCTTTCCAGACTAATCAACTCTCTACTGAAATTGCTTTAAAAGATTCTGGGGGTTATTACAACTTTGGAGGAGGTGTTAATCCGTCCCAAAAGTGACGGTAAAGTGACGGATATACCACCAGCCGTATTACGAGTTCCATAGGATATAATGGACTCGTAATACGGCTGGTGGTATATCCGTCACTTTACCGTCACTTTTGGGACGGATTAACACCTCCTCCAAAGTTGTAATAACCCCCTCTGTGTCAAATGTTTCTGCGTATGCTGATGAAGGTTCTATTAAATGTAAATGACCCTGTTATTTCCATACCTATTACTCTTTGTGTTAATAATAGGTATACATATATCTCTAGCTACTCTTTAAACATTAATAAAACATTTTTTTTCTGTTGAATATTTTATGTGATTCTACAATGCCTGCAAATACAAGCATTTTATGGTCTCAGATGACACTGAAGTGTCTGGGGATTATTTTTGCTAACTCTATTAAAGCCACCGTTCAAACCAACTGCTCCAAAATGCTGAGAGCCACCTAAGATAAATTAGATAAATGGTCAAAGCTTCATCTAAACTGGTGGGGTCTTTTTGAAGCACTTAAGTTGATCATCTCCCCTCATATGCTCTACAATCTATCCATGTTACCATGTTCTACATTTTTTACCAAATTATATAAATTAATTAGTAAGTTTATTTGGAACAATAACACTCCATGCATTACCATTAGAACCCTCAAATGTCCAAAAAATAAAGGTGGTGTTGGCTTTCCTGATTTTAAGAAATATCATATATCTTTTCTTGTTGCACAAAGCTCTTTATGGTTTCAGAATATTGACCCTTCTAATTCCCCCACACAACGTTTATTAGTAAAAAATATGTTATAACCATTCCTTTTAACTGCATTTTCGACAATGGCTACCACCAAAATTGGTAAAATCTCACCCATTTGTCAAGGGAATATGTTCTATTAATTTGATGAGCTATGTAGCAAGTACCGACTTTCTCAATCTGAGTTTTTCTTACTATGAATTATTGTGTAATACCATTTTCAATACTTATTCTAATTTGCTACTGTCTGTTAAAATATGTAATGTGGAGTTCTGTCTCTGCATTTTTCACCATCAGGCATCTAAAGTGTAAAAAACTCTAATCCTCCTTTTACAGGTTTAGCTCAAATATGGTCTCTGGATCTCAATATACAATCATCTCCTGTGGACTAGAAATCTATTTGGTCATCTAATATTGCTCATTATTTCCCAACTGTTTTCATTCAAAGTCATATTTATCTTTTATATCAATGCTTTTGGTCCACAGTTAAATTTTTCAAAGCTAATTTGTGAGACACACCACATTTTTAGCATTGTAAAACCACTCCAAGAAATACACAGCATGTATTAAATTGCTGTCCTATGATTTTTAAATTTTGAACTAACGTTTGGAATATATAATTCATCTTTTTAATATACAATCATCTTTATCATTTCGTGTACTAATCAGCAAATCACATGCTTGTAAAACTGTATTATCTCATGCCAATTCTAAACGTTTTGATTTCTATATCTCTACTGCTGTTAAACCAATACCTTCACACTGAAAATATGCTATATTATTAACGGTTCATGCTAGGTGAGAATGGAATATTTTCCTTAGACGTAGTCATTCCACATCAGTTTGTACTCATAAAGAATGTTCTATCCTTATATCTAACAAGTGGCATATATAAATATTAAATATTTATAATATACTTTTTTGTTTTCCTTTTTTAGTTATTTGACATTCCGACTGTTCGTATATGCTTATGTTAAGTTATTGACTACATACTTCTACTGTAATTCTTCCATTTTAATTCCTTACATTTACTGTAATATGTTTTGTATAGTGTTAACTCTGTAATCACTTTAAAATCAAGAAATATTCTTGAACTTAAAAAAAGAATCATAGGTCCTCCTCTATATATAAATGGTGAATAATATTTTAATGGCTGGCAATCAGGATATTCACATAGCTAGCTGGTATGTCAACAGCTTGCAACCTATAAGAAATTTGTACTGATCAAGGCCGAACTTCTTACGCTTAACCGGCATATTATATGTCTGAAGCAGACTCATTTGACACCAAAAGTTAAATCTAGGTTCCAAATCATTAGTAGTGCTTGGAATTGAAATATCACAGGGAGGTGCTGCTCTTTTGGCCTGCAGACTGCAGTCGAAAATGGATGATGCTGGGGGGTGGGGTGGGGGAGTGATTTCTGATTTGCTGATTGCTCAGATTGGTTGAAGTAGAGCGCATCTTACTATTTGTATCATCTATGGGCCTAAAATAGATGAGGATAGGATATTTGAGTCACTGCTTATGAAGCTTTATCAATGGCCAGTGCCTCCCATTATGAGTGGTGATTTTAATGTAATTTTGAATCCCGGAACTGATGCTTTTTCAAAAGAGTGTCATGAAGGAAGTCAAAAGCATAAAAGAGAGGGACTGTTATTCAGCATATGAAGATATATAGGTTAGTGGATAAGTGGAGATATTGTCACCGCACAAATATGACTTCTCATACTTTTCTGCCCAACACAAATCAGCTTCACAAACTGATATGTTCTTGGAAGATAACACTTTGACTTCAAGTACAACTATCTATCTTAACCTGTGGGTGGTTAAAAGTTGTAATGCACTATATCTATTTGTAAGGGGGTTGTTTCTGTGTGCTCCCTGGTTAGCGAACTAGAGTGGATGTTTGTTAGGAAACTCCTATTAGCTAAACAGTATATTAAAAGCATGGAGGTCAAGCTTAGGAAATTCATAGATATACATTTGGGATTGACATCTATTGTAATATTTTGGGATGCATGTAAAGCTTTTCTCTGGGGCGGATGTTAAATTAGATTATAGGAAAGAGATGTGAAGAGAGACATATAGAGTCCAGGATGTGTAGGTACCTATACAGACTAGAAATAGAGTTGTATTTCTCAACATTCAGTGGCAGGCTCATTTATGGTTCATGAACAAGTGGTTACCATGCAGACCGTGATTAAGAAATAATCTGGGATAGGGCTAATAAAAAGATCTGGGCATATCAGCTAATTCGGTTTGAAAATAGTGAAGAAACTGGATGCACATTAGCGCTACAGATAAAGGAAAAGAACAATAAAAATCTGATTGCCAAAATTGAAAATGGGAGGGATTTGGGGCCAGATGTAGCAAACGTTTAGCGAGTCGCAAACGGCAAAATTTGCCGTTTGCGACTCGCTAAACGCGTATCCCAATGCAGAAATGCATTTTGCGAGTCGTTACCGACTCGCAAAATGCATTTCAGACTCGCAAATAGGAAGGGGTGTTCCCTTCCTATTTGCGAGTCGCATTGGAATGCAATACCATTTGCGACCGCATATGCCGGTCGCAAATGGCATCGCAGTTACCATCCACTTCAAGTGAATGGTAACCCAATCGCAAATTGGAAGGGTTCCCCATGGGACCCCTTCCAGTTTGTGACTGGACCCCAAAATATTTTTTCAGGGCAGGGAGTGGTCCAAGGGACCACTCCCTGCCCTGAAAAAAAAACCGAAACTAAAGGTTTCGTTTTTTTTTAAGTGCAGCTCGTTTTCCTGTTAGGAAAACGGGCTACACTTCAAAAAAAAAAAAAATGCTTTATTGAAAAGCAGGTCGCAAACATGGAGGTCTGCTGACGACAGCAGGCCTCCATGTTTGCGAGTGCCTATACTTGCAATGGGGTCGCAATTTGCGACCCACCTCATGAATATTCATGAGGTGGGTCATTGCGACCCCATTGCGAGTCGCAGTCGGTGTCTGAGACACCGTACTGCATAGCAATTTGCGACTTGCAAATTGCGAGTCACAGGGACTCGCAATTTGCAAGTCGCAAATTGCCGACTTGCTACATCTGGCCCTTAGTTACAGCCCGAGAAAACCAGGGAGGTCCTTCAGGTGTATTACTCTAGCCTCTACTAAGAGACATGTAGCTCATTCAGATAGTCAGTCAAAAAAATATATTCGGCCTATGTTGACCATAAAGGCACATAAAAAACATCAACATGCAAGATTAGAAGTATATAAATACCTCCACATTAAACAAGGATAAAATCATCATGAATAGACAGTCATTCCATAATAAATAATATTGCAAAGTTGCATATGTGAAACACTATGACACAGGTGCGGCACAGACTGGGTGTTTCCCTTGACGTTAACCCTATAACAACAATACCTATAACTCACCAATTGATTAGATTCATAACTTTCTAGAAGATATTCCCCTGTGGTTACTTATACCTTCACAATTGGATGCACTTGAAGGCAAAATTACAGCTGAAGAGACAGAAGTAGCACTGCTTCAGCTGGCTTCAAGCCTGAATCAGCTACCTCTTGAGTTCTATAAATCTTTTTCTAAGGACTTGCTACTGTAATGCCAAAAGTATTTAACATATTTATTGATTTGCACCATATGCCACTTTCATGGGGTGAAATGCATATTGCTGTACGCATTAGGAAAAAGAAGGATCCGACCAATTGCAGCTCATACCGACTGATCTCTCTTATATATTCTTTCTCAAAAATCTATTTGTACATACTCTGTACCTTGCTTTTGCAAATTATCTTGTCACTGGTAGATCTGATGTAAGATATATTTTTTCCTGGTAGAGATATATCCTTGCATGTCTGCTCAGTATAATACTTCACTGAATACGGCAGATATGCAATGGAGATCGATCAGGCTGATTCTGCGTAATGCCAGGGGGAGCTTGTCGGATTACTAAACACTTGAATGGTCTATGTGACACTGAATATTTGAAAGGTACTAAGTCAAGAACTTTGCAGGCACATCATTTAGCCTGGATACAAATTTTAAAAATTGCATGAATTGCACGGATTACAAAATACAATCGGTCCGATCAGATACAACCCCAAACTCCTGGTCTGATTACATCACAGCTTCTTATCTTGCTGAGGATGTTGTAATCTTAAAAATTGGGAGCACATAATGGTGGGGGGGGGTTTCCCATCCTTTTGTTTGAAAAACAGTGCCAAGTTAAGGGGTCACCTTGTCATGGATCTTTGCAGTATCTACTACTCCACCGTTTTTTAGTGAGTAAGGGCCAGATGTAGGAAGCCTTTTGCGCCTCACAAACGGCGAAAAACGCAGTTTGCGAGGTGCAAAAGGCCTAACGCGATGCAGAACCGCAAATTGCGAGTCGGTACCGACTCACAATTTGTGGGTGCGACTCGCAAATAGGAAGGGGTGTTCCCTTCCTATTTGCGGCCACATCGCCATGCAGAGTTGCTTTGGGACCACGAATGCGGTCGCAAACCAACTCGCAGTTACCATCCACTTGAAGTAGATGGTAACTCATTCGCAAAAGGGAAGGGGTCCCAATGGGGCCCCTTCCCCTTTGTGAATGCCATTGAAAATATTTTTTTAGAGCAGGCAGTGGTCCTATGGACCACTGCCTACTCTGAAAAAAACGAAACTAAATGGTTTCGGAATATTTTCTTTTTGCAGCTCGTTTTCCTTTAAGGAAAACGGGCTTCAAAAAGAAAAAAAAACACTGCTTTATTCAAAAAGCAGTCACGGACATGGTGGTCTGCTGTCTCCAGCAAGCCACCATCCCTGTGAGTGCCTAGACTCGCTATGGGGTCGCAAAATGAGACCCACCTCATTAATATTCCTGAGGTGGGTCTTTGCGACCCCATAGCGAGTCGCAGAAGGTGTCTGAGACACCTTTCTGCATTTCATTTTGCGAGTTGCAAATTGCGAGTCGCTAGTACTCGCAATTTGCAACTCGCAAAATGAAACCTACCTACATCTGGACCTATATCTCCAGAGAATACATAGATTCAGAGAAAAGTTTCTGGAATTTATCATGAAGATACCAATGCTTGGATTCATATGGCCAGCATGGAGTATGCTTAATCGCGGTGGGGGACAGTGATACCCCATGAAATATCTAATTTTAACATTTTGGGGCAAACTGTTCTTAATGTTTCGTGCATTATGGTGCACCAGTTTAGGACCCATAATGATCTATGTTATACACCTTTACAATTATTTAAGTGGGGGGTACACGAGGAATGTTGCTGTTTTTGATGTGTTACAAAGAGAGCCAATGTTGCTCATATTTTTGCAATGTCTGGAGATGAAAAATACTGGAATTTTTATTTGAGAAGATTTAGATTTATGGGCTTCTGGGTGGGTAGATTGCATGGGATCCTAAGCTGATTATCTGAGGACACTCCTTGGATATTTTTCCGGGTTTTGTATTTGTGATCCTACACAAGCTTGGCTCTATAAATTTAGATAAGATCCAGGCTGCTAGGGTTAGGTGGGTTTTTATGGTTATGTCTGCACCTCTATCGTTCTACATAATAAACAGTGATTTGAATATTACATTTATTATTTTTTAGAGCTCATTTCTGTTTGCCAGCTGGGGAAATTGAAGTATAACTATGTTTGTTAGGTTATCACTTTTCTTTCAACAAGATTGTTTTATTCCGATGCATGATGTACTTTGTGTGAGATAATATATATATAGAGAGAGATATTTGCGATTTTTAGATTTGTATGGTTCTCTTGTTTAGTTATCTTTCTAATTTATCTATTAGACTTTTTTTGCCAGTAAAATAAAACAATATGGAGTCCTTCTACCAATAACCAGCTGTACACTATGGACAGGATTTGCCTGTGTGTATATCAGTGCAGAGTCTGGTCATTATATTCAAGCAGAACATTGCAAGTGTGGGGCCTGTAGGCATCATGCATATTACTGAGCAGAAAAAAGGTCAATACTATGAATCTGAAAAATGGTAGGCTACCACCACTACTTAACGTGTATGACACAGGACATGAACAGTTGTCCCTAGAGAGCACGCTGGGCCACCCCTTTATACAACAGTGCATACCCTGGATCTCCAAGTCATGATCAAAGGCCCTGGTCTCAGCATGCACATATGATTGTTGTGCCCTGGGCCAAAAATTGGTAAAATACGAGGTAATCTCCATCTGGCATTACTCAGTGTAGAGGTTTAAGCCTGTTGTTCCATATTAGGGACATTATCATCCTTCAGTCAGGATGATATATTTTTGTTTCCCCATAACGAGATGCTGATTCTGGAACAAGACAGCCAAGGTTACCACTGCTTCCATAGCTTGCGATACCTCTTCCGAATTCCAAATACAAAATTACATTTTGGAACAGTCAGTAAGTGCATACGCTGTTGCAAAATGGTCATCACCATTTAAATTTCACAATCTGACTGCAAATACGTTAATTATGATTTTTAGTGCCATGTACAAATTGATTTATGGGTGAATGCCCGAAACACAGTAATAAATAAAACTAAGCTAGTACCTCGACAGGCTGGTGAAAATATACTACAAAATGATAATGGCTGAGTGGTTATGTTTAAAATGCTCTGCCTAAGCCACACCTATTATATGTACACATCATGACAATCTGGTGCATATATATATTCTTCAGGTCACACTAGACAATGAACACAACGGGGGCAACTCTGAAAGGCATTTAAGAATATGTGTAGTAGTTGTGCTGTAGTTCTACACACATGGAATTCTCAAAGGTACAAGGTAGAGATAATGTATTTATTTATCTATTTTATTGTGTTAGCCTGCCATAGATGGGCCATACTATATACGTAGCAAAATATACACACCTTTAATATTTAATAACATACTTCAATAATCAAAGTGTTACATTGCAATAAAAGGTGCTAATACATGGCAAATATCGGGCTCTAAAGTGCTAATACTTATAAAAATGCATTCATCAGGGCTGATCAAAGTGACAAGAATTATGGAATCACGTAGATAATTAAAAACACCAAATCAGATGAAATCACTAATAAAATGCTTCTTGAAATGGCCCTATTACTATGAAAGTGCTGGAGCCTGGCCATTGACTAGCTATGGAGTGTTAGTTCTTATAAGAACACGTTATTATTGCTGCCCAGAAAGACAGGAATTTCTGGGCCGCATGTATAATTTTAGAACAAAACAAATTGGCTCACTAATAAAGTCCATCTCAAACTGGCCCTGACGCTATAAAAAAGCTTATGCGTAGCCATCAACCCAATTCCCAGTGTTGATACTTATAAAAATATATTAGTTACCGCTGATCAGAAGGACATCTGGCTGGATAGTCACAGAAATATTTTAAAAATCATTCAAAATAGATCCAATCAATCAAAGTCTCCACAGTTTGCCACAAACAAATACAGACAGCTGTAGCACAGTCAATGATATTTACAGATGGAATAAATATGTAAGAATTAAATTAAAAACTCCTTAAATAGCATGGTTAGTGCAGTTGTCTAGTTACTCTCGAAACTCATATATATATGAAGAGACTCAATTGATAATTTGATCGGAGTCAGTGTGCATAAGCAATATCAAGGCATTGTTACAATTTCGCATCATATAAGCAATAAAAAGCGAGCGGAGGTATTCTCTTCTGGCTTTCAACAGTAAAAGTACAAAACAACATAAAGTGCGTTACAAAATGTATCCCCCCTCTTCCCCCCCCTCACCAATTCACATCCTCAAATAGATGGGCTACCCCCAACTCATTTTCCCTGAGCTGGTGTAATGATTCACCGGCAGAGTATCTAGCCTTAAATTAATATACAATGATCTTTTGAAATGGTATTCAGCTTGTCCCAGTATGGTTTGAAAATGGGAGAGGGCTTGAATGTCCGAAGCTGGTCTATCTTCTGTCCTGACAGATTAATGGTCATACAAGGCAGAGATACCGTCATGCAGGTCGTGTCTCATGTGTGTAGATTTCCCTTTTGAGAGCAGAACTGTGCATTTATACATCTGCATTTTAGATGTAAATGTGAGAGTGGCTATAAAAAAGGGAATATCCAGTGCAAAATGGGAAGAGCAAAGGGAAAATTAAGGCAGAGGAGCACAAATAGAGCCTTGCAAAGACAAATGCACATCCACAAAAGAGTATCATTTGTAATTCACTAAACTTTGTCCCCATCCACTCACCTAATACTACAATCCAACGAAGCTCAAATCTACTCCAGCCAAGCAGTGGAGTAAGTCAGTACCACGTTTTGTCTCCTATATGCTGCAAGGGAACCACAGAGAAAACAGCGTAGAAAATGAGCAATAATACGAGCAAAAAGAGCTACATCTAACAAAATAAAATTATATTAAAGAAAAAAGGATTTTTTAACCTTACATATTGTTGGCAACCATCCAAATCACATTGTAAACATGTAAACAGATGCGTATACCTAGAAATTAAAGTAAAATATTAATGAATTATAAAAAAAAAACACATGCCCCATCTCACACCTATCACTACCCTACACCCAGTCAAAGACACAGCAAAATACATTGCATGTCCGTAAAACACATACACTCACACACACAATGAAACACAACTGTAGCTGTTGGTAGAGTTGCTGGTAGTAAATTTATGGTTGTATTTTGGTCCGTACATATTACCTTACTCTCAATTAACAAGATAGAAACACGTAGGCCAACTAGGAACAAACCTCCAATCACAGTTTAGGATTTGCTTTTATGTGAAATTTACACAGAGGCATAGGTGTAGAACTAAAGTGGAGATATATGAACGTAGATCTTTTCACCGCAGTGTGAGGTATTATTTACCAGTTATGGTAAATAGTTCATATACCACATTTTTCGCTGAGAAAGGATGTGTGACATACAATTTAACACACCGAGTACTGCATGTTTTGCTATTGTTGGTCACTTGTGGAAATCAACCAATGCAAAATGTTCTGGGTCAGATACTCTCACAACTCCTAACTCTGATTCCCGTTCAAACCTCGTTTTGCTCAGGAGTCAGAATGTATTTTCCCGCCCCCCCCCCCCACCCTCTTCGCTTGTAATAAGGCCGTGTTGAGCATGATCATGCTTGACAATCGTTATGTGCTAATGGTGGGCAGTTATATCGCGCCTCCCTCTTCCAGGGTTTGTGTAATCTCTGAATGAGCGCATTACCATAGCTAATTATGTAATCCTCTAAAAAGCTAGAGGCCGAGACTACATCATTTCAATAATTAAGACGTTGTTAGTGTCCATAATAGAAATGTAACTGATTGTGGTTATTAATTTATTCAACTCTGGAAGCTAATCAGCCAATTAAATTTGTTTCTGTTATGCCATCAACGTATAAGAGCTGCTAGAATGTGTTTCGATAATAGATCCACGTGCAGTGTTAATGGGATCCTATTTCCGGCTACTTACTGTATTTGTATGCAATACTGCTGTAAACCCATGGTGAATGTGTATTTACAAACAACCAATGGGCTTGTATTTTGATTGTTTATATATTTAATGCTGCAATACTTTTTAGAGTCACACTTAGAAACCATTTAGCTTTTGTAGCAAAGAATACAGGAAACGTAAATACAATTATTTTTGTTTGTGCCTTAACACTAGAGGCGGGGAATAGTGTAGGAAATCAGGAGAAATGTTAATTTTATATTGTATATCACAATGCAAGGTTTTATGGTGCTTGTCTTTACTCATAACCAATTAGAAGTTTTTTTGATAGCCCACTCTCATTCTTCATTATTCACAAAATAACTCACCGAAATTGCTGGAAAGTTTTGAAGCATTAATTCCAAAAGTCTTGGTAATGAGCCAATGAGGAGAATATGCCAAGTAATGATGTCATTCTTTTTTTCGTTCTTTACTGCACTACAAGCAGCTTTGGAAACTAAAAGGAGTTGCTATGATAATAAGGATCTCATTTTCTGGTAGTGACAGGCATAAGCAACGTTTCTGCCTGCATCCACCAATTCTATGGACCTCCCATACCATAATTCCTAGCAGAACAGCTGCTGAATTTGAAGGTGGTCAGTGGTCTCGCAGGCAAGAGAAGAGATGTCTGGAAGAGGCTTTTCCATTTCATGGCCTGTAGCTAATACTTGATGCTTCTTCCCTCGTGCTGTTGGATCACATTGGAGATATGTTCCTGGAAAGAGAGGACTTTTTTGTGGGATTGGAGTAGTAGAGTGACAATGACAAAGAAGAACTGGCTTGCTTGCTATTTTTAGGTTGGTAGTCTATCTTCATTTGTACCACAAGTCACCCATACAGAGAATAATGGCAGTGCTAGATTGTTTGATCAGTAGTAATTATTTATTTAGACATGAAATCCACAAGCCAGTTTGGGAAACAGCACTCTGATTCCTACTATTGTGTATGATATGTATGTGATTTTCATAGATTCTTCCCTTCAACAACACGTGAAACATGTATTGTAATTTATTCTCATGATAATATTATTAAATGCAAAAAGTGTAGGTAGAGCGTGTAGGAGGCTGGCCTGGTTTGTAGTGGTACCAAGGGGTACTTACACTCTGCACCAGGTCCAGTTATCCCTTATTAGTGTAGAAGAGGTGTCTAGCAGCTTAGGCTGATAGAAAAGGTAGCTTAGCAGAGCAGCTTAGGCTGAACTAGGAGACGTGTAAAGCTCCTACATCATTTGCACAATATCATAAGAAAACACAATTCACAGATATACTAAAAATAAAGGTACTTTATTTTTATGACAATATGCCAAAAGTATCTCAGTGAGTACCCTCAGTATGAGGATGCCAAATATACAGAAGATATATGTACACAATACCAAAAATATGCAGTAATAGCAATATAAAGCAATGCAAGCAATGTACAGTCACAAAAGATTGAAATGAGAGCACATAGGTATAGGGGCAACACAAACCAAATACACCAAAAGTGGAATGCGAATCACGAATGGACCACAAACCTATGTGAGCTTGTAGAGGGTCGCTGGGACTGTGAGAAAACAGTGAGGGTTAGAAAAATAGCCCACCCCAAGATCCTGAAAAGTAGGTGTAAAGTACACCTAAGTTCCCCAGAGAGCACAGAAGTCGTGATAGGGGAATTTTGCAAGGAAGACCAACACCAGCAATGTACCAACAATGGATTTCCAGACGAGAGTACCTGTGGAACAAGGGGACCAAGTCCAAGAGTCACACTCAAGTCGGGAGTGGGCAGATGCCCAGGAAATGCCAGCTGTGGATGCAAAGAAGCTGCCACCGGATGGTAGAAGCTGTGGATTCTGCAAGAACGAAGAGGACTAGGAACTTCCCCTTTGGAGGATGAATGTCCCACGTCGTGAAGAAGCTTGCAGAGGTGTTCCCACGCAGAAAGACCGCAAACAAGCCTTGCTAGCTGCAAGGGTCGTGGTAAGGGTTTTTGGATGCTGCTGTGGCCCAGGAGGGACCAGGATGTCACCAATTGTGTGAGGAGACAGAGGGGGCGCCCAGCAAGACAAAGAGCCCACTCAGAAGCAAGCAGCACCCACAGAAGTGCTGGAACAGGCACTACGAAGAAGAGTGAACCAGAGCTCAACCGAAGTCACAAAAGAAGGTCCCACGACGCCGGAGGACAACTCAGGAGATCGTGCACTGCAGGTTAGAGTGTCGGGGACCCAGGCTTGGCTGTGCACAAAGGAAATCCTGGAAGAGTGCACAGGAGCCGGAGCAGCTGCAAATCACGTGGTACCCAGCAATGCAGCCTATCGTGGGGAGGCAAGGACTTACCTCCACCAAACTTGGACTGAAAAGTCACTGGACTGTGGGAGTCACTTGGACAGAGTTGCTGAGTTCCAGGGACCACGCTCGTCGTGCTGAGAGGGGACCCAGAGGACCGGTGATGCAGTCTTTTGGTGCCTGCGGTGGCAGGGGGACGATTCCGTCGACCCACAGGAGATTTCTTCGGAGCTTCTAGTGCAGAGAGGAGGCAGACTACCCCCACAGCATGCACCACCAGGAAAACAGTCAAGAAGGCCGCAGGATCAGCGATACAAGGTTGCAGTAGTCGTCTTTGCTACTTTGTTGCGGTTTTGCAGGCATCCAGAGCAGTCAGCGGTCGATTCCTTGGCAGAAGGTGAAGAGAGAGATGCAGAGGAACTCTGATGATCTCTTGCATTCGTTATCTAAAGAATTCCCCAAAGCAGAGACCCTAAATAGCCAGAAAAGGAGGTTTGGCTACCTAGGAAGGAGGATAGGCTAGCAACACAGGTAAGAGCCTATCAGAAGGAGTCTCTGACGTCACCTGCTGGCACTGGCCACTCAGAGCAGTCCAGTGTGCCAGCAGCACCTCTGTTTCCAAGATGGCAGAGGTCTGGAGCACACTGGAGGAGCTCTGGGCACCTCCCAGGGGAGGTGCAGGTCAGGGGAGTGGTCACTCCCCTTTCCTTTGTCCAGTTTCACGCCAGAGCAGGGCTGGGGTATCCCTGAACTGGTGTAGACTGGCTTATGCAGAGATGGGCACCATCTGTGCCCATCAAAGCATTTCCAGAGGCTGGGGGAGGCTACTCCTCCCCAGCCCTGAAAACTTTTTCCAAAGGGAGGGGGTGTAACACCCTCTCTCTGAGGAAGTCCTTTGTTCTGCCTTCCTGGGCCAAGCCTGGCTGGACCCCAGGAGGGCAGAAACCTGTCTGAGAGGTTGGCAGCAGCAGCAGCTGCAGTGAAACCCCGGGAAAGGTAGTTTGGCAGTACCCGGGTCTGTGCTAGAGACTCGGGGATCATGGAATTGTCTCCCCAATGCCAGAATGGCATTGGGGTGACAATTCCATGATCTTAGGCATGTTACATGGCTATGTTCGGAGTTACCATTGTGACGCTATACATAGGTAGTGACCTATGTATAGTGCACGCGTGTAATGGTGTCCCCGCACTCACAAAGTCTGGGGAATTTGCCCTGAACGATGTGGGGGCACCTTGGCTAGTGCCAGGGTGCCCACACATTAAGTAACTTAGCACCCAACCTTTACCAGGTAAAGGTTAGACATATAGGTGACTTATAAGTTACTTAAGTGCAGTGGTAAATGGCTGTGAAATAACGTGGACGTTATTTCACTCAGGCTGCAGTGGCAGGCCTGTGTAAGAATTGTCAGAGCTCCCTATGGGTGGCAAAAGAAATGCTGCAGCCCATAGGGATCTCCTGGAACCCCAATACCCTGGGTACCTCAGTACCATATACTAGGGAATTATAAGGGTGTTCCAGTATGCCAATATGAATTGGTGAAATTGGTCACTAGCCTGTTAGTGACAATTTGTAAAGAGAGAGCATAACCACTGAGGTTCTGGTTAGCAGAGCCTCAGTGAGACAGTTAGTCATCACACAGGGAACACATACAGGGCACACTTATGAGCACTGGGGCCCTGGCTGGCAGGGTCCCAGTGACACATACAACTACAACAAAATATATACAGTGAAATATGGGGGTAACATGCCAGGCAAGATGGTACTTTCCTACAAAGCGTTTTTTAATTTGTTCGACTGTGCAACACATGAAATTTGGCTGTTGATAAAGCACGACCTGCGCAGTATTAAACAGTTAAGGTTTTCGGGGCTTTGGGTACATCTCTCCAGAAAGGCAGACAGTAATGTAGAAACTTGTTAGGATGTTTTTGATAATGCTAGGTTCTTGAACCTTCTGTTACTCTGTGTGAATTAACAAGAGCGGCAACCTTAAGCTGTTTTTCCATTAAAGGCAAAAATAAAGAAAGTAACCAGCAAACTTCTCTGTCTCAGAGGACAGGAGTTCAAGATCAGGGCCAGAGTCAGTTACTTTCCACACTGGTACACTCTAGTGCTGTCAACCTTCCTGCTGCTCGTTTTGGCAGCTTCATTCACAACTCCAAGAATGAGGAAGACCTTTGTTCGTTTTCCTTACAATGTATTGTCCCATTGTCTTGAAAAAATGCGCTCTTGATCTCTCCCACACTCTATCGGTTTTCTGAAAGGCTTCTGACATCCAGCTCTGTCTTCAGCCAAAGCTCCAAGAGGATACAACTTAGTAAATTTCCTTGACAGTTAAGTATCCCATGCATAATGGATCCTTTCTTCCAACTTTTCCGTTCCTGGTACTGTTTTGCAGTCAAGCCAAATGGTGGAAAGCAGGTCAGGATCCAGTCTTCCTCACAATAAATGGCATAGGGCAAGCAAACTTCCTCTTCTTCTATTCTAGTTTCTTCCAAAGTCCAGGGGCGCTCTGATAAGAAAGTGGTGCAGTGCCATTTATATCCAGTGAACTAGCCAATAATTCCTGTGTCCAACCTACAAGGTGTTTCACCACAAAACATACCAGTTTTACAGCACCGTCAGTCTTACTTCACTGTAAGCTGTCCTATAAGTGGTGTGCCCCCTGAATATCAAACCCACAATATTGGTGGGAAGAATATGAATGACAAAAATTGAAAAAAATAATATTGACAGGTAAGAAAAACCTAGATTTTTTTATACCTAACTCCACACATATGTGCCTGCACTGTACATATATCTTTATGGTATGTAGGAATAGTAAATGTATACTTCCCTGTAAGCATCTACTTTTCGATATTTTGTCCCTCAAAATTCTGTCATCTATGTTCTCTTGCCATGATAGTGTTGGTGTCACTTTTCAGTAGTACAACCTCAAGAAGAATTACAGAAGTCTCACACTCCTCTCTGGAGACTTTAGTCCATTCAGTTTCAGCCATGACTAAATGAAGAACCACTCCCTCTGTCTGATCAAGGAGAGGCATTCTCCTCTACTGGAAGCAGAGACAAATACATGAGCAAATCTCCCTGATGAATGACTTCTTCACTCCTTTCAGCACTTCGGGTCAAAAGCTGGTCCTCTGCCAGGGCCATTTATTCCACAACATATTACTAATAACTCCTAAGTGACTCTTCCTCTGATAAGTGTTCTGTTTTTTGCACCCTCCTGTCTTAGAAGTGAGCCATTTGATTCCTTACTGAGCATGTTGTAATACCTTATCTAGAAGCTAATTAATGTGATTGGAGGGAAGGGACACCAAGTTAACTGTTCTATTGCGGCCAGGCTTCCAGACTGCACCAGCTATATTTTTTGGAAGTGAACTTTCCACCACAGGTGAAGTAAGAATGACATCTGGAATATTCTTTGTATTACAACTGCGTTTTAAAGCTTCATCTGTCTAGACTACAAGGGTGAACCTCTGGCTGTCCATCAGGAGTCACACATGTGTGTGATATAAAAATACACTTCTTCCAACATGTGACTTTGATGGCATTGGTGCATTTCCTGCAGCAACTTGCCATCACTTTATTGTAAAGGTACAAAAGTCAATTAGTTGTAGTCAATTTTACTTCATGTTACAGGGCCAGAGCACATGTACTGTGAGACTGAAGGCAGTTTTATGGGGCCCATAGGAAAAACACCATCAAAAGCATTTCATAAAAAGGCAGAAAATTTAGGGGGAACATGAGAGGTGATAATGCTACATTTGCATTTTACACATTTGTACATTTCTGAATCGTGAATGCACTTAACATGCTTTCATATCTATAGACCATGAGTACAGCTGACCCAGTGTCTACCACAGCCATGGTAACCAAAAGGCAATACTAAAATGGGTATATTTTGCTGCATTTCCATTGAAGTGCAGCAGCAGCTTCCCAAGCGAAAATACCACCTCTTTAATGACATTGAAGTACTGCAGAACACTTAAAAGGTTTTTTGTGTTGGATATGTATTAGCTGCATTTTCAGGGATTATTTCACTTGGATTGAGTGCCACAGATAATTGCTACCTTACATTTATTGTTGTAATCTATTTGCGTTAGTGCCTTGATTTGAAATTCAAAAAATCTAATTGATACGTTAGTCAAAGATGGACTACATACTGCTGAACGCATGATGAACTCATCTTGAACTCACTTTGTGGAATTAATTTTCACTATGTCTTGTGTTTTGGAGAAACAAACATCGTGGTCAAGAAATGTACTTACGTACCTCCCTCATTCTTAGTCAAAAATGTGCCTCCCTCATACCTATTACAAATGAGAATGGGATTTAAATTATTTATTTATGTTTCACTGGTTTGTAAAGCACTTGGTTGTCGCAAAAAGCCACTCCTTAGCGCTGTTGACCACTTGGTAAACAGTTCCAGTTTTCAATGTTCCTTCCAGTGTGGTAAGTTATACGTATGTGAGGCAAGATACCAAAGGTGCACTATCAGAGGTGGGTTTGAAAGAGACCAGACCTTCTCTTGGAGGTAGCTGACCCTTTGTAGAGGTGCCAGTGGTATTCTGGTGGTCACAGGTCATACAGGTTTTCCTTTGACCAATACTAGATGCTTTTAATTTCGGAAGTCTGATCTAACTGAGGTCAGAGTTGCTCCCCAAAATCATGTCTCATCTTGCCTCGATGGACCTTGTGAATGAATCTGACATCAAGTCAATCTGACTCTGTACAATCAGATCAGCATTGCTGGAACTCAGATTTTAACTGGATAAATAGTTGATAACATGGCAGAGAGGGCTTTGCCGATGTGCCTTTAGATATGTATGTGCTTTAAGGTTTTATTCTGCTATACAAATGTAACCCATTCTCCCTGGGTTTTAATGTGTAGTGAGACCGTTTGTGAACTGAGGCGGTTAATTCTGATGAAAACCACATTGTCTACAGCAGGAAATATGGTAAGGCCACAAATCATGTTTGTAAGATGTAGAGTAGAATTTATCTGCGTCTCCTTCCTGAAGAATAGACAAGACTGGTTAATTCATATCAGGTTAAAAGGTTACTCTTTAGGTAACAAATGAGTAAGGTAATAGGGTGCCTATCAGATTTAACAGTAAACACTACTGAAAGACAAATCTGTTTAGCCAAGGTGGACTTCCGTAGAGTGAAAACACAAAGAGGATCTATCTATCTATCTATCAATCTATCTATCTATCTATCTATCTATCTATCTATCTATCTATCTATCTATCTATCTATCTAGCTATCTATCTATCTATCTTTGTTTGTTTAAAAAAATCAAAGGTTAAAGTAAAGTTATAGTTAGGTGACTTTGTCAATGACAACATTAATGCTTTGAATTAAAAACCACTGAAATTCACTAGTTAAAATTAGCAGCACTAACTATAACTTGCGTTCTTGCCATGCACTGCTTATGACCTCATGATATGTTCTATAAAATCATTTATGACATCACTGATGGCATCTCAAATGAGGTCATTGATGACATCACTGATGGCATTGCATGTTGTTTGCAAAAGATATAGATTAAGGTACTAACCATGAATTGTGAGTTTAAATTAATTTTTGGGTTCAATTGACATCCATAAGTCTACCAGTGATTTTTTCTGATTTCATGACTGAAGGCCTGATTTAGAGTTTGGCAGAGGGGGTTACTGCATCACAAACATGACGGATATCCCGTCTGCCATATTACTATCCCATTGTAGCCCACGGAGATCGTAATAAGATGGAAAGGATATCCATAATGTTTGTGACGTAGTATCCCATCCACCAAACTCTAAATCAGGCCCTACATGTTTTAACCTTTGTTCAGGTGTTATAACTACAGGTAACAATAACCTCAGTTTAACCTTTTGTTTTTTCAACAGTCTGAAAAGTCCATTGAAGTTTATCACATATTTAGTGCAAGGTATAGCATGCAAATACCATTCTACAAGTGTGAAGTTGCAATTTGAATAGACTATGACTTCACTGTCTGAGCAGTTGGAGTATACAGTTCTAAATTCACTTCAATTTTAACTTTCTGTTATACAGTTTCCATAGATGTGGGAAGCAAAGGATAGCACACATAGTTTAACTTGAAGTTCAAGATAGATACTAGCAAACATGGATCTGGGACGAAAGTAAGAAGATCTTGGGACAGAGATCGAGTGGTGTATGGTCAAAATCTGCCTTCACTAAATCTGCACTTTCTCACTTGACTATGCCAGCTTGAAAACAAGGCTAAGCTTACTTGAGCAGTCAGGTTAAATGTATAATATACAAAACTGAAATACAAGATGGCAGTACATTTAAAATCTTAGTTGATGTTCATTAATGGAAAGGACTTGATAGTACTTTTAGAAGGTACAAAAATAATTTGACATTCCTTCCTTTTTCAACATAAGGAAAAACCTTACATCATTTCACTATCATTTAATATGATCAATTCAGGATGGAATTCATCATCATGTCTTTTTTAGGTCTTGCCTACTAAACAGTGCATTCTCTGTCTGTTGTGAGTCATATTGTGGGCTTACCAAGAGCATACTGGAGCTTGCCCATTACTTAGCAAGTTTGTCCCTCCCATGGACCATTTCCTCTTTATCATCACTTTTGATTAAGTTCTATGCTTACACTGCTTGCTTTTAAAGCAGTAATTGTTCTTTTTGGTTAAGCACTCCATGAGAGTTTATGTTTTTTTCTAGCTGTCTCCCTTGTGTATTTCTCTCCCCCTGCACTCGGTGTCCCTTTCTGTCATCCGTGTACTCTTTCCCACAACTCTCCATGTCACACCCATCCTTGTGTACTTAACCCTGGTTGCTTTCTCACCTTTATGCTTCTTCCCCATCTGCTCCATGCTGCTCTCTCACCTGTTGCTTCTTCTCCCCACTTCCTCCCTCTGTGTTACTTTCCCTATCCATGTCTTCTTCTCTTAACCTTTCCTTCTCCTCCCCACCCTTGTACTCCCAGCTTTTGCCTGCTCAACCATATGCTCCTTCCCCACTAGCTCCCTCTTGCTATTTTTCCTGCTACTTCTCCTCCCTCTACCTGCACCCCTGTGTTTCTTCTACCCCCCCCGTTTCTAATGCCCACAAATAATTTAAATGAAAATATAGGTAACATTTTATTTTTTTAAAGGGTTATTTTTAATGTTTTCTCAGGCCACAGCTCATTGTGGAAGCATGCCGCATAGATAAAAACCATTGGCAAATCCAACAGGCCTAAAGGCAAGTCCTGTTGGCTTTGCCAATGTCTTTTCCCTTTTGACATCTGTTAATATCATCAGCATACTAAGTGACTAATTGGATCAATGCCTTTATTTCTGCAAAAGCATTGCCTGAGGCATAACCATAGTTTAATCTGAACATATATGGTTAGAATTATAGTAATTATTGCTAGTATTATTTAAAAAAATGTAATTCCCCATGACCACCTCTGTATATGTCTTCAACACATTTAACCATGTGTATTTCCTTAATGCTACTCTAGATGCAATCTAGTTGTTCATGGATGCTTAGAGAGGTATTATCAGGGCCACTGGAATTATGTAACTTTACAGCTGCATCCTTTTCCGCCTCATTAAGGATTTGCTGCATTTGCTACATATTTCATCTTCTGCGGCGTAATCTGCAGATTTGAACAAAAACATTTTGTTTCTTATTGTTGCATATGGGGATTAAACTGTACTAATTATGTGAAACATTTGCCAAGACATAGTTAACCTGTATAAAAAAAGACAAAATAAGGGAGCAATACTATAACAATGTGTGCCGCACTATGCCATAAAATTTGGCTTTTTCTGCTGTATGATTTGGTCAACCCTTCCTCATAATTGAGTTTTCCCCTGGCTATGGCATCAACATTCTAAGCTGGCTATGGCATAAACATCTTCCTTGAAAGTGAAGATAAAGTGAAGGGCAATATATTTTGCAATAGCATTGACTTCTGAAGCCTATCTGGCCAGTTATGAGGCCAAAAGACATGGCTGTGGTGTTGGCAGCTTCCTCAAGTATTTTAGCATTCCACCTTGTTTCACGGATTGTCTGCCCTTCACTATAATTAGCAAACAAAATGGAGAAAAACCTGTTTGTCTCTGACACTTCTAGGCATCTTTTATAATCAGTCAAGGGGATGCTAAGCAGAGTGTTTGATAGCTTTATAAAATGTAGTTCGGAGCTCGTCACTCTTAAAAACTAAGCAGTCCATTAGATCTAATATATAACAATAATATTTTAAAAATATATATCACAAACATTAAGCTGTGACGGCCTCATTGATGTCACTGGTGAAGTCATGAGTGATGTAATGAGTGAGTTCACTTATGGAGTCATCATTGCTGTCCCATGTGATCACATAGACAGCTGAAAAAGGTTTCACAAGGTATGGTCCAAGCAGTCATGTCAATGGTTATGTCATAAGTGATGCAGTCAAAGTTGTCCCTTATGATGCAATCAGTGACGCCTTGTGTGACAGTCAAAATGCAAGGGTGAATTGATTGTTATGAATTGCGCCATAGGCCGTCACAGTCGAATTTTAATGGGTTATTGATTTGACCCAAAACTATAACTCAGTTTTTAACTGTTTCATTATATGTGTGTGTATGTGTTAGGTGTGTGCTGGTAAGGGTTTCAGTTGACATCATAAACCAAAAGGCTGAAGGTCAGGTGGTTTGTATTGGTTAGGGGAACCTGAAAACATCAGAACTCTGAAGAAGCCACATGATCTGCTTTTATTCAGAAACAGTGAAAATTGGCCACAGGACAAATGACCACTGATAATTACATCTATAGTAAGGGTTTAGGAGGAACCAGGAATTATAAAGTAAGAATTCCAGTATGTGGCATCTTCCAACGTCCACTTCATTTCGCTGAACAGAGCCCCTTCACCTGTAGGAATCCGGGGCTTTTGCTGAGCTCTTGCTTCTCCAGCAGCTCATGGCACAGGATGTATGGTGGGGCAGACAGCCAATCTTTCTTGTGTTAATATGATGCTTTGTCAATGATCATGGTCACAGTCCTTTGTCAGGTGTTGCACAGGAACATTTAATTTGTTTGCATCCAATTAATTATCATGCCCTTTCCACTGCACTGTAGTTTAATTGTGAACCATCTTATTATTTACCAGGGGTTAAAAATAATCATAGGGGGTTAAGGGTTGGGGTCTAGGGGGAATGGGTTAAGGGGGGTAAGGGTAGGGATATGGGCATATAAACTAGGGTTAAGGATAACCAATTAAAAAAAATGGATTAAGATTACAGATAAGGGCTTAAGAGTAAGAGTTTTTCAGTAAAGGGACATGAGGTTTAGGGATAAGAGTAGGTTTAAGTGTGAGGAGATATGAGTAAGCAGTTAAGGTAAGGAGATCAGGAGAGGCGTAAGGAATAAAAGGGTAAAGGGTTAAGGATAAAGAGCAAGAGTGGGGGTAAGGGTCAAGGGTAAGGAGACAAGGGAATAAAATGTTAAAGTATGGATAAGAAGGCAAAGGTTAAGGAGTGTTGGAAATGGCCTTTTCTGCAGGTTTATTCCCACACCTTCCTCCTCCTACTTTTCTGACATTATTTGTGTTGGCTTCAGGACTCTGGGCACTTTAACTCTGCTAATCAATGCTAAAGTGCATGTGCTCCTCCCCTAAATCTTGGTATGCTTGGCATACACCTGTTTGGCATATTTAATTTACCTGTACATCCTTTGTAAAGTGGTATACCATACACAGAGGGCCTGTAAACTAATTGCTACTAGTGGGCCTGCATCTCTGACTCTGCCACCCACAGAATTAGACTTTCAAACCTTTCTCAGGCCTGCCACTGCAGGGACTGCGTGTGAACTTTGCTGCCACATTGACTTGCCATTTTAGACTATTTGTCAAGGCCTATACTCCCCTTTTACTACACCTACGTCACCTCTAAGGTAGGCCCTAGGTTGCCCTATGGGCAGGGTGCCGTGTATGTTAAAGGTAGGACATGCCTATTTTGTTTTTCACTACTGTGAGGGCTGCTCCCCTCATAGGTCAGTGGGTTAGTTAGTGGACATTTCTCTGTGCTTATAACTCTATGTGTTTTGAAGCCTGACTCCTATCCACGTCTAGGGCAGAGTGACAGTTACACTTTGTGCATACTTGCTAGACAGCCACAACACAGGAGGGGCTGGGCGTGACAGGAGAGGCATCTGCTTTCACCTGCATTCTGACAGTCTTCCTGGACTGGGCAAGGGAGAGGACATTCACACCTTACATGACAATAGCCTTTGCCCTCCCCTCGCACAAAGGGCTGATTTACCCCCTACTGATGTCTGGTGCCAGGGCTGGGTTGAAAAAGGCTGTGTTACACCTATTAACAAAGACATTTTGGAGTATAAGTACAGGGGCTCTGACCCCATCTCGGAGAGCACTTTCAGAACTGGGACTGAACCTCTGTTGGAAGGACTGCTGTGTGGCTGAAAGGACTCATCTGGACTGCTCTGCTTGGCGCCTAGGCTCTCATTATCCTAATGAGACTACTGGATTTTGAGCGGCAAGATCGTTCACAGTTTGGGGGACTAAGTGTGACGCACGGTGAAGGACCCTTGTCACTCTAAATCCAGGTTTTGCTCCGACTAACCAGCAGTGCCTCATCTCTCCTGAATGGAAGAGACAATTGGGCAGCTGAGCGCATGACATCTTAGCACTTCCCAGGGAAGTCGTGGTCACTCAGGTCACAACCGGTTCTCTCATACACAGTACGGTCTCATATATAAATGACAAAGGCAATTTAAGTTTTAAAGATTGGTTCAATAAAACAACTGCATTTTAGATAGCAAAGCGTGAGCTGCAATAACCAGAACTACACAGCACAGTAGGATTAAAATAGTAACGATGAGAGTGAAGCACAAGAATGAGGCTATCATAGTGCCACTAGATTATTTTGTCTCTAAGTTATATTTCGAGCACCGCATGTGAAGCTCTAAGCCTGCCTTTCAGATTCCCCCGGGAGGACATCAACCCTCATACCTGAGCAAAGGCCTGTAATCTGCATCAGCATCTGTAACGGGGAATTCAGCATATAGTTGTAGGTCCCTGGCCAGAATCTCCCTCTTGACGTATACTAGGACTAGGAAGTGTTTTTATAACTAACACGCAGATGTTCTAAAAAAATGTCCCTACGTAAGGATGTGTATTTTCTACGAATACTAGAGACTAAACTTCTACCACGTTTACCGGCAATGTACCAGACTGTAGCCTTGACTGAAGCACAGGGTGATCAAGAATGCATTATTTGAGAACACAGTGCTGAACTAAGCTAAACAGTGTGATGGAAGAAATTAAAACAAGGCCGTAAAACTGGTTATTGTAAAATAACAGTGCGAAGCTGAATAAAATATATCTAGGGCAAAGTGCACAGCGGCCTAGTGTGCTAATCTAACGTGCATGAAGCTATATTAAAAATGGCTGCACTACATGCTGCTTGCTATTAGCTTGGTGCCCTAAAGGACTCACTGGATTGTTTTTCTGTTTGTTTCACTGCTGCTCCCTGCCTTTGGATTATCCAAACATCGCAGCACTATCAGGGGAAACACCATTATTTGCCTTTATGTGCTGGCCTGTATGCCCTTGGTGCACCCTAGTGTTCTCCTGGGAGGAGGCTGTCCCAGAATTGACTGTGGTACCCCAATTCTGGCTCTCGCAGTCCCCACAAACAGTGCATAATGAGGGCTTGAGTCTACTCTAGCACATGGTTGAGCGCTTTATGTATGCCTTCATTTCCTGGTGCCAGGTCTGCACAATCCCGAGTGCCTCATGCTTGCCACAAATGCCGCACTTTCCAGGGACAGAGAGTCGCCACTACACCTGGGAAAGCCCCTCACCTTGTGGAGCCAAAAGTAGGCTCCGCAACTGGAGGAAGCCACTAAAGTTGCCTGGCTCCAGGAGAGTAGTACAGTTATTGTGCTGTGCACTTGGTGGCATTGGCTGCATCGGAAGTGCCCGGAATCTGACCCTCCATCACTCTGAGGAATGGAGTGCTGCATGACGGTGTTGGTCCCACTGCTGATAGTAGTTTCGGGACCAGTGCATGACCTCATCGGAGATTCCAGGCTCACACTCACATGCAGCTTAGAAGTCCCATACCGCATTCTCCCTAAACCCATGTTTTTTTACACCGAGCTACTAAGATAGCTAGACAGGGCTTTGCATAAAAAATAAACCCACCATGAAGCAGAGGATAACATACAGAACAAACATTGAACGCTTTGCATGTGTGCTGCACAATACAGCACACATACTATGTGTGGAATGTTTAGGAATTTGTCCATGATTAGGATTTTGCACTGGAAGAGTGTGTTTCCAATACAAATTATATGCCAGACAGCACACACATCTGCACCATGGCGCAATGGTTGCGTGTTGTGCATAGCAGCCTGTTTTTGTGCCATCACAGGAGCAGTGGGCAGCAGAAGGTCATTCTAAATAAATATGGTTCTTTGCTGCTTTATCCCCCTTGTACAATGCAATGCAGCATAGCAACATTGGCTGATGCACTGCAGTAAAATATTTTAAATCTAGCCCTTAGTTTCATGCCTGGCCTGCTAAGCCTTAACCTTCACATTCTGAGACAGTTGGTGGGAATTACTTTGAAAAATACACTTTCTATATCATTTCTCCTTCCTTACTTCACCTCACCTCACTTCATTTTTTGTTGAACTCACCTCTCTCCATATACCCATCATAGCTCACTCAACTTCGTCTCTCTCTAATGACCTTACCCCTTTCTCTATCACTCTCTGTGCCTATATCTACATATTTTTCATTCCCTTCCTCTACCTTAACCTTCTCTCTACCTCTTCCCTCTCTCTGTAACTCAATGCTATTTTTCCAAGTCATCTCTCTGTCTCTTTTCTCCATCTATTTCACTTTTCACTTCTCACAGCATTTATTGTTTTGTTAATAACGTTGACTCAATTTGACAAATCTTTACCATTTTTTTACATTAGTACGCTACTAACTTCAGCTGCTGTCTTGAAAGTTTCAGGGTGATCCGTCAACTGGGGGCCAAGAAAAGGGGGGGATCTCAAAACATATTTTCCACATGCAGTTTCCCATAGTGATTTTGAACATGACCACAGTCCGAACGGCTGAACAGAATTAAACCAAATGTGGCAGAAAGTTAGCTCCAGAAAGAGCCCTTTTTGTTATTTGGTATAAATCTGTTCAGTAGTTTTGGAGATATTAAAAGAAAAATAAGTATAGATATCTAGGGACATGGATCCTTCACAGATCGACTTGTGGGATCCCTGGATCTTGGGTAAAAGCAAGGCCCTGATTGGCTGGCAACAACGTGAGAGGAAAGTTGTGAAGGACCCCTCCTGGGGAAAAATGTCTCAGTGCGCTCCCCCCTCCCATGTAAGCTTGTGAATGGTCTAGAGATCAAAAAGACAATGAAA
Source organism: Pleurodeles waltl (assembly GCF_031143425.1). Taxonomy (NCBI): domain Eukaryota; kingdom Metazoa; phylum Chordata; class Amphibia; order Caudata; family Salamandridae; genus Pleurodeles; species Pleurodeles waltl. The sequence continues at coordinate 561,041,719 of NC_090449.1, forward strand.
AAAAAAACCTACTCACACACCAAGCCCTGCTGCGCACTGCCAAAGCCATGCATGGCATGGGGTTAGGTGCTTGTGGGGGGGTTGACTGCAGGGGCTGGCTGCAGGCCAGAACCTGCGGCTAACCTCTTACCTCTTAACATGCAGTAATTCGGTATTCCTTTATATTAAAAAAAATATAGAAAGTCACTGAAAACAACAAAGGTTGAACAGACGTTATAGTGAGGTTTACATTTTACCCATCCAATATCATAGAAAATTCAGCAATTATAGTTATACTTATAGTTTTACTTATCTAAAGAAACTATACCTTGTACTGTTAAGTAACTTTAGGCCATGAGTTATAGTTTCTTAACATAAGTATATCTATGAGTATAACTGTAACTGCTAAATTTCTATGTTTTTTATGTACTGTATAAAATGTCAACCTAACAGTAACGTCACATTAACCCTTGTTTTTATCAGTGATATATGAAATATATATATATATTTATATATGTTTAAATATACAATTTTTTCAGTGAATTTATATTGTATACATATATATATATATATAAATATACAATTATATACACAAATACACAAACACATACAGACACACACCTATGTATATCACCTACTGGCAGTTGCCAGCAGGTAGTTATAGTTAGGACTTAGTTTCCATAGGAAAAGCATTTTTTGTTTTGCTAATAACTTTGGCGCTGTTTGACAAATCTTCACAAAACGTTTGCAACTAGTTTGCCACTCACTTCAGCTGCTGTCTGGAAAGTTTCGGAAGATTTGTCAAGCAGGGGCCTAGGGATTGTAGACAGGACTTCATCCCAAACTGCTGAACAGAATTGCACCAAATTTGGCAGAAAACTGGATCTTGGTCCAGAAAGAGTGGTTCTTGTAATTTAGTGTAAATCTATTGAGTAGTTTTGAAGTTATGAAATTACAAATATTTATATATATTTAGAGATGCTGATCCACCATGGATCCACCACGATGGATTAGCAGATCCACACACAAAGACCAATGGTGTGATTGGCTGACCCCAACCTGACAAGAAAGTTGTGGCTGCCATTTTCTGATTTGGGACACGGTTCCCGGGTGAGGGGGAAGAATAAAGATGAAATAGGATATAATGAGTCAGAATAGAGGTATCCTGACCCCGTGGGACTGATGGCGGGGTATCTGAGGGACCCCTTATGGGCAGGAAATTGCCTTAAAATGTTTTTTGGGGTGTGCAAGGATCTGTGGGTCCTATGCGGCATTCAGCACAGCCTCCTATGAGTCCACAATGGATCTGCAGATCCAGACCCCAATAAAGACAAATACCCCCAATCATAGATCCACTCACACACTTGCTAACTTACACACCCACTCACATACCCTCAAAACCACTATCACACCCAGTCGCAGATCCACACAGCCACTCATACACCCACTCACACAACCACGTAAACACCCACACATCCAGTGACACACCCATACAGCCACTCACATCCCTACTCACAAACCCACAAAGCTATTTGCACACCAACTAACACACCCAGTTACACGCCCACACAAAACTGCCACACCCACTCACACACCCAGACACTCACAAACCCACTCACAGACCCACAAACCCATTCATATCCACTCGCAGACCCACACATCCACTGACACATGTACTCTCTCACCCACTTGTACACTGACACATCTACTTACACACCCACACAATCATGCACACCATCAGTCATGACATTATCTATGACATCATTGTTAATATCACTGCAACATTTTCAATACAATTGTTGATGAGGAAATGGTGGTGGGCAGGGGTGCAAGTTATAGTTACCCTGGGCACCAGTTAAAGTTTTTTGAGATAAGTATAACTATAACTGCTGAATTTCTATGGTTTTGTGTGTGTAAAATCTGAACCTAACTATAAAGTGCCTCTTTTAGTGAATTTCTAAGTTTTTAAAAAAAATGTATATATCCTAACTATGATGTCCCTGTAAACTTTGCTCTTCCTCTATCTCACCATTGACCCTTACCCCTCACTTTTATCTCTCTACCTCACATCTCCTTAACTACCTCACTCTCTCACTACATTAATTCTCTCTCTATTCCTCTGCTCTCTTTATCACTACCTAATTTCTCAACTTACCTTACCTTTAGTTCCCCATCTCACCCCTGCACCTCTCCTCTCTCTCTACCTCTGTTCCGTTTCCTTCACCTCTCTAAATATATTACTCCTTTTGCAACCTCCATTTCACTACATTTACTCTATCATTAGCTCCTCTCTCTCGCTCTGTCCTCTTCCCACACAAGCATATCTTTTTCTTGACATTTTTTCTCCATTTCAACGCAGCCCCCTAACACAATTATCTCACTCTACTACTTTCTTTATAGATGCTTCTATCTCACCTTCACTCCCTTATTCTCCGCTTTACAAATCTCCACCTCTGTTTCTCTATTTCATGTATCTTTCTCAATTACCTCTTCTTTCTCTACACCACATATTTCTTTCTAACCTACACCCCTCAACCTTTCTCTCTTCCCCACTACTCTATTTACTTGACCCACTGTTGGTACATTTTCTGATTTGACTGTCTCTTTCTCTTTCCCTTTCATCACTTTGTTTTTCCTCAAGTCTCTCTGTCTACCTTTCCTTTGGCTACCTTTACTTCTCTCTAATTCAACTCTTTTTTTACACACCACTTCTCTTTCTGTCTCACCCCTTGAGGAATTGTGACTCCTGTACTTCTCTCTAGATGTCCTTCTAATCTCTATCCCACTCTTTCCCACACTCTAAAACCTTACCTATTACTTTACCTCTCTTTCTATGCCTGCATTTTCCTCTTTATACCTGTCTTTGGATTTACTTCTGGCTACCTCACTATTTTCTGTTGACTTTGTTTCTATTTCTATCTTACATACTTTTCTACATCTTGTCTATCTCTCCCTTCTTATCCCTTTACCTCACAAATGTCGCTATGCTTTTTTTGTTATGTCACTGTCCATCTCCTGTATCCTGCCCAGTCCTGTTACTTTTACTCACTAGGATCAGAGGTATAGCTGGAGAAGTACACACATATACAAAGAAGAAGAAGGATGAGGCAGGGGAAAAGAAATTAGGAGAAAGGTGTTAGTATTGAACTAATGGAATGGTGAAAATCCTCAGAGCAGTGCTTAGATTTTCCTGGTTGCAAGAAGACTGTCAGTAGTGAAGGGTGATATGTTTATGATCACAAATATTCTGCAACTAAAGATACTAATTCAAAGGATGTGTGCATATGTTTTATTTTTATATTTTGCACTTGCGCAATAAACATCCAACAAGTAACTCTCATCGTATTTTTCTTATAATGGGAGTAACAAGCTGGATAGACACTGAGGGTCGTATTTATGAATGGTTTGCTTTCCACTTGCGTCACACAAGGTTTACAAGGTGTTGCAATGGGCAATCAAGCCTTCAGTGAGATTTACTATGCCATGCAGAACACGTTGCGTGGTTCTGCGTGGCATAAATTTGGAGTAATGCAATGCAGTGCAAGTGAATGCCTTGCGTTATTCTGTCCTGGGACGGCATTCCCTGGGTGAAGTGTTAGAGTTCAAAAAGGTAGGCCGTTGCAAGAGAGGTGCAACGGGGATAAATAACATTGTTTGTCCTCGTTTTTTCCTCTTTCTACATGTGCTGCATCACCCATAAAAAGAGGAAAAAGACCTTAAGGATCGTTTTTGTACCGGAAGGTGTCCCTTCCTGCACAAAAACTATCCTGTTTGCAACACAAAGGCATACTTGCATAAAATTGAATAGCAATGATAATGATTGGATGATGTCGCAGAAGTACGAACCTACGACTTGAATTTGGGGAATTGTTCCTACTCCCGGCTCTATGTGTGATTCTGGGCTGATAAACAAGTGTCTCTGTACTGAAATGGGTAAATTTGGAAAAAATGTAATCCAACTGTAAATGTGCCATTGTGAATTGCAACTGTGAAAAAAATCTTCAATTGATATACTGCGCTGGTTGATATGTTCTCGGTATAGGTATGCCAATACACATGATACACTTAAGTATTTGTCTTGTGTGCCTAAATGTTATCCTATATGTGTTACTTTGTTACATTTAGAATGTATACATTTTTTCAATGTAGAAGTGATTGTGTTGGAAATGCGAGTTAGTGGCAATTATAGGAAACAAAATATACGCACTTGTTTGCATGCTTCTACAGCTAACGGCCACCTTTTTTGGAAACTTCGTACTTTGTTACGAGACCACTTTTTCACTGGGACTCACTGGGCACCTTTGTAGATAACCATCATGCTTAGCCTGTGACTCAAACAATGTTTTTTTTTTTTATCACTTGCTGTCTTCATAAATTTCAGTAGTTCAAACACTCATGTGTTCCTTCCTGTCTCTCTGTTATAAACCACAGGAATGCTTTTTAACACCCAGCTGTTCAAAGGTTCAGGCAAGTGAGCTTCTCCACTGATCTGGGAGAGTTGCAAAGCCTGGAATGGGGCCCTGTGGAAAACACATCTAAAAGAAGAGACCGAGCTGTTTTTCATAACGCAGGTTCGACCCGAATGTATTCGAGTGCTTTACATGAGCACCACTTACATTATACAAGGTCATATTCACTTTTTTATTTAGCCACAAGTAGATTAAGGGGCAGATTTATCATGGTATTGGGATGCCCTTGCATCAAGCATGGTGTCGCACTGGCAAGGGCAACACAATATCTAACTTAGATTAACCAAGCAACCAGCCCATCTTGTGTGGTCCTGTGTTGTTTGGTAAATCTGGACTAACGCAAGGCACCGCAAGTTGCTACCTTGAGTTAGGTTACGCTGCGAAGGATTTCCAGAGGTGGAGCACGAGCTTTCCCAAGCATTCACCCATGGATTTTGGTGCATTCCTAGACTTACCAATACTGGTAAACCTGGGAATGCATCAACATGATGGTACGTCTTAAGGCCCCTGGGGAGGTGCAACAAGGAGAAATATTTGTATTTCTCCTCATTGTCTCCTCTTTCTAAATGTGCTGCATTTTGCAACACACTTATGTCCATATTTATGAAAAATGACGCATTTGTGCGTCAAAAAGTTTACAGCGAGCTAACGCCATTCCCGAGAGCCATCTGTGCACCATATTTTTAAAAAGGCGCATGATGGCACTAAGGAATGGTTAGCGTCTGAAGTAAAGACGCTGGCCAGTGATGGATGGCGTTAGGGAAAATGGCGCTAGTGGGCCAAAAATGACGCTAGACTAATTAGCATCACAAATTATGCTGCTAGTCAGGCTAGCATCATTTTCGGTCACACAAGCAGCCAAAAAATGACACCTGTCTAACTATAGACAGGAGACATTAATACTACCCAAATGTCCACCACAGGGGACCACAGTGTCCCCAGGACAACCCCAGCAGAACCTGTGCCAACCAGGGACCTCCATGTAAGTGCCCCCCAGTGGCACACAGCAGACAAGCATGTATACTTAGCTGTGATGGGCTCACTCCTCCTGTAGTGTCCCTGTGGTGTGGGTGGTGGTGATGCTGGGGCATGGGGTGGGCCTCTATGTGCCCAAAACAGTGACACCATGATAGACTTCATGGTGTTTCTCTACGTAAATGTGCCTAGCAGCACTTTTAATGCCTGGTCCGACTAGGCCTTAAAGTTTGATGCTAATCAGCCTTGGCGTCATTCTTTAGGTCTGCCTCCTTAGTGTGCATCATTTTAGCGTCAGGAGGTGAATATGGTGCTGGGGGCTAGCGTCATTTTTAGGAAGGGAATGCCTACCTTGCATATCGATGTTGCAATTCGATGCAAGGTGGGTTGGCGCTTCCTAAAAATGACACTGACTCAGATATTTTGACGCTAGACAGGTCTAGCGTCAAAATATAAATATGGAGTTAAGTTACCACCGATTGTGAGTAAAAAATAAATGAATGCTAAGACAGAGCTAACTTCCCATAAATATGGGCCTAGGAACGAAGAAAAAGCCTCAGAGGATTGTTTTTGTGCAGGAAGGTATCCCCATGGTGCAAGGGTGCCTGCAATGTCGCCAGACAGAAGATTTTGTACCAGCACAGGTGAAGAGCAGAAATGCACCAAATCTTGAAAGATATGATGCATTCCAGCCCTCTACCTTTCACGCAGCACGGGAAGTTGTCTTGCTGCATTGCATTATGTGAAATAATGGTAAATCTGGCCCTAGATGATTTACCCAGAATCACAGAACTGTGAGCCAATGCTAAGACTAGAACCTGGTACCCAGATTTTTTGTAATATATATAGCACAGCCTTGCCCAGACAGTATTGGAGTGCTTTACATGTCATGAGCACCAGTTTCATTGCACAAGGACACATTCATTGTTTTTTTTAATTGTTTTTTTTTTAGGAAGAGCGAGTTTAAGGGCTTGATTTTAGAACTTGGAGGACGAGTTACTCCGTCACAACAGTGATGTACATCCTATCAGAGGAAATCTAAATTCCAATGATGATAATAGGATTCAGAATTCAGTGATGGGAGTAACCTGTCAACGATTTCTAAATCAGGCCCCAAGTGAATTACCCAATATTACATGGATGTTGAGCCAATGCCGAGGCACAGACCTCGTTCCCTAGTTCCAAAGCCAGTAGCTCTCACTGTTATGCCACATCCTTCCCCCAAATTTCCAAAGTCACCAGCTCCAGCCGTAACGCTGCATCCTGTCCCTGCTCTCCTTTATGTTTTTCTGGTTTAGTATGGATAATATAGAGTGTTTATGTGTAACAAAATGTCATACAGAATATAATTTGGTCACAAATGCAATTTTAGCACCAGGAAGGTGCAATTCGATAGCCATATAAAATGAAACAACACCAATACCTTCTTCATCTCTAAATAATCAATTTCTGGGAGGATTGTTTGAAAATGACAGTATTTTAGCCTTTTCTAGCATGCCCGTGTTTTTCATGAACTCTTTTTTTATTGTAACATGTTTCCAGAAGGAAAATCAAGGAAATGGAGGTCTCTGTTTAAACAACAGACATATAACTCTCAAATAAGGGTGGTTTCTGCCAGTTTAGGGCTTAAACAACAGAGTTAGTCACAATGGGAGAGGTCATTTAATTTATCCCCCCTATCGTAGCTATGGCCTAGAAATCCCACCATGCTTAGGACTGTTGGCTAAAAGTATCAGTACTGGTTGAAAGTCACCCTCTTTATACAGTAAGTTAAACCTCCTGTAAACCTTCAATTCCAGAAGTAGGTGGTTACCCATATGTAAAGCTTCAGTTGCATTCATGGCAATTGGAAATATTTCTCTCTAATCCTAAAGGCACTTTACTGGTGTTCAATGATGTCATCAATAATGTCATTTAAGATGCCATTAGTGAGGTCATACATGATGTAATAGAACATGTCATGAGTGTTGTAATATGTGAGGTCATAAGCAGTGCATGTAATGGGCACAAGTTATAGTTAGCTGTGCTAATTATAACTGTGAATTTATGTGCTTTTTAAAGTCCAAAATGTTATTGTTGCCACTGACATATTGTCCTAACTCTAATTTTGCTTTAACCTTTGTTTTTTCAGTGAATTACTAAGTTTTTTAAACAAAAACATCTTTTTAATCAAACCTAACTATAACATTACTTTAACCTTTGTTTTTTCAGTGAATTTCTTGTTTAAAAAAATATATAAATTAATATTTTATTACCACATGTGAAGCCAGCCCCCTGCCGAAGTCCGTGCATGGCGTGGGGTTGACCACAGTGCCTGGTCCTGTGGCACACCCCCCACAGGCAACCAACAACACACAGCCTTTGGCAGTGCACAGCAGGGGCTGGCAACATGGACTAGCCTGTAGCCAGGCCCTTTGGCCAAGCAACTTAGAGAAAGCCAACCCTAGGCTGTGCACAGCTTTTTGTCATGGGCAGCGTGGGGTTGGCTGCAAAGCCTGTGTTTCAGCCAGGCCCAGCTCCCAACTCTTCTCTGGCTGCCAGCCACACTCAATGTAAGCCTTGGGTCTTGCACAGCAGTGGGTTGGTCACTGGGCTTAGCCTGCTACCAGGCCCTGTGGACAAACTTTCCACAATCTACCAACCCCTCACCAGGCATAGCCTTTGGGATCCTGTCTCCTGGGGCCAAAACATATAAATGAATGGCAAAGGGTGTACATCCCTGTCCTTGACCCTTAATTGGGACCGAGGACCCCATCCCCTGGGGCCAAATATAGTTAAACAGGGGAGAAGGACATGCAGCACCCCTCCCCAAGCCTTAACAGGCCCCCGGGACCACATCCCCTTGGGTCAAATACAATACAAAATGGGAGGGGGGCCAATATCACTCCCCTGCCTTCTTGGGCCCCATGGAACCAATCCCGATGCATGAACCTTTATGCACAGGATGAAGGTGCACGGTATATTTGTTTGATTTATTAATGTTTTATTATGGATGGTCTTACCGTTCAACCATGCTGATACACTCGTAACTCACCAAACATGGCATCATCAGGAGAGGTTGCATTCAAAGCGCACTGTGTCTGTCTGTAAGCAGTGAACACGTTGGGTTGCAGCAAAGTTTGCATTTATACACAGAAATTTACGTGGGGCATGAGTATGGATTGCAATTGAATCAAATATGTATTGGCATGCCCAAAAATTCAACAACTCATTTTTATATTCTCAACGTTGATAATTGTAGCAAAAGACTGATATCCCATGAATAACGATTTTAATATGATTATGGTTCTTGAGACTAGCTCTGTCAGCACATGTCCACATTAGGATTGAATTGGTTAATTGATGCAATTGTGGCACATCGTGTTGTGTTGATGTTGGTATACTGACATTTATAATTGTGAGATATGTTTGGATACATTTGAACATTGATTTTGCAGATGTAGAAGATTCATTAACTGTTATTTTACATGCATTGGTATGAACTAGCAACAACACTTCAAAATGGCTGCTACAATTGTTTTAGTTGAAGACTATGCGGGTGATTTAGGGCCATATTTATACTTTTTGACGCAAAACTGCGCTAACGCAGTTTTGCGCCAAAAAAATTAGCGCCGGCTAACGCCATTCTGAAGCGCCATGCGGGCGCCGTATTTATTGAATGGCGTTAGCCGGCATTAGCCGACCGGCGCTGCCAGGTGTGCGTGAAAAAAAACGACGTACACCAGGCAGCGCCGGCGTAGGGAAAAATGGCGTTTGGGCGTCCCAAAATGGGGTAAGTCAGGCTGAGGCAAAAAAATCGACTTTAACCCGATTTGCGCCATTTTTTTGGGGCGCCCAGACGCCATTAACATCACTCCTGTCTTAGCAAAGACAGGAGTCATGCCCCCTTGCCCAATGGCCATGCCCAGGTGACTTATGTCCCCTGGGCATGGTCATTGGGCATAGTGGCATGTAGGGGGGCACAAATCAGGCCCCCCTATGCCACAAAAAAAAAATTAAAAAAATACTTACCACAACTTACCTTTTCTTCCCTGGGATGGGTCCCTCCATCCTTGGGTGTCCTCCTGGGGTGGGCTAGGGTGGCAGGGGGTGTCCCTGGGGGCAGGGGAGGGCACCTCTGGGCTCATTCTGAGCCCACAGGTCCCTTAACGCCTGCCCTGACCCAGGCGTTAAAAAGAGGTGCAAATGCGGGATTTTTTGCCCCGCCCACTCCCGGGCGTCATTTTTGCCCGGGAGTATAAATACCACGCACATGCCTGGGAGTCATTTTTTAAGACGGGAACGCCTACCTTGCATCTCATTAACGCAAGGAAGGTGTTCACGCCAAAAAATGACGCTAACTCCATGAACTTTGGCGCTAGACGCGTCTAACGCCAAAGTATAAATATGGAGTTAGTTTTGCGTCTAATTTGCGTCGAAAAAAACGACGCAAATTCGGCGCAAACGGAGTATAAATATGCCCCTTAGGGCCATATTTATACTTTTTGACGCAAAACTGCGCTAACGCAGTTTTGCGCCAAAAAAATTAGCGCCGGCTAACGCCATTCTGAAGCGCCATGCGGGCGCCGTATTTATTGAATGGCGTTAGCCGACCGGCGCTGCCAGGTGTGCGTGAAAAAAAAACGACGTACACCAGGCAGCGCCGGCGTAGGGAAAAATGGCGTTTGGGCGTCCCAAAATGGGGCAAGTCAGGCTGAGGCAAAAAAATCGTCTTAACCCGATTTGCGACATTTTTTTGGCGCGCCCAGACGCCATTAACATGACTCCTGTCTTAGCAAAGACAGGAGTCATGCCCCCTTGCCCAATGGCCATGCCCAGGTGACTTATGTCCCCTGGGCATGGTCATTGGGCATAGTGGCATGTAGGGGGGCACAAATCAGGCCCCCCTATGCCACAACATTTTTTTACAAAAATACTTACCACAACTTACCTTTTCTTCCCTGGGATGGGTCCCTCTATCCTTGGGTGTCCTCCTAGGGTGGGCAAGGGTGGCAGGGGGTGTCCCTGGGGGCAGGGGAGGGCACCTCTGGGCTCATTCTGAGCCCACAGGTCCCTTAACGCCTGCCCTGACCCAGGCGTTAAAAAGAGGCGCAAATGCGGGTTTTTTTGCCCCGCCCACTCCCGGGCGTCATTTTTGCCCGGGAGTATAAATACCACGCACATGTCTGGGAGTCATTTTTTAAGACGGGAACGCCTTCCTTGCATCTCATTAACGCAAGGAAGGTGTTCACGCCAAAAAATGACGCTAACTCCATGAACTTTGGCACTAGACGCGTCTAACGCCAAAGTATAAATATGGAGTTAGTTTTGCGTCGAATTTGCGTCTAAAAAAACGACGCAAATTCGGCGCAAACGGAGTATAAATATGCCCCTTAGTCCTTTATGTATGTCACATAGATTATTTGTAGGAATGTATCAGTTTCAACCCTCTATCTGTGACCAAGGCTATGGCTGAAATGCATTGGCGTGAAGATTTACTATCCCAATAAATCATTTGTGAAGCATCCAAAGGTGTCTCAGCAATCCTGTTGGTGATGGAGATTTTGTTGCGAACACATGGGGTGTCATTCCGCCACATTTCTAGCCTCTGAACTCCAGAATTTTGTGCTGCAAAAAAGAATATATATATATATATATATATATATATATATATATATATATATATATATATATATATATATATATATATAAAAATATATATATATACACACATATATATATATATATTGAACTTAAAAAAACAGTGATTAAAGTAGCGTTATAGTTAGGTGAAAATGTCAGTGACAATGTAACAATTTAACTCAAAAAAGAAAGAGAAACAACAGAATCCTCCAGTTATAGTTATCTCTAGAAGCTATAACTTGTGCCCTAAAGTATCCTTAACTCTCATGCTATCCATGCACTGCTAATTACCTCACATAGATGACTTAATCTATGACATTACTGATAATATCTATATCACTGATAACATCTGAAATTACATTGTTATTGACAGGACTATGCATTGTGGGGGCATGAGTACTTGTTACTTTAGAGCACCCTACAGGGTACTGGTGGGAGCCGGCACCTTTCCTTTGCTCTGGGTTAGCAGGAGCAGTATTTTTCTACTGCTCCCGACTGCAGGAGTAAAGTGGAGTTCCTTGTCCAGCAAAGGGAAGCTCCTTAGGACGCTGTGCAGTATCACAACCCTGGGGTGTGGTTCCCCCTCCCCCTTTTGAATTTTCTTTAGTCCATGAGCATGGGGTCCACAGGGCCCAACAGAGGCTCATGGAGGGGGGCTGGCTGCCTCCTTCCCTTTGTTTACATATCAGCCCCTGGGGATGGAGTCTAGGGTGCCCATTAGTAGCTCAGGACGGGGGCCACACTTCGCGCTCCCCTATAACGAACATTTGGACCAGGGGGAAGGGGTCCCTGAAGCCCTGAGTGGCTTGGGGGTGGGATACACTCAAACCCCCTCCCCAATTTATATAACATGTAAGTCCCCAATGCCCTTGCCCACCCTGGGAGTCAAATTTATTAAATCCAAAGCGGTGGCAGACATTTAAAAAATGTTGAGAGAGTCCTGCAGGATTGTGACTTTGTAAAAAAAAAATATATATATCTTGTGTCCCAGGGGACCCTCTCGGACTAACCCTACTAGGGTTAGAGGGGGGTCAGGGTATCCCTACATGTCAGACAAAGTTTTGCTCGGCAAGTCCCCGAGTCCTGTAATGGATGCCTACAACATTATTTTACATGTTCCAGGGAGACAATCAGAGTACTAGCTCCCGCAGGAGCATTTCTCCTGTAGGAGCAACTTGATCCCAGGGAGAAAAAGCCCCCTGGGAATGCTCTATTTTGTAAAATTGGGTTTGAGCTCATCCGTTCATATATACAATACCTATATTGTTTTCCTTATATCTCAAAAAATACTGAATGTATTTACACCAAATCACAAAAAGCATGCTTTCTGAACCAAGAGTTAGCTTCCTGATAAATGTGCTATATGGAAAATGCATAGTTATTTTGTATTTTTGAACCTCCTCTTTCTTGGCTTCTACTTGACGGATCATCCTGAAACTTTCCATGAGCAAACTAGGCAAAAAAGAGCTGTGTTTTCGAAAGTTTTGTGAAGATTCATCAAACCGCAACAATTATATGAGCAAAACAATGAAGACATCTCCTATGGAAACACTGACCTAACTGTAACTACCCAGTGATGACTGCCACTGGGAAATATCAATATTTATGGTACTTAGGTATGAAGTTCATAAGAGTAAATTTATACCTACCAACTTACACAATATTTTGATTGTCTATATTTTTGGCTCTATATTCTTGTAATAAGATATTTCTTTAGTCAATATTAGGACACACAAATGACTTGTAATCAGAGTCTAAGGCTAGTTTACCGTTGTAGCATTGTTGGCTATTAGCAGAGATTGTTTGCCAGTCTTTATTCCATTGCCAATTTTTCCAATCTCAAAAAGGCATAATTGGAATCTTGGTGGAAAACCCCTTGGGCTTGGGAAATCTAATGGGCTTGGGAAATCCAAAGGGCTTGGGAAATGCACAAAGTCGATTTACTGAATGGTTGATAATCATATCAAAGGGGAAATCAAACTAGTACAGCCATTGTTGTTTATGCTTTTAGCTGGCTTCTGGATCCTTTCACCCTAGACTCTCAGTGTACCTGCTGTCAAGCTGCCCAGTGTATCAGACACCGTTTTATGGCAAGGTGTGATTAATGAAACCCAAGTGACGTCAATGCACCTCTCTAAGCAGACCTACATTCTCTGCCAGTGTCAGTCTAGATGGGTCAGCCAATTTTTTTATCTGCTTCACCTGTGGCATTCTTTTATTGCTTAGTTAAATTGTCATAATTTTTGTTGGGGGCTCATCTGCTAGAGTTTTATCTCGCTACACTGTAGTAAGAAGGTAGGGTGTTAGTTATCTACAACCTCGCAAATGACAGACGTAGTTATAAATGGTGACGTGGAATCTGCACAGATTATTCAACACTAACTATTTACAATCAGCATACTTGCTGTAGATGCCAAGCAACCTTCTAAATTTAGTTCAGATAGTAGTGCTGACGTATATGCTAAGCAAGGCTGGAGCCAGAATAGTCACAGTTAAGACACCGCATGCCAGTGCTTAGAACTAATGTGGTGCACATTTGACAATACAACTGAAATTTATAGCCCATAAATCATGTGTTGAACACATTTGTTTAAACCACAGGGGATGGTGCAAAATATAGTGACCTCAAATAAGAAATTCAATAGTATACTCAAGGATGGTAAGCTTTCACTACTGTGCCATGTAAATCAATTAACATTTTAAGGTAGCTTTTGAAGTATTTAGAGGGACTGGTGAAGGTCAAACAGCATACATGATAATACTGAGAACCAGATTTACAAACCTTTTTTGCTCTGGGTTTGCATCGGAAAAGTTGTGCAAATCTGTGCATAACATTTCTTTGCTGGATTTATTTTCCAGTGGCAAACCTGTTTTGTGCTGGAAACTTGCCTCGAAGTATTACAAACAGCGTAAAGCACTGCTTTGCATTACTCAGCTTCACACTGGCATACAATGAGTGGTAGATTGGCGTTTTCATGCAACCACCTATGGTTTATATTGCAAAACCTTATCTACTAACAATAGTAGGCAGGGTTTTCCACCAAAAAGTAATGCTCATTGAAAGCAAGTGTTAAAAAGGAGAAATTATTTTATTTATCCTTTCTTTTCCGACTTTGCATCTGTACTGCATTGCACAGCTTACATACAAAGTAGGAAAACATTTAACATTATATTAAGCATAGTACTTTGTACTGAAATTGGACCATTCTAGTACAAAAGCTATGCTATACTCAAGCAGACACCCTTGCATTCTTGTGTGAAGGTGTATGCATTGGGCATGCCTGCCTGACTGTGCATTGGTGCTAAGGAGACAGGAGGAGAGTGTGATATCTTTAGAGATATAGTGCTTTCCTACTTTCGCCTTGTCACCCAGTACAGCACAGCAACTTTGGTGCTGAGCTGTGTTGCCTGGCATCTTTGTAAATCTAGCCTTCGAGGTTTTAATTAAAAACATACTGATGTGGTTTGGAGCACCAAGAGCATAAAAAAGCTGAAGCAGTTTCCAAAACATCAGCTTCCTTTTAAGGACTTTCATTAAACTCTAAAGTAATCTAAATGTCTGGCTTTAGATGGTATCTTCAGAGTTTTCTCAGAAAGGCATCCCTTAACCTTCAAACCATGTTGCCCACAAGTAGGTCCAGGCGACAGTCAAATGAACCCCCTCCCACCCCCTCCAGATCTTCTGTTGATGAACTCAAAATTGCAGACCTAAAATTGCTTTTTCGACAATCCAGACTTGGTGAACATTGCACTACAAAAGGAGCATTGACAAAGCCAAAAGGTCTCACCTTTGAGGGCTACAATCTTTGGCAATGTTTTGTAAACATGATGTACAGCAGTGCAGATGCTTTGCAATGTGGTTAATACTCATTTAACAAGGCACTATGATGGAGCCAAGGCTAATTAGCTTTTTTTGTTTAAAAGTGCATTAGCACTTAATGCTTTTTAACCCTTTTTAAATGAATGTTTGTTGCTGTGCTGCATGACTACAAATCATTGCCAAAACCAGCAATTGCCTTGCTGTGCAGCATGAACAAAAGGCAATGGCAGAGCCATTAGTCTTAAATGCGAGACCTATTGGCTTTGCCAATTCTTTTTCGGTCTTGGCACAGCACCCCTTTGATTCTGAGCAGACCAGTTAATCTCCTCATGAGTGAAACAGAAAAAACTGACATTTTAGCAGAAAATCCTATCAGGTAAAGAAAGCAATTGCAGCCATGTCTTAGTGAAAATAGATTTGGAAACAGAACATTTGTTGTCACATAAAAGCACATAATATCTGTTCTCCAATAAACATCCATTTCAAAGGGCTTTTTTGAAGTGTGTGTGGCATATCAAAACATAACTACAAATGGCAAGCGGTTCAACAAGGATGACAAGGAAAAATAAAAAAATAAAAAGTAGTACCTGAGTCACAATGCAATCAGCAGAATGACAGCAATCAGGCTGAAGCAAGCAGTGCTTGGTCAATGTTCCAGCTGTAAGAAGTGGTTACATTTCAGTAGCAGCCAAGTCTTATGCAGCATTTTTTTTTTTTTTGTGATGGAGGAAGAATATTGTTTCTCACTGCTAAAAAAAGCTTTCCCTCCTCCCCTAACTAACCACACTCTTTTACCCACTCCCACAGACACCCTAGCCTCCACATAGGTTTACCAGCTGCTAAGAAGAAGTGGCAAATGTATTCAGAAAAACCGCAAGAAACAGAGGATTCCTTTGTAGTTTTATGGCCTTGAAAAATGCCTCTAACAGGTAATTCCCGAGTCTGTGAGGTTTGACTGGTATTTGCATGGTACTGGGGCAGTTTTATCTCACCGAAACGGTAAAATTGCACGAGATGTTCCAGTGCGGTAAATGCGCACCTCTCACTAATCTGGCCATTTGAATTCAGCAAAACATGCTATACCTTCTGCAGTCCCCAGGCCCTTTAGCTACCTTTCGGCCTAATAGCATTCTGCATGAAAATTCAAGCACAAAGGAAGTGGGCAAATATATTACATTTTTACACAATTTCAGGCACATTTTATATGTCTTGAGCTTAAGTGACTGGGAGTATCAGGTGCGCGTTGACTTTCTAAACAGGCTACCTTGTTATTCTTTATGCTGCCCTAAAAACCAACTGTCAGAGATTAGTGTTTACTTTTTATTACAATAAGAGATTCTCCTCACAGATGTGCACACAAAACCAACTTGGCGAGGCATTTCTAATGCAAACAGGTTTGAAGGTACACCCAGAGCATGTCAACTAAATCAGACTTTAGGGATATGGCATATGAAACATTAAATACGAATGTAAGAAGGTTAACAGCACTGGATATCAAGAGGCAACTAAATATAGGGAGCTTAAAATTGGGAACTCGATGTTGCAAATAAATCATGTTTCAGTATATATATATCCCTAACACACTGGTGTGCCCTTTCTAACAAGCACTGGCCCTGCTTGTTCTAGTTGTTTGTGATTTTTTAGGTAATGACCAAATGATCTTGTGAGATATGGATGCATAAAAAGCACATTCACACACCAATATGCATACAAAAATATCCAATGTGCATAAACTCACTCATATGGATAAATATTCATTCATACGGTACACATACACACAGGCAAAGGTGGACGTTGGTTTAATGCATGGATGGATTGATGGCTGTGTGGTTTTATATAAGGATGAGTAGATGTTTGGATGATAGTGGCTTCATAGAGTGGGTTGTGGGTGGGTAGACGGAGTGATGTGGTTGCATGGTTGCATGAACGTACGGGTGGCTAGATGAATGTTGGATTGGTGGTTTGAGTGATGGAAACTCAATTATAGGTGTATGGCTATGTTCTTGAGTCATAACTCATGTATGGTGCCTGCTCTTGCTTTCTGTTTATGGGTCTGTCCCTTTGTGCCTACTTTATTTGTAAATGCTTGATCCCTAGTGTCTATTCTCCGAGCAAGTGTTTCCCCCCGGTGTCTGTTTTCTGTGTTGGTCTCGTTGTCAGGCTGTGATTTTACTGTGAGCGGCTTCCCATAGGCTCTCTTGAGGAGATGGGAGGCTCCTGGTGGAAGCAGCTACATCAGCTGTGATTTCTCTTGGGGGCGAATCTTCTCGGCCTCTTCTTCTGTGAGGTGCTAACATAGCTGGGAGGAATCAGGGGGACTACTTGTTAAGGTAATCACCAACACAAACACGAAAAAATGTAAACATCCGTGAAATGCAGTTGTCTGATACCTAAACATGACTATGTAGACATTGAGAGAATGCCTGGAGGAGGTTCACAAAAATATTATTTGCCACACGCTAAACGTTTATGCCAGGGCAAAACATGCAGCAAACAGATAGCACAAAGGCTTCCTCTGCATTTACATAATACAAAATGGGTAAAATAAATATACTTCAACTGTCATGCAAAATGGGTCTATGATTAAGCCAAATCGATTTGCTGCACGTTTTAATTGCTTCCCATTTCCCTGGACTTTTTAAGAGGTACAAAAACGTTTCTGTGATATGTACTGGGGCATACCATTTGCCTCAATCCGTATCACAGTAGCCACAATTATTAAATGAATTAGCCCTGTATTTATTGCCCCACTGCAAGGTTTTTGTGATCCAACCTTAGCATTCATTTATTAAATGTTATGACGAATTTCAATTCTTTATGAGTATTTTCTTTCCGACCATATGACCACACAGACTCAGAGCTTCCCACACTTCTGCTTGAGACCAGATCCTGACTAGTCAGTCGATGGAATGCAATCCTTGGATAATTTGAATTCAGTAGCAGCTGTACGGTGAGTTGTTCGGGCTCCGTTTCTGCCTTCTCGTCCCATCGTTCAGTTATTGTTTCTTCATTCTATAAAAGTATGAGAAATATGAGAAAAGTCATCTTTTGGGTTTTGAAAGCGCCGGTAATGCACACCATTCTCTGGGGCCAGGTCTGTGTTCACGGAATCCAAATTGCTTGCACGGTAATTTTTGTGGAATCAATAAAGTGTCCGTTCACATTCACTGTGAGGGACACACAAAATATTCCTGCCAGTTATGAAATGGGATAAGATAAATGAACCACTCAATCATTTGCAGTTGAGAAGCTTTGCCCTACACAGTATCAGAGAGTGATCACCAATACTGCTAAATAATGTTTTGGCTGGGATATCACTGGTGGACAAGTTAGTACCTGCACAGTGCATAATGCTGTGTAGGAAGCAGGCAACACATGCTATAGAAAGTCATCAGCCTCCCGGGAAGATTAAGGTGTGAACTACCATCAGAAGTTAATTGCGCTGGGACATTTATATGGCACGCATAACAACACAACAAACTGAATAATGCCTTGGTGCTTAAGGATTAACCTAAAATATTAGCCAACTCAATAGAACACTTTGCATCACACACCCATGGTGACATTTCGAAAACAGCACTGAAACACGTCATTCAGGTTTATGTACAGGGAAACACACATATGAACAAGTGTAGAGAATCACTCACAAGTACATGCAGATATACAAATATGTAAACACACATTCCCCATCAGAGTGTGTGCACACCTGCACGCGCACTAGTATCCCTGCAGTGGGAACTCAATGTCAAAAGAATACTGAAAAATGCTTCTCTGTCTCTTCCA
Source organism: Pleurodeles waltl (assembly GCF_031143425.1). Taxonomy (NCBI): domain Eukaryota; kingdom Metazoa; phylum Chordata; class Amphibia; order Caudata; family Salamandridae; genus Pleurodeles; species Pleurodeles waltl. The sequence continues at coordinate 561,060,367 of NC_090449.1, forward strand.
GATCTTTGGTCAATGGGCCCAGTATTTTTGACAAACCTGATTTTTACAATGTTAAATGACCTGCTTGTCCTGGTCTGTTCCCATCTTCACTATTACACTGAAGATTGACTGATTATTATGTAACGTAGCGCTGACCTCACCCTGATCCCGTTATCAAAACTATAATGAAGCTCTAAGCAGTGCAACATGTTAAATTATCAATCTGCAACAGTTCTGCTGGTGACCTGGTGCAGACATCTTCCCCGCTATATTTTTCCTCCCTGGTGCTCCTCTGTAGTTTAGAAGACATTTCCTTTGTCTTGGTTCACAGAACAAGATGAAACTCTAAAAGAGATCAAGACATTGGACAGGTTACTTGAGCTCAGAGGTTAACCATATAAGATGTATTTCAGTTAGAGCTTGTTCCAGGTAGTTATTCCCATAAATCTTTGCTCACAACTAGACATATAAACATAAAGTTGATGCCTTAAATTCAAATCAGGGAGCTCACTTTGAATGGCAGAGCTACCGAAATTTCAAACTACATTAAATTTTTTGAGGGATCAAAATTATAAAATCAATCAAAAATGTGTGTGTGGGAGGGTCGACTTTGCTGAGTTTTGGTTTCCCTAGGGCTGCATGTTGCTGTTGCTCTTCCGCTCTCAATATTTCACTTGTAGCTTTACCACGGAGCACTTCTCAGTTGTTGTAGGCTTTAATTTGTTCTTTGAGGCAATAATGTGTGTAATAACTATATTTTTATCTTACATTAAAATAGGGGCACACATCAAAACATTAAATATGTGGGAAGATAAGTTCAGTGTGATATTTTCACAAAATTAATGATTTGTTATGTGGTTTTATGCACGGTCAGATCATGCTGTTGTCTTCCAAGTAACTGCTAATCTAGGGCTTGGAATGTCTACCCATAGGAACATGGAGTAATTGTATTATAGCATTTCTATACACCTTACAATCCTTATGGAGGGTTCCAGTTTCTGCAATGACCAAGGGAGTGGATACCCTGCAGAGTTCTTAAGGGAATCCTGAGAAATAGAAGTTGTATCTGGACCAGTTTTCCAGAGGTCACAGGACATTATCTGAAGCCTGCAACTATTGTTTCTAAGTGTCTGAAGTAACTGAAATTATGGGCCCCACTGACGTAAAAGTAGTAAATCTGTAACTGTAGAAGATCACCTCCGTATGGGGGTAAACCTATTACTTTTGGGAATTAATAAACATTCCCAGTAATACAAAAAACAGTTAGTTGAGCACACATATATTAAGAGTCCTAGCTGTCCAGAGTAATGGATTAAATTATCTATATGCGCTGATGATGCTATATGAGAGTACAATAAACACCAAAATGCAATCAAGAACAATAAAAGAATATGAACTGGTCAGTATTCGCGGTTACAGAGTAGAATTCATATATCAAAAGAACAAGTTTGGTCCTCAAGCTCCTCACATGAATGTATCTCCATGAACTGCATGCGGCCGCAGGAAACAAGCGGCATCCATATTTCGGGCCGATCATGGATGCAGTTTGTTTCCTGCGGCTGCATCCCCTCATTCATAAGGAGCCTTGAAAAAGTCTGGTTAACACTTGCAAGACTGTCTACAGATGAACTTTTCTTGAATTATTTCTAACTATGCTGGATTGTATAACGATATGTTTTAATATAGCTGAATTATGATTATTACAAATTGTATTTTGTAATGGAAACAGCTATGCTGATTAAATAGAGTTATATATATTTGACACATACCAGTTCATATTCTTTTATTGTTCTTGATTGCATTTTGGTGTTGATTGTACTCTCATGTAGCCTCATCGGCACGTATAGACTACTGGATCCATTACTCTGGACAGGTAGAACTCTTAATATATGTTTGCTCCACTAATTGTCTTTTTGATTTCATATTAACTGGTTTAGGTTCTTTTCTATCCCAGTATACGTACTTTGGCAACGGATACGTCTTTAGTGTTTGAGCACAACTCTTGCACTCAATAAAATGTATAGGAAGGTGCAGCCTTAGCAAAGTCTTGTTGCCCTAGTATTACTTTAGTATTCCCAGTAATATGTCAGAAAAGTCACAATAGGTGCAGGTTTCCTGGTTACTCTTGGAAATGTAGCGCAACATATCCCTTGCTCCCGATTCTGCACAGGGTAGAAATATGTACAGTGAGAATGGAGTCCCTTGTCCAAACAATTATTTTTTTTCCCACAGAGAAGGCCCTTCTCTTACACCATCAGCAAGTCTGATGATTGTTCATTCTCTTTCCTGTCTTGGAAGGAGGGGGGTACTCTCTTCTTGGATGGATTAACTTTCTGACTAGGTCGGGACATAAGGGTCAGATTTCAATTGGCAATAACCACAAACATGCTTATTTTTGAGCATTCACAAACACACAATGCATATCACACCTTGTAACGCCCACTTCCCACCGCTTTACGATTTACGACTTACGAACAATCCTTTTGGAAAAATCTTTAATGGTAAATGTACTTATGGTTGCCACAAATACTTTCCAGACACACTTTTAATAGGGTGGCCTTTGTGGAATGGTGACGCCATGCGTGTCTGACCTTTCTGCTTTCAGTCTGACAACATCATGAACTAATTTGCTACTGTGTGAAGTTTCCACTCGCTGAGAACCGCATTTGGTGTTTTGTAGGTTACAGGGCCGCATCTGCTCACGTACTTCATTCAAGGAAAGGTGTGTGCGTTTTACAGACAGAGCATCCTGTAGTCCAGGGCTCTGTGTCAGATTAAAGAACAGATTTATGGCAGTCTGCCATCATCTGAGAGTAAACAGCAGTTCCGCATTACACTTGCTCTCGGCAGGAAGGACTACTTAGCGATGCCACCCAATGAGAAATCCCCACGTTTCACAATTGCTACTTAACTCAACAATTACTGTATACCTTGATAGCAGTAAATTAAAGGAATACATGAGGCGGTGCTAAAACAGATCCAACATTTTTAATTTAAAGAAAACGATGATATATTTTAAAATGTTCTTCTCTGACCGCCATCTTTGTACAGGCATTGTTTCCAGAACAAAAAGATGCTATTGTAGAAAAAGATGTCACTGTACTAACAAGAGCTCATGTTTAAGAGTTTATTTTTCAGATTTATTTGCATGCAGGCAGAGATTTACTATGATTTTGATCTGGGTTTGCTTTACTTTTAAGGTGCATCCGAATGCCAAATCATTTTTGGCATTTACTAAGCCAAGCAGAGCCACTTTGCATAGCTTTGTGTTTTTTAGTAAATACTAAGTACCATAACGCAGCACATAGTGCTACCTTGCATTACTTTGCATCGGCTAGGCAGGTTGTCAGGTGGAGCATGGGTGTTCTCATTCATTCTCCTAGGATGTATTTTGAAACAAACCCAGATTCACAAAAGACTTGTAAACCTGGGTTTGCTGCCAAATGGTGCACCTACCAGACAGAGACATAACAAGGAGCAATATCACTATTTATCTTTGTTATTTCCTCTTTCATTGTGTGCTGCATTCTGCGTCTAAGAATTGTTTTGTGCATGAAGGTGCTCCATCCTGCAGAAAAATAATCCTGCCTGTAATTCATGTACCCTTGCACTATGATGCAAGGGTGGCTGGGTTGATGCTAGGCAGCAGACAGTGCGTCAGCATTAGGAATGAGCAGAATTGATCCAAATCTTTGTAATTATGAAGCATTTTTTAGTTTAAGAGACTCTGGCCCACATTTATGAAAAAGTGGTGCATCTGGGCTGATGCACCACTTTTTCTGCACCCCCCCCTCCACTGACACCTAACGACACCATGGTTGCACCGTATTTATAATATGGCACACCATGCAGGTCGTTAGAGCAATAGCGTCAACATTTTTGATGCTTTTGTGGCACTTTGCTACACTAGCATCAAATATGTCGACACTAGTGTAGTAAAGTGCAAGGAGGCCCCACAGTTTTCTATGGGAGTGTAATTTTAACACCTTCTCTGAGCAGGCATTGAAAATGACACCAAAAATGGTGGGGTGAAATCTTTTCAATTTCACTGAGCCATTTTTGCGGACGTCTGTAGGAAAGTACCATCTTGCCTGGCATGTTACCCCCATATTTCACTGTATATATGTTGTTTTAGTCTAGGTGTCACTGGGACCCTGCCAGGCAGGGCCCCAGTGCTCATATGTATGTGCCCTGTATGTGTTCTCTGTGTGATGCCTAACTGTCTCACTGAGGCTCTGCTAACCAGAACCTCAGTGGTTATGCTCTCTCTGCTTTCCAAATTTGTCACTAACAGGCTAGTGACTAAATTTACCAATTAACATTGGCATACTGGTAGACCCATACAATTCCCTAGTATATGGTACTGAGGTACCCAGGGTATTGAGGCTCCAGGAGATCCCGGGGCTGCAGCAATTCTTTTGCCACCCATAGGGAGCTCTGACAATTCTTACACAGGCCTGCCAGTGCAGCCTGAGTGAAATAACGTCCACGTTATTTCACAGCCATTTACCACTGCACTTAAGTAACTTATAAGTCACCAATATGTCTAACCTTCACCTGGTGAAGGTTGGGTGCAAAGTTACTTAGTGTGTGGGCACCCTGGCACTAGCCAAGGTGCCCCCACATCGTTCACGGCAAATTCCCCCGACTTTGTGAGTGCGGGGACACCATTACACGTGTGCACTATACATAGGTCAGTACCTATGTATAACGTCACAATGGTAACTCCAAACATAGCCATGTAACATGTCTAAGATCATGGAATTGTCATCACAATGCCATTCTGGCATTGGGGGGACAATTCCATGATCCCCTGGGTCTCTAGCATAGTACCTGGGTACTGCCAAACTGCCTTTCTGGGGTCTCCACTGCAGCTGCTGCTGCTGCCAACCCCTCAGACAGGTTTCTGCCCTCCTGGGGTCCAGGCAGCCCTGGCCCAGGAAGGCAGAACAAAGGATTTCCTCTGAGAGAGGGTATTACACCCTCTCCCTTTGGAAATAGGTGTGAGGGCTGGGGAGGAGTAGCCTCCCCCAGCCTCTGGAAATGCTTTGATGGGCACATTTGGTGCCCATCTCTGCATAAGCCAGTCTACACCAGTTCAGGGATCCCCCTGCCCTGCTCTGGCGCGAAACTGGACAAAGGAAAGGGGAGTGACCACTCCCCTGACCTGCACCTCCCAGGGGAGGTGGCCAGAGCTCCTCCAGTGTGTCCCAGACCTCTGCCATCTTGGAAACAGAGGTGTTGGGGGCACACTGGACTGCTCTGAGTGACCAGTGCCAGCAGGTGATGTCAGAGGCTCCTTCTGATAGGCTCTTACCTCTCTTGGTAGCCAATCCTCCTTCCTTGGTAGCCATACCTCCTTTTCTGGCTATTTAGGGTCTCTGCTTTGGGGAATTCTTCAGATAACAAATGCAAGAGCTCACCAGAGTTCCTCTGCATCTCCCTCTTCACCTTCTACCAAAGGATCGACCGCTGACTGCTCAGGACGCCTGCAAAACCGCAACAAAGTAGCCAGATGACTACTAGCAAAATTGTAGCACCTCATCCTGCCGGCTTTCTCGACTGTTTCCAGGTGGTGCATGCTCTGGGGATCGCCTGCCTTCACCCTGCACCAGAAGCTCAGAAGAAATCTCCTGTGGGTCAATGGAATCTTCCCCCTGCTAACGCAGGCACCAAAAGACTCCATCACTGGTCCTCTGGGTCCCCTCTCATCCTGACGAGCGTGGTCCCTGGAACTCAGCAACTCTGTCCAAGTGACTCCCACAGTCCAGTGACTCTTCAGTCCAAGTTTGGTGGAGTTACGTCCTTGCCCCCCCACGCTAGACTGCATTGCTGGGTACCACATGATTTGCAGCTGCTCCGGCTCCTGTGCACTGTTCCAGGATTTCCTTCATGCACAGCCAAGCCTGGGTCCCTGACACTCTATCCTGCAGTGCACGACCTTCTGAGTTGTCCTCCAGTGTCGTGGGACTCCCTTTTGTGGCTTCGCATGGACTCTGGTTCACTTTCCTTCCAAGTGCCTGTTCAGGTACTTTTTCATGTGCTGCCTGCTTCTGTGAGGGCTCCCTGAGTTGCAGGGTGCCCTCTCTGTCTCCTCTTCCAAGTGGTGACATCCTGATCCCTCCTGAGTCACAGCAGCACCCAAAAACCTCTACTGCAACCCTTGCAGCTAGCAAGGCTTGTTTGCAGTCTTTCTGCGTGGGAACACCTCTGCAAGCTTCATCGCGACATGAGACATCGATCCTCCAAAGGGGAAGTGCCTAGTCCTCTTCTTTCTTGCAGAACTCCAAGCTTCTTCCAACCAGTGGCAGCTTCCTAGTACCCTCAGCTGGTAATTCCTGTGTTCCTGCCCACTCTCGACACTGCCACGACTATTGGACTTGGTTCCCTTGTCTTACAGGTACTCAGGTCCAGAAATCCACTGTTGTTGCATTGCTGGTGTTTGTTCTTCCTGCAGAATCCCCCTATCACGACTTCTGTGCTCTCTGGGGGTAGTAGGTGCACTTTACACCTACCTTTCAGGGTCTTGGGGTGGGCTATTTTTCTAACCCTCACTGTTTTCTTACAGTCCCAGCGACCCTCTACAAGCTCACATAGGTTTGTGGTCCATTCGTGGTTCGCATTCCACTTTTTGAGTATATGGTTTGTGTTGCCCCTATACCTATGTGTTCCTATTGCAACCTATTGTGATTCTACACTGTTTGCATTACTTTTCTTGCTATTACTTACCTAATTTTTGTTTGTGTACATATATCTTGTGTATATATAACTTATCCTCATACTGAGGATACTCACTGAGATACTTTTGGCATATTGTCATAAAAATAAAGTACCTTTACTTTTAGTAACTCTGTGTATTGTGTTTTCTTATGATATTGTGCATATGACACCCGTGGTATAGTAGGAGCTTTACATGTCTCCTAGTTCAGCCTAAGCTGCTTTGCCATAGCTACCTTCTATCAGCCTAAGCTGCTAGAAACACCTCTTCTACACTAATAAGGGATAACTGGACCTGGCACAAGGTGTAAGTACCTCTGGTACCCACTACAAGCCAGGCCAGCCTCCTACATTGGTTGTGCAGCGGTGGGATAAGTACTTGTAACTACTTACCACTTTGTCATTGTGTACTTTTCATAAGAGAATAATATACAAAACAGTTCAGTGTATGTACACCTAACCAAAAAGTTTGGTTTTCTCCTCTTAAACTTTTTACAAAGTTCTGAAAAGTTTTCCAAAACTTCTAAAAGTTTTCTAAAAGTTAGAAAAAGTTTTTTTTCTGTTCTTTAAAAAGTCCTGAAACTTTTTCTTCCTTCTCACTATTTCTAAACCTTTTACTATCATGTCTCTAGAAGATTCTACTCTTAAAATGGTCAATACTACTTATGACAATTTGAATTACAAGAGCCTAAGGAGTCTCTGCTTAGATGGAGGTTTAGTGATAGGAAAGAACCCTACCAAAGAGTTTCTATTTAACATGCTTATTGTAAATGATGAGTCCCAAGCAGGCACATCAAATGAGAGGTTAATAGAAGGTTCCCAATCTGACTCAGGGGATCTCCTTGAGGGAGGCAGGGAGGGTTCTGAACAGGATCTGCCCCCTAGCAGCACACCCAGTAATGTTGGTAGTAATGGAGGTTCCCATCACAGTAGGGCAACTTTATTCCTAGAGGCCAAGTTACTAGGGTCCAGTCAATTAGGGACAGATCCCCCTCTGTTGTTTCAAACTTGTCCTCTGTGTCCAAGCATTCCCAACCCACCCACCTCGAGGATAACTTGTTAGAAAGGGAACTCAAAAAGTTGAGGGTTGAAGAGACCAGACTGAAACTTAAATAGCAACAGCTGGCCTTAGATAGGGAATCCCTAGACCTGGAGAAGGAAAGACATAGATTGGGGTTTGGACCCCATGGTGGCAGCAGCAGTATTCCTGATAGTAATCCTGTTAGAGAGCATGATTCCAGGAATGTGCACAAGATAGTCCCCCCTTACAAGAAGGGGGATGACGTCAACAAGTGGTTTGCTGCACTTAAGAGGGCCTGTATGGTACAGGGGGTCCCTCAAAGGCAGTGGGCTGCTATATTGTGGCTATCTTTAACTGGAAAGGGTAGGGATAGGCTCCTTACTGTAAGAGAAAGTGATGCTAACAATTTTGCAGTTTTGAAGGATGCACTCTTGGATGGATTTGGCTTAACCACTGAACAATACAGGATTAAGTTCAGAGACACCAGAAAAGAGTCCTCACAAGACAGGACAGACTTTGTAGACTGTTCAGTGAAGGCCTTGGAGGGGTGGTTACATGGCAGTAGAGTATCTAACTATGAAAGCCTGTATAATCTTATTCTGAGAGAGCATATTCTGAATAACTGTGTGTCTGGCTTGTTACACCAATATCTAGTGGACTCAGATCTGACCTCTCCCCAGGAATTGGGAAAGAAGGCAGACAAATGGGTCAGAACAAGAGTGAACAGAAAAGTTCATACAGGGGGTGACAAGGATGGCAAGACAAGACGAAGGATGGTAAGTCTTCTGACAAGGGTGGGGACAAAAGTAAAAATGAGTCTTCATCAGGCCCACAAAAATCCTTTGGTAGGGGTGTTATTTGTGTAAAGGCAAAGGCTATTGGACAACTGATGCCAGTTGTCCAAAGAAAAACACCAAACCTCCCACTACCACAACCCCTACTGAAAAATCTAGTGCCCCTAGTAATAGCAGTGCTGGTGGGAGCAAACCTACAAATAGCCAATCCAAGGGAGTAGTTGGGCTCACTATTGGTAATGTAGTTGGGGTTGGTCTTGTTAGGGAGACCATAGAGGCTGTGTTAGTCTCTGAAGGTGCCATTGATTTGGCCACCTTGGTTGCTTGTCCCCTTAATATGGATAAGTACAAGCAACTTCCCCTAATAAATGGTGTTGAGGTTCAGGCCTACATGGACACTGGTGCCAGTGTTACCATGGTGATAGAGAAACTGGTCCACCCTGAACAACAAAACACCTACTTGGTCAGCAGTACCAAGTAACAGACGCTCATAACAACACTCTTAGCCACCCCATGGTTGTTGTGAATCTCAACTGGAGGGGGAGGGTAAACTGGTCCAAAGAAACTTGTGGATGCCTCAGATTTACCTGTAGACTGTCTACTAGGAAATGATTTAGAGACATCAGCTTGGGCAGAAGTGGAGTTGGAGGCTCGTGCAGCAATGCTGGGCATTCCTGGGCATATTTTTGCTTTGACAAGGGCTCAGGTCAAAAAGCAAAAAGGACAGGGTAACTTGGATCCTGGAACAATGGACCAAGTGCTCCCTAAAGCTAGGGGTAGCAAGGGTAAATCCCTACCCACCATCCCTCCCTCTACACATATGATTCTCCTTCTGAGGAAGAAGAATGTCCTCTCTGTGCAGAACCTTCACCAGATGAGCTGGCTGCAGACACTGCTGAGCTTTTGGGTGGAGGGGGGCCTGCCAGGGAAGAGCTGAGTGTGGCACAGCAAACCTGTCCCACATTAGAGGGTCTCAGACAGCAAGCTGTCAAACAGCAAAATGGGGATGTCAGTGATTCACATAGAGTTTACTGGGAGGACAACCTCTTGGACACCAAGGCAAGGGACCCAAAACCTGGAGCAGCCAGGAGATTGGTCATTCCCCTGCAGTACAGAGAGTTCCTCCTAACTCTTGCACATGACATTCCTTTGGTTGGGCATTTGGGCCAGATCAAAACATGGGAAAGGCTTGTCCCCCTGTTTCACTGGCCTAGGATGTTAGAGGACACTAAAGATTTTTGCAAGTCTTGGGTGACCTGCCAAGCCAGTGGCAAGACTGGTGGCACTCCAAAGGCTCCCCTTAGTCCCCTGCCTGTGGTTGGGGTGCCCTTTGAAAGGGTAGGGATTGATATAGTTGGCCCCCTTGACCCTCCTACTGCTTCAGGCAATAGGCTTATCTTGGTGGTTGTGGACCATGCCACAAGATATCCTGAAGCAATTCCTTTAAGGACCACTACAGCTCCTGCAGTAGCAAAGACCATCCTGAGAATCTTTTCCAGGGTGGGTTTCCCTAAAGAGGTTGTATCAGACAGGGTAGCAACTTCATGTCTGCATACTTGAAAGCAATGTGGAAGGAGTGTGGTGTTACCTAGAAGTTCACCACTCCTTATCATCCACAGACTAATGGACTGGTAGAGAGGTTTAATAAAACTCTCAAAGGTATGATAATGGGACTCCCTGAAAAACTCAGGAGGAGATGGGATGTCCTGTTACATTGCCTCCTTTTTGCTTACAGGGAGGTACCCCAGAAAGGAGTGGGCTTCAGCCCCTTTGAACGCCCTGTAAGAGGTCAACTAACACTTGAGAAGGAGGGTTGGGAACAACCTTTAAAAGCTCCCAAACAGGACATAGTGGACTATATACTTGGCCTAAGATACAGAATGGATGAGTACATGAAAAAGGCCAGTAAATACCTTCAGGCCAGCCAAGAGCTCCAGAAGCAATGGCATGACCAGAAGGCTGTTCTGATCCAGTACCAACCAGGACAGAAGGTGTGGGTATTGGAGCCTGTGGCCCCAAGAGCACTCCAAGACAAATGGAGTGGACCCCATCTCATTGTTGAAAAGAAGGGTGAGGTTACCTATCTGGTAGACCTGAGCACTGCCAGGAGTCCCCTTAGGGTGATTCATGTCAACCGCCTAAAACCCTACTATGACAGGGCTGATCTCACCCTGCTCATGGCAACAGATGAGGGACAGGAAGAAGAGAGTGACCCTCTCCCTGATCTCTTTTCCACCACTGAAAATGATGCTTTAGTAGAGGGAGTCATTTTGGCAGATTGTCTGACTGCAGAACAGAAAGACAACTCCATAAATCTCCTTGGACAATTTTCTGAATTCTTTTCAATTGTGCCAGGTACCACATCGTGGTGTGAACACACAATTGATACTGGAGACAGCTTGCCTGTCGAAAGTAAAATCTATAGGCAGCCTGACCATGTCAGGGACTGCATAAAACAAGAGATTCAGAAAATGCTTGATCTAGGAGTGGTTGAACCTTCTGAAAGCCCATGGGTGAGTCCTGTGGTGCTGGTACCAAAGCCTCACTCAAAAGATGGAAAAAAGGACATGATGTTTTGTGTAGACTACAGAGGACTCAATCAGGTAACAAAAACTGATGCTCACCCTATACCCAGGGCAGATGAGCTCATTGATACACTGGCATCTGCCAAGTATCTTAGCACCTTTCATTTGACTGCAGGGTATTGGCAGATCAAATTGGCTGAAGATGCTAAACCCAAAACTGCATTTTAAACTATAGGAGGGCACTACCAATTTACAGTGATGCCCTTTGGTTTGAAAAATGCACCTGCCACTTTCAGAGGTTGGTGAACACAGTCCTGCAAGGGTTGGAGGCTTTTAGTGCAGCATATCTAGATGATATAGCTGTCTTTAGCTCCACCTGGGATGAGCACCTGGTCCACCTTTGGAAAGTTTTGGAGGCCATGCAAAAGGCAGGCCTCACTATCAATGCCTCAAAGTGCCAGATAGGGCAGGGTAAGGTGGTTTATCTGAGACACCTGGTAGGTGGAGAAGAGATTGCATCACTTCAGGGGAAAATCCAAACAATCATGGATTGGGTTCCCCCTACAACTCAGACCTAGGTGAGAGCCTTCTTAGGCCTCACAGGGTATTACAGGAAATTCATTAAAAACTATGGCTCCATAGGAGCCCCTCTTAATGATCTCACTAGTAAGAAGATGCCTAAAAAGGTATTATGGACAGCCGCCAGCTGTCAGAAAGCTTTTGAGGAGCTCAAACAGGCCATGTGCTCTGCACCTGTCCTAAACAGCCCATGTTACTCCAAGATATTCATTGTTCAAACTGATGCATCTGAATTATGGGTAGGGGCAGTCTTATCAAAACTGAATTCTGAGGGCCAGGATCAACCAGCTGCTTTTATCAGCAGAAGGTTGACCCCTGGAGAAAAGCGTTGGTCTGCCATAGAGAGGGAGGCCTTTGCTGTGGTCTGGGAACTGAAGAAGTTGAGGCCATACCTGTTTGGTACTCACTTTATTCGTCAGACAGACCACAAACCTCTACTTTGGCTAAAACAAATGAAAGGTGAAAACCCTAAATTGTGGAGGAGGTCAATATCTCTACAGGGAATGGACTATACAGTGATACATAGACCTGGGAGTACCCACTCCAATGCAGATGGACTCTCCAGATATTTTCACTTAGACAATGAAGACTCATCAGGTCATGGCTAGTCTTATTGTCCTTCGTTTTGGCATGTTACCCCCATATTTCACTGTATATATGTTGTTTTAGTCTACGTGTCACTGGGACCCTGCCAGGCAGGGCCCCAGTGCTCATAAGTATGTGCCCTGTATGTGTTCTCTGTGTGATGCCTAACTGTCTCACTGAGGCTCTGCTAACCAGAACCTCAGTGGTTATGCTCTCTCTGCTTTCCAAATTAGTCACTAACAGGCTAATGACTAAATTTACCAATTCACATTGGCATACTGGTACACCCATAGAATTCCCTAGTATATGGTACTGAGGTACACAGGGTATTGGGGTTCCAGGAGATCCCTATGGGCTGCAGCAATAATTTTGCCACCCATAGGGAGCTCTGACAATTCTTACACAGGCCTGCCAGTGCAGCCTGAGTGAAATAACATCCATGTTATGTCACAGCCATTTACCACTGCACTTAAGCAACTTATAAGTCACCTATATGTCTAACCTTCACCTGTTGAAGGTTGGGTGCAAAGTTACTTAGTGTGTGGGCACCCTGGCACTAGCCAAGGTGCCCCTACATTGTTCAGGGCAAATTCCCCAGACTTTGTGAGTGCGGGGACACCATTACACGCGTGCACTATACATAGGTAACTACCTATGTATAGCATCACAATGGTAACTCTGCACATGGCAATGTAACATGTCTAAGATCATGGAATTCTGGCATTCTGGCATTGGGGGACAATTCCATGATCCCCCAGGTCTCTAGCATAGTACCCGGGTACTGCCAAATTGCCTTTCCGGGGTCTCCACTGCAGCTGCTGCTGCTGCCAACCCCTCAGACAGGTTTCTGCCCTCCTGGGGTCCAGGCAGCCCTGGCCCAGGAAGGCAGAACAAAGGATTTCCTCTGAGAGAGGGTGTTACACCCTCTCCCTTTGGAAATAGGTGTGAGGGCTGGGGAGGAGTAGCCTCCCCCAGCCTCTGGAAATGCTTTGATGGGCAAAGATGGTGCCCATCTCTGCATAAGCCAGTCTACACCGGTTCAGGGATCCCCTAGCCCTGCTCTGGCGTGAAACTGGACAAAGGAAAGGGGAGTGACCACTCCCCTGACCTGCACCTCCCAGGGGAGGTGCCCAGAGCTCCTCCAGTGTGTCCCAGACCTCTGCCATCTTGGAAACAGAGGTGTTGGGGGCACACTGGACTGCTCTGAGTGGCCAGTGCCAGCAGGTGATGTCAGAGGCTCCTTCTGATAGGCTCTTACCTCTCTTGGTAGCCAATCCTCCTTCCTTGGTAGCCAAACCTCCTTTTCTGGCTATTTAGGGTCTCTGCTTTGGTGAATTCTTCAGATAACGAATGCAAGAGCTCACCAGAGTTCCTCTGCATCTCCCTCTTCACCTTCTACCAAAGGATCGACCGCTGACTGCTCAGGACGCCTGCAAAACCGCAACAAAGTAGCCAGACAACTACTGGCAACATTGTAGTGTAGTGTGGTTAGTTTTACGTATCCTTTGCGCATTAGCTTCAGGCTTTAGGCCTTTGTGCACTTTGCCCTGGATGTGTTTTATTCATTTGCTGGCAGCTTAGTGCCTCTGTGCACTTTGCTCTAAATGCTTTTTATTAGGCTTCGTACTGTTATTTTTCAAATAGCCAGTTCTACGGTGTTGTTTTTTTATTCATATCACACTGTTTTGCCTACTTCAGCACTGGAGTTCTCCATAACACATTCCCTCTGTGCTTCAGTCAAGGATACAGTCTGGTACATTGGCGATAGACGTGGTAGGAGTTTAGATTTGGCATTCCTGCGTAGGGACATTTTGTGATCACGATGACATGTTAGTTATAAAATCACTTCCTTGTCCCAATACACGCAAGAGGGAAATTCTGACCAGGGAACCACGACTAGACGCTGAGTGCCTCGTTGCAGATGCTGAACCAGATCACAGGCCTTTGCTCAGGTATGAGGGCTGATGTCTCCCCAGTGATTCGGAAAGGCAAGCTAGAAGCTTAACATTCTGTGCTCTAAATAGAACAAGCAGAGGGAGAGTAGAAACTGTTAGGCACTATGATAGCTTTGTTCTTATGTTTTACTCTCCTGGTGACTATTTCAATCCTACTGTGTTGTATTGTTCTGGTTATTGCGGCTCACGCCTCATTATCTAAAATACAGTTGTTCTATTAAAACATTATATAAAACTTATACTGTCTTTATCATTTGTATATGAGATCATATTGTAAATGAGAGAGTGGGTTTGGATCTGAGTGACCACGACTTCCCTGAGAAGTTCCAAAGATGTCATGCGCTCGGCTGCCTAATCATTTCTTCCCCGTGGGAGAAATGAGGCACTGCTAGTTAGCCGGAGCAAAAACCGGATTTAGGGTGACAGAGTTCCTTACACGTGGGTCAGACTCAGTCCCCCACACCGTTATCGATCCTGCTGCCTAGAAATCCAGTAGTCTCATTTAGGATAATGAGAGCCCACGCGACATGGCGCCGCCAACATTTGGTCTGGCTCTAATATTTAGGTCCGACTGACTCTCTCGGTCTCATATATATTTTGACTCCTCGGTTCCGTACGCGGAGACGTCCGTGGGGCTGAGGGTTTCCGCCACCACGGGATAGGTACGTCCTATTGCTTAGTGGTTGGTTGTTCAAGCTTGAACTTTGAAAGGAAAAACCCCTATATTGGTGTGCCTTCTCTGACCTAGAGCTATTATTTTTTTTTTAACAAATGGCGAATCCTAATGTAGTTAATATAGCAATCAATATGCGTCACCCGCTCACAGGACATCTGGTAGCACATGGACTGACGGTCCAGGGGGGTCCGGTCACTTTTGTGGTGGACGCCCATGCAGCCTATAGAACAGAACTTTTTTATTCTTGGGTCGTATTTCCGGCAGTTGATGGGGGTACAAATACTTTTCACGAATACACTGTTGCGAATGTCCCTGGACAGTACAGGGCTTACGCATACTTAGAGATACCTTTATCTTATCAAGAACACCATAATTGGCTTGATGGCGCCCTCCCACACACAGTAGCACAAGTTAGGTTAGGTCCACTAAGTAATGATGGTCCTACCTGGCCTTTATTGGCTACATATACACCTCATCCTGCGGCTGCTCAGTTGCCAGTGGTTGAAGTTCGTCGTTTATATACAGACTTAACGGCTACATATAGACGATTAGTTCAGTTTGTAATGCAGACCTTGAATACTAATGCAGCGTGTGCTGCTCCGGCGCTCCCACAAGCAGTGGTTCCGGGAATCAATCCAGCCACTGTACACTCAGTTATGGGTAAGGTACCGGCTAAACGTGAGGAGACTCCATTTTGGCTGGCGCAAAAAATGAATACGCTGGAAGCAGTATTTCCCCATACTGGACCTCAGGATAAACATAGAATATTGACGATGTGTTTGCCTTATGGCATGGTTCCTCCGGTGGACCTTTGTAATACCTGGGGCACGGTGTTTGCCGCGCTCTACACTACGGCACACTGTACACCGACATTAGCTAATTTACCGGAAGTGTTTAAACAAATTCAAGATGAATATGGGGCTGCCCCTGCCTTAGATTTGGGCATGCAGTTAATGGGCAATTTTGCCGCGGTTTTTTCTATTATTTTGAGTAATCTCAAGGGAGAGGCAGTAGCACTAGCAGTGCGAATTCATCTTCGGGATGTTCCGCAGATTAATCAGGAGCGGGAACTTCCGAGAATAATAGCAGAAATATATTCCAGTATTGGTCGCGATAGCCTAGGGGCTAGACCACAAAAACCCCAATTACAGGGTAAAAATAATAAAGATAATGCTAAACAGCAGCAGCCTGAGGGTACTATAAAGCGCTGGGAAAAGAAACAGCAAACACCTAAGAAAGATGCGGGACACTCTCCGCAACCAGAGACCCCACAGAATAAGTATAATCTCAGGAATAGGGATAATTTGAAGACGCCTGATAGATATCAGTATACTGATACACGCCAATTTCGTTCCTTTCAGGACTCCTCAGAGAAGAGAAGTGAGAGAGGTGGGCGGTCAGAGCGGAGGACGGAGTACATGAAACCGAGACAGGATTCACAACGCTCAACGGAGGTTTCTATTAAACAAGAAGAGAAACCGCTGCAACAGAAGCAGCAATTTAAGAAGAAGAAAGTGGCAGCAGTCTCAGTTAGACATGCCGCTCAAGAAGAGAGTTCTCTTGACGAACAAGACATGGGCATTAGCACTGTTAGACAGCGCAGCAGAGGTCACAATAGTCGCCGGAGTCTTCTAGAGCATCTGGAGGTGAAAGCAACTGATGACTTCATACAAGTCGAAACGGCAGATATGCGTGTCTCTGATCCTGATAGGGTTTATCAAGTGACTCTACGATTAGAAGGGGACATTGACCGCATTGTACACGCCATCTTTTGGGACCATGTGGTAAAATCATATGATGTTCTGCTGGCCGAACAGGATTGGCCACCTGACTTTGTTCGCGACTGTCCGGTTGGGGAGGAGGTTATTGCACCTTCCTTCTCACCACTTGTTCCGAGAGAACTAGCGGAGTCCTATAGTAAATCATGGGCTCTAGCACAGGCCCCCGCCCTATATAGAAATAACGTGGGGTGGGATAGGCAATCACCTTATCATGTAATTCCAATAAAGGGCGAACCTCAGCCACAACCGCAGTATCCTATCAAATTTGAGGCAAGGGCATCGGTTAGGAAAATTCTTACACAATTGGAGTACCAGGGTGTTATTGAGCCCTGTATCTCGCCGATGAATAATCCCTTATTTCCGGTTGCTAAACCGGACAGTTCATATAGGATAGTGGTGGATTACAGACATTTGAATAGTCATACACGCACATATGCAATACAGAATTCACATAGCGCAGCGCTTATGAATAATATAGTACGTAAGAAATACAGAACAACGTTAGATATCTCGAATGGATTTTTCTGCCAAAATATAGCGCCCGAAAGTCGGGACTATACCAGTTTTAGTGCGTTTGGCTCTCAGAAACGTTTTGTCGTTTGCCTCAGGGGTATAAGAATAGCCCAGGACTGTTTTCGGCTCGTGTGACTGAAATGCTACACGAGTTGGACCCTGAAGCGTTATCATATGTTGATGACATATATCTGACAGACGATGAAATTCTGCAACATCTAAGGTGTGTATCGCGCATTGTTGTGGGGTTTGCTGATATTGGCTATAAGTTTAATTTTACGAAATCAAAGATTGCCTTCCTCAGTGTCATTTTCCTGGGATATGAGTTGTCGAGTGAGGGCAAGAGCTTAGCGCCACATTTTTTGGAGAAATGTGCTTGGTTGCAGCCTCCTAATACGGTTCGGAAGCTCCAGTCATTGTTGGGGTTTCAGAATTTTGGCAGAACTTACATTCCTGATTATGCTACGCGTATAAAACCCTTATACGAATTGATTACGCCCGAATTTTTCGAGTAGATTTTGGACAATTGAGCATACACACATACTACGAGAGTTACAGACTGATCTCTTAGCAGTTAAACACTTACACACACGGGACAATAAGACACATTTAGTCATCAGGGTGATACCTGGGGCTGTTGGGTTTACGTATGTCACCTTTAATGAGGGTGAGACAGTCCCGATTGCATCCAAGTCCCACTTGTATTCTGCTGCAGAACAACGATTTGCACAGACTGAGAAAATACTCACTGCAGTACAGATGGCTGTGATTAAAGAAAGACCGCTTGCCCAGGGCCAACGCATCATTGTCGTTTCCCCGATTCCGGTCTTAGAGGCTGTTACAAAAGCGAGTGTTCCTAATTCGAAAGCTTTACACCCGCGATGGATACAATGGGCTACGTCTTTGACAGCCACTGATGTAGATTACATATTTTACCCTAAACTGCAGACTCAAGAATTTCTTCAATATGAAATGGAGTACCCAGTTCCTGCTGCTACGTTACCTATTGACCAATATCAGGTGGTCATGTATACCGATGGCTCGGCGCAACCAGCGGTTGGGACTAAACAACAGTATTCTGCTGCATGTGCGGTGGTGAGCGGCACTATGGAGGGGGAAGTGTTCTGCCCCCGACATACTTACACTAAAACCTTGGGGGATTGCACAGCTGGCTGAGCTCAAAGCTCTATTGTTAGCGTTGGAGCACGCGGATCCGGTTATTTTGACCTTGCTGGTCTGTGACTCCTACTACTGTGTTCAGTCTTTCAATGAATATCTGCACTATTGGAAGATGAATGGGTTCAGAGATTCTAAAGGCAACACCATTAAACATAAATTGTTGTGCGGTAAGGTTGCGGATCTGAAAGAAACGCTTCCTAAGGTCCATGTTGTGCATACACTTGGACACCAGCGCGTTGGAATACACGTTGCTGGGAATACTTTGGCTGATGAAGCCGCAAAGTCGGCAGTGGCTGTCGCCACTGTGGCCGCAGTGACTCGTTCGAGTTCCAAACCAGACACAGAGATTTCGGCTGCCATAAAAGCTACGGCTGATGGCACGCCGTTTCCTAAAGGATTTCCTTCTAAATATGGTTACTGCTTGAGTAGTGCGCTAAATGCTGTTGTTAATATTCCAGGCATTGGTGTACGTGAACTACCCAATAAAATTGAGAGACCTCGATTAATTTCTGTAGCACATGAGGGGGTGGCATCTGCACATGCTGGTGTGGCTGCCACGATTTCACTTTTACAGGCTCGTTACTGGTGGCCTGGTCTCTATAAAGAGACAAAGCAGTATGTCCTTTGTTGTGACGTTTGTCAACAAATTAAAGCTTCGTCAGCTAGACGCCCGCAGCAGACGCCCCTTCTGATTTCAAATAAACCTTTACAGTGTGTGTACTTGGATCATTGTGGTCCGCTGACACCAGATAGTGCATACAAATATATATTGGTTGCTGTAGATTCGTGCTCCAGATTTGTGTGGGTATGGCCACAACACTCGGCTGACGCTCGGACTGTTATTAAAGATTTGCGCATCATTGTCGATACATTTGCAGTTGCGGCTTTTCATTCGGACCAGGGCCCTGCTTTTGCCTCTAAGGCATTCAGGGACACCATGGCTTTGTTGGGGGTCCAACTCCAATTCTCATCTCCATTTCATTCTGAGGGAAATTCTGTCGTGGAGCGTTTAAATCGTGATTTAAAGCAATCCTTAACGGCCAGAGTTATAGGTACGGGTCATGGTTGGCTAGCCCACCTGTATGGAGTACAGAGAGCACTTAATAACTTGCCTAGAAGGTCACTGGGGGGTTGTACTTCATATGAGTGCCTGTTTGGAACACGAATGTATGTTCCTGATCTAGATGGTCCTGGTGTGGAGGCGGCGGATACGCCCTTTGACATAAATGATCGTGTCACTGTTTTGCAGGATTTACAACAATTCCGTGAAGATAACTCTTCTGCAAGTGCTGCCTCCTCAGGAATTAAGGATGAGCCAGTAACTCCTACTGGTTGGATACCCAGGATTGGGGATCTAGTGCGTGTAAAGGTCGCAGTAAAGAAAGAATTTGGTCCTTCTTATCGAGCACCTGTCCCTGTGTTAGGGGTTAGCGGCACGAGAACTGTGATTTTACCGCCGCTGCAAGGGGCCAAAGGAAATCGCTTTGTTTCCATTGATATTGTCAAGTTACAACATGTGGCCGATTCTGCACAGCAGACCAAGAGGGACACCCAGTAGTTCCGGAATCCCTCTCACTACTGGGGAAGAAGTCCCGCTGCAGGTGATTTGCACCGACGCTGTTTCCTCTCTGAGCTTGGGGAGGGTGGATGATGATCTTGCGATTGTTCCACAGACGATTAATATGGAATATTTTGATCAAGTTGCTGTACGTTCTACTGATGTTTCTGAACATGTGGTTAATAGCATGCCTAGGTGAGAGCCTCCATCTGCTTCTTTGTTCACAATAGCACCTTTTGCAAGAACTGCCTCTGGCTGCTTCAACGGCGCTGATGATGCAGTGTCCAGCTCCTCGTCCTCAATGTCTTCTGTCCGAGGTCCACGTAAGCTGCTGGGTTGGCTTAAACGCACATATTTTGTTTTTCCTTGGAACTATTTGTGGCTTTTTATGGCTGTAATGACTCTTTTTTTATGGTTCGGATTTGTGGTTACTTTTTTTCTAGTAATACATGGTCATTTTCTTCCTGATCGATCTGACATTGAGCACGTGGAGACTGTGTTAAGACCACATTTTTCGTCTCATATGGTTTGAAGAGACTTGTCCAATGTAAACATTTCTGCAATACCGATTCCGGATGGGATTGTGTGGGATAAAGTAATGTTTGATATATATGGTCCCACTGAATTGATTCAAATACCGTATGTCCTCAAGTTATCAATGAATGATATTGTTATACCAGGCATTGTTTCTGATGATTGGGATGTGAAGACAGTAGATTCTATGCTGACAGATTTGCAATATTATACTGTCTATGACGATGAAGATGCTTACCAATTTAGAGATAATCATGGTGACATGTTTTGCTACAACTTTTGTGGACACCACTTTATTCATAAAGCTAGTAGCCCTAAGTCCATATTTAATTATGTGCAATGGGAACATTGCTCGACTCCTCCACAAGGGAGTTCGAAAACATATTATGATAAATTTGCATATTTTTCTGGGCATAATTAACTAAATGCTAGGTCTTACTATTTTAAAGTTACTCCGTATTCTAATAAGCAAATGTTATTGACCGATACTAAATTACTGTATTCAAATTTGTTTGTATCTAAACTTTCGGTGAGGGGTATGCATACTGGTTTAAGACTGTTGACTTGAAAAGTGTTTGGGGTACGAAAAATTGGCAGATGCAAGGCAGGGACACATTATTTAGAGCATGTATTATCCCTGTGCAGATGATTTTCCTCAATGACACAGTACAACAGACTAGCTGTTTGGGCTTGGCGACAATTAGAGAGTTAAATTTGCCTAGTATACATGTCCCTTCCAAATTAAACAACTGGCAGCACTATGTGAATGCTACTTTTAGTGAATTTACACATTGGGTCCAGAATGGTACGCTTAACACTTCATCGATACATCCGGGCGGGTGGTTATTATGGCCTATAGACACTAATAAGTGTCATCAACGTTTTGTCACCTCTTCAGGGGGGTTCAGGACTAGTAGGGCAGACCCTCGTTACATTTCACCAGAACATGCTGATATTATAACTACATACAGCGTGGGGAAGCTTTGTCAGCAATGGTTGAAGTCATCCACGCTGGATGCACTTAAGTCACATCTCACGTTACTGTCTAATGATACTGATTTACAAGATTTTTTGTCAGGTCCGAAGGTACCATGGAAGAAAAGGTTCTTATACGAAGTTTATAATGAGATTTGGAAGCTTTCACAACAGGAGGCTGCAGCCCGGTTGAGGCAGATTGACCAGGAAAACCTGATGCAGACTTTGTCTGTTGTTGATAATGGCATGCATACCCATTCTGACCGTGTTTACACGATTGACAGCATTGTTTCCTCTGCTATTGACATTATTAAATCAGACATGTCTTCTTTATATCATGGGCAGAGTCAAACGCGGTCCATCATGCAGCTGGGTTGGACTCTTCAGACCTTGAAGGCAGGTCGCGTTCCATGGCAGCACATTCTTGCCAGAGAGATCTTTGTCTCCTTTAATTTGACTCGTCAACAACAGCTGATGGCTAAAAAGGAAGCGACATATGTTATGTTGAATATTGAGAAATTGGAGAAACTGCCTTTCACGGTGGCTGAGATTCCGTCAGCTGAGTGGTTGATTCATGGGGTTATTAATTTGACTATATCCACTCTGCAATTTACTTCTTGTTTGAAGCACATTCCGGTGGGTAGATATGAACTATTGGGAGACAGTTACATACATGAGGTGTGGGAGCTTCCCTTTCAATACAGATGTGTTAATGGTTTGAGGGAGGTTTTTCTTAGCGGTAGTGAATGCGAAGCCTCTGTCAGCCATTCCATTGTTTGTAAACAGCTGTCCTTGCACGGGGCGTGTAACGCTTCGATTGCTAACTTAGCTTGTTATCTGAAGGGAGTTCGAGTCCCGGTTATTAAAAACACTTTCCAGGTGCTTTCTAACGGCAGTTACATTGTTCTTAACAGCGAACGCTGCTGTGGCATGCGTGCCGGAATCGTTTATGTTGTTGTTGTCAACAAGGCCGTTACGTGCTGCGGGAATGTGTTATTTCCCCCCACTCAAATTAGGGAGGTAGCGGACATCTGGCCTCATATTGCTACTTCCTAGGTTAATTTCGACAAGTTGAGTCGGCCAAACAGCTTTATTGTTTCAAAAGCATGTGGCCCTTGCATCTGCTAGCGAAACCTACACACTTCAGGTGGCAAGGTCATCGGCAGAGATACAGTCCCTTTTGAATACTAACTTTCCGAGTCACTTCGGTGAACTTGTGGGACGTATATTTAATGCATCCAGCACTGCTGGTATTGCTCATTTTTTCAAAGCCGTTGGTGTTGGTTTTGCTCACACCTTCTCTTCCATATTCGGTTTGATACCTTCGGCTATACACTCTATTTTCTGAAGCATTTTTGGGGGTTTCCCGATTACTTTGGCTTTCTTGGCTGGAGTCTTGCTATTGTTGCTATTTTTTCGCAATGGCTGTCCCGCCGCGACGAGTTCCTATATTGCTGCTCCCGTCAGCGCAGCTGTGTCGTGAACGCATGATGCAGCATTTTGGAGCTACACTCCTGGGCCATTTGGAGTGTGACTGGTCTCTGTCATTCAGACCGGTTTTGGATTGTGTGCAACCCGTGTTTCGGTGCCTTTGGTGCTCGTTTGAACATGCACTGGCTTTGTGTCTCTCACTGCAGCGCCATTCAGTGGTCGAAACTGAACTGTTGATGTTCCCGATTAGGGCTCATTCCCAGACTTGTGCACTACGGTTGCGTTTGCTTCGTGAGGCAGTTTCTGAGATTCCCTTCCTGGAGGAAGATGGCGTTGTCTCTTTCCTAGGCCCTGCACGGGGTGCCGCCCTGGATAGTTTTGGGGCTTTGGAACACACCTGCTCCATGGTACTTTGTGGCATGGATCTTCCGATATTAACATATATCGAAGTGGAGGAGCTCCTACGTTCTTTTGCTTCTGACTGACAATTGGATTTTTTTCTCTCCTGCAAAATTGACACTCTATTGAATTTGGCTTTATCGTCACATGTTTCCTAAATTTATGACTTTGTTGTCTTCTGACCTTGTCGAAATATATAGTTTTATGTATTGTTTGTATTTGGGGCATACTTTTATATTATTGGAACCACTTGCTACCGACAAGGGGAGGGTGTAGTGTGGTTAGTTTTATGTATCCTTTGCGCATTAGCTTCAGGCTTTAGGCCTTTGTGCACTTTGCCCTGGATGTGTTTTATTCATTTGCTGGCAGCTTAGTGCCTCTGTGCACTTTGCTCTAAATGCTTTTTATTAGGCTTCGTACTGTTATTTTTCAAATAGCCAGTTCTACGATGTTGTTTTTTTATTCATATCACACTGTTTTGCCTACTTCAGCACTGGAGTTCTCCATAACATATTCCCTCTGTGCTTCAGTCAAGGATACAGTCTGGTACATTGCCGATAGACGTGGTAGGAGTTTAGATTTGGCATTCCTGCGTAGGGACATTTTGTGATCACGATGACATGTTAGTTATAAAATCACTTCCTTGTCCCAATACACGCAAGAGGGAGATTCCGACCAGGGAACCACAACTAGACACTGACTGCCTCGTTGCAGATGCTGAACCAGATCACAGGCCTTTGCTCAGGTATGAGGGCTGATGTCTCCCCAGTGATTCGGAAAGGCAAGCTAGAAGCTTAACATGCTGTGCTTTAAATAGAACAAGCAGAGGGAGAGTAGAAACTGTTAGGCACTATGATAGCTTTGTTCTTATGTTTTACTCTCCTGGTGACTATTTCAATCCTACTGTGTTGTATTGTTCTGGTTATTGTGGCTCACGCCTTATTATCTAAAATACAGTCGTTTTATTAAAACATTATATAAAACTTATACTGTCTTTGTCGTTTGTATATGAGATCATATTGTAAATGAGAGAGTTGGTTTGGATCTGAGTGACCACGACTTCCCTGAGAAGTTCCAAAGATGTCATGCGCTCGGCTGCCTAATCATTTCTTCCCCGTGGGAGAAATGAGGCACTGCTAGTTAGCCGGAGCAAAAACCTGATTTAGGGTGACAGAGTTCCTTACACGTGGGTCAGACTCAGTCCCCCACACTGTTATCGATCCTGCTGCCTAGAAATCCAGTAGTCTCATTTAGGATAATGAGAGCCCACGCGACAGTAGCACCTCATCCTGCCGGCTTTCTCGACTGTTTCCAGGTGGTGCATGCTCTGGGGGTCTCCTGCCTTCACCCTGCACCAGAAGCTCTGAAGAAATCTCCTGTGGGTCGACTGAATCTTCCCCCGGCTAACGCAGCCACCAAAAGACTGCATCACTGGTCCTCTGGGTCCACTCTCATCCTGACGAGTGTGGTCCCTGGAACTCAGCAACTCTGTCCAAGTAACTCCCACAGTCCAGTGACTCTTCAGCCCATGTTTGGTGGAGGTAAGTCCTTGCCTTCCCATGCTAGACTGCATTGCTGGGTACCACTTCATTTGCAGCTGCTCCAGCTCCTGTGCACTCTTCCAGGATTTCCTTCATGCACAGCCAAGCCTGGGTCCCTGACACTATGTCCTGCAGTGCACAACCTTCTGAGTTCTCCTCCGGTGACGTGGGACTCCCTTTTGTGACTTCACATGGACTCCGGTTAACTTTCCTTCCAAGTGCCTGTTCAGGTACTTTTGTGTGTGCTGCCTGCTTCTGTGAGGGCTCACTGAGTTGCTGGGCGCCCCTTCTGTCTCCTCCTCCAAGTGGCAACATCCTGGTCCCTCCTGGGCCACAGCAGCACCCACAAACCTCTACCACGACCTTTGCAGCTAGCAAGGCTTGTTTGTGGTCTTTCTGCATAGGAACACATCTGCAAGTTTCATCGCGACGTGGGGCATCCATCCTCCAAAGGGGAAGTTCCTAGTCCTCTTCTTTCTTGCAGAACTCCAAACTTCTTCCAACCTGTGGCAGCTTCCTGGCACCCTCAGCTGGCATTTCCTGGGCTCCTGCCCACTCTCGACACTGTCGCGACTATTGGACTTTGTCCCCTTGTCTTACAGGTACTCAGGTCCAGAAATCCACTCTTGTTGCCTTGCTGGTGTTTGTTCTTCCTGCTGAATCCCCCTATCATGACTTCTGTGCTCTCTTGGGGTAGTAGGTGCACTTTACACCTACCTTTCAGGGTCTTGGGGTGGGCTATTTTTCTAACCCTCACTGTTTTCTTACAGTCCCAGCGACCCTCTACAAGCTCACATAGGTTTGGGGTCCATTCGTGGTTTGCATTCCACTTTTGGAGTATACGGTTTGTGTTGCCCCTGTACCTATGTGTTCCTAATGCAACCTATTGTGATTCTACACTGTTTGCATTACTTTTTTTGCTATAACTTACCTAATTTTGGTTTGTGTGCATATATCTTGTGTATATATAACTTATCCTCATACTGAGGGTACTCACTGAGATACTTTTGGCATATTGTCATAAAAATAAAGTACCTTTATTTTTAGTAACACTGTGTATTGTGTTTTCTTATGATATTGTGCATATGACACCAGTGGTATAGTAGGAGCTTGACATGTCTCCTAGTTCAGCCTAAGCTGCTTTGCCATAGCTACCTTCTATCAGCCTAAGCTGCTAGAAACACCTCTTCTACACTAACAAGGGATAACTGGACCTGGCACAAGGTGTAAGTACCTCTGGTACCCACTACAAGCCAGGCCAGCCACCTAAAGCCTCCTAACGCTGGAATGCCCCCCCTTGCATACAGTATGCCTGGAGCAGGCATAATGTGGCGCAAGGGTATACAAAGTGATGCAATGCATGCATTATGCCACTTTCTAAATATGCCGCAGATAAAAAGACATTTTAGCGCTGCCGTAGTGTAAAGAAATGATGCTATGGCAGCTCTAAGGTGGAGCTAGGGGATCTTAGATCTGCCCCTATATGTAAATAGCAAGATAAACAAACATGGTGAAGAATATAAATGAGGTAATTACATCATATGACAGAATCTAATAAACAACAAACGGCTTTATGATTTTAAGCAGGAGGGGGAGGAGAGAGATAAGGAGAGAAGATTTCACTTATTACAATAAAAATAAAATGTCCTCATTAACTGAAAAGCCAAAAAATTATAATTGAAAGATTCTAATAGTTAAGTAAGATCAACTACAATGAGTATAACTTTGTAAAAAGCAGAAGGGACAGAGAGATAGTACATCCATGGTGGTTGGAATTTTTCAAAGTAGAATTGGTAAACAATATGAAGCATTTATGCTGTCTCAGATTTACGCAAGGTAACTTGTTGTGCTGCAATGCGTGAAATAATAGTAAAAACACCTTGGGATGTTAGTTAAGGCATTTGCACAATATACATGGTTGGTAAGCAATGTGAAGAGGATCAAATTATGGCATCGTTCAGGCAATGTGGCGGGGTGGGAGCAAGAGCAACACCTCTAGGATTGAAAACATGCTAGATCTGCTAAGTCACAGAAAGTAGCCCAGCCTGGCTTTGTATGAAATGCTAAGACAATCAAGAGGGCAGGAGGTCTTTTGCCTGATGCTTCCCTGCATAACGTGCCATTTCTGTGAAATTAGATGGCTTACCTTTGAGTGATTGTAGCCATGTAGAGCTTTCTACTGGATGGTGTGCCTCAAAATCAAATCTCTCACAAGATACGTTTTCCTTTGTGCCATGGTACAATACAAAATCTTACTTATTGTTGTGCTAATATGCCATTTTTAACTAAAGTATGGCCAATGTCAGCATAGATGAGCAGCACTATTTAAATATACGATTGAATAGTTTTTCCTGTCCGTGCAACGCAATGCAATGATTTTGGCATCAGTCTTTTGGAAAAGAGAGGAAGTTTTTAGGCACAAGTTATTGCAAATAAGACATATTTTCCATGTTAACTGTGTTTTTAGACGAGGTTATCTTATGACCCCAATACCTATTCTTTCAACCTTAAAGGTAGGACATCACAATTATATATATGTAGATATTTACACATTTAGAAATGTACTTGTCCAGTTCCACATGTAAAAAAATAAAGCCAATGTATATTTCCACTTATTAACTTACTTTCTGTTTCTCTCCTGTAAAAATATTTGACTCGTTGAGGAAATTCCTATTACTCCACCTGCACCAATGTTTCCGGGCTCCATACTACTACACTCTTACCCTGAGAAATGGTATCCTCATACTTTTGAGAGAAGTAGATCTGCAAACATTGCCCCAAATTTAAGAAGGGCCTAGCGCCAACTATCACCACATTAGCGTCATTTTGTTTACACTAATGTGGCAATAGTGTGGCAAAAATGCAGCACCATATTTACAAAGTGGTGCAATACACATATAGCGCCATTTTGTGAACACTTGCACCACATTGTGCCTGCACCATGCATAATGTAAGCAAGGGGGGGGATCCCCCATTAGAGGACCTGCAAAAATGGTGCAGTGGAGTCTAGGAGATTCCACTGCACCATTTTTTGTGGCATTTGTAACGCCTGCACAGAGCAGGCATTAAAAGGAGACACACCATTATTTTTAATGGGCCTCTATTTACTTTGCAGGATCAACGCCATCACTTAAGGTGTTAATATTGCAAAGTACAACACTAGCATAAAAAATAATGACTCTGTTGTCCCCAACCTGCACAATGGTACGCCATATGTTAAATATGGCACACACAAGTTGGTGTTAGGTGGGGCACAATGGGCTGCAAGAAAAGACATGAAGCTACACTTTTCTTAAAACAGGGCCGTTATCTGGGAGGAAATTACCTGCAATGGTGTAATGGATGTTCACAGATTTTCTGCTTTTATAGCTGGAACCACGCTGTAATGCCATTGAACCAGAAATCCACCAAAGGGAAATTTCTACTATGAGGGCAAAATGATGGTCTTAATGATTCTAGGAAGCAGAGAGTTGAGCTGGCTTAGTGTGGAGCAGTGCGCTTGTTTCAATGTTTTTGCACTGTCTCAAACTCGTACGTGACAAGGAAAAAGCTTGTGAGATGGCGCCAAAGAAACTTTCATTTTTAAATTGTTTTTCCTGATTTGTCGCTCTGACCATGCATTGTGAAGGCGGCACAGAGACCACCTCTCTTTCTGTCCCAACATAACTGGCTTTTCGACTTTCGAATGCTGCTAAGTATGCAGAGAAACTCGAGGCACTTGTTTGTTTTTGCTGCACGCCTTCCTGCTTGCCCGATTACCGCCCATTATGAACCGGACCCGACTCTTGGTTTTCAGCGCATATCTTCATTGTCACACAGTTGAACTCTCTGTAGATAAGTACTTTTTTTGTCCCTGTTCCAAGCACTATGGACTTTCCATTCACACATTTTTCTCCCTGACAGCTATTAAAGTAGAGAGAACGATTTTAAGAAAGGTGAGAGATTTTCAATCGCAGTATAACTCAGCGTTTTGACTGAAATATAATTGGTGTGTCATAATTGTTTCTAGCGTTTTCCCTTGGCGTGGCAGTCACATGCAGCAGCAGCAAAGTGACACCGAAGGGTTAGGTTTCTTCCTTGTTAATCCTATTTCTATTTCGCTTTTGATTGCAAGTGTCTTAATGACATTGTGTAGGTTTACCTTGCAGTCAACAGAAAAAGCAAATATTTGTGCAAAGATCTAATGTCACTGGAGTTTCATAAGCCACTGAATTTCTGTTACAAAATGGGGCCTGCCTTGTACACCTGTAGAGTATATCAAGATGGTCTCTGTGCCAATTAATAAATATTCCCAGAAGAAGGGTAGTAGTGTTTGAGCGGCCTTGATGTTCTACAGGTTGGAATTACTAACCCATTAAAGATTGGGGGACTGATTCACAAAATGCAGAAAAAGATAATTAAAGGGAATTATGTGACAATCTTCCTTGGGTACAGGAAGTGCGAAAGCAAAGGCTGTGGGATGTCATTTTTTCTATCACACAACAGAATGTAAATACCAATACACTGAAACAAAATGTATACATTTTCTGTTAGGAAAGCAAAAGAGAAGCAAATATTTTGTAATTCTGAATTGTGATGGAAACAAAGGTTTTATTAGGATCAAAACAAATCAAGTCACTTTATTTGGTAATGCACAAATAATATTTACTGAAAAACAATTCCCACAGTCTCAGTATGTCTGTGCAAATTTAATTGCCATTGAAAATGGAAACTTTGCTGTCTGTAAAATGTGATGTCTGTAAACAACTGCACTTCCACATGTTGGTTTAGTAACATTAAAAATGCCCTCCCTCATGTGCATTAAAAGTAGGTGGGTCGTGAAAGTTGGTTGTTCTAAAAACTGTGTCAAGGATCTAAAACATTTGGGAAGTACTGGCCTGGAGGGTTTATGGTCTCACTAGAAAGCACAGAGTGTAAGATACAGATCACATATTTGTATTTTATGTCCAAAGTTCAATGGGTTACTGCTTTTGTCACAGAGATCATTTTATTACTTAAAGTTCATAGTTACAATACTTCCCCTGTAGCACATTGAGCTATGAAGTGGCATCAACGTACGCCATGCAAATTGCAAGGCAGAGATGTAGAACCATATATTTCTTTGATTGTTGCTAAAAAATGTTCCTTTGGGTAGCAATACAGTTTTATGTTAGTATGACTCCCCCAAGTGTGTTATATTTCAAATCCTGAATTTATGGGCCATATTTACAAACAGTTTGCACCTAGTTGATGGAATTCTGGTGCAAAGTGCTGTATTGGTGTTTTGTTTCCAGTGTAAATCCTGAATTGGTTTAGAATGTACTCCTAAAGTAACACAAAGCAGCATTTATGCTACTTTGCATCAGACAAGTGTCCCATGGGTGGTTCATGTGTGTTCCCATGCACCCACGTAAAGATTTTGACACTAATTCCTTTCTACTAACTGTGGTAAAAAAGTTTGTATAAAAAAATCACCTCTTCGAGTCAGGCATAAAATTGGAGAAAAGGTTTATTTTCTACAAATGTCCAACTTTGCATGTGCGCCGCACCTTGGAGCACATGTTCAAAGTGGTAAAGTGTTGGACTTAGTTGAAGCACAGAATTTTGTGCCTGAAGGATACCCATGCAGTATAAAACCAAAGCCTGAAATCACGTAAGGGTGTGTGTATTGCCGTAAGGCTACCTATAGTGCACCAGAGGAGAGAGCCACAGAAGCATATCTTGAATAGATTTAGTGCTGTTATGCTCTCTCATTTTCACACAACACAGTGGGGCTCATTTTTGGTTACTGCACTTCATGAAAACTTTATACATTTCCTTTTGATTTTTCCAGACCAAGCATTCTTAACAGATAATGCCTACCAGCAAGGATGAAACAAGACTCTTACACCTTGACGTCCTCATTGTCTTAAGTAACACTTCCTACAAATTGATTTTAACCCTTGTGTGACTCATTGTCTATGTATTAAAGGTTTGTGATGAGCACTCTGACATTAGGATGAGTAGTGCTATGAAATAAATAAATGTGAAAGGGGTTAAGGAGAGATGTGGGGATCTTGTCATGGACTTACTGCACATGTGTGGTGAAGGGACGGGCATCATGAGGCTCGGGCAGGTCATGATGCCTTTCTGCACCAACAGTGGTGATGAATTGCAACTTACTCTGCACATCTGCAAATATGCTTTATGTCATGGCGGTTTTCATGGGTATTTCTTTTTTCTTAAATAATTTGATGGAAACCATGATGCAAGGGCTGTGTGGTAAAATCAATCAATAGAGGCCTTGTTACTGTTACCAGAGTTGTTGTTGTATCCCTATGTAAAGTCATTGATCGGTGTAACATGCAAACAGTAAGTTGTCTTCCTCGTGAGAATTTCACTGCACAGTGGTAATACATCTTTGGGTATGCAATTATTAGCAGAGTCGCTCGAAATAACTTTTATTATTATTTTTTTTTTTTACTGGCACAGCGTGTATATTATATTATGTTAAGCAATGTTATGTGTCTGAAAGTTTCTACGTTATGAATCTGGTGTCTCTAGAGGAAATCGGGTCTTGACTTGCGCTTGCAGATCATGTGCTTGTTTGGGGGTCAAGCAGCAGTAGAACGACTCTTCTTCCCCTAAAGCTCCCAAAATGAGACAATCAAAGAACAGTGCTCCCAAAAACGTAAAGGAATCATTGCACACAAGTGCCTATTTTAGTAATAAGAACTACTTGTTTCCTTGGTTTCATGGCACGTCTGACCTGTGCAATTAAATGTTCGTGCAGATCATGCCACTGACACTGAAAGCAACAAATGTACCTCACTGAGCATGCTCAGTTGCTGTAAGGGCAGCTGTTGCAGAATGTTATCTATGCTGGTTCCTGTTACCTTGGCAGTTAGCTTAGTCTCCTCATAAATATATAAAGTGAGATTAACCCGCCTATCATTCCTTCTTTTCAGTTCTGCTTTTGATGCAGTTATCTTGTGCTGACTACCTTTGTGATGTAAAATGGCTGTAACTAGGCATCATCTTAATGGAGTTGAAATATATGATGCTTGATGTGATGCAGATAGTCCATGTGTCACATCATCAAAGCCTTCTTTTTTGGACTCACTTTACCAACGAGACATACTTGTGCCAAAAAAAACGTGCTTTATCCGTCGCATGAACTGTTACCCTGAGTTAAGCAACACAATTTTCCAAAATAGTGATGCCCCTTCCACGTTCAGCTGGATTCAGAAACAACATATAAACATAACAACTTTGTAGTCAGTCATGTTTATTCATCCAAAATCATGAAAACGTAAATTAATGACACCAAGTATTACAACACAAATCTTCAGCCCACATGCTTCACGATTAATAATTATTAATAGCTTTGTCAAGACTTAACGGGTAAACACAGCTTGATTGTTCTTCTGTTGACACAGAGCCTGAATACTGTCACTTGAGCACACTTAGGGGCATATTTATAGGACCCTAGCGCCACCTTGCACCACATTAACGTCATTAAATGACGTTAATGTTTCCCAACAAGGCCGAAATCTCTCTGCTGGTAAGGGGCAAAAATTTCATTTTTTATGACTCCATTGACGAACTCTTCAGGAGTAGCCCCAAAATATTGGTGCTACTCCTGTAGAGAACATAGGGGCCAATTCTAATGAATGGAAGCCCCCTTTTAACGCCTCCTCCTAAGCAGCCATTTTACTGACTCCCCTAATGGAGGAACGCCCCCTTTGCGTACATTATGCCTGGCACAGGCATAATGTAGCGCAAAGGGTTACAGAGTGGCGCAATGCATGCATTGTGCCACTCTGTTAATACGGCAGTGGATTTTGGCCCTGTTGGGCTACATTAACGTCAAAATAAATTACGCTAATGTGGTGCAAGATGGCTCTTCAGAAAGCAAAACTCACCAGTGAGGCACATAATTGTTATGTCTGTAGTTTTTAATGATCAGTCAAGGAAGTATTTCAGGCTAAGTGTCATCGTATACATTTTCTATGAAACTCATGGACGAGAATCTGATTTGCCACTGTACACAGCAAATAGATTTTGAAAGGTTCAAAAAAGTACAGTTCCAAATGAGAGGACAGTGCATGCGGAATTCACTTTTACAGTGCAATATGCATTTCTAGCGGGGGTTAGACATGTTATGTGTATTTTGCTAGAATTTTCTCTTGATGTACCATTAGGTTTAGCCTTCCTACATTTTGAGATTTGGCCTACATTAGAACACGAATCGCCTTTTGACAGATTAAGCTCATTTTAGGGCATAATTATGAAAAGCAGTGGTGCACCTAGTGCAGCGCCACTTTTCTTGCGCACTTAGCGCCCCCATAATGCCACCATCGTAGCGCCATATTTATAATACAGCGCACCATGGCTGTAGTTAGGGTGACTAGAGTCATACTTTTTTACGCTATTCTGGTGCTTTGCAGGTCTAGCGTCAAAAATGATGAAGCTAATCCTGCAAGGTACCCAGAGGACCATTGTAATCAATGGGAGCCTCTTTTTAAGGCCTGCACTTAGCGTTGGAACACGCAAGGCCTCCATAAATCTGGCCCATTGTACCTTAAAGTTTTCCATTCATACACTTTGATATTTAAACCACAGAAATCACCTTTCTATCAGCTGAAATTGGGTTTTCAGATAGTTAATTTTTTTATTACAGCCAACATTACTAACATACAACCTCAGGCAAAATGACGGGCTTTTACAAAGATGTTCTACCCACCTTCTTCAACGTTACACAAATATGATTGGCAACATCTACTTTTTTCATTCCTTACATTATAGTTACTTCCATAAACACTAATGTTCTCATAATATAGTTACCTTGACTTCATTTAGCTGTTTACGTCCAAATGCAATTGTGTTCTGTTGTGCATTTAAAATATTTGTTTTTGAATTTAGCTGGGAACACAGTCCAAATGCTTCTCCTCAGAAACCTACCTTTTAGTGTGGAATATTTTTATGGTAGTAAGACACCTGGCTATCAGAGTTTCCAGCCCAGTGCTTTGACTCCCTGCACAAGTTAACCTTTGCTGGTGTAATTCTGAAAAATAGCTTATTTACAAATATGCATGGAGCAGAACAAACTTATATATTGTGACAAAGATCAAGCAATGCCACTGTCTTATATTCTTCCAATCCTTTATTTTCTATATATCTTCACCACTCTTTAAATGGGACATTTATCAAAAATCACGTCAAGCTTCAGCGTGATTTTTAGTCCATTATGCAGCCAACACCTCTTACAGTTTCTATCATGCAACTTTCTTATTTCAGTGTGATCTTATCTCTCTCTCTCTCTCTCTCCATACATATATATATATATATATATATATATATATATATATATATATATATATATATATATACGCACATACATACTCACTGAAAAAAAACAAAGATCACAGGGACCTTATGGTTAGTTTCTGAATTTACTCTCTTAAAACCATAGAATGTTTCATTGATATTTTTAATGACAATATAAAAGTTGTCGCAGGTGTAATATCTGAGGTAATTAGCAGTACATGGTGATGGGCGCAAGTTATATTTACCTAAGGATGCGATTTATAGTTAAATGAAATAACTCTAACTGCTGAATTTTTATGGTTTTGTGTGAGTAAATTCCACACCTAACTATAACGTCTGTGTAGCCTTTTGTTTTTTTCAGTGAATTTCTATGATTTTTTTAATGTAAGGTAATTACAATTACTATACATTGATCCAACTACCACCGCACACTTCCTTTGGCTGTGCATGGCAGAGGTTAGCCACAGGGCCTGGACCACTTTCCATTTGGACTCATGGTGCCGGGACTACCACCTCCACAGTGATTTACTTAATACAAAAGGAGGGTGGCATGCGTTAAAGCTACCTTAGGACACAAGTTATAGTTACTTGAGATAACTATAACTGCTTAATTTCTATGGTTTTGTGAGAGTAACATACAAACCTAACTATAATGTCCCTGTAACCTTTGTGTTGTATTTTTTTAATTTTTTAATTTTATATTTTTTCCCATATTCCCTCAGTTGGATAATCCCCTGATAAGAATTAAGCACTCTTCTTGGAGGCAGTGGCACATGCTACAGCAGCATTATTGCAGTGATGAAGCTGTAACATGAACAGAATGCCATCATGCAATGACAATGAAGCGTGTAAGATCAGACTGAACTAAGACTTGGCATGTGAGATTCTAAATTGGAATATTGTTCCCATTTGAAGAGGTTTTGTGATATGCAGAAAATATAGAACCTGAAGAAGAAATAAACACCTGGAATTCCTTGATTTTGTCACAATACAGATCTTTGTGTGCCTCTGAGCATATGTAGAGAATATTTGTGTGTGCTACAGGCAAGACATACTGACCACCCTAACACAGAATTAAATATGCTTTTCCAAGAGCTCAAACCCTTAAAGTGGGATACATATTTCAGTTAATTCTTGAATTCCTTATCTTATATTTAGTCTATTGAATGTATTGGACAGTTCTCAATGATATATAATAGTAAAGTGTGCTATAGTGTCGTTCTCAAACGCAGTCATTTAAACTTAACCATTGCTTCTTTCAAAATGTATTTAATTATTTTGAAAGTAAAGTTCATGTATAATATTTTCTTGTTTTTTCAGAATATAAGTAAATACATAATTTATTTGTTCAGCTGTTCGCTAAGGAAAATGTGAGCCATCTGTTCTAAGACTGCTCTTTAGAAAGGTGTTGTTTAGGGGAGATTGTAAGGACGTTAACATAAGATACATTTACATACAACAAATCTAAACAGAAATATTTTACATAGTCACTGTTTGTACTGAAGATGTAGAATGGTTTTCAATTACCTAAATTGTACAAAGGTGATTCAGAACATCGCTTTCGCATTTTTAAAGGAACTGATGTACCACAGGGTGGCATACTGCATCCATCCCAATATAATTGCATAGGTGTAGGGGGACCTGTTAACAGTAGGCCGGAAAGAGAAATACATTGGATTTTTTTTCTCCATAATGTGTTATGTATAGCATAAATTATCAAAATATTTATCTACAACGTATATAGATGTGGAGTTAAGAATAGTAAATGTACATCTACTTACCATAACAAAATTGTGGTAGTCGATACTCTGGTGACATTAGTTCTGTAGGTCAGTATTCTTCACCTCAAAACTCAGAACTTAAACTTTCTGTGCACACTACATGTATGTCAGGAGAGTTTGTAAATGCCTTAAGCCGAACCTGCTCAAGACTCTACGAGACATTTACAAGTATTGTGTCAAGGATCACACTAATAACGAAAATATGTGAAGAGATGGGTGACTAACAGCCATGTGACCACAAAACTATGGGGCAGATTTAAGAGCCCCTTGTGCCACTTTAGCGCCGCCCTAGCGTAATTGTTTTGACAATAAGGCGGCGCTAAGGTGGCCTTTTTCCAGCAACATATTTATAAAGTGGCGCAGTGCATGCATTGTTCCACTTTGTTAACCCTTGCGCCACATTATGCCTGCATCAGGCATAATGTATGCAAGGGGGGCATTCCCCTGTTAGGAAGCCCGAAAAAAAGGTGCAGTGAAATTTAAAAGATTTCACTGCGCCATTCTTTTTGTCATTTTTAACTCCTGCTCATTAACGCACCCATTTACATCAATGGGCCTCCTAGCACTTTGCTACACTAGCATCAACAGTTTTGACGCTAGTACAGTATAACAAAGCACCACAATAGCATCACAAATGTTGATACTATTGTTCTAACTACTGTCATGGTGCGCCATATCATAAATACGGTGCACATGGTGGAGTAAGGGAGGCGCAAGGGGGCGCAAGAAAGTGGCACTGCATTGGATGCAGGGCCCTTTTCTTAAATTCGGCCCTTAAATGGGAAAGAAGTATTCCATATCACTCATGTTACTCAACTTTCTAAAAAATACTGTGCTTTATGTATTTTTCAGAGATTTCTGAACCTGAGCTATGGGAATTATCCTTCCCAGTGAGAAAAACACTTATGGCAGAGGAATAGGAGGGTACACAGTGGGTTTTAAGGAACTACCTGTTGTAATATTTGCAGAACCAATTATTCAGCAGTTTTGGTAAACAGAGGGTGTTTGGAAGTTGTGCAGTGGGTTTATATCATTCTCTAGCTGAAATTGACATTTTGACTTATATTTAACTTCTAAACATGCCTTGTTACATTTGTGACAGTGATGTGACATGTGACTGGTTTTGATAGGGCATACATGGAAAGCAACTCTGTCATTATACGGCAATATGAAGGATTAATGCATAAAATGATAAACATTAAAAAAAAGTGGTTGGTTTTAAGGCTGTGTTTGTAATTCACTATCCAATTACTGGCAAATATCACAACATCTGGGAAACTGAAAATTCAAAATCTCTTCAGTTCCTAGTCTGAGGCTGTAACCCAACTTGAAGTAAGGTATTTAACATTACGTTTTTGTTGCTTCCATTGACTCTTTCTATCATCTTCATGACCCTAATGCATTAGACTTCACAAAGCACTGTCATGGTGTTGCATGTTTGTTTAAGGATGCTCCTTCTAGGATTATCATATGACTGCAAGCAGTAATTACATTCATAAAATATTGACATGATAAGGAAACGAGGCCATTACATTATTGATGTAAAGGGTTCCAATACACTTCAGGTCTTCTTTACACACTCTGCCATAATCAGCATCTGTCACGTGTTATGGCACCTGTCCTGGAATGTCTAGTGCACCAACATTTAGTAAATAGATGTACGTTGCTTATTTAAAAAAAAAAAAGTTTTAACCCATGGATAACTATAACTTCATCTTGCTGATTTTTAAACTCCATAGAAACCATGGACTTAATGGCAAAAGATTTTTCATTACATTAATCTTTTATCTACTTCCCTCACACTCCTTACTGATCCAAATACCATAATCCCCATAAATGTCTTATGTGAAAGAGCCCCATGATTAAAAAGCTCTATGAGAGAGAGAGCACCTTCTGCTCAGCTATCCACATTGTCAGGCCATTCTATTTTACAGGAATGCAAGATCTACCTCCTCGAAACAATTTAAGAGAGCCTGTCTATTGGGAGGTATAATTATGCCAGAATCATGCAGCGGATAAAATATCTAAATAATTTGGATGATATCAATCCCAGTTTATTTGAATTAGATTCACTTTCTGATGCCAAGGGCATTGGAAAACAGTGCATACTTAACAGGACTGACAAGACCACCCCTACAAGATACATAGGGTTCATTTCGGTTTGGTAGGGTGAGAGAAATGCCATAAAACATTGTTCCTCCATCCATACCAAATCTAAAGTTCCTCTGCTCTCTTTAGGGTAAGGGAAACCAGAGGTTTACCTTCGGTGGAGCCTCCCCTGACTCTGCCGTTTATAGCACTTCACCCGCTGGTCCATCTCCGTTTATAGCCCTTGACCTGCTGGTCCATCTGCCATATAACCCCTAGGTCACAGTGATGGTTAACCACACTTCCGGCAGGTCTGTCACTCATTTTCCCTACTTTTGACTTCTATATGATGTCTGGTGGTTATGCGCATGTTTAAGGTTAACTATCCCTCACACGCAGTGTAAACCATCCTGCTATTTAGTGCCATTTTTCTTTTTGTACAGAGAAAACAATTTTTATATATGTCATCTGCTTGGCAACCCTTCGATGATGTGAATGTAGCCCCTGCTGTGGTGGCTCTCTTCACAGCAAGGAGATACCTGCCATGGAGGCA
This sequence comes from Pleurodeles waltl, assembly GCF_031143425.1. Classification (NCBI taxonomy): domain Eukaryota; kingdom Metazoa; phylum Chordata; class Amphibia; order Caudata; family Salamandridae; genus Pleurodeles; species Pleurodeles waltl. The sequence goes on from NC_090449.1 coordinate 561,098,819, forward strand.
GGCATTGCTAAATATGGAGGATGTTCATCTACTAGAGCACAAGAGGCCATGACCACTACCCCCCCTACCATTGCAGACTGGGTGATGTCCACCAGGATCGTGCAGAATTAATTAAAATCTAAAACTCTAGTTTGCCCTCATTAAGAAAAGGACATTTGATCTTTGGGGAAAATTACAAAATGGCACTTTCCAGTCATTTTCATTGGAGTGATGTGTACAAATTCTGAGGTGTTAAAAAGGGCAGGCGGTGGAGAAGGTTTATGCCATTTATCGTTGAAGGGTTCTATATTTTGGCAATTGATCATATATCTTTAAAATAAGTTTTATTCATGTACTTGCTGTCTGGGAAAAATCTTGATGTCCACTTGACAGGCAGCTGTGGATACAGAGCAACCACCTCACCCACAGATGCAATGCGGGCACATAAATTTCGCCAGGTAGGAATTTGAAGTCTTATTATGGTAGGCAGTCCTCTGCCAAAAAGGGGAAGGGCAGTGCACACCAGAATCAGGACCTGTACCAAAATCTGTGCTCAAGAGCAGTGCTTGAAGAGGAAAACAAAGAAGTCTAGATATTTGCAATCTCAGAGTACCTGTTTGCTATATCGAAATTGTACTACTCTCCCATTAAAAGCATTGCACCGCTGATACCTGGGAGCAGCTGCCCATTTACCCAGAGAAAGAGTAAGGATGCACTTTTGAGTCAGTGGGTAGCTTGTGTGTCAAAAGATCCTTTCTAAAATAAGTGAATTTAAATATAAGGTTCGGTTGGACATCAAAATAGTCTTAGTTTCAAACGGGATGCAACATTGCTGTTTTTTCTTTCTGATTTTGCGTTTCAATTGATCCTTTCACAACTGCCTAAGGCTCAATATGATCCCACTCGACTGACATGCATGCAATTGTTTATTGTGATTTAATAGGAGCAAGGACACAAAGTGCATGTACAGCATATTGAATATTATCCTGCTATATTTAAATTAGAAGATTTACCACTCCTGACAAAAACACCATGTGAAAAATGCCACTCTATAGGACGCAAACATAGTTTGCAATTTGTTTTCCAATCTTTGGCTTATCCGCACACTCTGATCAACCAATCAACGTTTCTAACATGAATGTCTAGCCCCCTTCCTCACAGCTAAACATTAGCCACCCGTAACAGCTCTACAGCCCACTCCCCCTCTATTATTCCACACCTTAAGATGACCTATTAAGGGTGCTTCCTATTTCATCTGCAATCATGTCTTTCAATTGTGTCTTTCTCCATACTACTGTTCTCCTAACCTTCGTTACTCTCATCTGCCTCATCATGAGCTCTCTCTTTCTGTCACTAAAAAACCCTCCTAGAGGTGATCTTTCTGTCTCCCCCGACTGCTCACTACATTTCCTTCACCACCAGTGCTCCAGCACTTTCATCACCTTCATCAAGTAAGTCCTGTATGCGAGCAATGATAAGTGACACTTACCCAGCCAAAATATGTCAGCCATTTCTGTGCTACGTTCACATTGCTCGCTTCTCCATGTTATGTGCTTTACAAAAGTCTGCTACCTGCCTATTAACTTCTCTGCATGCCTTTGCTAATGGTAGTTGGCCTACGCATCCCTCTTCCAATCATTCAAGGTAAGAACTATGTCCATAAAACATCAGTGTTGTCCCATCGCTCCAGAAGCCTCTTGAAATTCATTTTAATCATTTATAACAACTATAGTCCTCTAAGCTGAAACCACCTACGTTCTACAGCATGGCAGCAACTTGTCACGCCTCATGTCTCCTAGACCGTGCCATCCCACTGCAAACTTGTCATTCTAATGCACCATTTGCTGGCTATATTGTTGCCTCTTAGTGTGATCAGCGACCCAGTTAATGATAAACTCACTTCCCATTGATTGCTTTCAACCAACGGGAACATAATTATTCAACTTCCACAACATTCCCTCCTTTTCCCATTCTTCATGTAGCCCCAAAACTCAAAGACTTATATTTCCAGTATCTTCAGCCTGTCCTTCTCTCAACCCAGTCTTTGCACTCTGTCAACATCCAGTCTGCAAGAGGATTCCATATTGTCTTTCTTGCCACACCCCAATCTCAAGCACTTCTGTAACAGACCCAGTGCTTGTCATTTTCAATGTAGTTACATATTTCTCTATCAAAGTTCTTGAATCCAAGCACACTGTGCAGTTATGCATTTTAAGATAAAAGACCTGATTTAGAGTTTGACGGGGGGTTTACCCCATCACAAAAATTAAGGATATCCCGTCCACAGTATTACAAGTTTCATAGGCTATAATGTAATATGGCAGACAAGACATCAGTCACGTATGTGATGGGGTAATGAGGCCCATAATCTTTATTGCCACTTTGCGCTTTTAGTTGGAACAAGTTCATCAAACAGTTTAATTTCCACCAAAGTACATCCAACACATGCTTCGTTGTCCACCCCTTCCATGAAGACTGTAAACAAGTAAAGACCAACATTACTTGAACAACATATAAAACAATTTGTTTACAATTCAATGCAGTATCTCACAAGGAAAGAGTCATCATACTGGCCTTGTCAATCCGCTTTGTATTACAATCATTCATCCAAAGTCAAAATAATAGGATCAGAATCACCCCTAATATGGCTGCATGTGTTAAACCTCCTGAATCATAACCGCTCCCAGGTTTCTCACTTACATTTCTTATCTTCTATAATCCTCCTGTATCATTCGTAAGCCTGCCCAGGGAAAGCTCTCTCTGTTCAGTCTTTCTTCTCTTCACCTTTGCTACTAGCCTTTTTGTCTCCACAGTCAGATCCTCCAAACATCATCCCTCATAATTTCTAACCCACACTACCCCCGAAACTCTAAACACTCCGAAAATCATAATTGAAAACATGACTGAGCAATGCCGTCTTCCAGGCAGATGCACACACAGCTCTCGCCTGGTATATTATACCTTACAGCACTTCAACCGGAATGGCCAACCTACCATTCTCTAACTTTCTATTCACTCTACCCCATTCTTACACCTTCTTCTCAGATATTCGCCCACTTTTAGAAGTATTTTCCAAACAAATCTATTCCTGCCAACTTTCCCATTTCTATTACTAGCGAAAGTCCTCTTTCCACTAATGACATCACAAGCTTTATCACATCATTTCCTATGCTCTCCATTCTTTCTCCATCTCTTCATCTCTTCATCTCCTTTTCTCTACACTCCAGGAAAATTCCCTACATGCTTGTTTACATGATGATCTTTTCAATACTCTCAGTAGTTGTTCAGCTAACAATCTTCCTTATTTCCATAACTCCAATAACTCCCTGCGACCCTCTGTTCTTGCAGATCCACCTTCAGTACCTATCCACTGAAAACTATAAAATATCTGCCACTTTGTTGTTAAGACCTGGTATGTGTCTGGCTAAGCACCATCTGTCACTAGTCAACATTATTTTGTATCTCACTCACCACTGCTTTGATGTCCATCACACTCGTGAATTTGTTCTTCGTCTGCTCCCCAAACCCCAGTTCTATTCCCAGTATCACTTGGAAATTCTTCAACAAGGCATTGCTGTTGTGGGTCTTCTCCAGTCCTCTGGCCACTGTTTGGTGCAACATTGCACTTTCCCATAGAGGACATAACTAATGTTCTTGATGCTTCAGAAAACATTTAAACAGCTTGTGTTTAAAGGTCCATGTCCAACTACATTGTGACTCTCGTGCAGTCATCCAGAAAGAACACCCAGGTCAGTATGTGCTTGTTCACATTCTCATTAATTCTGATTCCATGGTGTGGCTTCTTTAGTCCTCTCATCTCCACTGCTATCTGACTACTCCTCTCACCTCCACTGCTATCTGACTACAAAAGGCTTGTCCTAACATGCACTTTACAGGCAAAGTGTAAGTGCCCTAGCCTCTCAGCTTGCATTTGCTTCTGCCTGCTGCTTCATGCAACTGTGTTCCCAATGTCATGAGTTTGTTGTCTGGCAGCCTGAAGACCATGCGAATGAGTTCAGCTCTATGCCCAGAAAGGGCCACGTCTTTTTCTGGCCCCTCTGTCTTTCTTGTGCCCCCTAATTCCTTTGTTGCTGGTTTCATCGTCCTCATCAGTCTTGCTCATTCACTCTGCTCTCCTGGCCTACCTACAATCAAAATGTCATCCAGGTAATTCAAAACATGCTCCAGCCTCAACACTCACCTCACCATAAATTCTAGGAAATACCTGAAGGTTTTAAAATATGTGCATTCTTCTGAACACACCATGGCTTGGTCTTTTCTTAATAGAGCTGCACTTCAAACTGTACTTCTAGTAGTGAAATGTCTTGTAGATGTACCAGTAGCATCCTGAAAGCTGACAGTATGTCCATTTATCCCATTTCAGCTCTCACCCCAGAGACCTGACAAAAGCTGTCACTTCATCAGTGCCCATACAGCAAACTGATTATCCCTCTTCTGTCATGTAGTCTTTGACTGACTTTTCTTCCAGCCAAGACTGATGGTGCATCAGCCTGCATTCTCATTTTGTCTTCTTTGAGACATCCCACAATCATCAAGGCCAGGAAGGGCACCTCCATAATGTGTCAAGCCATCCTGCCTGCTCCCATTTCATTCAGTTTTTTCAGCAATATGTGTGCCATGCTCTTTATTGATCTCATATTGACAGACTAGCGTCTGAATCATGGACCAGTGTATGGCATCCTGAATCCTGTTTCAAAGGTCCTCCTCAGTTTCTCACCTGCAGCTATATCCAGGTACTGGGGCTGTCACAGAACCAAAGCTTCCATCTAAACAAGGGTATTGGCCTTTTCCAATGTTCCCTTTTGCGCCTCCATTATCCCTGTTAGGAAAACTCCATCCCTGTAATGGGAAGCGTTGCACCAGTGGGTGCTTACCTTCCACACTTGGAGCACTCATGCTTAAACTTACATGACAACTGGAGCAGCTTCTTTTGTAAAGGTTCCAGCATACTCTGCCTGATCTGTTGTTACACTGGAACCCACCGCTTACAGCTTCCAGGGCAGGAATGCCCTGACAGGGAACATGTGGCTGAAGTAATCTGTAAATCGGTATTTGTCTGGTCTGTGCAATTTTGTTACGACAGTCCCTTATTCACCACTCCCCATAATTTTATGGGATCCTGCTCCTTGCCCTGAAATCTTTGTTTTATCTCACCCACGCTATCCTGCAGAAATGTTTCTGTGACATCCTAATGATTTACATATTTTTTTAATAGGTGTGCTTACTTTCTGAAGAAAGTTTCACAGAAAATGCTGGCATAAATGGCGAATGCTGCTGGAAATATCTCAGGATTGAAAGATACCCTTACCATCTTAGCTTGTTCCATCTCTTCTGCCTGGGATCCACCTTGATATGCATCTCCCTGTAAAGCAGTTCAAATATGTCCACCGATCTCCAGCGTATATCTTCTCTTTGAAGCCAGTCAACAAATGTCCCCCAAAAGGACTACTATTCCCATTTATTGTATGTACCACCATGCTGGTTTGTGTTATCTTGCCTGGTTCTTCCATTGTTACTGCATCTTTCACCACCTCCTTGCTCACTTTATTGAACCAGCCTATGTCCCCTCCACCCGAACTGCACTGTACCTTTTCATGTTATGAACCTGACACCTGCCCCCATCCACTAATTTCCATTTCTATTAGGCGTCACACCATCTTCTCTGCTCCCTCTCTCCTTTTGCAACTCCATCCTCATTTCCAAGAATTTATCTGAAGACTCCCACCAATTCATGTGAAACTTTTCAAATCCACTGCTCCCTCTTTTCCTGCTCTCAATCCCTCCCACCTTGTCCCTTTCCCCTCTCCCTAATCGCCTCCATTCTTTCATTGTTCCACATTGCCCACCTTTCCCCCGCTTATTCAATCGCAGCATCCTGGTGGTCCACTAGGCACCTGTAGTGTTGGAGAGTGGGCGAGCAGCGGTTGCGGCAGAAATTGCAATCCCAACAGCGGCGGCTGCAAGAGATTCTCTAAGGGCAGCCTGCTACCAGGGAATTCAGGCTTTCCCTCCACCTGTCTGCCACCTGCCAACCGGACTGTGAAGTAGGAGCTTGAACGGTTGCTGCCTTCCTGGTTTAAAGGTCGAGAGGAGAGGACAGGGTTATCATGGTGCAGTGAGGCCAGATGGGGCCGCCTGACTAGTGTAACCAGCATGATCAGTGCTGACGCAGTGAGCAGAGTTAAGGCAAGGCCCAAGGGCCAAGGCTCATTGCTAGTGGGCATGAAGCATCCGGCATTAGGCTGGTGCGGCTTGTGCCTTACTAGGGTGGGGCTGCACACCAGCTCCACTCCCTAATTCCATCATCCAAAACTGCATCTGCATCACGTAGCACCATGTAGCCTTCCCATCCTCACAGCCACGACAGACGGTAAAAGCATTGCCTACTTAATGTTGACGTCCCCTGTAGCTAAAATGCAGCACAAAACCGCAGTTGCCCAAATAGCTGCTGGAGGGCACAATCAGACTACATGGACTGAGCTTCTAAAATCTCCATAAAATTTCAGAAAGGTGTCTGAAGCACAGGGGCAAGTAGAGGAAAGAGGGCAGGTAGTGGTAATGTGATACAGCTGGTGTTCCTATGCCCGCCTGTGCAGAAGCTGCTATGATTGCCACAAATTGGACGAGGTCCAGTACCTCAGGCAGATCGATTTGTTGCACTCGGCTCATAGGAGAAGGCAGCACTGCTGAAAGTCCACTGAACGCTGGCTCTGATCCACTGGGGGGCACGGATTAGCATTTCTACCAGACCTGTACCTCTGTGAGTCCCTCCACTCTCACTGATGTGACAAGTTTTCTTTCCTCGTCCATCTTCTGATCATCCGCCTTACTAGGATAATCCCAGATATAACTGCCTCACAGTGGAGCAACGCAGGAAACTGGTCTGAACAAGCACAAAGCTCCATTTGGAAATATTTGGAACATTTGAGTATCATTTGAATACTGTCAGACAAGAGCTGGGGAAACATAAAAGCCCAAACATGCGGTCAGGTCGTGAATGAGTGCCATTCCCTCCTATATGGGGGAAGAAAAAAACAAGTTTTGTCAACAATAGAAAACTCTTTTGCAAAATCTCTAGGGGAGAATCAGCCATTAATCTCATCAGTGGTTGGACTGTTTAAAAAAAGTCAACTAAAATCCTGCACATGTTTAACTTCTTAAAAGACCCAGCTGGGCAATACTTAAGATCCAAAAGGACACATGTATCCTCCCAGCACCAATCACACCAACTATAGGTGCTAATTATACTCCTGCCCACCAAAGTCATAACAGTGTGGATCCAGCAAGATCCAGTGTAGAAGCAAATCTTGAGCTGACAGAAAACAAAGATTCTCAATGGGGGCCAATAACCGACCTGGAAGTACTTTCACTGGGATCATTGTCACCACAAATCTCCACTAGTTTACTTCCATCATACAAGTCCCCAAGATCTTTAATTAGAACCGGTGCCCTACAGCCAATTCAAGTCAATGTAAACATGTTTAAAGATCATAATTATTCTGAAAATTCTGAGAACAGTTCGCTCCAAACCACCTCATGGTAAGTGGACAATTGGAGCAGAAAACAGCCAAGACTCAGTTATACTACGAGATTCCTGCACGCCACCTCTAAAATACAAACTGGCATGTTAACTGATGTTTTATGTTGCCACAACCCAACCTCAGAAAGGTTATACCATTGGAAAACCGCTGAAATTTCACTAAGAAAGGGAATCTTAACATATGAAGTACCCCAGAATTTATCTATTAACAGAAGCAATAGTATCCAAACCAAATATACTAAACTAGAAACTGAGTGTCAAGCAGAATCACAATCAGCAAGTCAGAGCCCATGCAAACGCAACTCCGACTCTTTTCAAAATCATGGCTTGCCAGTTGCACCAACCCTAAATACTAAACTAGAAACTGAGGCCCGTATTTATGGGAACATGACAGATCGCGACACTGCTCCAAAATTGGCAGCACCGAGCTCTGTCATTTTCACAACGCAGGGTTTCGCCGTATTTAAGTAATGGGTATTTAACCCTGTGTTGCCCCTGTGCTGGCGCTATATTTAGCTGCCAGCGCCAACTCAGGCATCCTTCCACCATCGTGCAAGGATGTCTACGATGAGGGGAGGGATTGTTTATGTGCAAGAAGGTGTCCCTTCCCACACATAAATAATCACTAATGGCACTTTGGCACTTCTGTGTGTGCTGCTGATTGTTTATGTGCAGGAAGGGACACCGTCCCACACATAAACAATAATTTCTGGCATTTTTCTCTTTCTATGCATGCTGCAGCATGCATAGAGAAAGCAAAAAAGAGGAGGAATAAAAGTATTTCTCCTCGTTGTGCCTTGTTAATGCCACCCCTGGGGGTGACGTTAGATTTTGGCACTGCCTCAGGTGTGCAATATCTTTTAAATCTGAGGAAGCCACTTGAAGTGGATGGTAACCCAGGCGCAAACGGGAAGGGGTCCCCATGGGACCCCTTCCCCTTTGTGTCTGGCAAAAAAAAAAAAAATTCAGGGCAGGCAGTGGTCCAATGGACCACTACCTGCCCTGAAAAATACCGAAACTAAAGGTTTCGGTTATTTTTTCAAAGTGCAGCACGTTTTCCTTTAAGGAAAACGGGTTGCACTTTAAAAAAAAAAACTGCTTTATTAAAAAGCAGTCACGGACATGGTGGTCTGCTGACTCCAGCAGGCCACCATCCCCGTGAGTGCCCTGACTCGCTATGGGGTCGCAAATTGCGACCCACCTCATTAATATTAATGAGGTGGGTCTTTGCGACCCCATAGCGACTCGCAGAAGGTGTCTGAGACACCTTTCTGCATTCCAAATTGCGAGTTTCAATTTGTGAGTTGCTGGGACTCGCAAATTGCAACTTGCAATTTGGAATCTTCCTACATCTGGCCCTAGGGCTCTTATGAGACAATATTTTTTATAACATCACAATTGACATTAGATGCCCTGACATATCAATCAAACATAATGGATGTTCAAGTGGACCTGCACAATTTCATGGCAAAATCTGTCTCGGTATCGACCAGAAACTGGCTGATCTAAACAATTTGATAACCTGAGCCCAAAACCAAGTGGCAGCATCTTACCATTGATCAATAAACATGCAACAATTCCAGATGCTCTAACTACTCTAATCAAAGATTTAAAAGTAAATCTGGATGTTCCTCAGCACACTAAGAACTCCCTTTTGTCCACACAGCAAGCGCAGGAAACTGGTATGCCCAGCACATTAGGAACAAGAAAGCAGGAACTCCAAATCCAGTGGCTGATAGCCAGCCTACAGAGTCATCAGAAAAATAGAATGAACTCGTTAACGAAGATACCAATTTACCCGGCAATTTCCAAGAGCCCTCTCTTTCACACCTAGAGAAACTGATCATCCAAAAACAGAGGTAAAAGCAACATAAGGCCAGAAACAAGACAAAAAACAGATTAGTAATTATCTGTGGTACAAACACTGCTACTCTGGCTGACAATACAAACAAGCTCAATGAAGAGCCCACACAAATACGGAATCTGGTTTGGAAGGGGTCAGCAAACACCAAGGAAGTGCCCCTGAAATAGCACCTCCTCGGAAGTGTGTGAGGTTCCGGTGCCAACACGACCCTCAGCTCCCATGATCCCTAGTCCTCCTTCATGATTAATCACATAAAACAAATCTCAAAGGGAAGATGCTTGGTCCCTTCAAGAATTGACAAGTAATGGTGCAGATAACCAAGAAATTCTAACACCTGAATTAGCCATGGGTCATTCCCCTTCCATACTGAGACAGCCAAAAATCAAGACCATTGAGACCTTACCAAACTAGGGGGCATATTTATAAACTGTTTGCGCTGAAATAGTGTCATTTTTTAACGCTATTTCAGCGCAAACTTAAATCAATATTTATATTTTGATGCTAGTTCCGTCTAGCGTCAAAATATTGGAGTTTAAGTCATTTTTGCCTGCGGAAAGCTACCTTGCGTCAATGAGATGCAAGGTAGGGGTTCGCAGGCAAAAAATGACGCTAAGGCCCTTGCGCCTTATTTATCCTCCAGTGCAAAAATTGTGCACGGGGGAGGCGGGCCTAAATAATGGCGCTAAGCTTGCTTAGTGCCATTATTTAACACCTGGGTCAGGGCAGGCGTTAGGGGACCTGTGGGCTCATTTCCATGGTGGAACACCATAGAATGAGTCCACAGGTGCCCTTTCCAGGCCCCAGGGACACCCACACCAGAGGGACAGTGGAGGATGGGGGACCCCATCCCAGGTAAGTACAGGTAAGTAAAAGTAAGTATTTACCTTTTTTTTCAAATGCCATGGGGGGGCAGATATGGGACCCCATACATGGCACCGGGTGCAATGGTCATGCCCAGGGGAACCCTGTCTCCTGTGCTGGCCATTGGGGTGGTTGGGCATGACTCCTGACCCCCCATCATGAAGCAAGTACAACAATAACCAAGCATACTCAGTTCTCAAAAATTCCGCTGGCAAAATGCCTCCATCATCACTAGCTGCCTACTCCCTGTTAAGAAAACAGAGCACAACTTAACTCAACTTAGGCTGGTTGTCCAGCCTGACAGACAAAAACTGCACTTCCAGCCAACCTCAGCCATCCACTGAAAGGAAACTATGAAATTATGCTCATGGAACATAAGCGGCATGCAAGCCAAAAGCCGTAACAATTACCTGGACACCCTCTCCAGACATTTCTCTATTGTTCTTCTACAAGAAACATGGACAACTCAGCCATTTCTCTTGGTGGAATTTGTTGGCTACTTTAGCTCAGCTGTTAAAATAATGCGATATGGCCACCCAAGGGGGTGGGGGCTTGGCAAACTTTATAGCCACTGGGCTTAAGATGAAAAGTGAACAGGTGATGTTCGATGATAATACAACCTTAATGGTAAAGTTGAGGAAATGGCACAAAGTTATCAAGGGTTTTCTTTTATTAGTGAATCTCCATATACACCCAGATCCAAGTGCAAGGAAATCAGTGTCTATTAAACTAGTAAATATTTTGCTAGAGATATTGCAAGAAGTAACACTGTCAGAAAGCCTAATTTCAGGTGATTTCAATATGAACCTCTTGTTGCCATTCTCCCGAAAGGAAAACATATTACAAAAAGACCACCTATGGGCCATCCCCAACCAGTCTGTTATTCCTGAGGGTAATAGTCTAAAAGACATCAGCAATATACTCTTGCATGGACCTATCAAGTAGCAGGTTCACACACTTACCTTATTTCACCTAGTTTCATCATTTCAGACTAACAGAACAAATTAAAGCAACCATGGGCAACAAATCGTTGAGATCAATGCCCAATGCACATTTCACCAGAAGATAGGCCTTCTTCTGGGGGAAACAGAAACAACAAACTACAGGAAGCTGCACCAGTCAGAAAGTACAATAGACTTGATCAAGTCTACTACTTCTACCCTTGCCAAGCACTTTATAAGTTGCTTCCTGCAACCGCATAGTGCAGTTGCCACTCTTCAGAGAAACATTATTGAACATTGTTAGAAATGGGGCCTCTAGTTGCCAGTCGGTTTGTACCCTGTCCAAGTAGGGTCCCTCACTCTAGTCAGCATAAGGGAGATACCCACTTAGATAACCCTTACTCACCCCCTTGGTAGCTTAGCATGAGCAGTCAGGCTTATCTCAGATGCAATGTGTAAAGTATTTGCACATAACATACAGTAATAAATGAAAACACTACTAGAGGACACCATATAAAACAAGACCTAATACAATAAAAATCCAACATATAGGAATAAATATATGAATTCTGAAAAAAATATTAAAAAAGACAGTTCCTTGAAGTCAAGAACTCCCCCTAGGGCTATCACGGCATCGTGATCAACAAAAGCAACAGTTCAGGGCAGCTGCGGCACAGCAGGCTGGCTACGGTGTCAGGAAAAACCCACAAACAGTACCTTTGGAATTGCAGGGCGTTGTGATCCTCGTAATGAGATCCGGAGAGCAGCGCCGCTGGCGTCGCAGTGTCGGTTACTGAGGTCGGTGCGGGGGTCGTCAGGCCCTTGAAATCACACATGTTGCAGATCGAACTCCGGCTGATGACGTCAGGAGCGCTGGCATGGATGGCGTCGGGGCTGCGGTGCGAAGCGGGATGAAGTGATGCGCAGTGCCCACAGGTCAGGGTGCAGGCACCGGCTCGGTAACTGCATCCAGCAGCATCAGTGAGACCAGGACTGCGGTGTGAAGTTGGGCGGTGCGACATGCAGTGTCACCAGGTCACGGTGCAAGCAGTGGCATCATCGTAGCTGAAGCACTGTTGTTGGTAGGCCCAAGTAGGAGGTGCGGGACGGTCTCTGTGCTACGTACATGGGCCGCAGTGCAGGAAGGGACACCTGGTGACGACACTTCGGTCGGTGGTGCTGGCGTCAGTGGACCGGGGCTGCAGTGCGGGACGCGATGGTTCTTTGTGTACCTCATGAGCAGTGCCCACAGGTCATGGTACAGGCAGTGGAGCCGGTGTCAGCAGGAGCAGAGTTGTCGGGGATGCCCAGGCTGTGGTGTGAGCATGGCGATGCTGGATTGCAGGATGCACAGGTCATTGTGCCAGCAGCGGCTCTGTGGTGGTGTCAGATGGCTGAGTCAGTGAGACCAGGGTGGAGGTGTGAAGCAGGGCAATGTGGCTCTGTGCGGCATCAGCTGGTCATGGTGCAGGCCAGTGGTGTCTTGGTGGTGTTGCAGTGGTTTTTCTTCTTGAACAGCACAAAACACCCAGTTCCCAGTGCTGTAGGAAGATGAAACTGAAGTCTTTGTTGCCCCTGAGACTTCCAATAGAAGGCAAGATCTATTCCAAGCCCCTGGAGAACTCTCTCAAGCAGGATACACAGCAAAGTTCACCCTTTGCTCTCTTTTAAGGCAGAACCGGTACTGCAGGACAACCCAGAAAAGCAACACAGCAAAGGGGCAGTACTCCTCCTCCAGCTCTTCAGCTCTTCTCCTTGGCAGAGGTTCCTCTTGATCCAGAAAAATCTAAAGGTTTGGGGCTTTGGGTCCACTACTTATACCTCTTTCTGCCTTTGAAGTAGACAACCTTCAAAGGAAAGTCTATGTTGTTGACAAGATCCTGCCTTGCCCAGGCCTGGTCCCAGACACACACCAGGGGGTCAGAGACTGATTGTGTGTGGGCAGGCACAGCCCTTTCAGGTGTAAGTGACCACTTCTCCCTCCACTCTAGCCCAGATGGCCCATCAGGATATGCAAGCTACAACCCTGCTCCCTTTGTGTCGCTGTGGAGAGGGAATTCACGACAGCCCAAGTGTCAGTCTGACCCAGACTTGGATTACAGAAGCAGGCAGAGGCACAGAATGGTTTAAGCAAGAAAATGCCCACTTCTAAAAGTGGCAATTTCAAACTGACAATCTAAAAACCAACTTTACCAAAAGATGCATTTTTAAATTGTGAGTTCAGAGACCCCTAAATTCCATATTTCAATCTGCTCTCAAAGGGAAACTGCACTTTAAGGAAATTTAAAGGCAGCCTCCATGTGAACCTATGAGAGAGATAGGTCTTGCAACAGTGAAAAACGAATTTGCCAGTATTTCACTGTTAGGACAGGAAACACACGTCAGTACATGTCTTACGTTCTAAATACACTGCACCCTGCCAATGGGGCTCCCTAGGGCCTACCTTAAGGGAGTCTTACATGAAAAGGAAATGTTTGGGCCTGGCAAGTGAGTACACCTGCCAGATCGAATTGGCAGTTTAAAACTGCACCCACTGACACTGCAGTGGCAGGTCTGAGACATGCTACTCATGTGGGTGGCACAACCAGTGCTGCAAGCCCACTAGTAGCTTTTGATTTACAGGCCTTGGACACCTCTGGTGCACTTTACTAGGGACATACCAGTAAATCAAATATGCCAGTCATGGATAACCCAATCACCAATACAATTTACACAGGGAGCATATGCACTTTAGCACTGGTAAGCAGTGGTAAAGTGCCATGAGTCCCAAAGCCAACAAAAACTGGTCAAAACAATTAGGAGAAAGGAGGTGAAAAGTTTGGGGATGATCCTGCAAAAAGAGCCAGGTCCGACAAACAAAAACTCTATAAGCAAAAGCACTGCATTTTAGTAAATAGAAAACCTCAAGGGATTTTTGGTGACTGATCAACAACTTGAACTGGGTCCCAATGATAATTAAGGCTTCAACTTTAACAGAAGCAGGCTGGGTCAGTACTCTAACAAAACACTTCAATCAACCTCTGGAGATCACATTCTTTTCTGCCCAAGAAACTGGAAGTAAAACTCCAACAGAGCTGATAAACTCAGATGACTGCACACTTACCATCTCAGAAAAGCAAGTATGCAAACCTATCAAATCAAGTAGATAAGACAGGGCACCTGGCCTGAATGGAAACCCACAAGCCCTGTATAAACCAAACCTGACTTTTTGAGCAGGATGCATGTGGGCAGTCTTCAATAGTGTACTTCAACTAGAGGCTTTTCCGGATTCATGGAAAGGCTCCATAATGACACCCATTTTCAAAGTGGGAGACTGGGCTGGACTGGAAAATTAACACCTCATCACCTTGCAAGACACTTAGGCAAAACATTTTGCAGGCCTCCTCCTGACAGAACTATCACTCTGGGCAGAAGATAAGCAGAATATTCTTTCCAACCAATCAGGGTTTGTTCAATGGACTGGTATGGTGACCAATGTTCTAGCACATTTTATAATTAAAGATAAATACAAATTACAAAAGAAGCCAACCTACTTCTGTTTTGTAGACTTCAAGTCAGCATTCGCCTGTGTACAGCACCACCGCCTCTGGCAAAAACCGTCTTAGTTAGGCATTTCCGCTTGTCTTCTAAAAGCAATTCAGCTGCTGTACTCAGATACATGGGTAAGTTTGAAAACAGGTGACGGTTTCCTCTCTAGGAAAGTTGAAACCTCCCAGGGTCTTAAGCAAGGATATGTTCTTGCACCATACTTATTTATTCTATTTTTGGATGACCTGACGGAAGCTCTGGATGAAGTAAATTTGCATCCTCCTAAGTTAGAAGACAAGCACATATCGAACCTCCTATATGATGATGACGTCATTCTGTTAGGTCAAAAAAAAGATTGGCCTGCAATGCAGTATTCATAAAATATTAAATTACTCAATAGACAATGGCATGGTAATAAACAAGAGAAAACAAAGGTTATGGAAGTGAGTAATAGGTTACAGAAAAAGCACAAATGGTACCTAGAAGCCCGACAATTAGAGCAGGTCAAAACATACAAATATCTGGGAGTACTATTTGATGATTAGGGCTCATTCCAGTAGCACACACAGGATCTTCAGAGGAAGGGCAGTACTGTACGTCTTGCATTCAGCAAACCACAGAGGTCACTAGGTGGTCCAAGCTATCTTGCATTCATCACACCACAGAGGTCACTAGGTGGTCCAAGCTATCTGCCATTGCTAAAAGTTATAACTGCAACATTATTACCAAGCAGTTCCTATAATAGCGAGGCACTGCATGGCAGGGACTGGACAAGTCTAAACACAATCCTTACAAAAACATTTTGATATCTTTTCCGTCTCCCGTACAATACACTGCGGCTCAGATACGGTTAGAATTCGGATTATTACATCAAACTATCACAAGAAAAGGAGTCTATATTTAAGTTTGGAAAAGAAGAAAGTCAAATACCTCAAATAATATATGCCAATCTCTTTGGCAAGAAATCCAGACAAGCCCAAACTCCCCATATTGGCAGTATTTAGAATCGAAAATAGATAAGTTGGATGTTCCTCCTCTATGGGGAAGTTCTTTGCCTCCAGAGACCTTTAAAACAGTCATCAATTGTCTGATGAAAAATATCTGAATGCTAAAAGGCACAGATTCCCTTACACTCAGAACTAACGCCTGAATGATATTGAACGAATATAAAAACTCTCATCACAGCCCTACTTAGAGACTGGATGGTGCAAGCAGCTAAACGACGGTTTTTATTAGAGCTCGTTTTGGCCTCCACCTAGGTCTTACCCATGCCATGCCTTGGCTCCGAGTCACAAAACGACTTGTTGTAGAATGCAAAACTGGGGAGGAAAATATAATTAATGTAACCTGTTTCCACCCTGCTCTATTGGAAGTGAGAAGAGAGCTGTTAAGAATACCTTTTCATCAGAGGGGAATTCGCACAGGCAGGCAAGCATTGATTGCATGCTTTAAGACATCAGAAAACCTCGTTGATCTGTAATTTTGAAGTTTGTGGCAAAAAAACTGAATACTTACGAGACTACCGTGACTAGCACTTACTGAAACTTAATTTAACTGAAATCTTAAATTAAATAGGACAGCAGATTATAAAAATAGTATTTTTAGGAACTGCGGGCCAGATGTAGGAAACAGTTTGTGACTCGCAAACGGCAAAAATTGCCGTTTGCGACTCGCAAACCGGAGTTTCCTATGCAGAAATGCATTTTGCGAGTCGGGACAGACTCGCAAAATGCATTTCCGACTCGCAAATAGGAAGGGGTGTTCCCTTCCTATTTGCGACTCGCAGTGGTATGCAATTCCATTTGCGACCGCATACGCAGTCTCAAAGGGAGTCGCAGTTACCATCCACTTGAAGTGGATGGTAACCCACTCGCAAATTGGAAGGGGTCCCCATGGGACCCCTTCCCCTTTGTGAATGGACCACAAAATATTTTTTCAGGGCAGGTAGTGGTCCAAGGGACCACTACCTGCCCTGAAAAAATACCGAAACAAAAGGTTTCGGATTTTTTTTTTAAGTGCAGCTCGTTTTCCTTTAAGGAAAACGGGCTACACTTGAAAAAAAAAAACTGCTTTATTGGCAAGCAGTCACGGACATGGAGGTCTGCTGACTACAGCAGGCCTCCATGTCAGTGAGTGCCCATAGTCGCTATGGGGCCGCAATTTGCGACCCACCTCATTAATATTAATGAGGTGGGTCTTTGCGACCCCATAGCGACTGAGACACCGTTCTGCATAGCAAATTGCGAGTTGCAATTTGCGAGTCGCTCGGACTCGCAAATTGCAAGTCGCAATTTGCTTGGTACCTACATCTGGCCCCGCATTACAAGATGTTTAGAATTGTTACGTGCTGTTGCGATTTACACATCTTTATGCACTATTTGCTATCTCCGTTAAACTTACTGCGAGTAATTCAGACCGCTTAGATATGACCGTACATAATACTTATCACAGTAAGCTGTGAAATAATGCATATGAAGTTTTAGAAGTTTAGATACACTGTTTTAGGAAACATCTATGCACTGTTGTAAGTAGTCTACTGAATATATTATCTATAGCCTAAGCATTGTTAACCGCAGACAAGTATTTAACAGAAATACTCAAACCCCCTTTTTTAGGCAATTGTATGAATTGATGTTTTGAATTATTATTATTAATATATATTTTACTGTACATGTATATGATTGTTTAAAATTAGTTTTTTTTATAATTATATTTGGTAAAATTTTAATTAATCAGCAATAAATTATTATTACTTTCTTACTTACACTCTTAGCATCCCTGGAATGGGTGAGTGGGGTCCCAATCCACCTTGGCCTCCTGTTGCCTGTATCCCACTTTTTGGGACCTCGCCCCTTCGAAAAATTGTGGGCCATATTTATACTTTTTGACGCAAAACTGCGCTAACGCAGTTTTGCGTCAAAAAAATCTGCGCCGGCTAACGCCATTTTGAAGCGCCGTGCGGGCATCAAATTTATACTTTGACGTACGGCGGCGCAACCAACAAGTGGGAGTCATTATTTTGTGACGCACACAGCGGCGTTCTGTCGTAAAGGAAACCAACGTTAAGGCGACGCACATCACTGTGGGTCGATTTACGACAGCGCAATCCGGAAAGCGCTGTTTTTCTTCACGCAATTGCGTCAAATATTAGCGCGAAAACTGCCCTTTCAGCAGAGGAGAGCCAAAATGGATCCCAGATGCCAGTACAGACCCCAGGAGGATGACAGCAGACCAGGAACCAGCCAGGAGGACCCATACAGGAACCAGGACATTTTTAGAAAAAAAAGAAAGTGTCGCTTCAGTGAAGAGGAGCAGGAGATCCTGGTGAAAGAGGTGACGGAACACCAGCACCAACTGTTCATCACCTCTAAATTGCCACTCAGTAGGAGAGAGGCCATATGGAAACAAATAGTGGACAAGATCTACAGTGTGAAGAACGCCGCACAGTCACTGAGTGTAAGAAACGCTGGCATGACTGCAAACGTAGGACAAAAGAGAAAATGGCCAGGAACAGTAAGGCAGCAATGCAGACTGGAGGGGGGAGTCCAGCACAACAGGAGGCCCTGGACCACATGGAGGAGAAGGTTGCAGCCGTCATCCCGGAGGAGATCGTCACAGGGATTCAAGGACAGGACAGCGCAGACTATCACGACACAACGCACATGCAGCAGGGTAAGTCGCATGGGGAATTATAATGCTATAATGTTGACTGTAACAGGGGGGGAAATACCTACTACACAATGCATGTAAGTATGCACATATATGAACTGGCATGGGTAAAGGGGCACGGCAGGGGGGCATGGCTAGCACAGACTGAAGCTGGGGCACGACAAAATACAGCAACAACAACAGTCCCATGGGGACATCCTGTAAGTACAACAATAGAGCCAAGGGAAAGCAGCGACAGGTGGGAAGGCCACTACCTCAAACTCACATCCAGGCACTTGTCTTGCAAAATCTATCCTACATCAACTAGGTCCCTATCAGTAATCCAGTAGCCAAAACAACAACTGCAATGTCACTGCCACAACAGTTGACAATAACACCTCTCATCTCTGTGCAGCTATAGTACCAAATACATACCCAAATTAGGGAGTGTGGATGACATCCGCAACTATTCATAGAAATAAGACAAAGGCACCAGTACACTCAAATGCCGAATTTCCATACCTGACACATACATAAGCCAAAGTAAACAGCAATAGGAGCCACACAGCACTAATGACACACACATGCTGCATACGTCAGGGTCCCTCACGTGCCTGGCTAACAAGGCCACATCACTAATGTCATACTGCTCAGACAACACCTGAGGAGGGGACACAGGCAACTGGTCACTGAAACACACTTGCAAAGTCTGACAACCAAATAGGACCTTCATACGATAAACAGGCCAATCCAATGAAACACACATGACCCAACATCATCTTCAAACATCAACAATGTTTACATCCATACCACATCCTAACATTGACATGCATAGGAAATGCCACGTCACATGTGCATTTCGGGCAATGTGAATAAAAAGTGTATGGGGCAGGTCCTGAGAGGCAAGTGTGCTGCCAGGGCATTCACAACACCCACAGTCAGTCAAAGTGTAGTGTGGTAAGTGTAACGTATACTTTGCGCATTAGTCTCAGGCTGTGGGCCTGTGTGCACCTTACCCTGAATGTACTTTTACTCATTTGCTCACATCTAAGATCGTCAGAGCACTTTGCACTAAATGCTTCTTATTGGCCTTCCTATCAGTTAAATTAGCAATTAGCCAGTCCTAGGGTGTTGTTAATTAGTCAAATCACACTGTTTTGCCTACTTCTGCACTGGAGTTTGCCAGAATATATTCACTCTGTTCCCCAGTCAAGGATACAGTCTGGTACTTTGCCGATAGATGTGGTAGGGGTTAAGATTTGGCATTCCTGCGTAGGGAAACTTTGTCATCACGATGACATATGACTTATAAAATCAATTCCTTGTCCCAAGACAAGCAAGAGGGAGTTTCCAAACAGAGAATCACAACTAGACGCTGCCTGCCTTGCTGCTGATGCACAACCAGATCACAGGCCATTCCTCTGATATGAGGGATGATATGGGGAGACATCACTGGGGGTGATTCAGACAGGGAAGCTCCAAACTTAACATGCTGTGCTATAAATAGAACAAGCAGATGGAGAGTAGAAACTGTTAGGCACCATGATAGCTGTGTACTAATGTCTTACTCTCCTGCGGACTATTTCAATTCTAACAGTTTGTATTGTTTGGGTTATTGTGGCTCACACCTAAATATCAACAAGTCAGTTGTACAATGAAATCTCATATTGAACAAATACTGTCTTTGTCATTTGTGTATGGGAACATACCGGAAAAGAGAGAATTGTGTATGATCTGAGTGACCACGACTTCCCTGAGAAGTTCCAAAGATGTCATGCGCTCGGATATCTAAACATTCCTTTGCTGTGGGAGACCAGAGGCACTGGTAGTTAGTCAGAGCAAAAATAAATATCAGGGTGACAGAGTTATTTACAAGTGGGTCAGACTTAGTCCCCCACACCATTAGCTATCCTGCTGCCTAGAAAGCCAGTAATCTCATGTAGGATAATGAGAGCCCACCCAACAAAATGTCCCTCCATAACAATAGTTAAACACGGAGGGAGGAGTAGGACAAAAACATGCCTATTCCTAAATAATTACAAAGCAACAGCTAGAGGCAATCAGGCAGACAAGTCTGATAGCTCCATATCATACATGTGACACACAGGTGGGCCATAGGCCTACAACAATGCCCTATGACGGACAGCAGATACCCAGACAAACACAGAGCACAAAGTTAAGGCATCCAAAGGCTTGTATCTTAGTGCAAAATTGTCACAACACAGACACACTAATTGTACCCTGTTTCATTGCAGAGGAACATGGATCTCCTGCCCATATGCCTGTCCCTGAGTTCCCTGATGACATGGATGACGAGCCCATAAACATCCCACAGGAGACCATCCAAATGGTCCTTGAAAGCCTCCAAACCCCACCTTCAGTCACAAGGAGGAGCACAGAAGAAGCAGCCACCACAGGAGAACCACCCGCCACCCCAATTGTAAGACCTGCCAGCTCCAACACAGCTGAGGACTCTGACGACACTGGCACCAGCTTCGAAAGAACCGTCGTTGGGGTACAGCGGGAGCTGGCCAAGGAGGTGCGGGTAGGGATGCAAACGATGGCAGCCAACCTTGAGGGGGTGCTTTCGTGCATGATGTCTACTGCTGATCAGGCAGCTGCTATGCAAGGCCGAACATCGCTCTTGCAGGAACTTGTCAAAACACAGAAGGAAATCTGCACAGCTGTCATCCAGTTGACACAACAACTACAACTGCAATCCAGTCAACGTGTGCACGAATGCAACATAGAACCCCTCAGGGCAGACCTGGCTGCCTACCATCATGATGTGGCTGCCATTCTGAAAAACCAGCAGGCCCTCCTTGCTGCAGTACTGCCCTTCATAACTCCACAGGGAGCAGCCCCCGGGATGTCTGCCTCCATGTCTTCTAACACTGAGGTGTGTGTTGCCCCTTCACAACCACCACCACCAAGAACACATCAGGCAACACACACATCAGAAGAAGAAGACATGGAACAGATAACATTCACACGGAAGAGTACCCAGAAGCAGTAGTCCCTGCACCATGGCCTACTTTGACCAAGGTCCTACGTTTTGTCAAATGCCAGTCTCACTACAACTACACTCAATGACTGTTCGGCAATCCACTGTATGACTTGTCCCAATTGCCAGTGAATGTCTCTCTCCTACTATTTGGCAATTCCTGTCCCTCTGCACTGTCTGTGGCATCACCCCAGCATGTCAGGAGCATCATCCACACCCCTTCTGTAGGATCACCATGTAAGAATGCACCAGAACGGACTCAGCAAACATGGTGAATGGACATTTTGCTCTACACCACCTATAAATAAATAGCACTTGCACACCTATTGTGTCTCTGTGTAATTTCACACTTCAACTGTGCAGTACCTAACTCCAAAGTGGCTGTGTGGTAACCATGTAGATTCTCTATACTACTGTCCTGATTTCATGTATACAAAAACATCTGTGCAGTGGCCAGGATTCCATCATAGCCTTACCATACTGAGGAAAATAACTGATGAAGGGACTAACCACACACAATCATGCTGTGTTGGACAGAATGATGCACCATCTATCGCTATTCTAGACAACTAATGGTGGCTGAGAAATGTAGGCACCATGCAATACTTAAATAAGAATTAATGCCGCATAATGTAGGGAATCATGAACAAATTACACTGCATCAATCACCCTTACGGAGTATACTTCCATGAAGGAAAGTCATGCTGAATCAGTACACACATGATGTAGGTCAGCAATGAAAGCAACAATACAAGAGTGTGAACAACTCCTCATCTACAAAGATCTCCCTGAACTTCACACTGCTGTCCGACCTATCAATTTACCCACAATAACAAGTCTGGAAGCACTCTTTGTGAAGTAGGATACATACCAAAACAAAACCTTGGTGATCAATGCACACTACCAATGGTGGGTCTCCCAAATGGTGGATATTTAACAAGTTAGCACACGGGTAGCTGGGATGTTAAACCTCAATTTCCTTGGAATGGCGAGCATAGGACACAAATGTCATACTAAAACATTCTGCTACACTGATGTCAAGGCCATGATAAAGTAGCACCTAACGCATCATGTAAAGGGTTAACTATATATTTATTTCAATCGAGTAATACAAGAGGCAACTAAGGGAAAGGAAAACCTACACTAATCTAACCTGACTACTACTAACCCACAACTGTCCCTAACTAACCTAAGCTAAACTTACTCTACACATGTAACGAAACGATCTAAACATCAACCCCCCACCCACCATTATGAGACAGGACACATGCAGGACAACACTTACTAACCTACACACATACTATACTATCCTAAACAAACATATACTTTTTTGTAATTTTTTTTTTTTTTTTTTTTTTAAACAGGAATCCCAACATTGCCCCCACCCACCCACCCACACAAAAAAATAAGATAGAAAGAATAAGGACCCCCCACCCTCTTCCCTAACACTAACTAAGCTAATTACCTATACTTATCCTAATACTAATCCCCAAAACCCAACTAACAGTAGAAAATAGGAAAGAGGTGAGAGGGGAGGGGTAAAAGTTCTAGAGGGCAAAAGTGCTACAGGTTCGCCCTCCGTAGTGTGCGCCTGATGGAGCGCACCCTCTTTTTAATGTAGCTCATGTCCTCCCTCAGGTTGTCCACCTTCTTGACCAAGTTGTCAATTTTTCTGGTCAATGCCAGGAAGGCAGCTGGGTCCACAGGAGGGTCTGGGCTGGTTTGTGTGCCGGCGGAGGTTGATGTTGTGGCAGGAGTTGGTTGGCCACGGGACAGTCCTGCTACCACAATACGGCTGGGTCCAGGTCTGGAGGAAGATGCAGGGTCCATTGCTGCAGACGGTGCTGGGGCCACTTGGGCAGACCTGGTGGATGTGGTGTTGGTGGTTGTTGGTGGCAATGTAGGGGGAGCCTGTGGTGTGGCCCACCACGCCCCGGAGGCTCGATCAGAATGGTACTTGCGGGCCATCCTCCGGTACCCACACTGCACCTGCAGGATGTGCCTGTATCTCATGGCACGCCGCTCAAAATGGTGGCGATCAGCGGCACTCATGTTTGCAGCTGTGAAGAGAAAAGGCAAATATTTACCTTTGGAATTGGATTGGGTGGATAGCACAATGGGTTATTTGTACATTACTAGAAATGTATTGGTTGCAGCAATTGTCACAACATAGTTCACGGAAAGGCTCAGAGGAAGTACATGTGAAGCATGCATACATAAGGGCATATCACACCTAGCATATCCATGTCTCTACATGATGGATGACATCACCCTAAACTACTCATCCAAATCATACCTAAGGCATCCGACATCATGGCTGCACCTCTTCCGCATACTGACTTCACTACATATGTCACTCTATGTGATAACAATCACACTCCTCACTCAATGCCATTTGTAATTAGTTGTGTGCTAAGATTGAACCCATGGGCCATAACCAAATGTCTACACTAGGGGCCAGATGTAGGAAGATGGAAAATTGCGACTACCAATTTGCAATGCAGAACGGTGTCTCTGACACCGTCTGCGAGTCGCAATGGGGTCGCTAAGACCCACCTCATTAACATCAATGAGGTGGGTTCCAAGATGCGCCACCTTAGCGACTATGGGCACTCACGGGGATGGAGGCCTGCTGGGAACAGCAGACCTCCATGGCCGTGACTGCTTTTAAATAAAGCAGGTTATTTTTCCCCAAGTGTAGGCCGTTTACCTGAAAGGAAAATGAGCTGCACTTAGAAATAAATTACAACAACTTCAATCTTGGATTATTTCAGGGCAGTTAGTGGTCCCTTGGACCACTGGCTGTTTTGTACAGGATTATTTAGGTCCACTCACAAAGGTGAAGGGTTCCTATGGGGACCCCTTCCAGTTAGCAAGTGGGTTAACATCCACTTCAAGTGGATGATAACTGCGACTCACTTTGCAACCACGTACTCGGTTGCAAATGGAATTGCATACCACTGTGAGTTGCAAATAGGACGGGAAAACCCCTTCCTATTTTGGATTTGGAAAAGAATTTTGCAAATATGTTCATAATCACCAAATACATTTCGTAATAGGAAACAGACGTTTGCAACTCACAAACAGAAATTTATGACATTTGCAACTTGTAAACAGTTTGCTACATCTGGCCCTAGGTACTAACTCAAGTCACAAAAGGTGTCAAGTACGTGTAACATACTGGTTGCTACAGTCCTAGGTACCCTGTTTCACATTAACATGCCAGTCTTTGAGGGTGGTGTGGGAAGAACAACCAACAATCCCATGTTCAATGCACACCCAGGAGTGTATAGAAAGTTCAACAAGTATGTGCCTTCACACACAACACCTATGAATGGCTAGCAACACGTTGGAGTCAGCCAAACATTGTCACATCCAAGGTCCACACATGTCAAAATGATATGACTTAGGCCAACATGACATACTATCAGTGAGGCCTGTTTTACATCACACACAGAGGAGCTAGAACACCCATTCTCATGATTCGACAGAACACCTAGGCCATTGCCCTCAAGTCACACACACTTCTAGTTCACCTTGTGGAAGTACATGCCCCCGGAAGATCCAACCTACAGTGTACACAGTGCATCCTCAACTAGGAAGAAGCACTTGTCATCAAAGCCATTTGCCTAAGCTATATGGGAGACTGTCAGTCTGATATGCAGACTCAGTTCATGCCAAGTCCCCGACCAAGTCTTACATTGACCAGTGTATTCCAAATGACTCATCCCATTCCCCATTGCGGCCCAACTGGAATGACCTACAGCCCCTAAATCTGAGAGATGGCTAGGTATTTCTTTACAGAAACAGAAGTCCTATTTGATATCATACTAAAACAACAATGCCAATGAACGGCCAGCGCATCAAATCATGAATTCTCTTGAACACACAGTAGTCCATCATGCATCATTACCAAACAATGAAAATAGCACTCAGGTGACACTCACTGTAGGTATCGGGGTCCTCAAAATGTGCCACCTCTCCCACGGTGTACGGGGCTGGTCCACCTGTAAAGCATGAAAGGAAGAATATACTCAGACTGGGTGAACTGACAAATAATTTCAGTTACAATGACACTGTGTGAATATGACATGGTAATGATACACTTTCCCACATGCTCATACTGCATGGATGACTTTGTATTCAACATTAACATTGGATGAGTCTCCTGCTACAGTTACACACCCTACTACACACATGCAGTGGCCAGGACAGTCAGGTGTCGTCCAAGTTAACCCTCCATTAGTATGCCTCAACAATAATGTTATCCATACATCTCAGCATGTGCATCCCAGAGAGACATCCAAAAACTGGTTCCATGAGGACTGCATGACCACTCACAATCAAACAGGCTAGGTGGACATGTTCAACACACAGCAACCACACACACATGTGACATATCTGTGGACAACATATCTAACTTCATGTGACGTGAAGGCAACACACATGTATAGCATCATCATGGGTTTCTAATTTTCTGTCTAGCTATGGCGTCTACATATGTAGGTATGTTGTTTCTACATGACTTACTCACTGGCCAATATGACCTGTAGAGTACAAATAGAGCCGTTAACGTGTTGCTTGTCTGACACAAATGCAACACTACATTACATACAGCTACAGGCATCTGTTATGTGTAGAAAAAATGAGCCATCTGACTGCTAGCATTGGTCTTCATACACATTGTGCAACAAATACACATTAGGGCACATATGTATACCTTTGTAGCGCAGCATTTGCATAATTTTGTCACGCAGAGACGGGGCAAACTTGCAAAATACAGATATATGTTGTAAGTTGCTGCTGTTTTTGCGTGAAAATGTGGTGCAAAAATGGGGATATAAATGTATAAACATGGGCCTAGGTTTCCCTAGCATTACACACAGTCAGCTACTTATCTAGCAGATTGGGTAACAATCATCACATGTTCCCACACAGATTTCTATTATTCACATGTAATTGATTTGTACTCACCAACATGGCCACCAATCCTGATTCTCAGGTGGTCCAGCAGGTCCTGTTCCCTAGTTATCAGATCTGCCCAGCGGTGCTTCAATTGATGGACATTGCGCATGCTCCCGTAGACCCGGACCAGGTGATGGCGCACCTTCCCCCACCTGATTTTCCTTGCCTCTGTGTGATACCCCTGTATCACACGGACCCCAGCCTCCAGCATCAGTGGGAGGAAATGGCAAACTAGCCATATGAATCCCCCCAATTCATCCTCACCCATCCTGGACAGGCGAGGCCTACCTGACATATTGACAGCAAGAAAAATTGACAAATGAAATAAGAAAGTAAAAGTGGGAAATGGGGAAAGGTAGAGGTGTGAAGGAAAAAGAAAAAGGAGGAAAATAGCCCAACTAACCCCAAAAACTATGCTACCCACAACAGACTACCACAGACAATACAAACAAAAACAGGAATAGACAAAACTAGACTAAACAGACTGAGACAATGTTATGCAACAAGAATAGAATCACAAAAAGTCAAAATACAAGGTACACAGGACACAAAAGCAGTAAAACACAGGACAACACCTTTCACACAACCACACAGTCTAGATAAATCTGAGACTGCAAAGTGAAAGTGAAAGTTAACTCCCAGTACAGATTTTGTAAACAGGATATCCTATTACATCAATTCCTGCAGAAAATGGCCGCCGTTTTTATTTTCCCGTTATGCGTCATATTTTCACGCAAACACAATTGTGCGTCATTTTTTTTTTTACGCATAACATTGCACATGATGCTGAGTCAAAAAATATGATATGAATATTAATAATTTTTTAATGTACATGAGATGTCCAACATATTGTCCATGTTGCGTCAAATTTACCACGCATACATCATGGGCGTCATATTTTTTCCACGTACAGGAGTGCACATGATGCTGAGTCAAAAAATATGATATGAATATTAATATTTTTTTAATGTACATGAGATGTCCAACATATTGTCCATGTTGCGTCAAATTTACCACGCATACATCATGGGCGTCATATTTTTTCCACGTACAGGAGTGCACATGATGCTGAGTCAAAAAATATGATATGAATATGAATATTTTTTTAATGTACATGAGATGTCCAACATATTGTCCATGTTGCGTCAATTTTACCACACATACATCATGGGCGTCATATTGTTTCCACGTACAGGAGTGCACATGATGCTGAGTCAAAAAATATGATATGAATATTAATAATTTTTTAATGTACATGAGATGTCCAACATATTGTCCATGTTGCGTCAAATTTAGCACGCATACATCATGGGCGTCATATTTTTTCCACGTACAGGAGTGCACATGATGCTGAGTCAAAAAAATATATGATGTAAATTATATTTTGATGGCTAAATATGCGAAACTTTTGGATACATTTATATTTGACTCTGCATTCTGTGCACTCATGTACATGAACAAATTATGACGCCCATGCTGTATGCGTAGAATTTTGCGCACATTTTTTTATTATGTCTTCATGTTTTTAACTTGGGGAAGGTGATTTGTCATGGTCAAACGGTGCTATGTGATACACATTTGTGGTTGGATATGACACATGTCCGTTGTTGTATGTATAGAAGGCATTCACACTGTAATATTTAGGATACGTTACATAATGTATTAACCATATTTGGCCACATATTTTGGGTAATTGCTGATGGCTAATTTGTAATGATGGATGGGATACCATGATGTATTCCTTCTCCAAATTGTGTCCACAATTATGATGGTGATGCTTTTATCTATAGTCCTAACAGGGAGTGCAATAGTCACTTACAGTTTTTATGGGGCTAACCATGTCCCATTGTGAATTTGTGTTTCTGATTTGTATTTGACTTTTGACATGTAGCCCACACATGTGCCTTATGCATGTGTTTAGTTCACAAGTACAAGATTCTTGTATGTTTGGGGGGCGGTAGAGGTGGACTTAGGCCCCCAGCACCCTAGGATTTGCCCATCCAGAATAGCTACTGTATCCATGGCTTTTATTTATTATATTATGGCAAACCTGCAGCAGCAGGCTAATGTAAGGCCATATGGTATGAATGACTGTTGACCATTCATTCATCTCATTAGCCCATTTGACGTTTGCAGTATTGATGATTTGGAGCAAACTTGCCTACCATTTTCCAATGACTATGTTTGCAAGACTCTCAGCGTTCCTCATGTGCTGATGAAAATTATTTAGTTGTTGTCTGTGTCCCTTTCTGCATTACCTGGTTTAGTGGCATGTTACATTCTTCCTGCTAGGTTCAAACTGGGACACAACTGTGATGGTCTACTTTCAAATATTAGGTTGATTGTATGACATATGTGTACATGTGTGTGGGAATGTGGATCCACTATCACCTGTCTGGGTGTATGTTGTCACTGTGACTTCAAGGTCTCCTCCTGAGTTAGTGGCAGCTAATGTTGTTCCAATTGGGTATTGCTCATATCACACACTTGAGAGAAGCCATTGATGACATGGTCACGTACACATGGATGGTCCCACCCTGTCTCTGAACACGTGTGATGAGACTTTCAAATGATCTACATTTTTGGGCTGGGTGAGAGACTGTCTCAGGTGTTTGGATCAGGCATGTGTAATTGCCACATTTGTACTCCTGTTGGCCTCTGTGTATGGTAATGTATCATGTCACATCCTACCCTCTGTGCATACATTTGTGATGTTTATTTTTGTTGTGATGATTGTTATAGCATTCTTGCTCAATGAGACGACATTCTTCTTCAGCAATTTCAAACTAAAGGTGGTCAGAAATGCATAGGCCAAAGCATGATGTGGTGTTTGTTATCTGTGTTTATTTACAATTGTGGAATACAAGTTATTATGATACATTAAGAAAAATAATTATTGACAAGCTGTTGGCGCCTACGCACTCCTGCTGCCGTGTTAGGTTGTTCCCCCTCCTGTTGCAGGCCAGCATCCTCCTCTTCGTCATCCTCAGGCATGTCTGGGTCCAGTTCAAGGAGGGGAATGTTCCTTTTTACACATATATTGTGCAATATGGCACAAGTGAGTATGATCTTACAGACCATCTCTGGGGAATAGAGTAGGCTACCGCCAGTGATGTCAATGCAGCGGAACCTTGACTTTAGGATCCCAAAGGTCCGCTCCACAATGCTGCGTGTCCTCTTGTGTGCATCATTGTATGCCCGCTCTGCAGCAGTAGTGGGGTTCCCAAATGGTGTAATTATCCAAGGCTGGATGCCATACCCCTGATCAGCTGAAAGAAAAACACAGAATGGGATCAATAAGATGTAGGAGGCACTGTTGTACAGATCTTTGATGACAGTAGTTGTCTTGTGTTGTCTGTGACTCTTTTGTGTACTAATGTGACAACCTATGGTTGTTGGTGAAAACTTTTGCATTGAGTTTTTTTCCTTGGCTGAGCAAGTGTTTGTTGGCTAACCGTTTGTCAGCAGGATGTATTTCTTTTTCCAGTACAGTGTGCCCTCCCTAGCATTGTGACTTGTGATACAGGTGTCCGTGTGTCCTCACTGGGGGTGAGATGATAGTTCCATGCAGAGTTGAAACATGAAAGTGTGGTTGAAACGTTCATGTGAAAGTACCCAGGCCATCCCATACCTTAAAACTTATGCAATGTATTAGTGTACAGGTTATTGTGAGACTTCCAATTTGCAAGGTGACATTTAGGCAACCACAGTCATTAATGTCTTCACATTAAGCTGTAGAGTAAATTCCAATGTGTGACTTCTGAAACATGGCTAGTGATGTGAGTACCTCAGTGTGTTCCTGGTTAGGTGTTGATATTGTGGTGTATGTGTTGTTTGTCCTAGAGCTTTTCTGTGCAGTGTGTATATCAGTTTGGTTTTTGTCCTTACCAACGAGTAGTCCATTTCCATACCGTCCATCCTGGAAGTGTTGGTTGATGGTGGAGTGACGGAAGATGAATGCGCCATGTACACTCCCAGGATATTTAGCCACAATGTTGCTGATCAGTCCTTGGTGATCGACTATGGCCTGCACGTTGATTGAATGTGTGTGCTTCCTGTTGCGGTAGAGGTGTTCAGTCGCAGCAGGTGGAACAAGGCGTACGTGTGTGCAGTCGATTGCACCAAGGACGTGCGGGAAGCCACTGATGGCGTAGAACCCCTGTTTAGTTTCCTGCTGCTTCTGCAGTGTCTTAGGGAAGCAGATGTGGCGGGGTGTCAGGCGAATGATGGCATCCAGTACTTTAGGCAGGAATGCGGAGAATGATGGTTGTGATATTCCACCAAACAGGGCACCAGTTGTCTGAAACGAGCCACTTGCCAGCAGGTGAAGTACGGCAAGCAGCTTTGTTTCTGTTGGGATAGTGCGGGGAGTCACTAAAGTGGGGGCCAACTGCTGTTCAATATTTCTCAGCAGCTGCTGAATGGCCTGCCAGTTCAACCGGTACCTCTGGATGATGTCCCGTTCCCTGAAGCCATGCAGGGTTGTTCTTGGGCGGAATATCCTCTCATGCCTTCTGCGCTGTCTTTGGGGTCCCTGCTGTTGTTGTTGTAGCTGCTGTTGTTGCTGCAGGGCTCTGCGTCTACGTGCACGCTGAAGAAAAATCACCTCCATGTCTCCCTGTTGCTGCTCTGCTGCTCTGTTGTTTGTTCTGTGTGTTCTGATTAAGTTCAGGTGTGTTTGCCCCATTTTAACGCCTGCCCTGACCCTGGCGTTAAAATTTGACGCTATTCGTGCTTTGCGTCATTTTTTAGCTCCGCCTACCGCCCGGGAGTCATTTTTGCCCGGAAGCATAAATACGACGCACCGCTGTGTGCGTGGTTTTTTGGACGGGAACGCCTACCCTGCATGTCATTAACGCAGGGTGGGGTGCCGCTTCCAGAAACTGACGCACATAGCGCCATTTTCCTTTTGCGCCGGCTCGGGCGTCAAGGTTTAAATATGGGGCAACGTTTGCGCTGAATGTGCGTCAAAAATTTTGACGCACATTCGCCGCAAACGGAGTATAAATATGCCCCTGTGTCTTCTCACTTCTGTGCCTGTCTTCTGGCCAAGGTGGGCTGTAGCTCATTGGCCACCTTGCTTCTTTTCAACCCCCGGCCCCTTGCCAGCCATCTCCTTTCTGCCACCCTTAGCATCCTCACCACTGATGCCAACCTCTGTCTTCGCTTCACTTACTATTCATGTGCTCGTTCATTTGTGGTGTCCGACTTGCTCCTACCTTCATCAAATGCAGTATTCAGTGATGGGCCTCATCCCTTCACTTAGTAAGGACCCATGGGGACTGGCCTATACCCTCTGTCACTATTTCTCCTGGTCCATACTGGGGTTACCCCACTTTTCCCTTTATGGGGGAGAGACATCACACAGCCCGCCGCCATGCCCCCACTGCCCCCCTCCTTGGATGCAGCAATTTTTGGTCTGCTCCGTTGTCCCTACACCACGAAGCCCATTCCCTAGAATCTGAACTCTGGCAAGCAACATCTCTTCTGTGGCCTTCTGAGCAGCCTCTGTGGGTATGTGCACTAGAGCCGACCATCTCTGTATTGTGTTCAGGATTTTTGCTTTAAATCCCTTTGTGCAAGCTCTTTAATTCAGTGACTCGCTGGCACTGGCTACCGCCGTGATCCATCGCGCATCCCAGTTGGTACCTCCCAAAGACCCCGTGCAGAGAGGGTGGTTCCCTTCCCTCCCTGCAGGGGCCTCCTTCCCCGATGAAAGGGGCTAACAGTGCGAAGGCAAAAACATCACACAAGTATCTCAGGATTCCAGGGAGTGCATCGTTTACACATTTTCCAAAGTTCTGCCGTCATTGCAGACCCGTCTTAGCATTTTAGACGAGGTCAGTATTTGGATCTGAAACATGTTACTGAATACCCTGTAAGTAATTAAAAATCATCGGCAAAACCTGAAGGATCACAAATGCACTTTAATAAGTGATGGTGACGTCTGTCACTCGGGCTTACGAGTTTATTGCGTCAAGACCATGTGTTGTTACACAGTGCACGTGGCTATCCTATGTTCAGGACCCAACAATGATGCAGTTGCGGCTGACAGTTGTAAAAGGAAAGGGAAATACTTGACTGAAGACGTCCTGTAAAAAAACACCAGTCAAGTGTGCTCTCTCTGGACTGGACAATGGAAATACATTAAACAGGCTCGTAGCCTGTGCAAACACATGAAAAATCAATACAAAGGGCATGTAAAGTGGTTTGGTTTAACACCTTTGAAACCTCTTTGAGGCCTGGATTTTGACACAGTAAATTTAGAAAAGTGGATTATGTGATGCACATTTTATTTTGTTGTCGTCCCGGTGAAGGTGTTGTAAAACACGTTGCGGTCGTGGTAAAAATAGCATTGTTACACATTAACCCAAACTTTACATCTCTTCTGAAAGAGAGCAGCGCTGATCATTTTCAATTCAAATGATGCGCCATAATGAAGCAAATTATGTGGCAGTAATATTTTGCTAATTTGGCATTATAACACACCTTAGTACTATCTGGAAAACGTGTCACCTCAGTACCAGTTCAACACTTGCGTTTGCAGCTATAGCGACACAATTTCAGACACCTTAGTAATAGTGCATTAAAGTTATGGGGGAGGAGGTCACAGTATTGCAAGTGAGCCTTTCACGTTACCAATGGGTACAACATAAAATCCGTTTGATAGTTCCACCTTACTTCCTGGAATTCCGCATTATTGATCATGCTCCTTTACAGCGTTTCCTGAAAATCAATGAGGTGTAAAGTAAGGAATATGACTGAACCTGTTATGTAAGTATTATATTTGTCACTCTACACTGCTTAATTAAAATGATGAAGTGCTGAACGTGGTCTATATGGGAAGTGTATGGTTCAAACCATGTCGCAGCAAGCATGGACCAATGAGTGTTGGAGGAAAGTGTGAGAATAGATGCATTTCAGCATGCAGGTACCTCACATTCTTTGGTTGGACTGTATAATCTAGTCTAATCCATCTGGAATATCAGCTTTAGAAATACCCAGAGGTGCTACGCTTGGGATGTGCAATCTTGAAAGAAACGTGGGTATAATCTGGAGTTTACACTGAAACAGCATAGAGCAACCCAGAAGAATGTTCATTATGCAACCAGTCAAAGCCTTTTGGCCTGATTCACAAAGGTAAACTTATATTTTATGTAAGTTTGCAATATTTTGATATTCACATAGGAATTTTACGCGTAGAGTAGTATTCTTATGGCTGCCTGTGTTTTATATGCGGAGTCTCCACCACAAGTGAGGAGGCTCCACAGTCGGAAATATAACACTCATAACATTCTTTTGTGATTTGCAAAAAGTCGAGAACTTACAGAAAAGTGTAAGTTTACCTCTGTGACTCAGGCCCTATGTTCTGAAGAGTTAACCTAAGAACAGCAGAGTGGAACCCATAGAAATGGGCATTATACTACTATCTGTAGTATATGTTCTGAAAAGGTCACCCAGGAGTGACAGGGTACAACCCACATGGATGGGAAAATGCATGAAACGGGCATACATGGGGGCAGATTTGTGAAAAGTGCTGCTGCACCTAGTGCAGCGCCACTTTTCTAGCACCCCTTAGTGCCCCCCTAGCACCACCATGTGTGCGCCATTTCTAAGATACAAACACCATGGCAGTAGTTAGGGAACTGGTGTCATAATATTTATGGTAGTTTGGCTCTTTGCAGGATTAGTATAAAAAATGTTGATGGTAATCCTGCAAAACCCAACGAGGTCAATTGTAAACAATGGTCTGCCTCCTTTTAGCGTCTGCTCTGAGCGGGCATTAAAAATGCCTAAAAAATGATGCAACAAAATCTCTTGGATTTCTTTGCACTATTTTTTCGCCCCCTCCTTAATGGGGGACACTCCCTTTGCATACATTATGCATGGCGCAGGCATAATGTAGGGCAAAGGGTTACAAAGTAGCTCAATGCATGCATTGTGTCACTTTGTAAATTTGGTGTTGTGATTTTGGTCTTGTTGGGCCACAATAGCATAAAACATGACTCTAATATGGCGCAAGGAGGTGCTAGGGGCTCTTAAATCTACCCCATGATCTGCAGAGTCCATATAGGAGTGTCTGGGAACTGCACATTGGAATGGGCCTTATTGAATCATTTCTAACAAATGACCCCAGAAAGCCTGGTAAACGACCAGGAGATTGGGAACATACAACAACCAGTCCTGGTATATACCTTAGTCCATCCAAGAGCAGCTGCAAACTGCTCAGAGTAATGGGCTCTTATACAGCGAGGCATTGTGTATTATTGAGGAATACTCACAGAAGTGACAGGGAGGAGTCAAAAGGAATTTAAATTTATAGCAACAAGTCATGATATATGCCCTGATAAGTCCGCCCTGTGTTACTAGGGAGCAGGCTTTAGGAACAAGTGTAATAGAGTGTAACGCAGTCATAGTATATTCTCTGAGGAATAGGTGCACGACCTGCACAGGAGCTATAGAAGGAATCAAAAGACACTCGCATAGACAATTCTGTGAGTCCACCCATGAGAGAGATAGCTTAACCCAGTGTATAGGTGATGTTAGGAAAACTCCAAATGAGAAAGTCAGTCAATAACTGTGTGGTAGGGATACATTTAGGTTATAAAACAAGGGATGGGAAGTCAGCGGGTGTAGTTTGAGGTGTGATGCAATGGGGAGAACAGAGCAGTTGTTCAAGCCCTAAACCTTAGAGGCTCAAACAGGGAAGACACTGTGCAAAGGCACTCTTAACCTTGACACTCCTGCCACTTACTACTCTTCATTTGGATGCATAGGTGATGGGGCACTCTAGGAGAAAACATTAAGGAGGAGGTATGTGCAGGTGGAGTACATCCAGGGAGGAGGTACATCTGTTTGTGTCACCAAGGGTCTGATGGGAGTGATGAAATACTGGGGTAGTTGTGAATGGAAACACTTAGCCCTAGAAGAGGGGTTGCTGATCTGTGGGCTCAGCTGAAGGCCTGATTACCATCATGAGGGAATGGGTGGGATAGACACAAAGGGCCGGATTTAAGAATTTCTACCACCACATTAGATTCATTTTTTTTACGCTAATGTGGTGTTAGGCTTAGAAAATCGCCGTTTCAGATATACAAAGTGGCATAATGCATGCATTGCGCCACTTTGTAACCCCTTGTGCCACATGATGGCTGCTCCAGGCATAATGTCTGCAAGGAGGGCTTTCCCCCGGATGAGAAGGGCTGAAAAATGGTGCATAGCAGCATTTTTTAACACCTGCTCTGAGTAGGCGTTAAAAGGCTGCACACCATTTATTAAAATGGGCCTCTATGTACTTTGCAGGACAAGTGTCAAAATATTTGACACTAATCCTGCAAAGCGCCAAACTAGCATCAGAAATGTTGACGCTAGTTCCCTAACTACCGCCATGGTGTACCGTATCTTAATTACAGCACACACATGTTGGCATTAGGGGGCGCTAAGGGGCGCAAGAAAAGTGGCCCTGCATTGGATAAAGCACCACTTTTCTCAAATCCTCCCTAAAGTTTAACCTATGACCCAGAATGGTGGGTAAATAAAGGAGTAGTGCATAAAGGGGTATTGCATTAGAGCATGGGGTGAGATAGGACTGATAATAACACATATTTGTGCACAGAGGTTCTTATTGATGGATGTTTGATATATGCTGATGACTCGCCTATTTTAGATAAGAAGAAGAGTGGCCTATAAGGGCAGGAGGCATTTCTTTGTGGATAACGTATTGCTCACCACATCAAATGTTTTGATTTATTTGGTAGAGAAGCTCAATCTACAGATAGGCTGTGAGTAGTTTCCTCTTTAAACAGCAACCTGAATATAATAATTTGGGACTGATCTTCTTCATCATGTAATTCCTTAAAAGGAAGAAGTATGCATATAAAGTAGCAGATAAGGGTAAAGTGGGTATGGCAGCCACTGTAAAATTAGCATTTCTACCACTTTGTCTCGTATTATTTCTACAGATTTTCCTCATCAGGTTTGTATGGTGCCGCTCCTCATGCGGTAGGCATATGAATGCATTGCGGAAACTTGAAGATTGCTCATAGGTGACAGTCAGGTTTTCTAAGTTCTCTACACGGTTGGACTGGGACACCAAATAGCCTTGGGCACTGAAATAAAAGTGGTACCCCTTAGCAAACCAGTTAGCTAAAAAAGGTTGCCCATATTTACAAATAAGGCCAGTTTTGAACTTGTGTAGACACTCTGGATATTTTGCAATGTATGGGAGACTGCATGTTTTTGTATTTGCTGCAGACAATGTGGTAATATCAGGGAAACCAGCAGTTAAAAAGCGATCTACCTGGCAATAAAACAGGTCCACAATCTGCTGAAAAAGCATCCCACTACTGATCTGTCAGACCAGCCCATCAGGCACTGCCTGATTGCTCTATAGGTGAGACTGACCTGGGCCCATATTACCATAAGGGTGCACTTCGCCTGTTTGCAGAAATAGGTAAAGTGAGCCCTATTATGGTGAATGTGCTGCCCACAGGGCAGCCACAAAGTCAAGTGAAATATGGAGCAGGCGTTCCAAAGCCTCTCTGTGTTTCACAGTGCAGGTGGCACCTGCCTGCAGTTTAAAGAGGGGAGAGAGGTCCCCTTGCAGTCAGGTGCAGTGATTGACTGCACCCACCTGCAAAGAGATGTCTTGGAGGTCCACGAGACCCCCTTTGACCCCACCAGAGGTCTGCCTTAGGTGAGCACACTGAAAGTGCATAGCCTTTTTGTGGTGCACTTTCATGCCTCCTGAAGGCATGCTTACTTCTGTATCCTTGCAAATCAGGGAATCCCCTCTAATGACAGCACAGGTGCGGCATATGTGCCAACACTATCTGTATTAGAGATGGGGCCGCCCAAGAGTCATGTAACCATATTGTTAGCTCCTCAAGAGCATAGCCCCATGAAAAAAAACTGCAGAAAAGAATGCAATGTAATCATATACTTAGCTCCTAAAGAAGATATTTAGAACTAGCAGACCTCCAACAATGATATTACAAACAAAGCTTTTAAAAACAAAACTTTTCTCAGTTGTAAAACAAAAGTTCTAGTCACAAGAAAGCTTAAAAGACACAGAATTGTGTTAGGGGTTATTATTTTGTAGTCCCCTCTGACGTAGTGTGGGGACCCAGAGATGACATAGACAGAAAGAGTGTGTTGTGCTGAACATTTTAGTGGTGGTCCGATTGTCCTCGGACCACCACAGGCTAAGGTATGGGCAAAAATGCTTTGTAAAAGTGATGCTCTGCAAAGAATTATGGGGCGAGTTTGCCGAGTGCAGTGAATATTGTATATTTGCTCTCCTGCTGTGCTGGAAAAGCCACTTTCACTTTGAGGATTTCTGTTTTACGTAAAGCATTTATAAGTTTTGAGTGTTTTAAGGGAAGAGCCACAAAAATAACTCTGATTAGGTGACTGTGAACAATGTGACCAGCACTCCAATACCGCCAGTCGAGTTCACGCTGTTTTGCCTGTTCGCGCTGTGAGCACCAAGGAGAGAGACAAAAGAAAGACACGGTCGTATGCGTCCGTACTCGGCTTCTAAACAAGCGGCATCCATGACGGACACTCACTAGACTAATTCCCTTAGCAGCCTGAGCGCAGGCGCACGCATGCAGTTCGCGGCCGCACTCCGCTATATTATATATTATATATGAACCCGGACGAGCGGACCAGAAGGGAAACACCCTCTTCCCGGGCCGACGGTCTGGCCCACCAGTGGGCGATGCAGCTTGCTGATTGGAGGGGCCTTCCTCCAATCGCAACTTGGATTACTCGCTCCATTATGGAAACGGAGCCTTCTATACAGAACGTCCGTGGTACGAGCGGCATTCTTGCTGAATTTTCAAGAGACCGCACATCTGAATACCTGGGCACTGGCCGATTAACTCGGCCGTCTGAAGGACACGAGAGTGTTCTCGACCACAAGTAGGTGAGATTCCACCACACCTGACATACGCTTCCCCACCATTGGAGGTACTGACAATCCTTTTTCTACCCCTTGTTCTGGTCCATAGATATCGGGAGCACCATATCTTTGGAGCTTCCTGGCTATACATAGCCTACGGATTGTTCTAGTTGATGTGAGTTTTTTACCACACTCTTTATTATTCACGGATTCATGTTTAGAGATAGATATATATATATAATCCTATATAATTTCTAATATATATATTTCAGTAAATCTCCTGAACACTGGATTCAAGCGACATTTGGCTTATCCAAATAACAAGAGCCATCTGATTGACACCAAATAACATACTCCTGGGACTACGACTCCTGTAAGTCCTTTTTCGCTTTATATATAAAAAAATTATTTAGTGTTTGAATCAAACTCTGACTGATGTTCTTGACTCACTGTTTATTTTCCAATAGGGAGACCCCAGCCATTGCGTGTCATTTTCCCCACATTGGAGCATAGGTGAGTTGCACTTAGATATCCCTATTAATAGATAGTGATTCACATGAACCCCAATAATCCGGTGATTTATGGCCCCCGTAGGTGCTTCCATTGCAATCATCCCTGTCCTGATGATGACCCCATCCTGATTTGCCTGCATACGGGGTCGAAACGTCGACACATTTCTAAAACAGTGGATGTGAAAAACATAAAAGAAATGTAATGATACTCCAGGGCCTCCTGGATTGTAGGAGCCACTGGAAGATAATTGTATACAACCACACTCTGCACTACTTATATATATCACCGTCACTCACTTGTACTTCTGCACTTTCACTGTTCTTTTAGGAGCACCTACCTTTGCTTATAAATAGTATGGCAATTTGTTATTAGAATTATATGTTAACATAAGATTCATATGGAGATAACGCCTGAAAGTATTAGTAAATCTCGTTTGTTTTACATTTATGGTATAGAGAGATTTTATTAAGCTGTTTATATTCCATGGAAGTCTAGGATACTTTCCCCTTGCACTGACTTTTATTATTATTATTGCATTTATTACCCTGGTCATGAGGGTTAGCGGGCAATTGCCTCATTGTATTACTTACCAAAATAAAAGTGGCACCAATTAGCAAAGAAGATGGCTAAAAAAGTGGTACTATCAGAGAAATCAACTGTAAAAACCGTCCCACTCAGCCATAAAACCAGCCCGCAACTGCTAAAAAATTGCCCCACGCAGTGACTGGTCAGACCAGCCTATTAAGCCCTGCAGGCCAGTCCGACCCTGCATCAGACGTCTAGCAATTGTTGGGGATCTCTCGAAATGCTGGACTTCCAGTACACTGAAAGGGAAGTGTGAGGTGGATCTAAAACAGGGGGAGTTAAATCTTTGCGTAAGATTGTCTTAATCTCTTTTCTCCCTCTGACCAATGTGCTTTGTACCAACATCTTTATGAGCTCAAAGTCTGTTTCTTTGTGAAAATCATTCTGTTGTACTAGCGCTTTCACCTTTACCGAAGCAGGCAAGATGGAACACAGGTAAGCGGACCAGCGAGAGAGGAAAGGATAGGCATGGCAATAAAAAGGGTGGTAACATTAAAAAGTGACAAAACAGAAGGTAAAACAACACAGAGAAACCAACAACAAGCGTCAGAGATGCAGGGAACTAGAGAATGCAGAGCTAACGGGACAAGAATAGAAATATACAGCAAAATAATAGAGTAAAAGCAAAATTATCGAAAGAGGGGAATAAGTGGACTGTTGACAAAAGATCGACTGTTGACAAAAGGAAACCAGCGCCTGAAAAGAGGCGTATAGAAGAGTAAAGTACAAAATAGTATGGCAGCCCCTGTATGTTGCAGACTAAAATATAAGTGTGGTATTACATGAGAATAAGGGCCTATGGCAGAGTCCTGCAGGCAGTCTTCTGTTCACTGGTTACAAATACAATCCTTGCAGGTTAGTGCAGTGGGTTGATGTACCAACTGCAGAGATCCATGTAGCCTTCAAATCACAGCTTATAACCCCAGCTATAAACCTGTTTACTGCACTTACTGTACAGATCAGTGTAGGCCCTCATTGTGTGATCTGGTAGTATGTTGTCCGCTTGTTGTCCGCTTGTAGTGCGAACCGAACATAATAACATTAGGAAACGTCTGTGGGTTAAACCAGCTCCTACTCTGACCACACTGAGCTCGGATCCGACTCCATGCTCCTCCCAATGCTGGACTGCTCTGTGTATCTCACAGCGTGTCTCTAATTTATTAGTGTGCCGGGAGTCCACTCTCGTCAGTAGATGTAAGATTTTGAACGGGTACATGTACAGCACATGTATTGCAAAGGCAGGACACACTGAACTCAACCATGCCAAGCAAAGGAATCAGAGAGTAGTCCCTCAGCAGGTAGAGTTCAATTGCAATAGGTCATAGGTGCGAGGGGTTCACTTATCGCCTGATATACTATTGTCTTTTCTTGTATTGCAGTAATTATGTAATGCTTTCCGACCCCTTCCATCCTGGGGCCTCATAGACAGGTACCTTTAGAAGAGACAGTGAAGTGCTTTACTTACTGTAACTTTATGGACATTGCATATTGAGTGAACAGCACTTTAAGATCCTGAAGCATTGCTGATGTACGCCTGAGGATGGTGTTTGGTCTTTGCAGTCAAAGGCCTGGCTTTTTTACTTTACGTGAGGGAGTATTGGGGGTACTCTGCTAAGGATATTACATTGTAAACTGAAGCATTGCAGATGTTAGCCTGAGCACGGTATATTACTTACTGGGCCATTGAGGATACTGTCCTGAACATGGTGCATTAGAGAGTGCGCCATTGAGAATACTGACCAAATCACGGTGCTTTGGGAATTCAATGGTGAATACTCTCCTGGAGCAAGCACTTACAACTATTGCACTGTAGAAACTGAAATGCCTATTGAGTAGTCCCCGGGCGGAAATATGATATAATAGGCAGAATTTGGGTAACTCCAGAATACACATCTAAAGCAGAGTTTCTGCCGAATTCCCGCAATAGGCATGCGGCAGAATTATTCTGCGGTTTACAACGTGAGGCTCCACAATGAGAGTGAAAGCGAGATTTGCCGCCCCCTTATGCGATTTAGAATCACCGCAGAGCTTTCCAGGGCCATTTTATAATGTTGGTGGATGCGAGCAGTCAGAGAGGGCTACTGTTCCAGTAGATTTGATTCTGCTCAAGTACATTTTCTACTTGCGCAGCAGCAATATCCACTGAAGTTGGCATGTGCTGTTGCAAAGCACGTTTCCGTCCACGCTGATGTTCAGCACTGCTTGTGCTACCCGCGCTAACTTGCAGTGTGAGCAGGATATTTTCTGCCCTTTGCCAAACTTCTGCAGAATCTTGCAGACTTTTTCTGTGTAATTGCATGTAAGTGAAACTGTGAATTCTGTCCGCCACTACTATTGAGCTATAATTGTTAGGGGAAGTTAATGGCCTGACCATGCTGCTTTGCATACTAGGGTGGTGGAATATTTCAT
Organism: Pleurodeles waltl; assembly: GCF_031143425.1. Taxonomy (NCBI): domain Eukaryota; kingdom Metazoa; phylum Chordata; class Amphibia; order Caudata; family Salamandridae; genus Pleurodeles; species Pleurodeles waltl. Next base: position 561,140,582 of record NC_090449.1, read on the forward strand.
TAGTCAATTTTCAGCAATGCATGCAAATCTATTTCAAGCAAAATATTGGATACCTTACTCCATAAAATTAAAATACTTGGGCCCAGATTTACAACAAAGTGGCGCAGCGAGGTGCTGTGCCAAAAAAAGCAGTGCTGCGTTGCACCATTTCTGAACTGCAGGGATGCCCTGTATTTACAGGAATACAGTGCACTCCTGTATTTCCCCCTGCGCTGAAGTAAGCTGCCTGTGCCAACTCAGGCATCCTTGCACCTAAGTGCGAGGGTGTCTGTGTTGAGGGATAGATTGTTTATGTGCAGGAAGTTGTCCCTCCTTGGCACACAAACAATCTACAATGGTGAGTTGACACTTCTATGTGTGCTGCAAAATGGAGCACACATAGAAGTACCAAAGCGTCATTCTGGAATGATTTTTTATGTGCAGGAGGGAACACCTTCCTGCTGATGAACAATCATTTATGGCCTTTTGCTCCTTCTATGTGTGCTACAAAATACAGCATATATAGAAAGAGCAAAAAACGGCAGGAATAAAAGTATTCCTCCTTGTTGTGCCATGCTAACACAACCCCTGGAGTGGTGTTAGCTTTTCGCACTGCCTCAGATTTACTCCTTCTTGTAAATCTGGGGCAGTGTCAAAGCCAATGAGTGTTGCAGTGGAACCCTCACAGCAACACCCATTCCATGCCCCTCTTCCTCAGTAAACTGCGTCGGGGACCATGTTTGCAATGAGGCACTAAGCCACAAAAAGTGGAAAAAGCACCACTGGACCGCCACTTGTAAATCTGGCCTATAGTTTTTTCTCCATTTCTCAAACTTCATCTTAGTGGGCGAATACCCCAACACTTTCCTGGAAACGATTAGCTCACTAGCTCAACTCGCAGTATGCAATTCAATTTAGGGTTAGTTCTTAAAAACATTCCAGATCTGCTTTGCTGTCCCTATCTGCCCTGAATATTATGTTAATTATTTTGTACTATTTTCAAAAGGTTATTGATTGAGCAGGACTGACTCTTTTACATAAGTGTTAACATGCAATATCCATCTTATAGATTTGTATTATTGCAACGTTTGCAAATAAAGGCCCATATTTATACTTTTTGATGCAAAACTGCGCTAACGCAGTTTTGCGTCAAAAAAATTAGCGCCGGCTAACGCCATTCTGAAGCGCCATGCGGGCGCCGTATTTATTAAATGACGTTAGCCGGCGTTAGCCGCCGGCGCCGTCTGGTGTGCGTTAAAAAAAACGACGTACACCAGGCAGCGCCGGCGTAGGGGGATATGGGGCTTGGGAGTCAAGAAATGGGGCAAGTCAGGTTGAGGCAATTTTTTCGCCTCAACCCGATTTGCGCCATTTTTTTTCACTCCCAACCCCCATAGAAATGACTCCTGTCTTAGCAAAGACAGGAGTCATGCCCCCTTGCCCAATGGCCATGCCCAGGGGACTTATGTCCCCTGGGCATGGTCATTGGGCATAGTGGCATGTAGGGGGGCACAAATCAGGCCCCCCTATGCCACAAAAAAAAAAAAAAAACACTTACCTTAATGTCCCTGGGATGGGTCCCTCCAGCCTTGGGTGTCCTCCTGGGGTGGGCAAGGGTGACAGGGGGTGTCCCTGGGGGCATGGGAGGGCACCTCTGGGCTCCTTCAGAGCCCACAGGTCCCTTAACGCCTGCCTTTTGCAGGCGCTAAAAAACGGCGCAAAAGCGGCCGTACGTCATTTTTTTTGACCTGCCCACTCCCGGGCGTGAATTTTGCCCGGGAGTATAAATCCGACGCACATGCCTCGGAGTGGATTTTTTAGACGGGAACGCCTACCTTGCATATAATTAACGCAAAGTAGGTGTCCACGCTAAAAAATGACGCTAACTCCATGGACTTTGGCGCTAGACGCGTCTAACGCCAAAGTATAAATATGGAGTTAGTTTTGCGTCGAAATTGCGTAAAAAAAAACGACACAATTCCGGCGCAAACGGAGTATAAATATGCCCCAAAGTATCCCCGGATTTTTGCTCTAGTACACAAACCCTATAATATGGATTGGTGAATCATTGTTTGCTCTAACATCTATTGCAGGTATTAAAATACTGCAAAATGCAATTGCTCGGTTTTGTGTACATCTTGGCTTCATTTTGAATAACCAGTGACAAATGTCTTGAGCAGCAAGAATTTGAAAATTGACCTACTGCAATTTATGTTAATGGGAATAATTCTTTAAATCAGAGATATCCGATTACAGTCCAGGAGGGCCAGATCGATGCCATATTTTCAGGACAGCCACCGACAACATGAATGCATTGCATTTAGATACATCGTATATAATTGTATATTCTGGAAGATTGGCATGGATCCGGCCATCCAGGGCCTATGCTGGATATCCTTGCTTTAAATGGTAGCCTTGATGAATGTCTGGACGTTTTTCAAAAACGCAAACCATTGTGATAATGAGACTGAGATCCAATAAACTATTCCTGTAGTAATCAAAGTTCCATGATTTTATATATGAATAGATTTTAATATTTGTTTTTCTAAACCCAGTTTGGCATGTTAAGTTAAACAGATGGTTATTGTATTGAGATGTGTTGGTTTTATCATTCATTGTAATGCATAATGTACGGAACAGGAAAACATAAATGTATTGGCTAGTATGGGATTTTGCGTCATAACTCTACTATGGAGCAAAAATAATTAATTCACAATTGGATTTACCCATTTTGATAATGTATTTATGTGAGACGTTTGGCACCACTCAAAACAATTAGTAAAGCCATCAGTGGACTACAGTTGGATATGCAGCCCATAGACACAAAAAGAGAAGAGTGCCTTGGCATCTGATCAGATGGGTGGTAACTGTCCCGGATGTTCGTTAGCGACCACGGTTTTTTGTACGTCATGAAAACAGTGGCAGAAAGAGCAAATTCGTATTTTTTTTCTAAAGTTCAGCAGCACATAAACTGCTTTTGAGGTGGGATAAACGGTTTTCCCCGTGCTGTCATATACAGTCAAGGGTGTGCGATGTTCTTGACCCCTGGCATCTTGGTGAACTGATAGAGTTGCTGAATGAAAACACAGAACTGGTTGAAGGTCGTTCCAATGGCACGGTAGAGCTGTGTTCATTCGCAGAGTGCCTCCATCTGCAGCTTCTGTGAAAATTGTTTTTGAAGGCTGAAGCCTACAATGAAATCGTTCCAGATTGTCGAGTTAAGAATCTCTATGTAACTGTGTTCAATTTAAATTCACTGTATGTAAATGTGTTTTATGAGGTTAATATGACATTGTAGGTGAATCCAGTCTCCCCTGGGCCTAAATTGGACACCCCCTGACCTACGGCTACTCCTGACCCTCTTCTTCGCTCCCGTAGACTAATACCTTATCGTTTTTTATTGCACTACTAAACACTATATACTTCTAATGCTGTGGTTATTCCATTTAATCTCAAATCTGTAGTCGGTGTGGCATTATTCGCACCACAGCAGTCTGAAAACAGCACTTACGTTGAAAGGTTGCAGTGTCCACTTTCATTATGTTCTGAAAATTTCATTGCTGAGAAGAGTAATCTTACTTTTCTTTTCACCTTTTAGGCTTATTGCCTCTGCTCCAAAAATAGCCGCGTTGTTCCTGCGTTGAAGTCAGAAAGTCATATATGTTATTGATGTGAAAGCAATAAATGTCAAGGCAGATGCATTAGCAGCAATGACCTGATTTACAGTAAGGAGACCCAATGTTTGTTACCGGTTTACTTAGGAAACGCATTTTGCAAGGCCCTTTCCTTTTGACCTGAAAAATATGGCAATACAATAAAAGCGATCTATGCAATAAATATGCTGAATGACTTCAATGTTTACTTAACATTTTGCTGGCTGCTGAAAACGTCACTCAATTGGGATGGTCGGTTCTCTTTTAGTACAATTCCACATATTAATAGCTACTGAGACCTGACACAAAGCACTTCTTTTTTACATATGACGCACTATTTTTACACCAAACATAATATAAAGTTCTTCGAATAAAGTGAAATAGAATTTTAAAAGCTTTTAAAACGTGCCCAATTGTGTACAAAACAATTCTAAGGCACCAGGGCTCACTTTCGATCAATCTTCCTACTTTTTATGGGACCCATCCTAAAACTTCTGACATGTTAGATTTCCTAAGTAGTTGAAAATGAAGATCCCTGCATCATTTCACCAAAAGAATTGCGACTTTGGACAGATTGGTTTCTCTGCCTCTCACCCTTTCCCACATTGGTTCTAATGAGTCGGTTGGAGTTGTGTCTTTCGGGGGGTTTGGGGGATACCGTTCCAGCTGATTCTGAACGGACCAGTGTGCCTGCCCCTGAAATTACTACTACTAGGTTAACACACCTGTTTGTCTGCTTCCACATCTGCTCAGAGAAGTTGTAAAATGGCCACAGTAAGTCCCCTAGAATTGGGAATCCAGATGCCTTAAAGGACCTATAATTACTTGGTTCACATGTTAGTCTCCATTTAACGCATAATGCCTAGATTCAGGGGTTCAGATACAAGATGAAATAGATAATTTCGGTCCTGGTTCTCCCTTGTCGATACTGGGCGTCTTGTAATACGGCCCACGCCCTTTAAAGTATTGTCCCAATTACAAACGTCTCCTTCCCCCTTTTTCATTGCACTCTGATTTCTGTAATCCCATCTAGAACACACTGGTCTACGTTCAAATTGAGACATTCCTGCTACAATAAAAAAAATACCTTCTTTAATGCCACTCAGCTGATCCTTGGGGCTGGGACTAAACTTTTTCAAATACCTAAAAAAAACAAGAAAAAGACCTAAGGGACATCGGGCCAGATGTACGAATGCATTTTGTGTTTGCAAAACGTCCGAATGACAAAAGAGGGCCACTTTTGCAGCCACATAAATTCCTCTTAGCGTGTAACAAACTCAAAATTGACAATCAGTAACATTGTGGGTTTGAGCCTAAATACTGGATCGGTATTTTGAAAAGGCATGTTTAAGATATCCCTTCCTAATACTGATTTGGAGAAAGGATGTAGTTTTACTGACTACATAAATGTAGAAGTAAACCATTCACAGATAAAAAGGGGTCCTCAAGGGATCCCTTACCCTTTGTTAATATTGAGAAAACATTTTTTAAGTGTAGGCAGCAGTCCTAATGAGCATAGACTACTTTAAAAACATGTTATTTGCAATTTAGGTCTAATTGTGACCTACTACGATTCTGTATTTTGTATTTAGGCAGCAGCTGGGCTTAGCCCCCTTTTTCACCTTACATCCCCAGTCATCATTTTTCCTGATATTCCTTCTTGTCTCCACCCTCTTGGGGAGGAAGAACGTTGAAATCCAAAATGGTGCCTGAGACCGGACTGAGTTGAGTGCAGACCTCAGAGAAGGAACTAAACAGGAGTGGCTGATGATTACTGGCATCTGAGGCACTGGCACTTGATGACTCAATCAACTGTCACCTGTTAGCAACTGTTAATAACAAACACATTCTTGGATTCCCATGCTGGCTTGTGCAAGGAGCAGGAAACAAGATTTAGAGTGTGTATAGATTGTCAGAAGGATTTTACAAAACTTTTTGAACTTCTTGGTAGTCAACAGCTTTGTTGGCAGCTTTGAAATTCCCTCTAAGAAGCAGAAAGCAGCTCATCTATCTAACAATAGTACAAATTGTTTGAAAAGTGCGAGAAGCCTTTGTGCTAGAAGAAATACCCACAATAGTCTGAGAGCCAATGATGGCACAGGTGAAAGCCAAACAGATGCCACAGGTGAAACCGCGTAACTAGGGGAGACGATCACAAAGATGAACGTGTTAGGTGTGGCAAAAGTGCAAACAGTGCTAAAAGTGCTCATGCAAAAAAAAACACCATCAATCTGTTGCCAACAGGGGCCTGGCATGAGGTTTCCTCAGAGCCATTGAAATCATCAAAGCAGAATAGACTGAGCTTGTCTAGCTTAGTGCAAAGCTTTGCAGCAACATACTATAGCATGTTGAACAGCACAAGAGTTTCTACTCTTAGACAGAGCCTCACCTTGCCATGGATGTCTAATCACATAGGGGGTCATTCCGACTCCAGCCGGCGGCGGTAACCGCACACCCGGCGGGAGCCGCCGAATGACCGCACCGCGGTCAAATGACCGCGGCGGCCATTCTGGCTTTCCCGCTGGGCTGGCGGGCGACCGCCAGAAGGCCGCCCGCCGGCCCAGCGGGAAAGCCGAATGGAGCCGGCGGAGTTGAAGGCGTGCGACGGGTGCAGTGGCACCCGTCGCGATTTTCAGTGTCTGCTTGGCAGACACTGAAAATCAATGTGGGGCCCTGTTAGGGGGCCCCACGACACCCATTACCGCCATCCTGTTCCTGGCGGTGAAAACAGCAAGCAGCGCCGCCGTGTCGGATTCCCTGGGGCAGCGGGAAACCGGCGGGACACCGCCGGTTTCCCGTTTCTGACCGCAGCTTTACCGCCACAGTCAGAATGCCCATGGAAGCACCGCCAGCCTGTTGGTGGTGCTTCTGCGGTCGTTGGCCGCCAGGGTCAGAATGACCCCCATAATCTCTATCGTTAACACCATTAACAACAATGTTGTCTTTATTGATACAACTTACTGCCCCTGGAAACACTCAATTTGACATTGACAATCATGATTCTCTTGGGTTGGCCTGACATTTGGTAGCGAGTTAGCAAATGTGTCCTCTAATAGGGCTGAGATGTCCATTGGAGAAATGGTTGATTAAATATTAAAAGTTAGAATTGGGAAGGTATTAAGTGATCTTTCATTGAGGATGGTGGCAAATTATGATCCCTGTTGGAAATGGCCTTTCTGCAGGGTCACCGCCAAAGTTTTTGCATTCCTCCTTCTCTTTTTCTGACCTCATTTTCGCTGGCTTTAGGACTCTGTGCACTTTACCACTGCTAATCAGTGCTAAAGTGCATATGCTCTCTCCTTAAAAAAAGGTGACATTGGCTCATACCCAATTGGCTTATTTGATTTACTTGTAAGTCTCTAGTCAAGTGCACTACTTGTGCCCAGGGCCTGTAAATTAAATGCTACTAGTGGTCTTCAGCACTGGTTGTGCCACCCACATAAGTAGCCCCCTAACCATGTCTCAGGCCTGCCACTGCAGTACCTGGGTGTGCAGTTTCACTGCCACTTCGACTTGGCATTTAAAAGCAACTGCCAAGCCTTAAACTCCCCTTTTCCTACATATGTCACCCCTTAGGTAGGCCCTTGGTAGCCTTTAGGGTAGGGTGCTATGCAGGTAAAAGGCATGACATGAACAAGTGTGTTCTATATGTCCTGATAGTGTAAAACTCCTAAATTCATTTTTACACTGCTGTAAGGCCAGCTGCTTTCATAGGATAGCATTAGGGCTGCCCTCATATACTGTTTGAGTGTTAGATCCTGATCTGAAAGGAGTAGCCAGGTCATATTTAATACGGCCAGAATGGTGATACAAAATCCTTCTTAATGGTGAAGTTGGATTTTATATTACTATTTTAGAAATGCTACTTTTTGAAAGTGAGCAGTTCTCTACACTTAAATCCTTCCATGCCTTCCTATTCACATCTGGCTCGGTTTAGTTGACAGCTCTCTTGTGCATTCACTCAGACAACCCCAAACACAGGATGCTCAGTCACACTTGCATACATCTGCATACTGATTGGGTCTTCCTGGGCTGGGAGGGTGGAGGGCTTGACACTTACATGTCTAAAGGACAAGAAGCCTGCCCTCACACAAAGGACTGCCACACCCCCGACTGGGACACTGGCAGGCAGGATGGAACTGAAAGGGGACCTTGTGCACTTCTAAGCCAATCTTTGACCTCTCCCCCACTTCAAAGGCACTTTTGGGTATTTAAGCAGGGACACTCTTGTCACAGACACTTCCTGGAGAAGAACCTGAACCAGAACCTGCAACCTGCCAAGAAGAACTGCCTGGCTGCCCAAACGACTCACCTGACTGCTTTCTGAGAAGGAATGCTGTCTTGCTGTGGCCCTGCTGCCTTGCTGCTCTCTGGCTGTGCTGAAGAAGTGCACTCCAAGGGCTTGGATGGAGTTTTCCTCCTGTTCCCTGAAGTCTCAGGACCAAAAAGACTTCATTCCTGCAAGAAGAATTCCCTGTGAGGTGGAAATCGACGCACAGCCGGCAGAAAATGATGCACAGCCTGCATCGCAGTGAAAAATTCTCTGCATGCCAAACTGAATCGACACACCCGACTTTCCAAGGAGAAATTCAACGCACTGCCCCTGGATCAACGCACAGCCGAGCCAGAACAACGCAGCCCGTCTTCTTGAGAGGAATTGACGCAGCACCTGCCATGTGGTAGAAATTTCCACGCAACACCCACTGGATCGACACAGCCACTGTGACTTCATCCTGTCAGTGCCAGATTTTAACGCATCGTCCCCTGGGCGTCCCAAAACCCCACAACCTGAAGAGGATCCAAGACCGAGCGCTGGAAGTTGACGCAAAGCCTTCCTGGCGTGAAAAATAAATGACGCATCGCCGTGTGCGACTCGAGAAATCGACGCAAACCAGCTAATTTGTGCTTGCAAGAGACATTTGTTGCTTTTAAGAGACTAAATACACTTTATATCATTTTTACAGTGCAATCTCAAAATATACTTATTGCATCTTAATCGTTTTGACCTGCATTTATCCAAATAAATATTATATATCTTTCTGAACACTGTGTGGTGTATTTGTGTGGTGTTCTACTGTGTTATTGCATGATGTATTGCACAAATACTTTACACATTGCCTGACTGCTCAGTGCCAAGCTACCAGAGGTTGGGCACAGGATAATTCGGATTGTGTGTGACTTACCCTGACTAGAGTGTGAGTCCTTGCTTGGACAGTGGGTAACCTGACTGCCAACCAAAGACCCCATTTCTACTGTAATGGCTTATGTTGCTAATGATGGAAGTAATGGTGGTCAGTGGCTGAAGTAAATACACAAAGAGGTGCAAACAACCAATGGCAGTTGGGATTCAATTCAGCAAACCAGAATTCACGGGAAGGCACAGCAGAGTTTTCAGTAGTGAACCTCCTTACCCTTCTGCAGTCAACTTTTCAAGGTATGCTGAAGGCATTAGTTAGGGCAGCAAAAAAACAATGGATTTAGGCCCAGATCTCTGTACTGGGGTGAATGTTTGACATTGTTCAGCATTCCGTCCATCACTTATTCTTTTTGCATTTGTCGCCCTAAGTGGGAAGGGTATGCCCAGACGTGGGTCCTGTGCTTCCCATGCCACTGGATTCAAGCTAGCCTGGCTGATGAGGGGTGAAACCCCAAAACCGCTCCCAGGATGCTGGTTTCCAGTCCAGGGAAGACCTGGCCTGGCAGTTCGGGCTGGACTGTTCCCATGGGGAACAGGGTCAAGACTGATTTGCATATGGCTGGGTCCAAACTGGAATGGCATGGGCAGCAAAAAAACGATAGATTTAGGCCCAGATCTCTGTACTGGTGGTGACTGTTTGACATTGTTCAGCGTTCTGTCCATCACTTATTCTTTTTGCATTTGTCGCTCTAAGTGGGAGGGGTATGCCTAGACGTGGGGCCCGTGCTTCCCATGCCGCTGGGTTTAAGCTAGCCTGGCTGATGAGGGGTGAAACCCCAAAACCTGTCCCAGGATGCTTGATTCCAGTCCAGGGAAGACTTGGCCTGGCAGCTCGGGTGGACTGCTCCCATGGGGAACAGGGTCAAGACTGATTTGCATACGGCTGGGTCCAAACAGGAATGGCATGAGCAGGTAAAAAAATGATGGATTTATGCCCAGATCTCTGGACTGGGGGTGAATGTTTGATATTTTTCAGCATTCCGTCCATCACTTATCCTTTTTGCATTTGTTGCCCTAAGTGGGAAGGGTATGCCAAGACATGGGTCCCCTGCTTCCCATGCCACTTGATTCAAGCTAGCCTGGCTGTTGAGGGGTGAAACCCCGAAACTAGTCCCAGGATGTTTGTTTCCAGTCCAGGGAAGACCTGGTCTGGCAGTTCGGGCTGGACTGTTCCCATGGAGAACAGGGTCAGGACTTATTTGCATATGGCTGGGTCCAAATTGGAATGGCATGAGCAGCAAAAAAACGATGGATTTAGGCCCAGATTTCTGTACTGGGGGTGAATGTTTGACATTGTTCATCATTCTGTCCATCACTTATTATTTTTGCATTTGTCGCCCTATGTGGGAAGGGTATGCCCAGACATGGGTCCCGTGCTTCCCATGTCACTGGATTCAAGCTAGCCTGGCTGATGAGGAGTGAAACCCCAAAACCGGTCTCAGGATGCTTGTTTTCAATTCTGGGAAGAACTGGCCTGGCAGTTTGGGCTGGACTGTTCCTATGGGGAACAGGATCAAGACTGATTTGCATATGGCTGGGTCCAAACTGGAATGGCATGGGCAGTAAAAAAAACGATAGATTTAGTCCCAGATCTCTGTACTGGGGGTGAATGTTTGACATTTTTCAGCATTCCGTCCATCACTTATTCTTTTTGCATTTGTTGCCCTAAGTGGCAAGGGTATGCTCAGACGTGGGTCCTGTGCTTCCCATGCCACTGGATTCAAGCTAGCCTGGCTGATGAGGGGTGAAACCCCGAAAATCGTCCCAGGATGTTTGTTTCCAGGCCAGGGAAGACTTGACGTGGCAGCTCGGGTTGGACTATTCCCATGAGGAACAGGGTCAAGACAGATTTGGCTATGACTGGGTTCCAACTGGAATGGCATGGGCAACAAAAAAACTATGGATTTAGGCCCAGATCTCTGTACTGGGGGTGAATGTTTGACATTGTTCAGCATTCCATTATCAGTTATTCTGTGGGTCCTGTGCTTCCCATGCTGCTGGATTCAAGCTAGCCTGGCTGATGAGGGGTGAAACCCCGAAACCGGTCCCAGGATGCTTGTTTCCAGTCCAGGGAAAACCTGTCCTGGCAGTTCAGGCTGGACTGTTCCCATGGGGAATAGGGTCAAGACTGATTTGCATATGTCTGGGTCCAAACTGGAATGGCATGGGCAGCAATAAAATGATGGATTTAGGCCCGATCTCTGTACGGGGGGTGAATGTTTGTCATTGTTCAGCATTCCGTCCATCACTCATTCTTTTTGCATTAGTTTTGTTGAACACACAGCAGGCAAAACAGATTCACTCTCAGAAAGCATTAAGAATATCCTTGATGTTACCCAAAAGCCCCAAGGAAGAATGCAGGTGGATAACATCTTAGTTGTGGACCCAAATGAGAAAGAAATGACCCTATTCAAGCAACCATAGCTAAAGAGAGTAATGAATGTACCTCGAAATGGCCTAGGATGATCTACCACAGGGGAGGACTTCATGAGAAAAAAGGACCTTTTCATACTTTTTGCACTTCATACCTTTTACATGTGTTAGGACTGAACATTGTAAACCGACCCAAGGAAGGAGGAGGAAATTAACAGAAGTTTGTAAATAAAAAAAAATCCTTCCCTACTGTGCGTAATTCCACAAGAGTGTCAGCACTAGCAAATCGGCAAATCCAGCTGTTAAATCAGCTGCTATAACTGAACAAAAATTTAGGACTTAAGGCCTCTAAGGCAATCTATTATAAGTAAGCCCTGTAGTATCGTGCTGTGCAGCAAGCGCGCTACTATAAATAAACACGCAGAGACTCGTTGTGCGTGTTTTCAATTGCTTTAATCTTCCAATGCATCTCTACTCTCCAAAACTAAACTTCCCGCCTTCGCTCTCCCTTTTTATGCCCTCCCATCCTCTGTCATGGTGCAATCCATCTTACACCACTTGCGGAGGGGTAGGGCTTTCAGACCCCCTGCCCGGTTTCCCCTGGTGGTGTTGACTGCTTCCGCTGTCAACACTACATCCCTCCCCAACGGGGGAGGGTGAAGATAAATCAAACTCGTAACTAACCTTTGCTTTCTGAATGGCTCATCGTCCGTGAATAATCAAATGCTGGTGGCCTATGCCTGAGCAGCATGTTAGTATGATCAGTCACATGCAAAATCAGCGTATCGCCGTGATGGTCCTGGGTTGTGCCTTAGCAGGTACCTCCCTGCGCCGGATCGCCCCGATGCTTGCGCACCTTCTTCGTTCGGGTCGGGTGTCTCCACTCCTGTCGCTCGGGCCTGTCCTCGTTCCGGTGACAGTCGATCTTCTAGCTGTTTCTGGCTGTGTCTTGGTTCTTCTGGTGCGGTGTCCCAGTCATTGGGTTCTGTATCCGATTCGGCCCTTGCCTCCATGTAGCTCTTGCCCTCTCCACTGGGTGTCTGCGGGGTCAACCGCTTGAAGAACGCCACGTTTTCGGGTTACCTTTTCTGGTCCTCTCTGGGCTGTCACCATCGTGCCTTTTATAGCGGTTACTGTCCATGGCTTTACTTCGAAAGGTAGTCGGAACTTGCTACCTGGATGGCGGTCTTTTACCAGCACCGTATCTCCTACTTGCATCCTTGTTTGTCTAGTTTTCCTTTTTTTGGAGGCGTACGTGTTTGTGGCGATTCTCTTGGCTGTTGACTTGTTGGGCGGTGGGGTACTCACTGCCCAGGATGGGTGGTGCGGGATAGCGTCCACTACTGTTCTGCCAAAACAGAGTTGACTGGGAGTGACCCCTGTGGTGGCGTGTGGTGTTACTTTGTATTCCCTCAGGAACGCGTAGATTGCTCTCTCTATGTTTCCTGCTTCTGCCACCGCTATGCGGATGACTTTATTGAGGGTCCTCACAAACCTCTCCACTGCGCCATTTGCTTGTGGCCATCAGGGAGTGATGCGTCTGTGCTTCGTGTTCGTGGACGCTAGGAACTCTTCCCACTCATGGCTGTTAAACGGGGGTCCATTGTCTGTGCGGATTTCTCAGAAAAACCCGTGAGTGGCCATGAGCTTCTCAAACTTGGGGATGACTGTTTGTGCTGAGGTTGACTGCACTACCTCCACTTCTGGATACCGCGAGAAGTCATCCACCACAATAACCATGTGTGAGCCATCATGTAGGTGATCAAAATCTGCGCTCACTTTTTGCCATGGTGCCGTAGGGCCTTGCTCTGTTATGATGGGTGCGGGGGAGTCGGGGCTGCCACTGGCTTGGCAGACCATGCATTTTTGGATTGTGTCCTCCACTAGTTTGTCAAGGCCCGGGAACTGGACTTTGTTCCTGAGGCGGGCTTTGGATTTGACAATCCCTTGGTGTGCTCCGTGGGCCAGGGACACTACTCTGTTCGTGAGGCTCGCTGGCATCACGAGACGGAGTCCTCTGAGTAGACAGCCCTCTTCGCTTACCGATAGCTCTTGGCGCACATTGAACAACGCATGCAGGCAAGCCTGGGCCTGTTGTGTGCGGAACGAGTCTGGCCTTTGGAGAGGTCTCCATTCTCCTGTGCGGGTTGCTGCTATGGCTAGTTGCAAACACTCATCCAGTTTGGTCGCTGTCACCACTTCGCTGAGTGGTATGGGTAGCGGTCGTGCTCGTTCCACTACCAACCTCACGTACTCTTCCATATCTTTGGCTTCCTCGATTTCTTTTGACGTGGCTGGGCGTGCGTGTCTAGACAGGAAATCTGCTGGGTTCTTTGTGCCAGGCTGATACGTGAGTGTGAAGTCGTATTCTTGCAGCTGCAGGATCCACTTCTCGATTCTTGGGGGTGGCTTAGAGGATGATCCTTTGAACATGGGCAGTAGCGGCTTGTGGTCTGTCACGACCAAAAAGGAGTTGCCATAAAGGTACAGGTGGAAGTGGCGGCATCCCCAGTGGATGGCGATGGCTTCTCGTTTGTATTGTGAGTACCTTTGCTCCGTAGGTGTCAGTGTACGGCTAGCAAAAGCGATGGGAGCCCATTCGCCGCAGTCCTGTTTTTGCGCTAGCACTGCTCCTAGCCCGGTGGGGCTTGCGTCTACTACGAGCTGTGAGTGTCGCTGGGGGTCAAAGAACGCTAGTGTGGTGTCTGCTGAGAGTGCCTCTTTGGTGGCCCAGAAAGCGGCTTCTTGCTCTTCACCACATATCCATGGTTGGCTGGATTGCGTAAGTTTTCTTAGGGGCCCAGTGATGTCAGCTAGGTTTTTCATAAATCGCCCACAGTACGTGACCATTCCCAGGAAGCTTCTTATTCCTGTGACTGTTGTTGGTGCTGGGGCATCCTGGATGTCCTTGACCTTCTGTGGGTCCGGTCCGACTCCTTGTTTCGAGAAACGGTACCCAAAGAAACAGATTTCCTCCTTGGGGAAGTCGCATTTGTCTTTGTGGAGCGTCAGGCCTTTTGTTTGTAGCCTAGTGAAGACAGCCCGCAGTCGTTTCATATGTGTTTCAATGGTTGGTGCATGTACTAGGATGTCGTCGCTGACGTTCAACACTCCTGGGAGGCCCTGCAGGACTTCCTTGATGACCTGCTGGAAGACCTCTGCAGCACTGGATATGCCGAAGTTAAGTCTTTTGTAGCGCCACAGCCCATTGTGTGTGGAAAAAGTGGTAATCGGCCTTTCCTCAGGGTGTAACATGATCTGGTGGTACCCCGATCGAAGGTCCATCTTGGAGAAGCAGCAGGACCCCGTCAATTCACTCAGGATATCGTCGATCGTTGGGGTGAAGTGGCGCTCTCTTTTTATTGCTAGATTGGGCATGCGCATGTCCACGCAAATCCTGACTGCGTCGGGTTGTTTGGGCTTCTTTGCGACCACGATCGGGGATACCCACTGTGTGGGGCCTGTGACTCTTTCAAGAATCCCTGCTTGCTCCAGCATGTGGAGTTCGTGTTCCACTTTGGGGCGGAGGTGAAAGGCAACGCGGCGATGTCTGAGTGCCGTCGGCATGACAGACTCGTCTATGTGAAGCCATAAAGGGGGTCCTTTTAGGCACCCAATGCCATCAAATAGAGTCTTGAACTCTTGTGTGAGGTGGAGCAATGCGTGTGCATGTATGCTGAAGGCAAAATGTACCAGTTCTAGGTCTTGGGACGTTTGGCAACCTAACAGGAATCCTGTGCCATCCTTGGATACGTATGCCTTTGTGGGTTTTACGGTGTCCTCATGGGTGACCTCCGTGGTGAAGGTTCCTGCTATTTCCAGGGGTCGGCTGTTCCAGAAGGCAAACACCTGGACGTTGGTGGGTCTTAGTGGTGGTAGCGGCTTAGGTAGGGTGTCATACTCATCCATGGCCATCAAATTTATTGATGCTCCCGTGTCCACCAGCACTGATACTTGTGTGCCTTCAATTTTGACTTGGCATGTTGGCAGCCGGCGGCCTTTGATGGTGGGTATGATGTGCACCACGTGGGATTCATTGTCCATGTCGCTCTCGGAGTCTGGGTCCCAAGTGGTTTCGACCATTTTGATTGTTTTCCTGGGGGCCGTAGTTGGTTGTTTCGGTGTTGATCTGCACACTTTTGCAAAATGGTTTAGTTTTCCACAAGCACTGCATATTTTGCCCCACGCTGGGCAGGTCGTTGGGTGTGGTGCTGGGCCTCCGCACCATTTGCACACTCTGCCTTTGGGTCTGCCTTTGTATGACTCTTTGTGTCGCGCAGCCTCCCTTGTTACTGCATTGGCTGTTTCGGCCTTTGGTTGGGCTGTGGGGGCTTGTTCCATATGCGCTGCACGAGCCCGCGCTAGTTCTTGCGATCGCCCCAGTGTGAGTATGTCTTTCATCGCCATGTTCGGCTGTTGCAGGATGCGTTCTCTAAGTTTCAATAACGAGCATCCTTGAATGAACTGCGCCCTGATCTCGTCCTCCTCATCGGGCAGTGTGCAGGTACTTGCTAGTTCTCTGAGTTTGGTGTAAAAAACATCGACGTACTCGTCGGTTACCTGCCGGGCTTGGCGCAGGAGGAACCTTTCATAGTCCGGGTTTGCATACGGTTCAAAGTGTGCTGTAGTTGCCCCTTTTAGAGTGTCGTACGTGCGTGGTCTGGCTTCCATTCACCGACTTTAAAATTTTGTGTATGTCCGCTCCCCCGATGTGGAGAAGGAGGGGTCTCCTTCTTTCTGCTTGTATGTCTAACACCTCAAAGTACGTTTATAGGTGCTCCACCCAGACTTTCCATCTTGCTGCTTGGGTGGGGGGCGCGCCTGTAACTGTGAAGGGTTCTAGGGGCGGTATGCCAGCCATGCCTGCTTGTACAGTGGTGTAGGTACTGTTATTACCATATTTATACTTTTTTAGCGCCGCAATTGCGGTGTTTTTTGACGCAAAATCGGCGCAAACTTACAAAATACAATTGTATTTTGTAAGTTTGTGCCGATTTTGCGTCAAAAAGCGGCGCAAATGTGGCGCTAAAAAAAGTATAAATATGGGCCTTAGTTTTCTAGTGGTATGTTCTTTTGAGAAACAAAAAAAATTCGGTGTCCCTTTTCCTCCTTTTTTTTAAAGATTCTGCTTGACTTTTTCTCTTTTTTTTTCGTTTCTGCCTCCTATTTTTTTTTGCAGAGTAGCGCAGCGGGTGTCTGGGGGCTCAGTGCTGCCTGCGGGGGTGCACGAGGCTCGTGCGCGGTGGCCTGAGACGTAGATTTGCGCAGCAGAGCGTTCCGTGGCTGAACGGCACCTAGGGTGTGTCAGGGCTCCTCACCTGACACGTGCCGTTGTTCTTTCTTGTGCAGCCTGCAGAGGGGCGTCTCATCTCGCAGGCACGCGGTCCACCGATAGCAGGGCGCGGCCTCCCCCTGCCACCGGTGGAAGTCAGGCCAGAGGTGCGGCGATGCCGCGCGGACATGCCTGTGTGTCTGAATCTCGGCAGCCTCGCCGAACGACGATGGGCCTCGTTGATTGTGGCCGCGCACTCACGGTGAGAGTCGTCGGCGGTTTTTGGGTCTGGATGCGGGCGGGACCTCGGCGGCGCTGTGTCACGCGGGGTTCGTTTTTTTCCTTCGTCGCCAATGTAGTATTGCGCTGTGCAGCAAGCGCGCTACTATAAATAAACACGCAGAGACTCGTTGTGCGTGTTTTCAATTGCTTTAATCTTCCAATGCATCTCTACTCTCCAAAACTAAACTTCCAGCCTTTGCTCTCCCTTTTTAAGCCCTCCTATCCTTCGTCATGGTGTAATCCATCTTACACCACTTGCGAAGGGGTGGTGCTTTCAGACCCCCTCCCCGGTTCCCCCTGGTGGTGTTGACTGCTTCCGCTTTCAACACTACAAGCCCTGTCGAGTTTCTAAAGTAGAACTATCACAAACTCCACTTGGCAGACTTTTGAAGAAAATGAGAGACGGAATTTTTTTTTATTTAAGAAGAAATCTAGATAAAAGTCGTCACATTAGAGACCAGTTTTCAATGACCTTTTATTTCAAAGAAGAGAGGAGAAAGCAGGAACCCACCACACTTAATAGTTCAAAGCTGCTAGCAGTGTTTAATAAAAGATTTCTCGGGTTAACTGGAATTACTACTGGGGATCTTGATCTAGTAGCTTTTCAAGCATCAGTTGGGGGTAAATTAACATGGGTTGACTTCTTCAATTTAGTGGCTGCCAAAGTTGTTAAGAAAAGAGGTGATTTAATTGTTCATGGTGTCATGCTACGTGTTGCCCTGGTCTAATAGGGACACATGATTACATTTCAAGCTCCCTTCCTGCAAATTCAAGCATAATTAACAAGCATCTGTTAAGTATTCATGGGGGTCTTGTTAAAACACAACTTGTGATACTCTATGTTTCAAGGTCCTTTGGTGGGTTTTCTCTACCCTCTCGAAAATGGAGGTCAACATGATTTGAAAATAAAAATTACCTTTACTAATGATGAAATGGACGGAGGGACCCCGTTTTAGCAAAGACAACACTATAAAAGAATTGGAGCCAACTGGTTTAACTGTCAAAACAGGGGAGGTGCTCTTTTTGAGAACTAGATGCCTGGCCATCCACAGTCTTTAAAATGTTGGAATAGGCATGGTTTTGGTTCTTTGAAAGAGTGCCCCATCCTTGACATTATTTTAGAGGGGTTTTAAGTGTTAATACTGCAGGAGAAATAGTTGCAGGACAGCCCTTCCGTTGATGTGTTTATTGTAATGAATTAATGTACTTATTCTCCAGTTTCTTCTGGCCGGGCCTCAGCAGTGCCATTGATTTTAGCTGAAGTTCTCATTTCAAAGCAAGTTACTCAATTAGAAACTGTGTAATTGGTTGTTAGCCTGTAAACAAATGAATTAAAGGCTAGAGTTATCTCTTCTCTCTTGGACCTTGTAGACCAGATTGCACTCCTTTAGATTCATGCATGGTCTTCTGCAAGAAACTACCAGTAATAAACTTTCTTGTGGGATGATGCAAGACATTGGACTGTTCATGACTCAGTTCTCACAATCCTCAACGGAAAAAATTGCCTTGTCCCTTGAAGTACCTGAGTGTGAAAATCCTCTCAGGACAAATGCCATGAAGAAGATTTTCAAAGAGGAAGCTCTGATAGCATCTAAAATTCAGATAGACATTATTTAGTCTCTAACAGATCAGTGGCTCACCCCTTAGAGTTCCTAGGAGCAGAGGGTTTTTTCTCCTACTTGTCTCAGGTTCTGAAAAGGCTACTGAGGAGTGTGATTCTTAAGCTCCAAATAGGTATCAATCCCAGCTAGAGAACTGTCAGATATCCAAATAAAGTCTTCACAAATATTGGTGTTGGAAATGGTGTTTTGTGCAGGGTAACCATCAAACATCTTGCCATTTACCCTCCACTTTTTTTGTTGGCCTTAGGACTCTGAGCACTTTACCACTGCTGACTAGTGCTAAACTTCATGTGCCTTTCCCCTAAACATGGTAATATTGGTATATATACAATTGGCATTTTTTATTTACTTATAAGTCCTTTTTAAGAAGGACTGCTCTCTGCCTTGATCAGCTACCCTGCTGCCTGCTGATCTGTGCCCAGTTGAGGAAGGACTCGACCCTCTCACCTGACCCAGAGTAACTTCAAGGCCTTGCTGGCTTGCCTCCTGTTCTCCTGCAGTCTCAGGGACACCAAAGACTACCTGCAACTCTGCTTTTGCTGCTGGCTCTGCCTTCTGTGAGCCCTACCCTTGCCTGTGATACCATTCCAGTTCTGGGCCTGCCCCCTGTTCTCCTGCAGTCTCAGGGACACCAAAGATACCGTGCAACTCTGCTTTTGCTGCTGGACTCTGTCTTCTGTGAGCCCTACACTTGCCTGTGGTACCGTTCCTGGGCCTTGGATGAGGGTTTGCAGCTGCCTTTTCGACAAAAACCTGTCACTCCTGAGCCTTTGCACTGCTCGGAACTGACACAGTGCCTTCCAACGGCGACACATTGGTGATTTGATGACAAATCAGGACCTGACTACAAGATTGAATGACAACACATTGCATTAATCTCAACACCAATGCAGCACCTGACTGTGAGGCTTGTCACAGATACATCAACCAGACTACGTGGATGAGAACCAACGTGTTGCATCTGCAACATCGACGCTTCCTTTATCCTAGGTAATTCTTCAGCAGGCTCTGTGTGAGTTCTGTGGCCATCCTGCCCTCCATCGTGGTTGGCCTGAACCTTGGATTTACTTCAATATAGCGTGACCTCAACATTTTAGCGATCTTGACTTCTAAGCACTTCTTTTGATGTATTCTTTAAAAATTCATATCTCGACTTATACTGATTGGATTTTCTTTAATTTGGTCTCATTTGATGATTATTCCCTATTCTTATAATCCTGTGTGGTCTTTTTGTGGTGTTTTCTTTGTGTTATTGTGTGTGTGTGTGTGTTGCACAAATTCTTTACACATTACCTCTTTAGATAAGCCTGCCTGCACTGTGCAAAGCTACCAGAGGGTGAGAACAGGTTATCTCTAAGTGTGTATCTAGCTTCTTATGACTTTAAGTGGTGGTTCATGCTTGTAGAGGGTGCACACTCTCAGAACCAGAAACCCTAGCTCTAACAATTGGCTATAGCTTTTGCACTTTAAAAGTAAAGTAGTCGATTGTTCATATTTTTCTAGATTGGACTCTCTTTTTAAGAAGGAGGAAAGAAACCTTGATCCCACTATTTGAAAAACCAGTATGGTAGATGGCATAGTGAAGCACTTGTTACTTTTTTCACCCTGAAACAGACTGATTTGTGGTCGCAACTGCTAGATTTATTTTGCTCATCCAAAAATGGAAATTTTAAAAGTCTGTCATTTATTTTGAATATGGCATTAATATAAATGAAAATATGGTGACTGGAGCATATCGAAATAGGGAGTTTTAGATGTTGTGGGTCAATTTTTATCATGATATTTTGATGAATTTTGTGGATCTTAACTGGTGTAATTGAATTATGTGTTTTCTATCTTTTCGAGATGTTATGGTAACATGTATATTTCTTCAAGATGTATGAGATTGCAATGTGTATTTTTCTAATTTTAATGTTATTGCACTGTATTGCACTATATTTCTATAAGATGGATGTCTTGGAGGCACATTTTATTACTAATTGTAGGAAAGTACCATCTTGCCTGGCATGTTACCCCCATATTTCACTGTATATATGTTGTTTTAGTGTATGTGTAACTTGGACCCTGCCAGCCAGGGCCCCACTGCTCATAAGTGTGCCCTGTATGTGTTCCCTGTGTGATGACTAACTGTCTCACTGAGGCTCTGCTAACCAGAACCTCAGTTGGTATGCTCTCTCTGCTTTCTAAATTGTCACCAACAGGCTAGTGACCAATTCACCAATTCACATTGGCATACTGGAACACCCTTATAATTCCCTAGTATATGGTACTGAGGTACCCAGGGTATTGGGGTTCCAGGAGATCCCTATGGGCTGCAGCATTTCTTTTGCCACCCATAGGGAGATCTGACAATTCTTACACAGGCCTGCCAGTGCAGCCTGAGTAAAATAACATCCACGTTATTTCACAGCCATTTACCACTGCACTTAAGTAACTTATAAGTCCCCTGTATGTCTAACCTTCACCTGGTGAAGGTTGGGTGCAAAGTTACTTAGTGTGTGGGCACCCTGGCACTAGCCAAGGTGCCCCCACATCGTTCAGGGCAAATTCCTCGGACTTTGTGAGTGCAGGGACACCATTACACGTGTGCACTGTACATAGGTCACTACCTATGTACAGCGTCACAATGGTAACTCCGAACATGGCCATGTAACATGTCTAAGATCATGGAATTGTCACCCCAATGCCATTCTGGCATTGGGGAGACAATTCCATGATCCCCCGAGTCTCTAGCACAGACCTGGGTACTGCCAAACTACCTTTCCAGGGGTTTCACTGCTGCTGCTGCTGCCAACCCCTCAGACAGGTTTCTGCCCTCCTGGGGTCCAGCCAGGCCTGGCCCAGGAAGGCAGAACAAAGGACTTCCTCAGAGAGAGGGTGTTACACCCTCTCCCTTTGGAAAAAGGTGTCAGGGCTGGGGAGGAGTAGCCTCCCCCAGCCTCTGGAAATGCTTTGATGGGCACAGATGGTGCCCATCTCTGCATAAGACAGTCTACACAGGTTCAGGGATCCCCCAGCCCTGCTCTGGCACGAAACTGGACAAAGGAAATGGGAGTGACCACTCCCCTGACCTGCACCTCCCAGGGGAGGTGCCCAGAGCTCCTCCAGTGTGCTCCAGACCTCTGCCATCTTGGAAACAGAGGTGCTGCTGGCACACTGGACTGCTCTGAGTGGCCAGTGCCAGCAGGTGATGTCAGAGACTCCTCCGGATAGGCTCTTACCTGTGTTGCTAGCCTATCCTCCTTCCTAAGTAGCAAAACCTCCTTTTCTGGCTATTTAGGGTCTCTGCTTTGGGGAATTCTTTAGATAATGAATGCAAGATCTCATCAGAGTTCCTCTGCATCTCTCTCTTCACCTTCTGCCAAAGGATCGACCGCTGACTGCTCAGGACGCCTGCAAAACCGCAACAAAGTAGCAAAGACGACTACTGCAACCTTGTATCGCTGATCCTGACGCCTTTTCGACTGTTTACTGGTGGTGCATGCTCTGGGGGTAGCCTGCCTCCTCTCTGCACCAGGAGCTCTGAAGAAATCTCCAGTGGGTTGACGGAATCTTCCCCCTGCAACCGCAGGCAACAAAAGACTGCATCACCGGTCCTCTGGGTCCCCTCTCAGCACGACGAGCGTGGTCCCTGGAACTCAGCAACTCTGTCCAAGTGACTCCCACAGTCCAGTGACTCTTCAGTCCAAGTTTGGTGGAGGTAAGTCCTTGCCTCCTCACGCTAGACTGCATTGCTGGGTACTATGTGATTTGCAGCTGCTCCGGCTCCTGTGCACTCTTCCAGGATTTCCTTCGTGCACAGCCAAGCCTGGGTCCCGACACTCTAACCTGCAGTGCACAACTTCCTGAGTTGTCCTCCGGCATCGTGGGACTCCCTTTTGTGTCTTCGGGTGAGCTCTGGTTCACTCCTCTTTGTAGTGCCTGTTCCGGCACTTCTGCGGGTGCTGCCTGCTTCTGTGAGGGCTCCCTTACTTGCTGGGCGCCCACTCTGTCTCCTCTTCCAAGTGACGACATCCTGGTCCCTCCTGGGCCACAGCAGCATCCAAAAACCCTAACCGCGACCCTTGCAGCTAGCAAGCCTTGTTTGCGGTCTTTTTGCGTGTGAACACCTCTGCAAGCTTCTTCACGACGTGGGACATCCGTCCTCCAAAGTTGAAGTTTCTAGCCCTCTTCGTTCTTGCAGAATCCACAGCTTCTACCACCCGGTGGCAGCTCCTTTGCACCCTCAGCTGGCATTTCGTGGGCATCTGCCTACTCTCGACTTTGTTGCGACTGTTGGACTTGGTCCCCTTGTTCCACAGGTACTCTCGTCCAGAAATCCACTTTGGTTGCATTGCTGGTGTTGGTCTTCCTTGCAGAATTCCCCTATCACGACTTCTGTGCTCTCTGGGGAATATAGGGGCACTTTACATCTACGTTTCAGGGTCTTGGGGTGGGCTATTTTTCTAACCCTCACTGTTTTCTTACAGTCCCAGCGACCCTCTATGAGCTCACATAGGTTTGGGGTCCATAAGTTATTCGCATTCCACTTTTGGAGTATATGGTTTGTGTTGCCCCTATACCTATGTGCTCCTATTGCAATCTACTGTAACTTTACATTGCTTGCATTACTTCCGTTTGCTATTACTGCATATTTTTGGTATTGTGTACATATTTCTTGTGTATATTTGTCATCGTCATACTGAGGGTACTCACTGAGATACTTTTGGCATATTGTCACAATAAATAATAAACCTTTATTTTTAGTATATCTATGATATTGTGCATATAACACCAGTGGTATGGTAGGAGCTTTGCATGTCTCCTAGTTCAGCCTAAGCTGCTCTGCTATAGCTACCTTCTATCAGCCTAAGCTGCTAGAAACACCTCTTCTACAATAATAAGGGATAACTGGACCTGGCACAGAGTGTAAGTACCCCTTGGTACCCACTACAAGCCAGGCCAGCCTCCTACACTAATACCCTACGACTTTACTTTGCCCTAAAATGTCTAGAAATCATGAGCTATCTCAAATGAACTGCAAGCATTTTCTACCATCCACTTCAATTATCTTGCCTATGGCAGCCTCGGTTTTCCCTGTAATGATTCACTGACATTTTCCTAGGCAATTGCTTGTGTCCATTAGTTCATGGTACAAAATGTTATTATTACTACTTGTAATTGTCCATTTCACACAATGAAGAAAGAACCTGAAAAAAAATATGGGGCATATGTATAAGCGCCACCTTGCGCCACATTTGCGTCATTTATTTTGATGCAAATGTGGCGTTAAGGTTGCATTTCACACACACCATATTTACAAAGTGGTGCAATACTTGCATTGCACCACTTTGTAAACCCTTGTGCCACAATATGCCTGTGCCAGGCATAATATATGAAAGGGGGGGTGTTCACCCGTTAGGAGGGCTAAAGAAATGGCGCAAGGAAATCTAAGGGATTTGCTTGCACCTTTTTTTTCAGCACTTTTAACACCTGCTCAGAGCAGGCGTTAAAAGAGGGCATCCCATTATTTAAAATGGGCCCCTATGTACTCTGCAGGAGTAGCACCAACATTTTGATGCTACTCCTGCAGAGTACATCAATAGTGTCACAAAAAATTACGCTATTGCCCCCTCCCCTGCGCCACGGTGAACTGTATTTTAAATATGGTGCACACATGGTGGTGTTAAGGGGCGCTAAGGGGATCAAGGAAAGTGGAGCTGCACTTACATCTGCCCCTAAATGTGCAAGGGCCCAAAGTTTTATCAGCAATAAGTTACTTGTGTTGCCGAATGCATAACTTGCAAAATGCCAAGGCTGACTATTCTTGACTCCACCGCATACCTCTTTCTACCATCACCCTACCCTTAACTTTTCTTTTCTCACTCTTGTAGCTTCTGTTTCATCCCTGTTTTCTCACTTAGCCTCTCTTTCTTACCTTTCCCTTCCTCATTCCTTCTCCCTTTTCCATGTTTCTGTCTTTTGATCTGAGTCAAAGCCTTAATAAAAATAAGTCTTCTACCCCCAAAACGAGTACCAGTGGCCCCCACTGGTAGTCACGGACAAATAAGGCAATTGGAAAAACTATTCACATGAGAAATTCTGTTGCATGTTCTGTAAATTTACAAGACATTGGCGCAGCAGAAAATATGTCTCATTGGGAGAGTTCTCTCTTCTTTGGAAGTGATATTTCAAAACAATGAGATCATTAAAATTATCTCCTGCAAATATCAATCAACCAATAACTCTGAAAGTCCTGACCACGGCATGTGTCATGTTGATGTAATTGGAGCCTGACATTTGTCCGGGATGTGGAACTATTGTGAATTATAAATAACTTTTGCTAATGGCTCGGTCCAGAGACCCTGATGACTAAAATCATACCGCATGAGTAAGTAAGAGCAGAATAGAAATGATCATATCGTGGTAGCCCTGAAATGCCTCTGCTTGCGACCTCTCTAGAGCCAAACGAAGTTTGATGGACTCTCACCGCTCAGCAAAATTAGCTTTGAAAGAGACCATTTTTCTCTGAGTGGTGTTTTGTGACGAAATCCAGATAATGGCCTGATAGTGGATTTCTCATTGCATTTTCTATCTCTGCTTCAACAGGTGGCAGGGCAGATATTGACTTTATCGACCACAAGGCGCCACTGCCACACCCAAGGAGGGCGTTTGGTGCACTGCCCTTGGGTGTGTGTCTTAAGTTAGTAAGATAGTGCTGTAAGTTAAGTGATCAGTTTTGAAAAAAACAGGTAAATGTTGCTCTTGAATCTGTAGGTGGTGCTAGATTTGCCCGATGGTGACCTGTGAGCGCTATCTAAAATTTCACATGCGGCTTGCTGTAAATCTTTGTATCCCTTAAACATCATTTTATATTTTTGATAGGTGTCATGATTCTGCAGAAAAAATGTTATGTTATTTTACACAAATATTTTGAAATTTGTATTACCTCCAAAGCCACCTTTCAATCACTCCCGATTGTTATGTAATGTAATTGTGTGCATGGTGTGAAAATAATTTGATTTCTGTACACCCCAGGTGAAGGGCAGATTAATGACAGTAGATACTCTGTTACCTTTGGGGAGTAGCTGAATTTTATGCCATGGGGTAAATTGTTGAAATGGGTGGTAAAAGGTATTTTTTCTTATGATAGTCACACATTTATGCATACTAGCTTGTAGGCAAATCCCATGCCAGGAAGCCGGAGAAGCCATTTTTAGGGGTAGCTGTGATTGGGCTCCCACACTGCCCATACAGATCCCACAACGCTGAACCAATCAATCAGATTTTTTATAGAATGTGACTACTCACTCGTATGAGTATCAAGGTGCTGACGAGACGTGGAGTGAAAGCGTCTGCGGTTCAGTCGAAGAACCAGGTCTTGAGGTCCTTCTGGTATTGATGCAGAGATGGTGATTGCCTGAGATGCAAGGGCAGGGAGTTCCAGGTCTTCACAGTGAGGTAAGAGAAGGATCTTCCTCCAGCCAATGTCTTGCGGATCCGGTATATGGTGGTCAGGGCCCATTGGGCAGCGCAGAGATGTGGGTGGGTGTGTAGAAGGAGAGGCGGTCGTTGAGGTTTGGGGGTCTTGTGTTGTGGAGAGCTTTGTAGGAGTGTGTGATGAGTTTGAAGGTGACATTTGTGTTGAGTGGAGGTGTTTCAGGTGTCCAGTGATGTGGTTGCTTTGGGGATGTTGAGGATGAGTCTGGCGGAGGTGTTCTGGGTGTTCTGCAGTTTCTTTTGGATTTTTTGTGTGGTGCTAACATAGAGTGTGTTGCCCTAGTCGAGTCTGCTGGGGACCAGAGCATAGGTGACCATCTTTCTGGATTCAGTGGGGATCAATTTCAAGATCTTAAGAAGCAGGTAGAGCGTGTGGAAGCAGGAGGATGAGATAACATTGATTTGGCGGTTTATGGAGAGCGAAGAGTCTAGGATGATGCTGAGGTTCCCTGTGTGGTCTGTTGGTGTGGGGGGATTCCAAGCTCTGGAGTCCACCTGGAGTCCTCCCAGGCCCAGGCAAAGGGGGTGGAGCCCAGGATGAGGACTTCAGTCTTGCCTGAGTTGAGCTTGAGGCAGCTTCCTTCATCCAATAAGTGACTGGCTTTATCCGATTGTGGAAGTTGCTCTTAGTAACTGCTGGATCGTCATTGAGGGAGAGAATGAGCTAGGTGTTGTTGGCGTAGGAGATGATGTTGAGTCCATGGCTTCTGACGATGGCTGCAAGCGGGGCCATGTAGATGATGAAGAGAGTCGGGCTCAGGAAGGCTGTGGGTTCTGAGTGGAATGGTGGTAGTCTGACTTTCTGTGTTCTGTGAGGTGAGAGTGGTCCAATTGAGAAGGGTCTGCTGGGGCCTGGCATTGTCGGATTCGGTGTTTGTGGGTGGGGTGGGTGGTACTTGGGTTCTGAAGCTGTCACAGATCTCCTCGATTTTGCAGTGGAAGGAGGTGGCAAGGTTTTTGCAGAGATCTTGGAGGGAGGAATATCTGATGTCTCTGTGCATGGTTTGACGATTTCCTTGACCAAAGTGAAGAGTTCTTTGTTGTTGTGAGCATTGGTGCATTCCTGAATGGCTGTTTTCTTCATTGTTCTGATGAGATGGTGGTGTGTGGTGACAGTGGTCTTGAAGGCTGCGTGGTCTGCCACGGTCTTGCTGCTCCTCCATCTTTTCTTGAGCAATCTGCAGGTGGGTCTGGACTCTTGGAGGTTGGGGGAGAACCAGTTGACTTTCTTGAATGGTTGCTTGCCTGATGGCTTCTTGAGGGGGGGCAGTGTGTTGGCACAGTTGAAGATCTGTATGTGAAGGTTTCGTGGTGAGGCGTTGGTGTCTGTGGCTGCCGGTGGGGGGGGGGAGGAGGTTTCCTGATGGTGTCTGTGAGCTGGACTTCAGTGACCTTATTCTAGCTTCTGCATAGGTAGCGGTGGGGATGGTGGTGAATGGTGAGTTTGGTGAAGGAGAAGTGGACAAAGTGGTGGTTGGTCCATTGTAGTTTGGAGGTGTGGCTGATGGAGATGTTGTTGCTTGCTGTGAAAATATGGTTAAGTGTGTGCTCTGCTGTGGGTTTGGGATGTTAACCAGTTGTTTGAGTCCAATGGTGATGAGGTTCTCTAGTAGGGATGAGGTGTTGTGATCATTAAGATTGTCCTGGTGGAAATTGAGGTTGTCGTGGAGGAAGTAGTCTGTGGAGGCAAAAGCGTGGGGTGCAATGAAGTCAAATATGGATTTGCTGAAAGGGGTCAGGAAGGTCTGAAGATGAAGGTGCCATGGAGGGTGGAGTTTGAGTTGGTTTGGACCTTGAAGTGCAGGTGTTCCATGTTGGCTAAGTGGTCTTCTGGGCTGGTCATGAGACGGAGGGTGCTTTTGTGTACGATGGTGATGCCTCCTCCCAGTTGTGTGGCCCGGCCCTAGTGGATGATTTTATAGTTATCAGGGATGGCGATGTCCAGGGCTGAGGTGGGCTTCATCCCGGTTTCTGTTAGGAATGCGTTGTCAGGGAGATGGAATCGAGCAGGTCCCAGATCTCCATGACGTGCTTGTGGAGGGAGCGCATGTTGAGCAGGATGCAGTTGAGGTGGTCAGTTCCGGTTCTTGTTGGTTGTGTGGTTGGGTGGTCTGTAGTACAGCAGCACCCGAAGGTGCAGGTGCAGTTGCAGCAGGTGAAAGGGTCCTGGGTGTCCTTTAGCATTGCAAGGTGTCAAGCAGTGGAACGTCCAGTGCTGAGGGTGCAGAGGGTGCTGGCGTCATAGTGGTGGATGGACTTAGAACCAGGGTGTGTGGTGGTGGGCACGCTCCAGGCGCGAACGGGCACAGGCGGGCTTAACTTTGGCATGCTAAGTAGTGTTTGGACAGCTGGGAGGCAGGAAGCTGGGCACAGGAAAACAGCGCTGGAAGGGGGTGGGGCTGCAGGGGATGAGCAGCGGCAAGGGCATGGAAAGGAAAAAGGTGCAAAGGAGAAGAAAATGGAGAAAGTGACAAAGTGAAAAAAGCAGTGGTAGGCAAAAAGAAGATGAAATAAAAAGCATAAAGGCAGAAATCAGAGAGAAAGGCAGAAATCAGAGAGAGAGAGAGAGAGAGAGAGAGAGAGAGAGAGAGAGAGAGAGAGAGAGAGAGAGAGAGAGCAGAGAACAGCAGCAGAGCAGAGATGCTCTCCACAAGTTTAATAATGCCTTGGGGGCCAAGCCTCAAGACAGCCATTAGAGGAAATGTTCAGTGTGTAGTAAGGCCAAATAAACACCATTATGGTTAAAGCATAAAAGAGGAATTAATCATTAGCACTTCTGATGGTAAAAATATCAGGCAAACCCATGTCTCGTTGATGAAGAACATCTAGAGATTGTTTCTTAGAGCTTAACAAAAACCAATAATAAGATAAAATCATGTTTTTCAATATCTTTCTCAGCGAAAACGTATCCCTTGTCTCTGTGTCATTTCTCATTAAGTTACCTCTTTTTGTATTGTGGTTTAATTCTTATGCTACATGAAAAACATTCTGCTGCCATTTTGAATCAGTCTTTCTAACTAAAATGGCATCCGCAAGTAAATAAATGCATAAATAAAAAACTGCATAGATAATTCAAAAAATAAATCAATATACAAATAAATAAATTAATAAATAAGAGTTAACAATTTGAAAAATATAGAACTGAAATCAAATACTGAAAGGCACAGCACTGAACGTCAGCTAGAATAAATCTCTCCCAATTACCCTCCCATAGTCTAGTCAGGACACAGACTCCTGTACTCCTGAGCCTCAAATCCACGTACCATCAAATTGCAATGTAGTTAGATTGAAATTCGTGGTTGAATCTGGTCAAGATTTCTACCTTGAAACTTGGAAACATTTTGGGGCAAACAAAAGTCAAGCAGAACCATCTTGGAGTTTCTCTTTACGGAAGGCACCATGAGAGTTAAATATGTGAAGCGGGAGCCATTGGGATATACATGGCATTTGGTGGAAAAAGCTCTGAGCAGAACAAGAGAAACAAGTACACCGTTAAACACTGAAAGCTGGATCAGTGGTAGGTATAATCTTGGTGAAGTCTTTCACAGCCATAATTACTCACTTTTGTGGAGCTTGATTAGGTTCATTGGGACAAAGTTGTATTCTCTATACCTTGACAATGACTGGACTTGAAAAGAAATCGAGGTGAACACCTTTTGTGTTAAAAGGGTCGGTTTGTTCCAGCTATTTGGAGAGGTCACACCTTGGCTGGCTCCATGACGTTTTTAGGAAACCATACAGATTAATACTTTGACCAACAAATTAGGGGTATTTGCATAAAATATTGAGTTTTTAACATCAGAACACGGAAATATCAGAAAAAAATATTGTGGTATAACATTTTTGAGATGCAGAAATATTGAAGAGTATTCTTATTTTCAGGCAAGTAATATCGGTATCAAGAATTGCATTGTTGTCAATATCGTTTTCAATAATATAGCTGTAAATAATATCGTTTTTTGATTACTGTAATGAGTTTAGTTCATATATTAATTTTATGTGTTATTGTTGTTTCTATAATTGTTATAATTTTTTTTAATATAGAATGCAATTTTAAGTAATTTAGAATGTTTAAATTAATTGTTAGTAGTAGTTAGAGTGATGTAGTGGGTTGTTAAGTTGGTAGGGGGCTAGATTGAGAAGTTAATTAACTAATTATTATTAATTAATTAATATTTTTTTAGTAAGCATGTGATTGATATTAAGGGGGTCATTATGACCCAGACGGTTGGTGTTATAGTGGCGGTAGTACCACGGTACATACCACCATATTATGACATTGGCGGTTTGGCAAAAGCCAAACCACCAATGTGCCAAACCGCTAATGTACCACACTGACCACCACGGCGGTATTGACCGCCGAGCTGGAGACTACGGTCTCCAGCCCGGCGGCTGTCACTAGGCAGCCCAAGGGAATAGGACCCCACCCACGACATGGTTTTCGTGGCTTTCTTACCGCCACAAAAAACATGGCACTAGGCACTATCAGTGCAGAGATTTCCTTCACTGGCACTGATAGGGGTCTCCCTGCCCCCTCCCCAGAGTCCTCCCCCACCCTCCCCTTCAGACACCCTGACATACACACACCTACATTCACAGACATACACATGCATCCACACATACCTACATTCACCCAGGCATGCATACATCCATGCACACACTCATCCACACCCACTGACATACACAAAAGCACACATGCATTCACACAACACAACATACACGCACACTCACATCCATTCATGCACACATGCATTCCACATGCCCCAAACCCGCATGCACGCACACAGAAACATACACACACACACCCACACACACTGACAAAACCTCCCACCCCCTCCCCTGTCGGAGCACCCAACTTACCTGCTTGCAGGGGGTCCTCCGGCAGGAGGCGGGATGGGGCATTGCTGCCAGCAGCAGCGTCCGCCAGCGGAACACCACCAGGCTGTATCATGGATCATGATACGGTCTGCGGCGGTCTACTGGCGTGGCGCTGCTTCTGGCAGGAGTGCCACCTTACCGCTGTCCGCCTCTATGACCATAGCCAGAATTCCGCCAGCCTTGTGGCGGAATTCCGGCTAAGGTCATAATATGGCAGTCGGCTGGTAGCCACGGCGACGGTCTTTTAGCAGCCGTCGCCGTGGCAGTAGGCGGCATTTACCGCCTATGTCATAATGAGGGCCTAAATATTTATATTCTGTAATATTAATTTCATTAATTATATTTTGGGTGCAGGTTGCAGGGTTTGTAGGGGTATAGGGTGAGACGTTAATTAGGTAGTTATTATTAATAATACATTAACGTATAATTAATAATTGGAGTGGTTATTAATGATATACGTTATGCAATACTGAATTATTTTAGTTATATTTTAGTTGTAGGTTGCTAGCTTTCTAGGGGTATAGGGTGGGAAATTAATTAAGTAATATTTAATTAATAATTATTATTGAATAATTAAATATTTAGTTGATTAATAATTATCCCAATTGTGTAATAACTATACATATTAGTTATATTTCAGGTGTGGGCTGCTGGGTTTGTAGGGTTGTTGGGTAGGAATCTATTTTGGTAATAATTGATAATAATTAATTAATAATTGTTAATCAGCCATTTCATTTATTATCAATTTTGTAAATTGTGTTAAACTTATTTACTTTTAGTTGTGGGTTACTAGGCCTCTAGGGGTACAGCGTGGCATGTTAATTGAGTAGTAATTAAACAACCATTATTTTTAAATTAAAAATTATTACATTCTTTATGAATTTGGTAAATTGGTTATTTTTTTATTTTCTATGTTTTAATACATATCTCTCTCTCTCTATATATATATACATATATATATATATATATATATATATATATATATATATATATATATATATATAAATGTTTTATGTTAAATAATAGTATTTATACTGAGGTTTATAATTTTTCAAAATAAATATGGTGTTTCAAATTTGCAAAGTGTTTGAAGTAAAATATTGTATCTACTGTTGCTTAGACTGGAGTGGGAATAGTAAATCTTACCCCTCTGAGGTCCAACGCTTTCCCTACTGTTGCTTTGGCTGGCATGGGAATAGTAAAGTTTACTCCTCCGAAGTCCTCCGAAGTCCAGTGCCCTTCCTACTGCTGCACAGACTGAAGTGGAAATAGTAACTCTTACTCCTCCAAAGTCCAACGCTTTCCCTACTGTTGCTTAGAGTGGAATTGTAATAGTAATATGTTTATATGTATTTAATATTAATATGTGTATATAATTTTAATTTTATAGTATTTGTTTATATTTTTATTTATTTCTAAATGTTTATTTTTTTGTAAATGTATCTTTTATTCATATTTTATTTTTGTTTTATTTCGTTTAGTCATTTATTAATGTATATAATGTTTTGAAATTGAATTGTTATTTTTTTATGTTTCATGTATACCTGTATCCAACAGAAAGAAATTCACTGTTCAGCACGAGATGCAACAAAGTGTTTGTTGCTGAATCACCACATGGTGATTTTCTTTGTGTTGGATTGGAAGCTTATGCCACATTTGCTCCCTTGGCAGCCGTTCCCACTCCCATGAGGCTGGGGTCACCCCAAAAAGGGGGGAGCCTATGTGGTGGTTATATATAGGCCAAGAAAAAAGGTGGGAAGGAAACATGTGTTTCCCATGTTAATTCCCATAGGACCTTTGAACACAAATACAGCCCGAACCGCTGGACGCAATCACACCAAATTTGGCAGAAAGCTAGCTTTTGGTGTGCAGATTGCACTTTCGCTGGTGTAAATCTGTGCAGTAGTTCGGAGGTATTAATGGGAAAATAAATTTGTATATCTACGGCCACAGAGTAAATCTGTCCAGTAGTTTTAGAGATATTAAAGGGAAAATACATTTGTATATCTAGGGCTGTGGATCCTCCCTGATGATTTCGCAAATAATGACAAGCTCGGGCAAGGGAATGCACAGCTCTGATTGGCTGTCAAACACAAAAAGAAGGAAAAGGGGCCAGGGTAGGGACGTCCTGACCCCTTTACTCTGAGGCATGGGGTCCCAGAGGATTCTCGCCAGGGCACAAAAGGATTTATTTTTGCATTTTTGCTGCAAATATGAAACGTAAAAATTGAAAAAACAAGCGTGATCTTCTGTACTTGTATTTTTAAAGACCCCCAGTGAGCCAGGCCACGGGGGCATATACAAAAATAAGGAGGTAGATGCCCAAGGCCCCCCTCATGCGCTTATTATTGTCTGAGGGCCCACCACTTCCCCAGGGCTTTTCATTTCTAATTTGCAATGGAATATAATGCAGGTTGGCCACACAGCCACCCCCCACAGCCACAGGGACTGCCACCTTCCCAGGCTTTAATGAAATCTAATGCGGCGGGCTGCACTGTCCCCTGCAGCCCCTGGGACCGCTACTTCCTTCGGGCACTAATTAAATCTAATGTTGGGGGTTGCATGGCCCCCCCACAGCTCAGGGTCCGCCACTTCCCCAGAGCCGTAATGAAATTCAATGTGGGGGGAGCTCCCTGGTGCTAATTTTGAAAATGATAGGGGGTTTGTTGCAGACCCCGGGGCCCCAGGGACCACCACATCCCCGGGGCTATTTATGTTGGAGGGGCAATGCAGCCGCCCTTGAGGAGCCACTGATTGTCCTGAGGACCACCACCCACCAGGGCCGGCTCCTGCTATGTCCTGGGGTGCCCACCCCCGGGACACAGATGTTAAGGTTTCATCTGTTTCAGGTTATGTATGCCTGTGGTTATTTCCCTACTGCACTTTCTTTTCAACTTCAAATTGTTAAGGTACATACGGAAAGTTGTGCTCTTCAGACAGGGTATGAAACCTAACACTGGTTAACACAGTAGTACAAAGAGTTCTTTAAGTGTTCCTCTGTGAGAGATTCCACCAGCAAAGGAGGGGTGTAAGTCTTTCTCCTTCTCCTTCTGGTCTGGATCTGATATACCAATGGGTCACGCTAAGCATTGTTGAAGAGAGGAAGCATGCAATTGGTATTTAATTCTGAACCAATCCCTAAAGTAGTTCCACACAGTACATTCCCAGTTACTTTATGTGTGATGCAGTGTTTGAACGTTGATTGTGTCCAGTTGCACTAAACTAACTAAGGAACTTTGTACAGGTAGAAATCCAGCATGTCTTAGAACAACTTTGAGGCATAAGGGTGTTTTCCTCTGTGTCCAAAATATCCATTCTCCATTAAGGTCTTCAAAACAACCACTTCAAAGGAGTCAGAATCTTCTGCTGCAGAATCCCAGGATGTCATACAGAACATCTTTCCGCCCGTCAGTCTATTGGGAAACTGGTGGCGGCATTGCCTCCATCTCAAAATTGAGCCAGCTGCAATGCTGTCCCTGCAGGGTGCCCCAGCACCTTCACAATGTTCACTATCTGCACAGCAGACAGTGAACATTGTGATGGTGCTGGGCAGAGGGACCCCTGCAACGCCCATGCCAAGTGCATGGCCAGTGCAGGGCACCCCCAAGTCCCCCTTCACTTGTTCTCTTCCAGCCTTTTCATGGTGGTAAAACCGCATGAAAAGGCTGGTGGAGAACGAGATCATAATCAGCAGGGCGGCGCTGATTGAGACCTCCATCCGCCGCCAACCTGTTGGGATCACCAATCCCAACAAAGACGGCGGAACCCTGGTGATCTGAATTCCAGGGTCTTAATGTAGTGGTCGGACCACCACAGCAGTGGCAGTCTTGACCGCCAGCCTCGTAATGAGGCCCAGAGTGTAAAGCTAACCCATTTTTAGAAAGTTGATGATAGCGCATTTCCAATAACAAACCTCAGGGAAACTTTAGTTGATTCCCTTTGTCACCTCCTACCTTATATGTGTACCTACTTTGAGCTCTGGGCTGGTAGGTGCCATAGATATGGTTGTTAAGAGTGTTGAGAGGTGACAGCTTCTAGTCACATGTGAATTACTTTATTCATTTGCTTAAGGAGGATAAAACTCAGTCAAAATACTGCATAGCTCAATTTCAAAAGTAAGTGTAGGCAAACTTGAATATGTCCCCCCCCAAAATTAATGCAAAATGTCAAGTAAAATATGTGCAAACATGCCTAACTTATGCAAAATAGATTTAAGGGTATCCTCAGTCACAAATGACAGCGCTGTATACTTTGTGATACAAAATCACTGGAATTGCTGGCAAGTGTACTGGTTCACAGTAAAATTGCCTCATGTGAGACATTTTCTTCTTGTTCCTATATTCTTGACTCTTTTTCACCCAGTACCTGTCCTCAGCAGCAAAAATGTGTTTGAAATTCATGGTGGTGTAATTTCCTACTTTTTGTGTAATTTACCAAATCACACATATTATGCAAATGTAGTGATCCTGAAATTCAGTTTTTAGAAATGGGTAATCTGAGTGGTGCAGAGTTAATGATTTCAGGTGAAATTACAAATATATAGTGTAGTTATATGCAAGTCAAAATTTCCATCGGAAGATCATTTCTTGTTTTGCTAATAACTTTAGTGTCATTTAAGGAATCTTCAGAAAACTTTCCCCAAAAAAAGGTTAATCGACCTAAGTTCCTTCATGAACCACACTATATTTGCCTGAAAGCTAGATCTTTAATGTGAAAACACGGTTTTCATGATATTGCCTAAATCCATTCAGCTGTTTCACAGAAATTGAGATTTAGAATTAGTGATTTCTAGCACTGCAGGACTCCTGTAGGACTGTAGGACTCCTGCAAAGGTCTTGCAGAAAAAACATGGCAAACTAAAATATTCAGGCCGAGATCATTGAAAACAATGGTATACCTCCTTTGAAGCCTGCTTTGAGCAGGCATTATAAGTGCAAAAAAATGTTGCAAAGCAATCTCTCAGATTTCTTTGTGCCATTTTTATGCTCCCCCCACCAAAGGGGGAATGTCCCCGTTTGCATACATTTTGCCTGGCGCAGGCAAAATGTAGCGCAAAGGGTTACAAAGTGGTGCAATGTATGCATTACGCCACTTTGTAAATTTGGTGCAGAGATTTTGGCCTTGTTGGGCCACATTAGTGTAAAAAAAATGACGCTAATGTGGTGCAAGGAGGCACTAGGGGGCATATTTATACTCCGTTTGCGCCGAATTTGCGTCGTTTTTTTCGACGCAAATTCGGCGCAAAACTAACGCCATATTTATACTTTGGCGTTAGACGTGTCTAGCGCCATAGTATGAGGAAAGAGCGTCATTTTTTTGCGTGAACGCCTTCCTTGCGTTAATGAGATGCAAGGTAGGCGTTCCCGTCTAAAAAAATTACTGCAACGCAATTGCGTCGTATTTATACTCCCGGGCAAAAATCACGCCCGGGAGTGGGCGGGGCAAAAAACCCCGCATTTGCGCCTCTTTTTAACGCCTGGGTCAGGGCAGGCGTTAAGGGACCTGTGGGCTCAAAATGAGCCCACAGCTGCCCTCCCATGCCCCCAGGGACCCCCCCTGCCACCCTTGCCCACCCCAGGAGGACACCCAAGGATGGAGGGACCCATCCCAGGGACATTCAGGTAAGTTCAGGTAAGTATAATTTTTTTTTTTTTTTTTTGGTATATGGGGGCCTGATATGTGCCCCCCTACATGCCACAATGCCCAATGACCATGCCCAGGGGACATAAGTCCCCTGGGCATGGCCATTGGGCAAGGGGGCATGACTCCTGTCTTTACTAAGACAGGAGTCATGTAAATGGCGTCTGGGCGTCGTTAAAAATGGCGCAAATCGGGTGGAGGCGATTTTTTTGCCTCAACCTGACTTGCCCCATTTTAAGACGCCCTAACGCCATTTTCCCCAACGCCGGCGCTGCCTGGTGTGCGTGTTTTTTTTCCATGCACACCAGGCAGCGCTGGTCTGCTAGCGCCG
Source organism: Pleurodeles waltl (assembly GCF_031143425.1). NCBI lineage: Eukaryota > Metazoa > Chordata > Amphibia > Caudata > Salamandridae > Pleurodeles > Pleurodeles waltl. The sequence continues at coordinate 561,177,288 of NC_090449.1, forward strand.
GCTAACGCCATTCAATAAATACGGCGCCTGCATGGCGCTTCAGAATGGCGTTAGCCGGCGCTAATCTTTTTGGCGCAAAACTGCGATAGCGCAGTTTTGCGTCAAAAAGTATAAATATGGCCCTAGAGACTTTTAAATAAGCCCCTCAGGTTGGCTGAAACCATTGTACCCTGCCCGGTCCTATGGGACCAAGAGGGGTGATTGTCTGGCTGCAAAATGAAAAGTAATGTTGCGACTGCCATTACAGGACTCGGAGGGTACTTAGGCACTGCGGCCAACTGGATTGCACATTGGGAGGTTGGCTGTTTGCAGGGTGTTGGGTACAGGGCACATCAGCATGCCAGACTCTGGAGCCAACCCCATGCTACTTACTGCCAAAGGCCATGAACTGGGGGATAGTTGCAAGCGGGGATTTGGGAGCAGTGCCTGGCCAGTACACATGGTCAAAGGGTTGGCCCCAGGTGCATGGTTTAAGCTCTTATATTACATTAAAAAAAGACATTGAAATTTGCTCAAATTAAACAAAGGTTAAAGTGGAGCTATAAATAAGTTTGTGCAGTTTTAACTTATGTTAACAAAACCTTAGAAAATCACTGAAACTGTCAAAGGTTAATACGGAGTTATACCTAGGTCTTTTAATAATAAAAAAAATCCTCTTTGGAAAAAAAAAAAAACATTGATTTGAACCAGTTATACGCAACTGACTTAAGTATAACTGGCACCAATATAATGCACTGCTTATGACCACATATATTACCTCACTGATGAGTGAAATATGTAGCGCTGCAAGTTATACTTAGCTCACTTAGGTATAACTGGGGAATTTTAATGATTGTTTTGGTTTTAGAACTGTAGTTTATTTATTATGAGAAGACATACTCTTCTTTATCTTTTGTGTTTTTTTCAGTGAATATATTGGTAACCATCTCCAGCCTGACACCGCAGAACTAAAAATTACAAACTTCCGAGATGAAAAAATATAGCTCAACGAATTAGGCAGATCAAATTCCCTACAAGTATGAAACAAAGGCAACGTTTGTTTTATCCTCTGTGTGCATAAAGACTGTTGATACCTCTAATGGAATAAAATAGTTCTTTGTTGTACATCTCTGCTGGAGCAAGAAGGGATAGGTTTTTGTGTACATGATTTTGAAAGAGCAAGAATTAAAAGGTCAGGTGATCTCTGGACGTTACCCAAATCAAATAATAACTTTAATCTATAAATCAGGAAACTGATATGGTGCGAATTACGGCAAACAAAAGGGTGAGTGGAATATTCTTTATTTATTTCTGATATTTTGAGTATGATTTATAGTCATCTCGATATTATATCTGAGTTTTAATTAACCTTGTTGGAATTACAATCTTCTATTTTTGTGATACTTTTGATTGTAGGCCAATAGTTTGCACAGTTTTATTCACGTCTCTTAAATATGTTTCATTAAAGGTGTTAATCTGCTGTATATTCCTGAACGCACTCCACATTGTGAAAGATGCCATGCAGGGCATGTAAAATAATTTGAAGAATTCATTGATAGGTTTTCATGTATGAATTTGACGGGGGAAGGGCAAGTGTTATCAATCTTTTTACTCATTAGTAGAGTTATGGCTGAGTCAAGAGAAGTGTTGTGAAATTCTGAGGTTTGTTTGGTGAATGTAACAGGATGCTGAAGCGGAACTCTAGGGGTGCCTGCCTCTGGCCCCGGGAGCCTTTTTCAGTTAGAAATCTGAGAGCACTTAAACAGGAAATCCCACAAGCAAGATTTTTTTAAATACAAATGGTCAGATTTATGCTGGCCTTGCGCCGTTCCAACGCCACATTAGCACTATTTGTTTACGCTAATGTGGCGTTGGAAGAGGAAAAACACTGCGCCATATTTACAAATTGGTGCAATGCTTACATTGCGTCACTTTGTAACCTCTTGTGCACATTATGTATGCGCCAGACATAATGTATGCAAGAGGGCGTTCTGGCGCAAAGGGGGGTGTAAAAATGGCACAAAGTAATCTATGAGATTCCTTTGCATCAATTTTATCTGCATTTTTTCAACGGCTGCTAGGTGCAGGCGTTAAAAAGAGGCTCCCATTGATTGCAAGGGGCCTCTGGGTGCTTTGCAGGATTAGCGTCATCATTTTTTACGCTAATGCTGCAAAGCGCCAGACTAGCGTAAAAAATTATGATGCTAGTCACCCAAACTACCGCCATGGTGCGCTGTATTTTAAATACGGCGCTACCATGGTGGCATTAAGAGGCGCTAAGGTGCGCAAGAAAAGTAATGAATCTGCCTCCAAAGTATTATCACAATAGGTTTGTGATTAGATTATCAAATATTAACGTGCACTCAGCCCATTTTTACAACTGGGGCAGACACTCTGTTAAGGACTCTGGGCCCTCACTGATCACAGGGGCATGTTTCATCACCGGGTCTGCTCTTCAACCTGGATAGGCTACTTTTTAATCCAGATTGGGCTTCTGAGTAAGAAGTCTTGCTAGGAGACATATGAAATATTTTATCTCTCATTGACATTAATGTGTCTGAGACTTTCATTGATGAATATAATACAATTTATGTGACTTTATGTGACTTTCTTAAGTCACATAAGTTCAGTGGAGGGCCCCCCACTGCAACTTCTAATTTGTTTGCTTTCCTACGTTGCAAAAAAACTTGAGACATTGGTCTTAACCCTCCATCATTATTTGACAAAATGTGTAATTTGGACAAATTGCATTACCTCCCTCAGTTTCAAATTGTAAATGTATGTAATTTAAATATGTGAAACTCAGATTCAAAGACGGCCTCATCATGAGTCACTTCGCACTGCATCACGAAGTATAACACTTCAGCAGTTTCTGAGTGGGCCAGTGTTCCTGCACCTAAAATTACTTGGCGGTGGATTACCAGTCCCAGTTTTTCCATGTGCGCTTTCGCACGAGGTAAACTCACTTGCTGGTCTAGGATGGTTGAAAATGTCCACAATAAAGTCTCTGGAATTGGAAGGCAGATGTAGCAAAGGACCCATGGTTCCTGAGCCTAAATGTTATTCCTCATTCCAGGACCTTTAACCTACAATGCCTGGGTTCTGGAGTTGAGATACCAGTTGGAATGGATAATGTTGGTCCTGGTCTCCCCAGTGAATTCTAGGCAGTTGCCAATGCTGCTCAGCATCCTTTCAAGTATTGTTGCACTTACATGCTTCTCCTACCTCCTTTTCCATTCCATCCTGATTTCTGCAATCCAATCCTATTCACACACACCCCTAATACACACACCACACGGTCTACCTACAGCTTGAGACACTCATGCTACAATATAACACTTTTTCTTTAAAGTTGAGTCAATAATCCTTGAAGTTAGGAATTTCCCTTTTCAAATGCCTGAAAAACACACAGAAATCAATCTAAGGGACTTGGGCCTGAGTTGTTTAAAGGACACACTGCCCGTGTTTGTGCCACTGTGCACCTATAAACAGGTGCACTGGGTGCAAGCAGGGACAGTGCATCCTATTAGAGTGATTGTGTTGTGCTCAGGCCAGTGACAAATTACCCTGCCTGGGGGCAGCACATTCAGTGAAATTCAGGGCAGCAGCTTTAAAGCCACTCTGTGTTTCTCTGAGCAGGCAGCAATCTGGCTGCACTTTACAGAGAGGTTAGAGATACCCCTGCAGGCAGGTGCAGGGATTGACTGCATCTGACTGCCCAGGGATGTATGGGGGTCCATTGGACCCTATTTACCCCTCTAGAGAGTTGCCTCCAGGAAGAACACAGAGAGCATGCCACCTTTTGTGGTGCACAGTGAATGCACCTCCTACTGGCCTGATTACATCTGAGTCTACATCTATAACATGGCATGGCAGCAGAGCCAAAGAGATGACCGAGTTTGCATGGGGATACACCCCCTTACGATTAACAAAATGCCCTCTCATGATAGCACTGGTGCAACTCGTGCCAGTGCTATCAGTATTACAGAAGAGGCCACACATGCATCTGCCATCCCTTGAGTAATATCATTGTGCCCTCGGAGCACACAAAGCAGACACGCACGCCCTTTGCGCCCTTAGGTCACAATGTATGAAATCTCTCCAGGTGTCCTCAAAGTGCCTAGTTGACGTATTTGAGCTTCTCTCATCTAGCAACCCAATTTCATGTAGGTAATCATTACTCATGCTAAGGACCTGGGTCTGCATGCATGATTTTCTCTGGACGCAGAGTAAGTTCCTTAAAATGTTATTCTGTCATAGAAGCCATGGTACTTTTCTGGGCCTCACATATATATGCATTGATTGACAGTCACCAATGGTTGCCCCCAGTATGAATCATTATGTCAAAGATCAGAAGAGGCTTATTATGGCAACTTCTTTTGGGTTGCTGATACCATTTATGGGGTGAGGTCATTGCTTTAGAAGTCCGATATTAGAGAGGAAAAAAATGTACCTCACATATTAGTTGTACGCAGAGACAAACCACTTCGGGCCTCATTTACGAGGCCCTAATGGCACACTGCGCCGGCGCAGTGTCCATTTTTACAAGGCCATGAAAATCCACGCAAGGTGGCTTTGCGTAGCCTTATAAATATGGACCCACTTTCAAGCATAACACAGCGTGAAAGGGTCATTCCATGTGTGTTGCTTGGGGTGTTCACATGCAACACTCATGGAACCCGAAAGAATCTGATGCATTTCCAGATTTACAAGTCTGGGAATGTGTCAGATTTCCATGCAACCTCAGGGTTGGCATAAGGATGACGCAACTGGAAGAAATATCTTTATTTCTGCATGTTTTTTCCTCTTTCTATGTGTGCTGCATTGTGGATCACCCATCGAAAGAGGAAACCACCTCTTGGATTGTTTTTTGTGCAGGAAAGTGTGCCTTCCTGCACAAAAACAATCATTCTGACAATGCAGACACCCTTGCAACATGGTGGAAAGGTGCTTGCATTGGCACTAGGCATCAATTTGTGCACCAGCGAAAGGGTAGAGAACAGAATTGCATCATATCTTGTAGATCTGATGCATTTTTGCCCTTTCCTGGTGGGGTCCTTCATTTCTCCAGACCCTACAGCTAAGCTTTATATTTAAAGTGTTGAGAAGTCATTAGCTATTTCAAATGAGCTGCAAGTATTTTTATGTCCTTTCTACCCATCCTGCATATGGCTGCAGCAGTTTTCTTCCTAACGATTCATTGACGCTCTACCAGGCAATTAAGTCGTGTCCATTAGGATTAAAGAAACAATGTTTTATTAGAAACAGAGTTATAATTGTTTATACCTCACAATGAAGGAAGAAATACTAAAAGCGAAGAGGCTTATCGGCGACAGCTGCCTGCATTGCTTAATGCTAAAGTTACAGAATGCCAAGGCTGCCTACTCTTCATTACAACTCATGCCTCTTTCTTTCACAACATTGCTCATTCTGTTTCTTTTGTCACTCCTTCATGTTCTTCTTCTTCCCTGCTGTCCCCCTTAGCCTCTGTTTTCTTATCGTTGTCTTCCACCTTCCTTCTTTTTTCCTGCCTTTCTCTCTCTTGACTGGGTTCCAAGTCTGATGATGAAAATTAGGTTTTGGATCCAAAAATGAGTTCTGGTGCCCCCCACTTGCAATCACGGAGTCAAAGTAAGCATTTGGAAAATCTATTTGATTAATCGTAATTGAAAATTGTATTTATATAGTACTTCTTACCCCTGACGAGGCATTGAAATGCTTTGTTGTGAGTAGCATGCTACTCCGAAACCCAAGATAAGTGTTAAATAGTTTCTAGATTGGTAAAAACGTATTTTATTCCTTGTGCATTACTTGCATTACGAAAGACTGTTGCCCAGCCTGTAAATTTACAAGACAGTTCATTAGATCAGCAGAAAATATGTCTTTGCTTTAGAGAAGTTCTCTTTTCTTTGGAATTGATAATTTAAGACAATGAGGTAATTAAAAATTTCTCCTGCAAATTTCAGTTAATATAACTTGGCCCCTTGGCCCCGTAGAGTTCTGTTGGTAACATTGGAACCCGCCATTAGCCCGGGATTTTTGACTACAGTGAATTATGAATAACTCTTGCTAATGGCTCGGACCAAAGGTCCTGAAGTGTGAAATTATATCACTTGAGTAATTAAGAGCAGAATAGAAATGATCATATAATGTTGACTTTGAGATGCTCCTGTTAGCACCCTCTCAAGAGACAGACCAAATATGATGGACTTTAAAAGTTTTGTGAGCTTTGAAAAAAAAGTATTTTCTCAGAGCAATGTTTCCACACAAAATCCAGTTAATGACCTGATAGTGTTTTTTCAGTGGAATTTCTATTTCTGCTTCAACAGATGGCAAAGCAGTCATTGACTTTATCGATCACATGGGGCCACCGTCACACCCAAGGAGGGCGGTTGGGGCACTGCCCTTCGGTGTGTGTCAGTTCGTAAGCCAGTAAGATAGCGCAGCATGTGAAGTGATCAATTTTGAAAAGAAAAGGTAGATGTTGCTGTTGAATCCGTAGGTGGTACTAGGTTTGCTGCTTGCTGTAAATATTGCTGTCCTTTGCTCAACCATGTATTTGCTGCTTTTTGATAGACGTCAGGACTCTGCAGAAAAAAATGTTCTTAATCTAAAACATTTATTTTGATTTGTATATTACTATAAAGCCATCTTTCAATCTCTCTGCAATGCTATGTAATGTGATTGTGTGAACTGTGAGGGATATAATTTAATCCCTGCACACCACAGGTGGAGGGCAACATAGTGAATTTAGACACTCTGTTACCTTCGTAGCGCAGCCATATTTTCAACAGGGGTTATATTGATGACCTGGGTAGTAGATGGTCTGTTATGTAATGTATTTTTCGTTATAATATAACATATGTATGAACACCACTCGGTAGTCAAATCCGATGCCAGGCAATGGAACAGGGAAGCCATCATTGTGATGGCAGATGTGACTGGGCTCCAACACTGCCCAAATAGAAGATCCCAGAAAGGCTACATGTTTCAATGAAGGTAACCTTGGCTATTCTTGGATAGCATCATGACAGCCCTTAAAGAAAATGTAGAAGGGCTCTGTGTAGGATGATGAGCTTCCACCGTGGTGCAGGCCCATAGGGCTCGCCACAGTGGCGTCTCTCCTCCAGTGACGATCCAGACCAGGTTACACTACTTGCTTAATCCCGATAGCTCCCTCCTGCATACAGGGTCACCATCTCTCTGGGACTCTGACCCAATCAGCAGCAGATTTTTCCATGGTGGCCTCTCCTGGCATACAAGGGTCTCCGGCTTTCCCTACCCACAGGCAACAACTGATTCAATGCAGCAGCCATCTCCTAACACCTCACTAAGGGAATCCATTCAATAGGATTCCTCCACTGGACCTCGCTATCACCAACACTTTCCTCTTTCTCATTGGTCACACTAGTCTTGACAAGCAGGCAGGTGCTGGTGCTCAAAGGCAGGTAGTGTGAGATTCTCTGGGTAATGTCCCATCACGGAGACAGAAAACTAGCAGGCCTCGGCCCCCAGTCCTGGTCACAGGCAGAAGTCTTTCAGAGTTTCTCCTCCTCACACAGTCTGACTATCTGCTTGACAGTTTACATTTTTGGGCTCTCAAGCTCCCCTCCTTATAGTCCATTTCCAGGCACCAAAAGTGATTTAGGGTCAGACTCTTTGAAGTTTCTGATAAGGGTCTGCTTCCTTTGAAGTGCCCACTTATCTGCCCTCTCTTCCTCTAGAATGTAGTCTGTCACAGCAGAAATGACTCCAAAGCTTGTAGTCCCACAACACAAGTAACAGGAGTGACCAGGAGTTCACAGCCGGATGTCAGCCATAGTGATATGTGTATCGAAAGGTTAGCTCAGGGCCTCATCCCTGCTTCTACTTTCTGAGATGTGCCCACACCCTTTCTTTGTGCTATTCCTCTGAATCAAAGAACGCCTTTAAAGTGCACTGGGGAGCATGGCCCTCCCTCTCTGCTGTGTGTCCCAAGCAGCTTACAGGAATGCAGCAATATAAAACTCTGTCTGATGGGATTCCTCTACCTCCTCTGCTCAGGTTTCACCATGCACCCCCCAGGACTTGGTAAGGAAATGACTCTTTTTGCATGTTCCTCCCCACATGTTTGGACTGATGCTGTTAGTTTTTCGACTCTGAGAGTGCACTGAGGTCGCTAACCAGACCTCAATGCCAGTGTTCTGACCTTGTACAAATTGCATGTCAAATTGGAAACCCCCAATTGGCAAGGGCTGACCTACTTATAGCTCCTTAGTATATGGTACCCAGGATACTCAGGGCATGTAAGACAGAGTGCCCACTCAGGGCTACAGCTCTGTTTGTGTCACCCTATATATGACAAAGTAAACAAGTATTTGCAATGCAAATGGTCTGGCATTTTCTAGAGTTAGAGCTGTTGGAGCTATAATTACAATGTTTTTCACCCATGTATTTTGGTTTGGAATGGAGTGGATGTATGTGGCATGGCGTGGAATTATGTGGGTTATATTGTGTTATGTTATGCGAAGCTGTGTTGTGTTATGTTATGCTATGCTGTGTTATGCTATGATATGTTGTATGCTGTGTAATGTTATTCTATGTTGTGTTATGTTGTGTTATGCTATGCTATGCTATGTTGTCTTATGTTGTATTAGGTTATACCAGGCCATGCTGTGTTATGTTGTGTGTATGTTCGTGCCTGTGCAGGTGACAGCACTAACAAAGGGCACCCTGGGTGTTAGCCAGCACCTTCCATAGAAACAGGAGATATATCGGATTACTGAAACTGAAAACAGACTAACTCACAGGGGTGATGATTTTAGGAATGAAATTGAGACCGAATCACATGACTTTCTTTTCCTGCAAGTGAATGTATCTTACAGCAGGAAAATCAGGACTAAGTCAGACCTAAGTCAGAAATATGCCATGTTCTCTTAATAAGCAGTGGGAAGTTGCCGAGTTCATCCCTTCGGTAGAGTTTGCCACTTTAAAAAAAAACACTGCAGGCCCTACACAGTCTCCGGATTTTCCATTACCTTATCACCTCTAAGGTTTCTGTAATAAATGAGACAAGCTAATTAATACATGAAAGAAAAAAGTACAGCCCCACCATATCTCCAGAGGATTGGAACATGCAGCTTAACATTGCCAACATATATATTTTTTTTGCCTTCAACACACTCCCTGGCCATCGTGAAGATGCCATAAGTGGTGGCCGTCGATGCCTCCAACCTAACCCACACCTCTATGTTTCTCTGGGGATGATACCAATCAGAGGCCCAGGGGGTATCCATGCCAATCTATAAACCACCAGACGTAGTACACTGTTCAAACAATGCTGCATCTTCATCTGAGTCATTGCCCTACTAAAAAGTATTTGTTATATCTGCCTCAGAAGGATAAACAGATGAATCATCACTGATTAGATTCCAACTTACAGACTGTAAGTGCTGCAGTTACAAAGCTTTAGACGCTGCAATAACAGAAAGCTACCCTTTGAAAAATTGTGTGTGTTGTGCCTTCCTTTAACATGAAAAATGCAAATTTTTGGTGTGTGAGGATGCCCAAATTTAAATAGTCATTTGAACTTGAACTGCAATTTAAATAAAAACATTCAAAAGATTTCTTCCACTGCTCTTTTAAATAAAAACACTTCAGTTCCCTGTCTTTAATGTTTGATTACAAATGGCATGCTCATTAAATAGGCCAAGACCAAAAACACAAAACATTAAAATAATAAGACACTTTAACTACCTTTAGGAAGAAACATGAGCACTTTTATTGTTTTATGAATGACTTTTATACAGATTGAATCTAAATTAAAAACAGCAAATCTGTTTTCTGCCTTTTGACTGAATGAGCAGCATAAGGCAGAAGGATTTTGTGCATGCATATGAGTGCCCCACCGCCCCCTTCTCTCCCTTTGGAAGGAGCACCAGGCCAGCCTGAGGAATGCCTCCTCCATCTGACATACCGTGAACACTGTGTCAATGGCATCACGTTTAGTGTTGCAGTCTTGCCGGTGAACTTTTACTTTATAGGGCTGGGATTAATTGCAAAACTGAAATGAGGAGGGGGGAGGGGCCATCATGTGCTGTAGCTGGAGGAAGTGTGATGTGGTGTGATTGCCAACAAAAATGTTTTCTTAGTGAAATCCCGTGGGCGGTAACTTAGCACTCAAAAGGAGGGACATTTAGCAAAATTCAAAAATAAAAAGGAAGCATTTAAGACAAGCACAACAAAGAATGAATGGCAAAAGTGGGAGTGGTTAAAAGCCCATATTCAATACAACATGTCTTGCAGACAGCGCTGTGTGCTGCCAAGCTCAACCTGAAAATGGGTCGCAGCCTGCCACTGCTGACTGGAAGGACAGTGTTTACACTGTTATATCAACTTTGTAATTCAAAGCATTGGCAAAGTCACCGTTCTCTTAACAATATAGGTAAGTCTCCACTATAGAAGGCCTATAGAACCCTATGGCATGGAGCTCTGTATTGTTAAGCAGGACATATATTTTTCATAGGTCTTAAAACTTAAAAGCAACACTTCCAAATAGACATTTTGCTGTGGATAGGTTAGTAGCCCCCTTGGTTAACAACCCTGCTAACTCCTGAATGGGACTACTTAAATGTGTCATGTAAGGTATCACATTAATCATGGCATTAAACCCGACCTGATGCCCAGATCAAATTGATACCATAATTAAAGCTGAGCAACTTTTAGAAAGTTAGCACTCTGTACTCCAGCTGGCCCAGTGGCCCCACAAAGGCCCTTGCACACAGAAATATCTCTGCCCACCTGGAGAGCTCTGTGAACGACCCCCCTGCACAGGACCACAGGTAGTTGCCACAGAGTGAGATGCTATCTCCTCTCCCAGGATGGCCGCTGAGGGTGTTAGCCAAAAAGGCATTTCGAAGGTGAAGCCACCTTTGAGAGGGAAGTAGCAATGACACCCCAGGCCAGGATGCCTTTTATTCCTGCAGACAAAGTGGAGACAGGGAGGGAAAACCAGACCTCAAACTGCTTTTTCAATGGTGTTTAGCCCTCTGGTAACCACACCACTAGGGTGGGCTACCAGACTTTTGACCAAGGAAAGGTTGTGCCATCTTGAAAGGGGCAAGAATGTTGCACTGTGCGATAGCCAGGTGCCACACATCACAGGCAATTAGTCAATAGGTAGAAGGAGACCCAGCAGCCCATTGGCTGGTGATCATCTGGTACCCTCAGGGCACTTTCCTGGGGAAAATATGGCACACCTGGCACCACCCTGCCCCTCAGATCACATTGATTTGACGGCAGGACTGAAGAAGGACTGCCAAGCTGCCCTTGGAATTGCACAAAGAGAGGGTGCACTGTCAGAAGGACTGCACCTGCTACACTTTGAGCCAATGAACATTGGACTGTACATGTGGCTCCTGGCTCAGGGAAAATTTGATTTCCCGGCCCAAATCAAAGCAGTGACTGGAAGGATCAGTTGGCTGATCTCCTGGAACCAGTTCTAGGGACAGAGGAGGCAAAGAAGCCCAAACCTACAAGTTGGTAGCCACTGCAGAAGTTTTGTGGCTACCAGTCGTCAGGCACTCAAAAGGACAAATCCCAGACAGCCAAAAGTTGCACCTGAGTCTACATGACCCTGGAGAGATATCTAAGTCTAGGTTTATCCTACTCAAGGGACACTAGCTCCACCTAAGGATTTTCCCCAACCACTGTGCAAAGTGACCAGTATTCCAGCATCAGCTGGCCTGCTACTGCAACATAAAGGGCTTTGAGGGAGCCTGATCTCTGTTGTCAAGATTGCCCCACTTCATGCGTGGACAGAGAAGCAACCATAAAGCCACCCCCATCAACCACACTACAACTAGAGCATTGTTTTAGCATCTTTTGCCTGTATCCTCAGCTTTAGGACCACTCCATGGATGTCTATGACGGTCATCCTGTAAAGTTTGGAACTTGCCAAAAAATTATATTGTGGTTAGGTAACTGTCCCATGTGTCCACTCTAGTCCCCTAGACCTCTGTCTAGCCAGAACTGATCACCCAGCCCAGGCCGGAGTAGTCAAACTAACTTTTCCAAACTTTTCAAAAGTTACCAAACTTTTTGCTGACCAATGCTTTGCTGTGGTTGCATTTAAACGTTATGTTATCTTCTAAAATCTATATCTCCGGAACCCTCTGGTGGATTTTGTTCATTATGGGCTCTAAAGGTTCATAACAATATAGTCTATTTTTATAAATTAATGGCTGATTTCTTTTGTGTTTGTGACTGTCTTAACTCGTTGTTTGATGCTGTTAAATGCTTTACACTACGTTCCTTTGCCAAGCCTTACTGCTCCCAGCCATGGCTATGCAAGGTTGAGTTTAAGGTCAAGACAGTTCCCAAGACAGTATGTGATGGTGTACTGCATGATAATGCCCACAGCCATACCATATAGTACACCCAAATATCATTGTCCTTACCGTTAGTAATAAAATCATAGTGGACGGCATGATTGCCATGGATTTCAGATCAGTCCACTTCTAAAATGTACAATAAGGTTCATGTTGCACAGCCCACAGGGTGATATAGATCACGCTCTGAAAAAAACAACAGGCTCCGAATAATTAATTGCCACACAATCATAACACGACAAGCCTTGGGGCCATAGATTGACTATGATCTCACTAGATATTGCCCTTACTGTAAAATCATCATATGAGCAGGGTCAAGGGTTGGAAGAAGCATTAGATAGAAGCTATCTCTGGGCCCCACCACAACAGTCAACACAGGATGATGCAAGTGGGGAGCCCAACAGAAACACTGCTACTGAGGCAGCACTAGAGGCTGCATCATGTATTATGGGAACACCTAGTCATGAATCCATACACATAGGGGCTGATTTAAGAGTCCCTAGCGCCTCCTTGTGCCACAGTAGCATCATTTTTTGTACCCTTATGTGGCCCAACAAGGCCAAGATTACCGCTCCAAATTTACAAAGTGGCACAATGCATGCTTTCCCCCCTCTATGACCCTTTGTGCTACATAATGCTTGTGCCAGGCATAATATATGCAATGTTGCAAGCCTAAGGTACAAGCTAATGGACCAAAAGTGGCATGAGTACATCGACCAGATTCATCTCTGCCTCTTCCAGGAAAGCAGATTATTGGAACCACCATATAAGTTAGGATTTAAAACCTTTCACATTAATGTTGTGCCCTCATCAACTGGCAGTCCATCAGGGGGATTTGTTATATGAATAAAATTGGCTCTAGATGTTACTGCAAATATATTTTCAATAGATTTGCCAGACATTTTGAGCGTAAGCTTGAGTGCCCACAAAAGAATGTTAGCAAGCCTGTTTAATGGATAACAGAGACCGAGGAGAATTAACCTGGAGTCCCAGGTCATAGAAACACTAGACTGTGCCCTTAGTACCATAAACCCCAGAGAAATGGTTGCCTTAGGAGGCAATTTTAATCGCACATATGAGCCAATAAAAGGATTCGAATTAATAATGTGGGAAGAGGACTTGACAAGAGCTATTCCCCAATTAGTTACTGGCCCAGAGGCACCATGCACAGTAGCAACAATGCAATTGGTACACCTCACACTAGAGCACAGTCTAAGAGCACGTATTTCCAGGATCGGCCGTGACAGTATCAATCTATATAACATAAAAGGGGCAGTGCTTGATCGAAAATAGATTATATGCTACATAGTATAGCAACATGGAATAGGTTATCTGCTTTTAAAATAGATAACAGAGAAGGCAGCAATCATCTCCCGCTATCTTTTGAGGTGTAAGGGTGCCTCCCAGAATTGCAGCCACTTGACAAGGTCCTATTGTCAATACAACAGATTGTTGGGAACAATTGCAGGTCGGTAAAGTGGCCATCTATAGTGAACAATCTGGAGAGGATGGCTAGCTGTTATAATGCATTTTCTGACACAATTAGCCCATATAATGATTACATTCCATCTGAAATTCCAATTGTAGATATCCATCATTCCTTGTTGGCATGCTTAAGGTCATATTTAACAAAGCTGCCACCCAGAAAGAAAGGACAAGGGACCAAAAGAGATACAACGAGTAACCCGTGGTATGCAAATGATTGCAAAGAGGCTAAAAAGTAATTACTTAAAACTTTGAAGATTACAAATGCTTTAGCTATATTGGAGGCTACGGCGCCTTATAAAAAGTGTTATTATGTGCAGAGAGGAACTGGGTGGAGGCAAATTGGAATGATTTGCTTCAAGCAGCTAAATGTAAGGATACCACTACCTTTTAAAAATAGTTGCCCATGGAAGAAGAGATGCATCTAATTGTACGGAACATTACCTGGACCCTGGTCCTTGGGTCCGACATTTTACCAATCTATATTCCGAGTTTAAGAAGCATTCTGAAGATTTATAGTGGCCTTTGAAAAGCCACCTGAGTAATTGCATGGAATAAATAGCATACTATAGTATAGAAGAAAGGATGGGTGCTATTGATAGCATAAGACTGGGAAAATCTCCTGGCTTGGAAAAAAAATCACAGGGGACCTATTTAAGCATGACCCAGATATATGGGTACATTATATACATTTAGGGCCATATGTATTAATACTTTTTCCCATAGACACAGAATGGATAAAAACCTTTGCTACATCTGGCCCTTAATCTGTAATGCAGTGGCCTCTGGAACACTTGTACCCTCCACATGATTAGGAGCTAAAATAGTTCTGATTTATAAAAAGGGAAGCAAACAGGAACCTTGTAATTACAGGCCAATTAGTCTTATAGGTACATTACAAAAAATATACGCCAGACAGGTCCTAAATAAAATAAATGACTGGATGGATGATGGAAACGTCCTGACAGCATATCAAGCAGGGGTCAGGGCTCTTACAAGCACAGTTGACCAAGTTTTTAGGCTCTTATGCATCATGTGGAAATAGACTAAACTAAAGAGGGGGCATATGTATGTTGAATTTTTTTTATCTAAAGGCGGCCTTTGACTTAGAACCAAGAAGTCTTCTATGGGTCACGTTGAAGACCCCAGGCATTCCTGATGACCTCTTAACTCAGATAATCAGGCTGCATCAAGAAAACTATGCTAAGGTCCGGTGGGGACCGTGTAGCAAACTTACTGAACCTATTCCTATCAAAAGGTGAGAGAGGCAGGGGTGTGTGCTAGCACTCACCCATTCTCACTCTACATCAATGATGTTCTTGGTCATCTCAAAAAGTGTACACATGATTCCCCAAAGCTCTGTGGGATCTTTGTTTCAGCACTACTCTTCGCAGACGACACCATTTTGGTGTTGTAGATGTTGAGGGGTCTCTGAAATTTACTGGACAATTTAATGAATATTGCGCTGCAAAAGGCCTAGAAATTAACTCTAGTAAGACCAAATATATGGCCATTAAACCTCATAAGACATTTAAAAGAAACATTACAGTCCAGAGGCATTGATTAGAATATGCGTCAAGTTTTTGTTATTTAGGTGTAACACTTGACTTTAGGCTATCTTGGCTCCAACATAAACATAAAGCAAAAGTGGTCTTCACTCACAGTTTGATGCCTATCATCAAAAAACATCAAGTTACTATGTCTAAAACAATCACTCCAGCCCTTGAGATTTACAAGCCTAAGACCCAAGCTGCAGTCCTGTGGGGTACAGACAGCTCCAAACAGCTTTTGTTAAGCAAAAATAAGTTTATTAGAGGGTTACTGGGCCTCCCCGAGTCCACACCACTAATCTCCATGCACCAAGATTCAAATATTAAATGCATAGAGCATATAGCAGCTCTGAGACCCGTGCTAACTTGAATAAGATTATGGACAATGCAGGAACTGGCACGTTATAGAGAGGGACTCAGAGAATTGTTAGAAGTTGATAAGTATGTGATCTTCCCCTGGTTACGATATGTTCATGCCTGGTTTGGCAAACTTGGCTTATCCTCTTATTGGAGCGACCCCCAAACATTATTATCACGCTCAAAAAATAATTGAAACAGATATATTGGGAATATGTTACAAACAGCCTCCACCAAAATCCCAGACCAGGCAGGCTGACTACACAATTTCTTATTGTAAGGCTAAAGCCAAACTTTTAGGAGTATACAGACAAAGTTCAATCCAATTTGGTGAAAACTTTAAACATGAAATTTCACTTTGACTCTATTCAAAACATAACTTGCAAGGTGGAAGTACCTTAATAACCCCCCTGAAGAATGTCTTTGCACTTTAGGCACATTGGGTACCTTTGAAAACCTTGCACACATCTTGTTTTGTTGTACATCATATAATAAATGCATTTAGAAGGAAATTAATTTGCTCAATCTGCTGCAATCTGAGATTTAGGAAAGACTTAGAAGCATTAAGAGTTCTAAAATATGACACAACTCCATAGGTAGTTTTTGGCCTGAGCCGATATTTACTATCAGGAGGAATTGTACAAGAGAAAATGGGTTGGAGATTTTAAACTTTTAAGATTATGGTTCTAAGTAGATGCATTTAAAAAACGAATTACTTTGTGTTGGTTTTAGCCTTGTATGGCGGAAAAAAAGTATACATGTATGTTTATTGGATTTTAATTAACACAGGAACAACTGAATTATACTGTAAAAATTATACCAGTAACTCGGATTTTGGTTTGGTATTATTACTGGCAACCTTGTCCATTTTAGACTGTTTCAATCGATGCATTATGTTTTTTGGAAGCAGGAGTATCTTATAAACTTTCATAAATCTCATTATTTAAGTCGTATTGATATTGCACTAATGAACTTTTCTGGCATAGCACTTTAGCCTTGGTGCAGTATGTATGCTGTACTTGTTTTATCTTACTGATTGCTGTAACTGGGATTTTTGAATTGATTCTCATGCACTTTAATATTCCAGTACTTTATTTCTGGCACAGCATTGACCCTGTGTAACAGGTGCCATTAGCTTTTTTCTTTTTTATTGTTATTTATAGATCATTGGTCCGGAGAGTCGGGGCCAAAGAACATGTATACATTCTGCCGGATGTTATGGTGGACCATTTTAAATTTTAGCTAGGGGCTACGTTTTACTGTTCATTTTGTCTGCTTCGCCTTTACACTAACTCTGTTCGTACAATAAGAGAAGTGCCTTGTATAACAAGGTGACTATGAATGTGTTTAACTTTTGTTTATTGTGCAACTTGATGGCCTATAGTCGAAATAAAATTTACGTTCAAATTCTTCTTGGTAGGTGCTTCGGACAGATTTCCTGGGAGGGTCTACATTATATGCTGTGAGAGGCTTGTTTAAGTCTTTGAGGGGCATATTTATATAAACTGAATTAGCGTCTTTTTTTTTAACTCAAACTTGGTGCAAAACTAACTCCATATTTATACTTTGGTGCTAGACCCGTCTAGCGCTTCATTTATGGAGTTAAAGTCATGTTTTGGACGTGGAAACCTGCCTTGCCTTAAAGAGATGCAAGGTAGGCGTTCCTGTGCAAAAAATTACTCTATGTCCTTAACACCATGGGGCATATTTATACTCTGTTTGCGCCGAATGTGCGGCAACATTTTTGATGCACATTCAGCGCAAACCTTGCCCCACATTTAAACTGAGACGCCCGAGCCCGTAGATGTCAAAATCCCGTTGTGTGCGTCATTTTTTGGAAGCGGGAAACTGCCTTCCGTCAATGATATGCAATGTAGGCATTCCCTTCCAAAAAATGACTTTAAGGCCTGTGCGCCTTATTTATACCCCAGCGTCATTTTGACGCACAGGAGGGGATGGGCCTTAAAAAACTGCACTGTTTTTTTAACGCCTGGGTGAGGGCAGGCGTTAAGGGATCTGTGGGCTCGGAAGGAGTCCAGAGGTGCCCTCCCCTGGCCCCAGGGACACCCCCTGCCACCCTCGCCCACCCCTGGAGGACACCCATGGATGGGGGGACCCATCCCAGGTAAGTACAGGTAAGTTCAGGTAAGTATTTTTTTACTTTTTTTTAAGTGGCATAGGGGAGCCTAATTTGGGCCCCCCTACATGCCACTATTCCCAATGACCATGCCCAGGGGACTGAAGTCCACTAGGCATGGCCATTGGACAAGGGGGCATGACTTCTGTCTTTGCTAAGACAGGAGTCATGTCAATGGGGGTTGTGCGTCAAACAAAATGGTGCAAGTCCGGTGTGAGGCCTGATTTTTGCCTCAGACCTGACGTGCACCATTTTTTGACGCACAACCCCCATTGTCCCCTATGACAGCGCTGTCTGGTGTGTGTCCTTTTTTTTTACTCAGACCAGTCCGCAGCACCGGCTTACATCATTCCTTAAATAAGGCGCCCACATGGCGCGTTGGAATGGCGTTAGCCGGCGGTAAAATTTTTGACGCACAACTGTGTTTCTCGCAGCTGTGCATCAAAAAGTATAAATATGGCCCCATATTTATGATCCTGTACAAAAAAGGTGCACAGGAGGGATGAAGGGTCAAAGAATGGGGCAAAGCTTGCTTTTCCCCATTTTTTAACGCCTGGGTCAGGCCAGGCGTTAGGGAACCTGTGGTGGAACACCATGGAATAAGCCCACAGGTGCCGTCCCCAGGCCCAAGGGACACCCCCAACCACACCAAAGGGACAGCAGAGAATGGGGGACCCCATCCCAGGTAAGTACAGTTAAGTATTTTATTTTATTTTTTAAAGCGCAATAGGGGGCCCTGCAATGGGCCCCCATACATGGCACAGGGTGCAATGGCCATGAATTTCAAAAAGGAGGGGCAGAACGGGAGATTTGGAGAAAAAACAAATAACTCCTGGTCCAGTGTGTATGTCTCCCAATTATATACTCGACAAAGTATACACACAGTTCCAAAATCAGAGAGAAAGATCGAGGGTTACAGTTGTAAAGCCAGGTTTCCAGAAACAAAAAGGTGGAAGGAAAAAAGGGGGGGAGCAATATGCTCGAAGCAAGAGCCCTCACTCACCGTCCGGTGACAAGCTTCATCATAGGGCTATGCTCCTCGTCAGGCCGGCACTGCAATGCCTGACGGGCCCCACAGAGGGGCTCTTTGCCGGAGATCTTTAGGCAGTTGGTGTAAAGCCGGTCAGATGATGAAAAAAGAGGATTGGTATGGAAAAGATTAAAAATGACTAGGGGTAAAAAAAACTAAAAAAACCTATTTATTCTGATATTTAAACCCCTGGCATGGTTAAAAACATCGTTTAGGGATATGGTAAAATAATGTATACAATCCCTAGACTCAAAAATTTAAACAATTTTCACTAGAAATTCAAGTGGGCCCCCTCTGGAAGGTAGCAGGCTCTAAATTCCATTATGAATTGACATCGAACCACAAGCGTTGGTTCACCTGTGAGCCGTCTCGTTCGTATTCTGGGGAACGAGACGGCTCACAGGTGAACCAACGCTTGTGGTTCGATGTCAATTCATAATGGAATTTAGAGCCTGCTACCTCCCAGAGGGGGCCCACCAGTAATACTTGGAGGGTTTTGAATAAATTAATGCACAAAGCAGTTTTCATAAGGGATTAGGTACGTAAATAGGTCCTGAAGAATCGCATGAGATCAATTTCAACTCAATATAGCGAGAAACATGTTGACCCCTTGATTGAGTATCACGGTGATTCTGTGTACTCTGATTTTTTGTACCCCTTTTTTTACTTGAACTTCTAGTGAAAATTGTTTAAATTTTTGAGTCTAGGGATTGTATACATTATTTTACCATATCCCTAAACGATGTTTTTAACCATGCCAGGGGTTTAAATATCAGAATAAATAGTTTTTTTTTTTTTTTTCTACCCCTAGTCATTTTTAATCTTTTCCATACCAATCCTCTTTTTTCATCATCTGACCGGCTTTACACCAACTGCCTAAAGATCTCCGGCAAAGAGCCCCTCTGTGGGGCCCGTCAGGCATTGCAGTGCCGGCCTGACGAGGAGCATAGCCCTATGATGAAGCTTGTCACCGGACGGTGAGTGAGGGCTCTTGCTTCGAGCATATTGCTCCCCCCCTTTTTTCCTTCGACCTTTTTGTTTCTGCAATGGCCATGCCCAGGGGACCCTGGTCCCCTGTGCTGGCCATTGGGGTGGTGGGCATGACTCCTGTCTTTTCTAAGACAGGAGTCATGTGGTATGGATGAGTTTGCGTCAGAAAATGACTCTAGACCAGAGTCATTTGTTTTACTCTAACCTGCCTAACGCAATTTTTTGGTGCAAAACCCCCTTCTTCCATATCGCAAGCCCCATCCAAATAACGTAATTTTTTTTTTTGCTCTAGCCTACCCTTTGCGCCGGCTTGCACCATTCCATAAATATGGTGCCTGGCTGGTGCAGAGAAATGGTGCAAGCCGGTGCTAAACGTTTTGGTGCAAAACTGCATTAGTGCACTTTTGCCCCAAAAAGTATAAATCAGGGTCTGAATGTCTGTGTGATGTGGACTGAACTCAGCACCACCTGTGGTGATTAAATAGAATCATTTCATAAATGTTTTCAAAGGTTTCTAATGAATTGAGTAATTGAGAGCCACAACCTGGCTGGAGCTTTCTTGGAGGCCAGTGTTATTGTTACTGTCTTTTGTGTACCACCTAATTTGCCACTGTTATGGCACTGCAGCACTTACAGATTTCCTCATAGCTCTGGAGTTTCCTTTGCAGTCAGCACCCGAGTCGGCTTATAGTGGTGTACTATCAGTAGAGTGAGGTTAAATGTACCTCTGCTAGGTGAGATATCAGCTTCAATGAGTTCTTGGTGAAAGATTTAGGCCTTTGATGACCGAGGTGCATAATTTGCTTTCCCATCATCGTGCTCCATGCATAGCTCCTTTGCTCAGCAGATGTAATTAGGTAGAAGGCAGAGGGTAGTACCAGGTCCTGTTGAGGGCCATAATAGCCAGATAACAAATTTGAGCTCATTTAAGGGGTTTATTTACAAGCCCCTTATGCTGCCGTAGCATCACTTTTTTGTGACTCTGTGGCTGCGCAAGCAGTCCCCTAGTCTGCACCACATTTACAAACTGGTGCATTGGGATCATTTTGCCAATTTGTAAAGCCCGGTGCCACATTATACCTGTGCCAGGTATAATGTATGTAGGGTGGGTGTTCCAACGTTAAAAGCCACGCAGAACTGGAGAAGTGAATTTTACTAAATTTCACTGCGCCATTCTGCACCACTTTTTTACCAGCGCAGGCATGAAAGTGATGCTGGGCTTTTTAACATTGGACCCTCCTAGCATTGCTGGAGTAGCATCGGATTACCAATGCTACTCCAGCAACCAGCCACTTTTGCCCGAAGAATTTCTGGTGCATCTGTGGAATTGGACGCCATGAAGTGCTGCATCATGAATACAGCGCCATGGTGTCATTAAGGGATTTGGGGCTGATGCTAGAAAACTGGTGCATTGATGCCGATGCACCAGGTTCTTATAAATTAGGCTCTAATGCCCATATTTACACTCGGTTTGCTCTGAATTAGTGTCATTTTTTAAGCTAATTGAGCGCAAACACAGGGGCATGGGGCCTTAAACAATGCTTAGTACCATTATTTAGCTCCTGGGTATGGGCAGGCATTAGGGGACCTTTGGGCCTTTTTTCATGGTCAGAGACCATGGAAAGAGCCCACATTTGCCCTTCAGTGGACCCAGGGACACCCCCACCCACACGAAAGGGACACCACTATGGGGGACCCATCCGAGGTGAGTCCCGGTAAGTATATATATATATTTATTTTCCCGCTCTGGCCCTGACTTGGGGCCCCCTGCATTGTGCTGGCCCCAATGGCCATGCCCAGGGGACATTCACCCCCTGGGCATGGGCATTGGGGTGGTCGGCATTGCTCCTGTCTTCACTAAGACAGGAGCCATGTCCATGGGGGTTGTGCGCCAGGAAATGGCATTACACTGCTTACAGGCATTATTTTTGCCTCTAAACAGTGTAGTGCCATAATTTGGCGCACAAAATTAGGTTACTCCTATGCCTCCCCCACCCAGTTAACGTCCTTTACAGTCAATCATTCAATCATTGAATTTATAAAGCGCGCTACGTACCCGTGAGGGTTTCAAGGTGCTGTTGGGGGGGGGTTAGAGCTGGTGTTACTGGTCGAAGAGCCAGGTCTTGAGGAGTCTTCTGAAGGTGAGTAGGTCTTGAGTCTGTCGCAGGTTGGTGGGGAGGGTGTTCCAGGTTTTGGCGGCGAGGTATGAGAAGGATCTGCCGGGGTACGTTGAGGATCAGCCGGGCGGAAGCGTTTTGGATACGTTTGAGGCGTAGTAGGTCTTTTGCTGGGATGCCTGTATAGAGGGCGTTGCCGTAGTCCAGCCTGCTGATGATGAGGGCCTGTGTCACTGTTCTTCTTGTTTCTGTTGGAATCCACTTGTAGATTCTGCGGAGCATGCAGAGTGTGTTGTAGCAGGAGGAGGAAACTGCTTTGACCTGTTTAGACAAAGTGAGGGAGGAGTCGAGGATGAAGCCCAGGTTGCAAGCGTGGTCGGACGGTGTCGGCGGGGTTCCTAGTGCGGTGGGCCACCAGAAGTCGTCCCAGGCAGAGGGGGTGGGTCCGAGGATGAGGACCTCCGTCTTGTCCGAGTTCAGTTTCAGACGGTTATTTCTCATCCAATCGGCGATGGATTTCATTCCCTCGTGGAGGTTGGTTTTGGCGGTGTGGGGGTCTTTGGTGAGTGAGAGGATGAGCAGGGTGTCGTCGGCGTAGGTGCGGATATTTAGGTTGTGTCGTCGGGCCACTTGAGCGAGGGGGGCCATGTAGATGTTGAACAGCGTCGGGCTGAGGGATGAGCCTTGGGGGACGCCGCAGATGATGTCTGTGGCTTCGGAGCGGAAGGGGGGGAGGCGGACTCTCTGGGTTCTGCCGGAGAGGAATGAGACGATCCAGTCGGGGGCTTTACCTTGAATTCTGATTTCTTGGAGGCGTGATTTCAGGGTGCGGTGGCAGACTGTGTCAAAGGCGGCAGATAGGTCCAGGAGGATGAGGGCTGATGTTTCGCCGTTGTTCATTTGGCGTCTGATGTCGTCTGGCGGAGAGAAGGGCAGTCTCGGTGCTGTGGTTTCATCTGAAGCCGGACTGGGAGGGGTCTAGGATGCTGTTGTCTTCGAGGTGGCTGGTTAGTTGTTTGTTGACTATTTTTTCAATCATCTTTGCTGGGAAAGGGGGCAGGAGATGGGTCGGAAGTTCTTGAGGTCGTTGGGGTCTGCTTTGGGCTTCTTGAGGGGGGCGTGGATTTCGTTGTGTTTCCATTTTTCAGGGAATGTCGCTGTTTCGAAGGAGATGTTGATGACCTTCCATAGTTGGGGGGTGATGGTGGAGTCGGCTTTGTTCTATACGTAGTGAGGGCAGGGGTCTGACGGAGATACTGAGTGGATGGAGTTCATGATCTTGTGTGTCTCTGTGTCGTTCACGTTGGTCCAGGAGGTCAGGTGGTTTGCACAAGTGGAGTGTTCGGGGGTGGGGTCTGGCGTGGGAGTGGCGTCAAAGCTATTGTGGATGTCGGTGATCTTCCGGTGGAAGAAGGTGGACAGTGCGTTGCAGACACGGACGCTATCAGGGCATTAGTGGCATTCCATAAAAATGGCGCCCGGCCGGCGTCCAGGAATGGCGCTATACTTTTACACGCAAAACTGCGCTAACGCATTTTTGCCTGTAACAGTATAAATATGACCCTAAATGTTTGTCCAGAATTATATTGTGTTATAGGGTATTGTCTTGGTATACAGTGCTGTTTTGAGCTTGGTGATACTCATCTATATGGTTTATCCGTGATGTGCTGTATGCTTGTGCAATGTGTGTCTAACAGTTTCTATGGGTGTTGTTTATGATTATAGAAGCATCCTGTTATGAGCATGGTGATGTTCAACTTCTCTCTGTAATTGGTAATTGGAAGGCACTTGGGAAACTGCAAAATTGTATGTACATTTACTATTTCCGTGTGGTAAATCCAACCTCGTACTTCCCAAATACGAGTTAAGCCCCATGGGATGGGACATTGCCGTGTAACACTGGTTTTTCCAGTCATGAAAGCACATGAAATTCTCAATTCTCTGCGGTTTAACAAATGCATTTACTTCCTGCTCCCAGCTGGTGGTAAATATATGTGACAGCCAATGGGTGGGGCAAGAACTAAAGGAAGGGAAGGGAAAGGAGAGGAAAGGAAGCGAAGCACAATAAAATCCAGCGAATTGAAGTGATGTGAAGTACTGGCAAGGGGGAGCCCCCCACTGATATAAAGGAGGCATAAGGCATAAGGCTTGGCCTCTGCTGCAGTCCACACCTCACGATATTTTATTTTATTGTGCTGGATTACCACCAAGTAAAATCGGGTCCAGTGTTCCCACACAAAGGAACACCAGGTTCAGAAACGTCACCCGTCCATTCTGAATCAGAAGTAGAACTCCATATGGTAATTCTGCTCCGCTTAATTATATGTGACATTTATCTTTTATATTCGATGTGTGCAAGATGCTGTTTTACATGTACTGTTCGTAGATGTGTGTGTGTGTCAATGAAAAGATTTAGTGTCTGTAAGTGCTGCATTATTCCTTCACAATATTCTAATATTCATTAGAAAGACCACTGATCTAAATGGGAAGCCACTTGAGACAAAGAAAGTAATAGTGACTTTTCTTGAGCTTTATATCATAGATAAATGTTTTCATATTGATGATCACTAGTTTGAATCGAATGCATGTGTAACACTAAGTAAAGAAAAGTTCGTCTGGTTTTAAGACAATATGCATCGCTTCAATAACTTGCCTTCTTTTTCCTGGACGTGACTCAGTTCATTTTGTATTAATTTGTGAATAATTTACAGTGAACTAGGGCCATGACTGTTTACGCGAAGAATATAAAGAGAAAAAGGCCCTAAAAGGTGTTACAAAGGCAAAGCAGTTACAGCCGGGAGGGTTAATGACAAAACACGAGGAACTGCTTGTGCCTTGTAGTAATACACAGTCTATTGAAGTTATTAACGTGAAAACATGTTCGATTGTTTAATGTAAATATTGCACCGGAAAAAGTACACAGACCAAATTGTTGTATTCAAGTTAATGTCTGTTTTTGGCAGCTGCATCCCTCAGTGATTGTTATACGAGATAGAATTCAGTGGTTTGTTTCATACTGGAGTCTCTTACAGCCATTTTTCACTTCTTTCCGGAAATGCTATTTATACTATTTATTTTCTCAAGATGAACTCATCATTTTCTGGTGTGTATTTATATTATCTATACATTTATGCATATCCAGGCAGGGTTTGTCACACATTTCATCATAGAGTAATTAGTCATTGGCCATCCCCTCTTCTACGTGAGTGTTCAAAATGAGATACACAACAATAGTGCGAACGCATCATGAAAACACTAATTGTTAGGCTAAACAAAGAGCTGCTAAAGATTACATGATCATCTAAAATTATACTATAAACCTAACTTCGAATAATTTAGAAAATAATTTGTCACTCTTCAAAGTTCACCTTCAACGATGTCTTGATCTCGCAATGCAATTCTTATGTTTCCTCGTTCCCCATCACGTGAGTATCTAAGTCCCCTTAGTATGAGCTAGCATCTTCGTTTTTAGGTCTTGCCTACTAGACAGTGCATGTGCTGTCTGTTGCAAGGAGTGGGCTTTGATTTTGCTCGTCACTTATCATTGGTCGACTTCAATGTCCCTCTCATTTGCTTGTTTTTGTTTTATTAGCTTATGTGTGCTTTCCTTACTCTTCCTGTGTCTGTCCCTACCCTGGAGCATCAATACATTACCGTGTCCTGGCACTGCTCACTTTTCGGGTGCTACATTTTTCTTTTTGTTTAGACACTTCACAAGATTAGATGTGTTTTCCACCTGTCTCCCTTCTCTTCCCCTCTTTTCAATCTGTGTTGCGCTCTCTCTCTCCCCAGTGTGCTTCTCCCCCTCTCATTGCTCGCTCACCCATTTACTTTCCCCTCTCCTCACCACGCTGCTCTTTCTCCTGTTAGTTTACTTCCTTCCCCAGACACTGTGTTGCTTCTACCCACACCCAAGTCCCTGTGTTGTGTCTGCCTCACTCTTTTTGTTGCTTCCCCAACTCCTATCCTCAAGGATTACCCCCCTGCCCTCCACACTCTACATTGTTGCCTCACACCTGTGTTTCCCCCTCTGGATATTTGAATCTGTTTCACCAGGCAGCAAATGACCTGCAAAACACCTGGTTTGACTTTGCCAGGGAACTAATACTGAAACTCAACTTCTGAAGGAATATCATGGATTCAAAAGCCCCAAGATGTACAGACACTGGGATGTCACAGTGGAGGAGGTCAGACACTCAACTTTCTTTCACTGAAATGAACAACTCTCCTCTCTGAAGTTTAACACTAGTTGTTCCCCTGCCCTCATAGTAATGTTGCAAAGTGAGTGCTGCAGAGGAACAAAGTGCCTGCCCCTTCTTTCTGCTCCATGCATTTTAGATTTGACTCCAAGGACCCAACAGCTTAACAACATCTCACTTTTAGTTATTGCATGTGGGACAGTGTTCATCTCTCTGCAGGCAAAACCCTGGTTTGGACCACAGTGTTTTAAATGGGATGAAAAAGTTGGGATGTAGTCACTAAAAGGGGGCATGGCATAAGTGAGGGTATAGCTTAAAAAATGTGAAATAAGCCAGATGACTTTTCTCTGCTCTCTTCTACTTTTGCTCTCTACTGATGAAGGATGAGCCTAGAGATAACAGCACTATCTGCACCAACTTTGGTGAAAAACTACAGCAACTTTGAAGGAAGTGTACTGCATTTACCAGTATGCAATGGGGTGAACTGTGCTGGGAGGAGAGGCAGTGTGCTCCCTCCTCACTTGGGCTGATGAGTTAGCATGCCGAGGAATACTAGGGAATGAGAAATAAGAGGATTCCTCATCAAAGTTATGAAGCTGGGTATGTGCAGCTGGTATGCAGAATATGAGGATGTTTTGTGGCACGCCTTTTCTAGAGCTGTAGTAATGATCAACAATGAAGGCCCCTTGAGAGTCTGGAAAAGTGGGAGCACAACCCTAGAGTGATGCTCCAGCTCCACTAACCTGATAGTTATCTCCTTTTTAGATTTGGAAGATAAGCTAGGTTTTTACTTGCAGAGCCACCACTGCCTCTTTTTCACTCAGGAGAAACCAAAAAGATGTATGTAGTACATTAAAACATTCATAAATAAATGAATACAAAAAGTAAGTTTGCATGTTGTGGATAGTCCAAACTGGTGTTTCTCTGAAGGGAAAAGTTTACCTTGCGACCGTCCTCTGATCCCATTCTATAGCCTTGTCATAAAGTGGAGTTGCTCAGAGTACACATGTTCAATTTAGCCTCCTGAGAACAGGATCCATATCTGATCTTCAGGATAAGCAGGGACTATGTCAATATGTTCTACTTAGATGTGTTGGATATATATTAAAGTATGAAAATCTTTCCATGAGCAGGTGCTTCCAAGTTGGATCTATGGTGGACACACCCGTGATCAAACCCATGTGTGTGTGTGTGTGTGTGTGTGGGTGAGTCTGAGCGTATTGCACATTTTGTTTAATCCTGTTGTGTTCTGTCATGTGCTTTGTTTTCCAACGTTTCTTATTATCTTTGTTTTCTGTAAAGAAAATCATTATTTGTGTGGTTTTAGGGATGATGGGAAAGCACAAGAGCACAGTGTAGGAGCATAAAGGAAGTGGTAAAAGGCTATGTGTTGGGGAAAGAGGGCACAGACTAATAGTTGTGTACCTATTGCCACTTGCATTTGAATGTTCATTTTAAAACTTTGGGGGTGTAAGCTATGCTGTTCATTAATGTGATGTTATACTATTGGCTCAACAGCTTAACTTGGATTGTTACACGTGATACTTCACAGACTTTGCCCACTACTGTCCCATGCCTTCCTATAGTCTTTCTGTTTTCCACAGTCTTCCTGCATACGAGTCTCCCTGAGCCTTTGACTTCCATGTTTCCTAAAGGACTTTCGAGTTTTTGTGTTTTCCCATGTGTCTCACTTCCTTGGTTGACTCAGCATGTTGTTTTTCTATCTCAGTGTCTTTCCTATGCCCCTTGCAGTTTAATTCTCTGACTGTGCCTCCTTATGGCTCAGTCTTGCCATTTCCTTTTCTGTCAATGTTCATGAGGCCTCATGTCCATGACAACTCTATTGCCTAGTGCATGTCTCTCAATAACTCTGTCACTCAATGCAACTTATTTCCCAACTCTGTCTTGTTCCTCTGGCTCAGGGATTCTCAATTTCCCTTGTAATCTTGTAGTCCTGGTCCTAGGGTCTCTCAATGCTACATATTCTCACTCTTTCCTCTTTTTCGAGGGGGATCAACAGGGGTTGGATGGAGTGCTGCTGCAAGCGTTTTCTGTGAAGGGAGCAAGGATGTTTGGTCACACTGATGTTGTTTGTGAGAACTAAGAGGTACTCAAAGCTGCATTTCAAACATACTAATGAAGAGGGAAATGCCCATCACTGGTCACTGTGTCATTTGTTTGTCTCATTTTTAAATGCCTTAAGGGAAGAAACCCCCTCTTCCTGCTAGATATAATATCTTATTACACACCAGCCTCAGCACTGCTGTTTTGCAGCCACTTCTGCTGCCATTTCTAAGAAAACAGCTTCACTGGAAGGATGATTGGGGCTTGAAATACTAGCTGTGCAAATCAGAATCAATCTCCTGGACAAGGATAAAGATACAAAATTTGCTGAACTTTGGGAAAGTGTTCAAGACATTCTGTTCTCTCAGTGTTCTGTTCTTGTTGAGAGTGTAAATACAATGAAATAATGGTGACACCTATCATTTTCTTTTTTTAATCAATTACAAAATGTTGCCTAAAAGTAATTGAATTTTCACTGTGTGTCCAATAAATAAATAAATACATAGATGCATTTAAGGAGGTGACAAGGACTTTATTTCAGGCCCTATGATACAGTGAAGTATTTAAAAGAATTACCACTCATGCCCCAGCATACCTGTGCCTGCATGTGGAACCATAATTGTAGGAGGCTGGCCTAGTTTGTAGTGGGTACTTAAGGTACTTACACCTTATACCAGGTCCAGTTATCCCTAATCAGTGAAATGTAGTTAGTGTCTAGAAGCTAGGCTGTCTAGAGGTAGCTGTAGGCAGAGCAGCCATGGCTGAACTAGGAGACATGCAAAGCTCTTGCAGTACCACTGTAGTCACACAGTACTTACATACATGAAAGTCAATACTCAGTATTACCAAAACTATAGGACTTTATTTTAATGACACGAAAACCAAATATATCTTAGAGGCCATACTCCCTTAGGAGGTAAGTATTATACACAAAATATACACTAGTAACCAAAACCAGGTAAGTAAACTGTCATAAAATAGTGCAAACAGTGAAAATCACAAACGTTTGCAATGGGCCTAGAGGGAACACAAACCATATACTAAAATAGTGGAATGCGAATGTCGGTTTCCCACCTAGGCAAGTGTAGTGTGTAGAGGGGTGCTGGAAGTGTAAGAAAACACCAAAGGCAAGTAGAATACCACATCCCAGAGCCCAGGAAAGCAGGAGTAAATTACAGCAAGTTTCCTAAGAACACACTAGAAGTTGTGATGAAGAAGAATGCAAAAACCAACCAGGACTGCAAGACTTCAATGATGGATTCCTGGACCTTAAGACCTGTGGAGAGAGAAGGCCACATACAAGAGTCCCTAAAGAGTCCAGGATCAACAGGAGCCCTTGCTAACCCAGATGAAGGTGCAAAAAAGTGAACTCTCTGGTTCAAAGAAAAAGTCAGAAATGCACCAAAGAAGACAGTTGTGGGGTCCTGCTTGGAGCAGGAGATGTCCCTTGTCGAGTAGATGAATGCAGACTGGTTTTTGTTGTTGTATTCCACCAACAAACCTTGGCTCACGCAAGAAACATGTTTGGTAGGAAAAGGTGCTGCCTGGGCCCAGGAGGGACCTGGAGTCTCAACTCAGGATGAGTAGACAGAGGGGGTTCTCAGTACTTCAGAGAGCCCTCAGAAGACCAGGCAGCACCCACAGGAGTCAACGAGGACAAAGGAGTTGCAAATGGCAGTCTTTGCAGCACTACAAAAAGGGATCCCATGCTGCCGGAGAACAACTCAGGAAGCTAAGCGTCACAGGATAGAGTGCTGGGGAACTGGGCTGAGCTGTGCACAAAGGATTTCTTGGAGAAGCGCATTGTAGCCCTAGGAGCTGCAAAACATGCGATGCAGAGGGGTACTGTCTGGCACGGGGAGACAAGCTCTTACCTCCACTAAATTTGGACAGCGGACCTTTGGACAGTCAGGTTCACTTCGGCCCACCACCTGTGTTCCAGGGATAGTGCTTGTTGTCAGCAGAGGGGACCGAGAGTACCGGTTGTCGCTGCAGAAGGGTGCCTGCTGAAGCAGGGAAGTGACTCTGTCACTCCACAGGAGATTCCTTCAATTCTTCCAGTGCTGGCTGAAGGCACGGAGCCTTCTGAGGATGCACAACCTGGAAACTGTTGCAGTTGCTGGCAGGAGCTGTAGTTACAGAGTTGCAGTAGTCGCCTTGGATACTTTGTTGCAAGTCGTAGAGTTAATGGAACAGTTCTGTGATTGATCAGACGGTAGAAGGTGAATCAGCGTATGGAGACGAGTCCTGCTGGAGTCTTGCATTCCGAATCTGAGGAAACACCCAAAGGAGAGACCCTAAATAGCCCTGAGAGGGTGATTGGCTACCTTATCAGGTAAGGACTTATCAGGAGGGGTCTTTGACATCACCTGCTGGCACTGGCCACTCAAATGCTCCCAGAGTATCCCATCACCTTTAAGTCCAAGATGGCAAAACCCAGGGACACTCTGGAGGAGCTCTGGGCTCCACCCCTGGGGTGGTGATGGACAGTGGAGTGGTCACTCCCCTTTCCTTTGTCCAGTTTCACGCCAGAGCAGAGATTGAACCGGTGTAGACTGGATTATGCAAGGAGGGAACTATCTGTGCCCTTCAAAGCACTTCCAGAGGCTCTGGGAGGAAACATCTCCCATGCCTGTTACACCTATTTCCAAATGGAGAGGGTGTAACTCCCCTGTCCCAAAGGAAATGCTTTTTTCTGCCTTCCTGGGATTGGGCTTTCCAAGCCCCAGGGAGGCAGAAGCATGTTGGGGAGGTGGCAGCAGCTGGGGCTGCAGTGGAAACCTCAGAGTGCTGGTTTGGCAGTACCGGGGGACCATGGTGGAGCGCCAAGGGTGCATGGAATTGGCCCCCAAATATAAGAATCAGTATGGGCATACAATTTCCAGTTCTTACACACCTTTCATGGCCATATTCGGGGTTACCATTGTGAAGCTACATATATGTATTGACCTATGTGTAGTGCACACTTATAATGGCGTCCCCGCACTCATGAAGTCTGGGAAGATGGGCTTGGACAACCTGGGGGCACCTCTGCTAGTGCAGGGGTGTCCTCACGCACAGTAACTTTGTACCTGACCTTCAGGGTCTGAAGGTTAGACATATAGGTGACTTATAAGTTACCTGGTGCAGTGAAAATGGCTGTGAAATAGTGCATGCATTATTTCACACAGGCTGCAATGGCAGTCCTGAACAAGTGTTTTTATGGGCTCCCCATGGGAGGCAAAAGAAATGCTGCAGCCCAAATGGATCCCCTGGACCCCAATTCCCTGGGGACCTAGGTACCACATATAACAGGGGCTTATAAGGGTGGTCCAGTGTGCCAATTTAGAGTGAAATATCAGTATGTAAGGATACATTTAGAAACAAGGGGGAGCATGAGCACTGGAGTTCCGATTAGCAGTACTCCAGTGACAATTTAGAAAACAGTGAAACACAATGACAAGCGGGCGACAAACCATAAGCACTGGGGTCCTGACTAGCAGGATCCTAGTGACACAGTTAAAACACACTGACAATCAGGCAGAAATTGGGGTTAACATGCCAAGAAAGATGGTACTTTCCTACAATAATAGAAAGGTGTTAGGATGGTGGAGATGGGATGAAGTAGTCTGCACTGCAGCACCACCCTAATTGATCACTAAATCTCAACCTTTCTAAATATTTATGTTTCGCAAATGCAATATATCAGTAAAATAGTGCACAAATATTTGCTAGCACTGGTTTTATTAGAATGTATTTTGTTTGCTTCAGTATCAATTCATTCTACTGGACCAACACAGAATGCATTATTTATGCTGTACAGCAGATAGGTGGAATACTTTCTTTAGCAATATTTTGGCACGGACATGTTGTCACGTTTTAATTAAGAAATTGACTGATGGCATTCCTGTGTACGTATGTCAGATAATTTTGAATTGATCTCATGGGGACAATGAGCCACAAGAGATTGAAAAGAGGATGGATTGGATAGATAGTTATGCCTAAAAGAGTTGTGTGCTTACTCTGTGGTAGTGTTTACTTTTATTAAAAGTGATTTTTCATTTTTTCAGCGTTGTCTTCTCTTCTGCCTACATTGTCTTTTGGCTTAGTAAAGGATCATGTTGCCCGTTTGGACTTAAAGTATTTCTGATGCTGCCAAATAGTCCGCACTTGCCCACCCCCAGAGAAATGAAGTCTCATGCCAGTCAGACAATTTCAATAATTAAAATGTTCCCACTGCAAAACCTTCTTGGATGTCAAGTAGAGTTTTCAAAAGGGGAGGGAGTTGGTTGGCGCTGGCCCTGCTTCACTAGGGTTGAAATTGAGCCTGCGTGAGCTCCCTCGCAGAGAGGCTGCCTTTGTAAGATAACAGCCTGTTGGTACGAGAGAATGCCACATGAAGCAAGATGTTTAATCTTTGTCATTTGAACTCAATGTGCTGTTATTTTCTCTACTTCGAATGGCGAAAACAAGCATCGGTCTGACAAATTTCTTAATGGCCACTGATTTTGCATACTGTTGAGGCAATATTTGAACGTTTTAGTCCTTAATTGGCACATTAATGAACAACGTTAAGTGCACAACATTCTTTCACCAGCATGTAGAATAAGCCATGACTGACCATCCGCTCAGCAGTTTTTTTTATTCTATGTTGGTACTCAGCCCAGCCTTTATTATATTATTGTTTGCTGATTTAGTAAATGGACCTGCCATATTACACCACTGCAGAGCCTTTTACCAAAAGAGGCAGAAATGTTAGGTATGGAGTTTTTGTATGTTGTTGAATAGTATTACATTAGAAGATGTAGAATCACAAGAAAGCAACATCCAGCCAGTGCAACAATCCAGATCCCAAAGGATACAAAGAATCTCAAAGAAATGAAATACCCAGGCAAGGCCCATCCTTTAGGGCAGAGGGGCCACGCCCCCCTACCTATTGCCCCTCATGAAGAGTGTCTGTCACTCTTAATTTTCAGCTCAGACAGCCAGGAGTGAGACATGCGCGATTTGCGCAGACTCCTGGCTGCCTGAGCTGAACTTTGCTGGGTTGAGGAGGTCACAGCTCCTATGGGCGTGATCTCCTCGGCTCAGCAAAAGTGCCTCAAGGCCCTCCCCTGGGTGACGAGGAAAGCGTCACCCATTGACTTCGACCTGGGTAAGTCTCACTGACCCCATCCCACTCTGTGACAAGGCTGACTGCTGCCTTCCCTCAAAGGTCAGCCAATGAGGGAAGGCAGCAGTCCCAACCCTCCTGGGACCTCGAGGCTGAAGGTAAGTGTGTGTGTGTGTGTGTGATGTTTTAAAATGAATGTTTGGTGCGTGCGTGCATGTTTGAATTTTTTGAGTTTTGTTAACTGATGTGTGTGTGTGTGTGAATGAATGTGTGTGTGATGTTTTTAAATGAATGTTATGAGCATGAGTGCATGTTTGAATGTTATGAGTGTTAATGGATGTGCGTGCATGTGTGAAACAATGTGTGTGTGATGTTTTAAAATGAATGTTTGGTGCGTGCGTGCATGTTTGAATGGTATGAGTGTTGTTAATGTATGTGCGTGCGTGTGTGTGGGAAAGAATGAGTGTTGTTAATGTACTTTTCAAATGAATGTTTGTGCGTGCGTGCATGTTTGAATGTTATGAGTGTTGTTAATGTATATGTGAGCATGCATGCATGTCTGTGTGTGAAAGAATGAGTGGGTGTGTGTGTGCTTACTGCCCAGCCACCTCCCTCCTGTAGTTGCCGGCTGCCACTGGAAATACCCAAGAAAGAAGTAACTCAAACAGATGGACTCACCAAAAAACTAAAATATTTTTCCACTGCAACGTTTCAGCTTCTGCCTTCCTCAGGTAGTTTAAGATTGTGGTGTGAAGTTTTGATCTTTCTTCCTTTCCCTCTGTCAGGCTTGAGTTTCGAACCTTGCAGCCAGAGGGACAGCCCAGGAATATCTAAAGGGAGACTGCAGATATTCACCACTAACCAGATCACTGGGCCCGTGAAGTCTGATCTTGTAAATTTAATTAACTAATTTGGTAGTTCAGTAGTTATTTAAGCCCTATGTCAGAGGAGGTGGTGCGAGGTTAAAGTTATATCCTACTTCAGAGCAACACAATTGTCACAGTTTCAATAAATATTTGAAAGTCCAACGGGATTTGTCTTTGTAAATCCACAGGCCTTATTAATACATCAGAAGTAAATTGAATAGTAAAAAGAGCCATATCCAAAGAACAAAATGAAGTATAGACAGTAAAATTATAGTGGATAAAATTGCACCTGTATCACATTTTATAATCCATTCACTCACTAAAAGATCACAAACTGCTGAAAGAGATACAGTGTTGCACTATGTAGGTACCTTTTTGGAACAGGAAGGTAATGCAAAACAACAAGTAATAATAACAGAAATCTACAAAATGTAATACCTAATTGAATTAAAACTCCATGCCGTAAAATGGAGGATCACACAGGTTATGCTGCTTCAGGGTGCTCAACCCCTTCCCGATCATGACCATGCTTATCAGAAACACTAGAAAACTGGCATAAACAAAAGAAAACACAGGTAAAACACACAAACCTATGAAGCAGCTCAGCACTATAGAAGCAAAATGTCTGGGAATTCTGCTAATTTCTCACTTTGAAGTTAGTTATTGTAGGCCCCTTAAAATGAGAATATTGTGCAACTTGTGTGTTCCAGTGACTCTTGGTCAGCGACATCAGAGTCGGGGGCAAGGACAATTTTGGTGATAAAGGTGAGAAGATAGCTATTATTCCAGAGGCCCAGTGAGGTGTCAGTCCACAGGCACGAAGGTGCACACTTAGAATACTCATGTCCTTCTCAGGGTCTCTACATCTGGCTAACGGTGGTTAATGTCGCTTTGGATCCTTTCTTGAAAGGGCAGCCTCAGGGGATCAACACAATAAAAGTTGATCCACGAAGGGAGTGTGCTCTCTAAGCAAAGCCACCATTTATATCACATGTCCCTGAAGATTGTAATTCTTGGGGCAACCCTTCTAGAATCTGCAATGACGGGAAGAGTGAGATTCTATACAAGTTTTCTTCTTTTTTGCAGGAAGAGCTTCCAAGTAGGCATGGTGAGCAACTACAGGGTAGGCTACCATGATCTCAACTGGGCTTTCAGGCTTTTTCCTAGCCTTCAGGAAATAGGTAGCACTCAGCTCCACATTTTGGAGTCGCCCTACCAGGCTCTATATGTGTGCATCGATGTTGGTGTTCTTCTCCAATCTGAAGGGAAGCTGTAGCTTGTATGCCTAGTCACAAGCAGTTGTGCAACAATCTAATACCAATCTGAATCAGTTCATCTCACACACTTGAAATCCCAAGTAACCGGATTGGAACACTTTCTGTTCATAGAATGATTTCGGGAAGGGCATTCTTACATACCTTCCCATAATGCACTGTGGTGACCAGTGCTTATTTTTATCTAGTTATGGTGTACTTCAAGGTGCCTGCTCTGGTTGGAAACCTTCTGTATGTGTCTCTGTCGTCCTCTGTGTTCAGCAGCCATCTTTCACCTTGCATAGAACATTAATACAAATAAACCAAGCTTCTCAATTGTCTAGACTATTCCCTGGTGAAAGATGCACTGAAGATGACCACAATTAATTTTCTGGCGGCAATTATTTAGATATACACAACCATTATTGCAAAACTGCGCACTTAATTTCTGAAACTTCATCACAAGAAATCTTTTTGCCATAAGATACTGGACTTAATTTTAGAGGCCATTACGCAGCACTCCCAGTGCAGATACTCTGCCTGAAAAATCTGTAACTGCTGTGTTTAGGCATGACCTACGCACAGGGTCAAATACCATTATTGATTGTGAGTATATGGGTTGGAGGGTCCCCAAATCATGCTATCTTAAGGGTTTTGCTAAGGATCGCCTGATTTGCAGTTTGAGGGCCCCTTAA
Source organism: Pleurodeles waltl (assembly GCF_031143425.1). Taxonomy (NCBI): domain Eukaryota; kingdom Metazoa; phylum Chordata; class Amphibia; order Caudata; family Salamandridae; genus Pleurodeles; species Pleurodeles waltl. The sequence goes on from NC_090449.1 coordinate 561,213,470, forward strand.
AGTGCAGGACCCCACAATCTATGCCAAAAATAGGAAAATTGGAGAGTAACCTCAAAGCTATGAAAAAATATTATAATGCACATCTGCAGAGATGGTTGTGAATGTCAACGTTATGCCTTGGGTCAGGGACACCCTCATGGTAAAATATATAATTAGCTTGTCTCTGTGAGTTTTTACTGTTTGAGGAGTCTTGGTTCGGCTACATATGGGTAATCAGGTATGGATTAAGAGGTTCAGTAACTTTGGTCGTCTTCTCTGATGTCTAATAGGGCAGACAGCCTTATTTTAGTCACATGCCTTGGGCTCTAATTGAAGATTTTATGAACCTGAAGGGTAAGAGTTAACAACAAAGAAATGCGAGGGCAGACTGTTTACAATTTATACTATCCTGCAAGCAACATGAAAGAAGGGCCATCAGATTACCTGCAGATATATTGCTCCAAACAACTGTTAAGAGGCTGGAAAAAACTGGAGGAGAAATCACTGGTGGAATTTCTTCAATGATTCTATCCTGTGTCATGGAGGAAATACCACCTGATGATTCTGCTAGAACTGCAGCTCTTCTTCCAGCTGCAATAAATTCTAAATCAAACATAACATTGAATTTTAAGTAAGTACTGACCTTTTATACAGCATGGTTCTATTTGGGAAAGAAGAGACCGCCGTATATCAATGTGGGGTTTTCCCAAGATTCTGTATGTTATGTGGGCTTTACATATTCGATTTGCACAATTTTAATTACATATGTTTACAATTTGAGGCACTTGCAGATTAAATGATTTTTCCAAAAACGCAAGAGTCTTTGCTTATAACAAAACCGGGGTCCTACCACTGCAGGTTTCAAGGTCACCACTTTACCTACAAGGCATCTCCTGCCCACCCTTAAATTATGAATGTTTTCTAGCATTTTCTTTATTGTCGTGTAAACTATTAAATGAGTCTTACTCAAGTAACTTTTGGATAACCACAGTTCGGCTTGTGCTTTGTGTCTTTGTTAAAATCCCTTAAAAGGAGGCTGCTAAAAGTTGTCAAATGTTTAGATGAGTCGAGTGGATTCGTCATTTCTTCTGCGCATTCCAACCAATGCATTAAATGTATCATTGAGGTGCGGATAGGGGGCGCTCTTCCTTAGAAGGATCAGAGATCACTGATTCTAAGGTCATGTTTAGATGCCTATGCTTACCAGGACTTTCTGTAAATATGTGGCAGAGAGAAAGACAGCCAGTAGGTGGCCTCCTCAGAGAGACATCTTCCAAATGTCATCTTTTGAACCTTTCAGGAGCGACGTATTGATATTTCTGAGTGGAAACGGCTCAGTTTAGAAAACGGAAGAATAATATTTGCCTAAAAAAATGACAAGGACAGCTAAAGAGTCTCTCTATGTTGAGTCTCCTCGCCCTCTGCTCCTAAAGTGTGGTATTGAAAAAGTGGTTGAAACCGTATCAGCAACAAAGACAATTAACATTGGTCCGAGTCCTTTTTAGGGTCAAACCTGCGTTGCATGCGCTCGCGCATGCGTATCGCAGCGAGACGCTTTAGGTATTAGAAAAGGGCTCGGAGCCCTGTCGACGTCAGGTCAGTGTTTTTCATTGGTTCGTGGGCTTGCCTATTAAAATCTGCTTGCTTTCATTAGTCGAAGGCATGCATACGTCATGCCTTTTCCGGTGGCTAGCCCTCCTCGAGCGCATCGACCAAGTACAGAAAACATGCGAGGCTCGCGGTTTTCTGTCCTGCTCCTGGACTACTTTTTCTCTGTTTTACTAGCGTGATTTCGCTTGGCAGAAGTGGAGCGCTTTACACAGCTAATTGCACTTTTTCGGGTGACATACATAAATGCACTTTTGCCAATAGGTGAAAAGTCGGGTTAGGAGTTTACAACGCTATCAGCTCTAACATGAGCAAACGTGAGACCCGTTGCATTGCAAATGCTTGTTTTAATTATGTTTTCATTCTGTTTGTTTTACTGTAGCTGTGTCTCTGCTTTTTGACAGCTTGTAACAGGCAACGGAAAACAGTGTGAACTATATTTACAGCTTCAGTTTAACACCGACTGCCATTTAAACATATGTTTCCTGCTCATTCCTTGATCACTGGGGCTCTAATCACCCAGAGTTTCACACGTGCTCAGTCAAATAGACCTGTTATCACCACATCCCACTCATGCCACATGTTTCCCTTCGTCATATATCCACTTTGAATTTGCACATAAAAACATCATCAGAGTGAAAAAAATAGAATTCGGCTCTTTAGTTTCCTGTTTTTTTCCTTTGACATATCCGAAAAAATTAGAATGATAGATGAGCAGCTTCAAACGATAACATTTTCATTGGTATGACGGTACATATTCATCTATTTGGCCCAGATTTCCTGAGGCCATTGAAATCCTCCAATGATCTTCTGACCATTTATTTATAGCAACGCTGGCGTGACTAAATCTGGCTTTCATCCTTCCAAAATCGATTATATGAAATCCATTACAATGGCAGTACTAGCAGTAGTTAATTACATTACGTAAAATCGGAAAACCAGGATCTTAAAGTGCTCTATAAAAACAGGTTATATGATTTGATTTTTGTCCATGACGCCAATATTTCACCTTGTAGACCACTTCAGAGCAGGTTTATACACAAAACAAACAGCAGAAAAACAATAAAAGCATTAGTTAAACCTATAGATAAGACATAGAAAATGTTGGTGTAGGTTAGTGTGGCTAGGTTAAACTGGCGAATGTTTATTGCCTTTCTGGGATTGTTGGGAGTTCGCCTTAAGTGAAGAGTAATTAATAGTGAGGGTTAATATGTAGCTTTCCGAGCTGATAATAGTAACTGAGTACTATAGGATGGCAGCAGTGGGAGTAAGTGTTGCAGCAAAGATGTCATAGCCTTATGTAGGCAAAATAAAATAGCCCTCTAGCCACTGTTTCGTAGCAAAATACAGCGTTAATTGGGGTCAAGATGGCTGCCTTCAAATTCCTGTATCTCTACGCTGCTGCACCCCCTACACTATTGATAGCTGCACCTCTCATTGGGAGTCCATTAATCCTACTGAGAGATCTGCTCTTGATCTACTCTTCAGCTTCACTAATGTTTGGTGTAGCAAGAAGTTGTGTTCTGTCCAGTACTTTGTTTTGTTTTCCTTACTCCTTGGGCCTAATTATAGATGGCCCCAGTTGGGTGCAATAATTATCTCATCAATAAAAATCCAGTACTGAGAAGTTCTGAATTTATAGGATGTTATACTTATCACATATACATAGTTTGTGGGGCGCAGAATAAGGATTTTTGTGCTTACTGCGTAAAAATCTGCATGTTATGGCAAATACTGTACACGTTTCCATATTAAATTATGGCAGGTTTTAGCTGCCAAAATTTAACAAAAGATTATGTCACTGATGGGGTGAATACCACAACTCTAAATTATGACCCCTGTGCAAACAGGACTTGCTTTGAGATAGAAAAACACTAACTTGGTCATCGTCAGGGCTATTTTATTCTAGGTTCCCTGTCCTAACTTCACAATTTGTAGTAATAATTCAGTTTCATAGATGATTCTTGAGGTGTAGGTGCAGCATTTCACTACCTTGGCCACTGCACTTTAAAATCTCCCAGCATGTCAGGGGCATTGCTCTTTTGTGTTTTAAAACTAAGGGGCATATTTATACTCCATTTGCACTGAATTTGCGCCATTTTTCTAACGGAAATTTGGCGCAAAACTTACTCCATATTTATATTTTGACGCTAGACATGTCTAGCGCCAAAATATTGGAGTTAGCACCATTTATTTTAGATACATGAACCTACCTTGCGTCAATGAGATGTAAGGTAGGCATTCCCATCTAAAATATGGTGCTAACCCCATAGCCTCATATTTACCCCCCATGCTAAAATGATGCACGGGTGGGTGGAGGGCTAAGTAATGATGAAAAGCTTGCCTTGCACGATTATTTAACACCTGGGTCAGACCAAGCGTTAGGAGACCTGTGGACCCATTTCCATGGTTAAACATCATGTAATGGGCCCACAGGTGCTCTCATCAAGCCCCAAGAACACCCCCACTCATACCAGAGGGACACTGGAGGATGGGAGACCCCATCCCAGGTAAGTAAGGTAAGTATAGGTAAGTATTTGTATATTTTTTAATTAATGTGTCATCGGGGGCCCAACTTGGGGTCCCCTACATGGCACAGGGTACAATGGCCATGCCCTGTGGATCCTTGTCCCCAGTGCTGCCAATTGGGGTGGTGGGTGTGACTCCATCTTTTCTAAGACAGGAGTCTAGTGGTATGGATGTTTTTGAATCAGAAAATGACGCTAGGCTGGTTAGAGGCATTTTTTTGCCTCTAACCAGCCTAACTTCATTTTTTGCTGCAAAACCCCATTCTCCCATACCGCCACGCCCACCCGGCTAATGTCATTTTTTTTAGGCTAGCCCAACCTTTGCGACTGATTTAGCCATTCCATAAATTTGGCGCCCGGGCATGGTTCAAGCTGCCACTATACTTTTTGACGCAAAACTGAGCAAACGCAGTTTTGCGTCATAAAAGTATAAATATGAGCCTAAATCCCAACTTGGGATTTTTTTCGTTGAAAAACCAAAAAGACAACTGGCCTACTGTTCTTTCCCAATATGGCTAGCCGCAGTGTTTAATTTGTTAAACAAATAAGTACCAGGGGCCTCTTTAAGAGACCACTGCCACGTGCACCACCCATTGCCCTTCCAGAGCTGCCAATGTCATACCAGAAAAACTACTGACCATCACACTTCTGCAAGTGTGATAATTCAGACTATTCCTTGCCCCAAAAGCTATAAGAATGGCTTGGGCAGCAGGAATTAGCCATTTTAATGCATATTTATTTAATAAACGAACTGATGTTGTGCTCATCTCTATCTTAAGCAGAGAGTGCCACCATGTGGCAGACTGTCATAAGCGCCGGTGTTGACAATTAAGCACCGGTGCTGACCACTGGAAACCTCCGTCTCAAGTTAGGCATTGGCTGAAAGGCATTCTACAATTTTCAAGGAGAGTGTTCCAGCCTTGCTGATGGAAGCTCTTTTGAAACAAAATATGTTTCAGCTGGGTGTGACCCATAATTATGTTAGATGAATCGTAGAAGGCCAGAAGTGGTGGCCTTTTCTCTCTCAGTTGTTTGGCAACTTCCTGCCACACTTTAAACTATCTCATAAGGCTCTAAGGTGTGCATTTACTAAAACGTCATGCAGCACATTGTACTATCCAAAGTTGCTGTACTGGGCTTTGTGAAGGGAAGAGAGGAGGGCAGCACCATAGCTACTACGGTATGGTGCTGTTGGCCTCTCCCATTGTGTGGATATGCTTTAGGCTGCTTTGTGCTACGTGCATGCCCTCACACCATAATGCAAGTGAGTGTAAGTAATGTCTAGCATAGGTTTTGTACTCAAATCATACTCTTCCAGGTCAAAAGTATATGCTTAGACATAATATAAAACGTTTGTAACTTTGTATGTGTGCTGTACAGCACAGCACAAGTGCAAAGTTAAAAAAATGTTGAGAAAAGAAAGCTTTCTCAGAAGATATGTGTACCTGAAAAACTTGTACATCTTCGATGCAAAGCCCTGATTAACCTTTTTTTTCAGTATATAGGGCTTTGCATCAAACTCCATGGGTGCTTGCCTAAGGAGCATCCCCTTGACCTAAACTAGCACAAAGTACTACTTTGCATTACCTTTCAGTGCAAATCAAGGTTTCTCATGGAAAATACTTCCTAATTTAAGACTTAGTGCAGGTTTACCTCTTTTATGACACTGCAACAGCCGATACTCGTTAAGCTGCCCATAAATCTGTATATATTGGTCCATCAAGTGGCAGTGGCATATATACTGCAAAGCTTGGAAGGCTAATGTGGCCACATTGAAATCTGGCATGATAAAACCTTGACTATTAGTTTAAATAACTCAAGAGAGGCATGAAACACTACATACACGTTTTACCATTATAATTACCTTTTGCGTCACAGCCACCATCAGATATGAAAGTATCTAATTGCACTTTCTATAAATTGTGAAATCCATGGATTCAGTATACACAGTATAATATGAGGTTTCACAATCTGCTGGTTAATCCTCTTAGTTTTTGACCCAATAATAAAGGAACACTTTTCTGTTCTACATTCTTTCCTGAGATATGTTTATTATGTCCTACACACCAGCAGTAACCTGAATTTAACTTTCTGCAATTCACAACAAATTCATGGAGAGTTTTCAGAATGTCTAGTGCCACCGAAATGTCTCCAGAGCTCCAAGTCTGCCAAAGGCAGCAAGCTCAGTGGTTTGTCCAAGGGGCACCCATATATTAACATGGATATATTAATTTAAAATCCAACTATTCACCTATCAACTAAGAATAGTCCTAGTGACAGATGCACAGCTACCAAACACAAATAGCCCCCATTATGCACACGTACAGATGTTGCTATCATTATTGCAAAATCTACACTCATAATATTGGCAGTCATTCCCACAAATAAAAAACTTGAAAGGAACCTCATCTTTTACAGACTACTTGATTTACCTCAATAAGGTGGTATTGTAGTGATACGCATCAATCTTTGGCACTTCTACTGTACAAAACATGTAGTGCTGCCACCAGGCAGAGCCAGTGTAGAGTAAATCAAGAGGTGAGATCCACTCAGCGCTAAAAGGTGGGAAGAACACACCTTGGGCTCACCCAAACTAATTGAGGAGTCTATATGTAGATAATATCACACTCTTTTGAAAACCTGGTTATACGATACAGCAAGAGTTGTATTGACTTTTGAATTCATTTCAACAATTGGAGGGTACCAAATTAATAAATTAAAAACTGAGATTTCATTATGCAATTGCACGATAGATACCTTACTCTCTGAACTAGGGCAATTAGTAAATCAGATGCACAAGTGATAACTAGGCAATTACTCTACTAGAAATATCGATTACTTGTATTAATTGAATTACTTACTACTTATAGAAAAACTGAAGTCCCATTTTTAAAATGGAATTGTTTGCTTGTGTCTATAATAGGAAGAGCTGCACACATTCTTATGTCTGGTTTACCATCATTTAATTTTCTATATACCATGCTCCCTTGTTGTATGCACATGAAGCCATTCAAAGAAATTGAAGCATTGTTTTCGGAATTTCTCTGGGTGGATAGAACACCAAGACCCATATTTATACTTTTTTAGCGCCGCATTTGCGTCATTTTTTGACGCAAAAGCGGTGCAAACTTACAAAATACAATTGTATTTTGTTAATTTGCACCGTTTTTGCATCAAAAGCAGCGCAAATTCGGCGCTAAAACAGTATAAATATGGACCCAAGAGTGGGCCTAAATATTTTGCAGAAATCATTTAAAGATGGGGACCTCAGACTCCCAAAAATAAAGGATTACTTTTTTGAGAATTTTGCACATTCTTGTTTTCACTTCTCTAGTACTCAAGTAAGTAACATTATGGATAGGTTTTTCTTAGACCAAATGTTCCAAGAACATAATATTCAAGTTTGCCTACATTTTTCAAAATCTCCGAAGGAAGTTCACTAACAAGCACTGCAGACGAGGTTCAAAAAGAAGCAGCAACTGTTTCTATACTGTGCTGTTCCATCCCTGAATGTGTCTACTAGATTGGAAGGCATTATAGTAGTGCATACACCACTTTTAGATAAATATGTAGGCCCAGATTTATGAAATGTTAGTGCAGGGCACTGCAGCAAGTCATCTTGGTGCGCTGCCCTGCATCAAACGGAAAGGACAGAAACGTGCCATATGTAGGTGGTACAGCGCATTCCTGTCCCTTCCAAATGCACTGGTGCTGTTTTGGCTGCCTAGTGCCAAGACAGGCACCCCTGCACCATGGTGCAAGTGTGCCTGTGTTGTCAGCAGGATTGTTTTTGTGCAGGCCAGGGCACCTACCTCTACAAAAACAATCCCTGGAGGCTTTATTTCTATGTGTGGTGCAGAATATAGCATACATAGGACGAGGAAAAAACAAGGGCAAATGAAGATATTTCTCCTCATTGTGCCTCCCCGGGAGGCATAAATTTTTTGCATGTCCCCAGGGTTACCAGCTCTCGTAAATCTGGGAATGCATCAAAATCCATGGGTGCTGTGTAGGAAAACTCACCACAACACCCATGGGATGCCTTCCTGGCACAGAGTACGCAACGAGCAATTTATGCTGCCTTGCTTTTCTCCCTATCTATGAGGCCACTGAAAGCCACTCAAAGTGGCTTTGTGTGGCCTCATAGATATGGTTCAGAGGTTTGCACTGATGTGTCACTAAAAGTGCTGTAATGGCTGGGCACGCTTCTCATAAATATGCCCCATCATGTATAGGTGGTGTATTAATAGCTATAATTATCTCAGGATTTTATTAAAAATGATGGAAGGAAGAAATGGGTGAATATTGAACATGACATTAGGTTCTTCAGAGGTCCCCTCCGATGTTTTTTTTTCAGATTCCACACTTTTTTAAACATTTGAACATGAGACCTGTATTGGCTAACTCTGACCTCACAGAGGGCCTTACAGAGGCAAGTATGTATAGATTGACAAAATATTGGAATCTGAGGTTTATGGGGTTAATGAGGTAGACAAAAAAAGAGTGAGTTGTAATGGCTAACTTTGACCTCATAGAGGACCTTATAGAGGCAAGTATATAAAGACTGATAAAATAATAGAATGCGAGCTTTACAGGGGTAAATGAGGTAGAAGCAGGAGGGGTTGGAGATCACAGCAGATACATGGAAAATGATAAGTAAGTACAATGTGTCCATTCTGAAAGGAGCAAACTATTGTAGAATGCAGTTCTACACTAAATGCTGATTACATAGGACTCCTTTTTTTAAAGAAATTAAATTTGTCTGCATCTGTCGGAAAAGTGCTTTAGGTGTAATAAGGGTGTAGAAGGCAATAGGCCATAAATGGTAGTGGGGTGTCCCATGGTATTGGAATACTGGGAATCAATTTACTGCTATTGGATAGGACCATGTGCTAGTCATATGAAATAAATATTTATAGTCACTCCAGTAGCAAGGTTACTAATTATCAAAATTGAAAAAATAAATCAACCCCCAGAGTTTATCAATGGAGGACAAATTTGCTGAAAGGAAAAAAATGTGTGAAACAATATGCATTGATGACTGACTCTTACAAAAAAAATCCAGACACTCTTGGAAAATATTGTGGAAGTGATATGTGAGTTTTACTATTTGGTAAAAAATCAAGGCCTACCTTAATAGAATGTATGATGATAAAGTGTATTGACGAAGGTTATTGATATGAAAGATGGAATTAATTTGTGGTTGTATTTAAGACTGATTTTGAAGAATGGTAATCTGATGTATTTGTGTTGTGATTTCTTTCAATAAAAAAATTGAGGAATGCCAAATTGGCAATCTGTGGGACTCCTCAATATCATAAATTCCACCAATTGCTTCCAAAAAGAAGTAATTACGGGGAGTTTTCCACAAGAGTTACAGCTGCATTGACTCGGAAAACCAAATCTTTATTTCTGTGTTTGCTTGAGGATTGCTTTTGAGAATTCCCTTTGTCATCTCCCTTGCTGTTTCTCATGCTACATTTTGTCCCTGCTGGCGGCCTTGCTTTCTGTGACAATGAGTCATAAAAACATGTTAGCGAAAAGTCTATGCACAATGTTCATCTGAAACAAATTGTGGGTGCACAATAGAAAGCCCATTGCCAACTGGATTTATTTTTAATAGGGATAAAATAAAATAGAATTCTGGTGGAAGAACTATATGAAGCTAAAAAACTTTGAGCCAGATTGAATAAATATTTATAATAATGTTCATGTGGCTCAAAGCGGCGCACAGAACAGCGTTGATGAACTTTTGAGCACTAAAGTTTCCAGCAGAATTAGACCCCTGCACGGAGCTAAAAACCGCTTTGCACTGTGCAGGGTCAACCCCAGGCATACTGATACGAGGAGGACATGTCTGGGGCAGATCTATCCAAATTTCCATAATTTATGGTGCAAAACCAGAGAAACTAAAACGGCCTGACAAATCTTTGCATCAAAATCGAACCTTGAGTGAAACCTGATGCAAACGAGGGGGGATTTTTTTTTTTTAACGATACCTATGTATTACACATACACTTTATGCAAAAACACGCATCTGATGCAGCCTGGCTTTCTGCAGCTGTTTCCAAGTGGGACCCTGTGCTGGAGAGTGTCCTCTAAAACCAGTTCTACGCCCAACACTGTCAGGTTACCTTTGCATGGCTGGCTGTGAGTCGTGCTAAACATCTTTTTTTTCCACAAGATTCACCATTGACATTATGTCCCATGACTCTCTGTGAGTCTTGTGCAACAAAGTTTTCTAAAAACACACAAAAAAAGTATGGGGTTCACTTGTAATGAGGAGCTGCACCCAGGGGAAATTTCTTGTTGCTCCTAAACCTCACTAGGTGAGTGAATGGTGAATGGGTGCTGTGAAGGGTTGTGAAGTGATGATAGGGGGTGTTTCCTTTATGCACTAACCCCATACTTTTTTGTGTTTTTGGTCTTATACATAGGGAGACAGTATGGGCCGATTCTTTTAGGTTTGTTTGATTTAAGTCTCCCTGACTCTCTGTATGTGTTATGACAACAAAGTGTTCCGTCAAGCGAATAGTTCAGTAGTGCTGTTTTTTGCGCAGCACACCACTGCATGAAGGAAAGTAAATCTGAGCCTTAGTATCTATATGAAGTAGAGAATATGGACAACGTCCATTTTAATTTATGAATAATATTTTGTTTGCTTTCATAGCCGAGCTATAGCCAAGCCAGTCATTATCAGACCTATTTGTATTATATTATTTACTTTGCAGACAAGGTTACCATCAACCAAAATGACAACGGTAAGCTGATGAGTCTCAAAGGGCCAGATTTACCAGTTTATCACCTAGCGCAAGGCAGCAGCCACAAATGCTGCGCAGAGCTGCGTGAGAGGAAGAGAACAGGAGAGAACCATATTTACAGAAATATGGCATTCTTCTCCCTAACACAAGCACATAAATGTGGGGCCTTGCACTACAGACACACCTTTGCACCACAGTGCAAGGGTGTCTCAGCAAATCTAGCATAGGTTTTGTACTGGAAGATAGTTGGGTGGCAAGGACATTTGTAGGTTTTAGGGTAGATGAGGGGATTTGGGTAACAAGGGTGTTTTTAGGTTTTCGGATGTGTATGGATATTTGGGTGTCAAGGGTACTTTTAGGTTTTAGGGTGGATAAGAGTATTTGGGTGGCAAGGGTATTTTTTAGGTTTTAGGATGGGTATGGGCACTTGTGTGGCAAGTATATGTTTAGCTTTTAGGACCAGTAGGGTTTGTGGGTTGGGGTCTATATATATATATATATATATGTTACCTAGTGGTGGTCCCCAGTGAGTAGTTTTGGTTTGGACCATGTTTCAAAAGAAACAACATTTTTTGACTTCCCTATATCTTTGACACAGTTTGACAAATCTTCACAAAATTTTCCCAAAACAAGTGTGCAGGTGATTTTTGATGCTCACAGAAGGTTTGGGGGTGATTCGTCAAGCAGGGGCTAAGATAAAAGGGTGGCAAACAACATGTGTTTCCCATGTTACTTCCCATAGAAGTTGTGAACAAGACCACAGCCGAACCACTGAACGGCATTACACCAAAATTGGCAGAAAGGTAGCTTTCAGTGTGCAAATTGTGCTTTCAGTTATTTGGTGTAAATCCGTTCAGTAGTTGTTGAGAAATTAAAGCAAATCTATATTTGTATATCTGTGGTTGCGATGACTTCACGATTAATAACAAGCTCATCCAGTTATCTGCAGAGCTCTGATTGGCTGCCAACATTTCAACCAGGAAGTGTTGGCATCCAGAGCCCCACAAGAAATGTGAAAAAAATAAAAGGGGCTAGGGTAGGGACACCCTGACCCTTTAGCTCTGGTGCAAGGGTCCCCAAGGGACACCACCAGGGCAGAAAAATTACTTTAAAAAAATTGCAGCAAATTTGTGATGAGTTTGTGGAAAAAGTGAAAAAACAAGCACAGGCTCTCATGCTTGTTTTGGAAAAAGCCCCCAGGAGGACAAAGTCCCGGGGTCATTTTGAAATAAAGGAAGAGGGTGTACAGTGTCCCCCTTCTAGGATATTTTAATGCTCCGGTTACCACCCCGTCCCTGGGACTTAAATCACGTAGAAGTGGGGGTGGGCAGTGCAGCTTCCTCTCAGCCCTGGGGACTGCCACCTCCCTGGGACTTTGACCAAAATGAATGCAGGGGAGCCCCATGGCTTCCCGCAGCCATGGGGACCACCAACTCCCCAAGGCTTTGATAAAAATGAATGCAGGGGGCCGTGTGCCCCCCACAGCCCTGGGGACCGCCCCCTCCCTGGGCCTTTGATCAAAATGAAAGCCGGTGGGTCACACAGCTCCCCCACAGCCCCAGGGACAACCAGGGCTGTCCTAAAATATTGAAGGTGGTCCATTTTGGACCCCTAGGTCTGGGTACCACCATGTGCCTGGGACTACTTCACATTGGCGGGGGACTACGCAGCACCACTTGTGGAGCCAATGATGGCCCTGGACCAGCTCCTGCTATGCCCCTGGGTGCCGACTTCTGGGACATAGCTGGTTCACTTGGTAGGAACTTTGACAGCTCCAGCCAAGTGAGAGCAAACGCTCTGCTTTCTGCAAGTGGGAGCTGTCAAACAGCTCCTGCTTGCAGAAAGCAGAGCTTTCATCTGTTTCCCTGCACACATATGCATGCAGGGAAACAGATAAAGACATTGCTCCCACAAGCAAGGAGCTGCTATTGAAACCAGCTCCCTGCTTGTGAGAGCAATGCCGGCTCCTGCTGGATGTGGGGTGCTGGCTAGGACTGTGGGGGCCTTGATGCTCCCCCTACGGTCCTATCACACACTCTCTTTTTCTCTATCACTCTTCAATCCCATAATGGGATGGAAGAGAGAGATTGTTATTGCAACGGTCACTCCATAAAATTACTCCAAGTTGTCAAACTAGCAAGATGTTTGGCAAAATTTTATATTTACCTTGTAATAGACAACACACCAGGATCACTTCAGGCCTAATGGTAAAGGTCTTGGACTGTCAGTAGGTTGAAGGTTCAAATCCTAGTATGTCATGACAGTGTGTCTGTTTATTTCCTAATATTTTTACTATTAAACATTCCTAGTGATGGTATATTGAACTCTTTTCCCCCTCAAAAACTGAAGGTTGGATGGCATAGCTAAGTCTGGACACTGCACAGTAAGGGATTGCCTCTGAATTAGTGGTTAAGGTCTCAGATTTGCACACTGAAGATTAAGGGCTCCAGTCTAGGTGATTCTGTGGTCATTTCCTGCTTTAGTTTGTTTTCAACCATTAATATTTGTCACATACTGAAAGGTGATCTCCCTCTTTTTAATTGACAAAAACATTTTTCTTTTCAATTTGTCCAGAAATATCTCTTTCAATGGATGCAGATTTTTTACTTAACTGCGAAATAGTTACATTTTCATTGTAAGGGCATGCGTGATACAATGGTAAAGGCATATGCGTGGCAAACGTTTGTGTGGTAATGGAATGCATGGTAAAGGCGTATGTGTTGTAGTGGATGCTTTGTAAACCCTTGGCATGGTAATGGCATGCATGGTTTCATCACACAACCCTCCATTTCACCATGTTTATTTATTCACTTGGCAGCTGTGTTCACCTGTTAGTCTGAAATCTATTATTTCAACCTACATTTTAAGTTGACAGATTGTTTTTAGGTCAGTGATTCGATTTGTAGGTATTATTTTTAATTTTAATGTTTTCAGGCATTTCTCTTGCGTGGTTGTTATTTTGTTATGATTGCATGGTGTTATTTTTCCTGTTTGTATCTTGTCTTGTAGCTCACTACGAGTCAGTCAGTGTGGCACAGTCTGCCTGTCTTAATGGTACTAGTGTAAAAGCCATAGTTTAATATTATAATTATTTGTAGGTTTTCAATGGTAACACATTCATCCAGTCCCATTTCTATAAAAGGAAGCCATTTATTAACTCTAAAATTATTTGAGTTAGTGCATGGGCTTTAGACAGCAAAGCTCATAATCATAGCACATTGCACACCTAAGCATCCTATCCCTCACTGCTGCACTCTAGGGTTCAGGGACAAAAACCTAATGAAATTAAAACTCTGGGCCTCATAAACATTTAAACACTGTGCAAAGACCAGCTGAGAGTCATGCGCTCTTCCATCTAAGGAAGTATATGAATCAAGTCCATTAACTAGGTCCATGAACTAGCAGCTCGTCTAGGTATGAAGAGTAGTTTAATTGTAACAATAACATACAAAAATGGTAAAGTGTGAGCCCCAGTCTGGTACTGAGACAACACTGCTCCTTCAAACGCTAGATGATTGCATCATTTTTCTGGGGTGATCAGCTACCTAGATGGATATGATTTTGAATATTTTAAAAAGTACCTCTGTTGAATATACTGGACTTATGCTGAAGAGCCTTCAGCACTAATCCATGGGCTGAACATTATGGCATCTATTTCACCGAAATAGTGAACACTTAAGAACCGAAAATCAGTTCCATCTGTGAAGCAGTTTCAAATAAATAGTACATATTATGATAATTACTTGTGTTGAACTTTCAGTCCAAATACTGGCTTCCCAGGGGCAAAGGCAATTATTCACTGACATTTGCAATGCATTTTGCACTCACAGACCCGTTCAAAATCTTGTTTTTGCATTGGTCGCGCCAAGAAAATGTCACTTTTGCCCTGGGCAGGCAGTAAAAATGTCAATGTAAAATTTATATTCTGCCAGAAAGTAAAAAGAATTATTAATAATCATATTTGCCTCAAGCGCTTCATAGCTTACTACTGAAGTGTCTAAGCAGTGTAAATAGAAGAGTAATATTACCCACTCAAATCATGGCTCTCAGTTTACCAACTTCGGAAGAATAGAAGACTGAGTTTGCCTCGCCTGTATCCAACATCCTGGGCTTGAGGTCACTGAAGCTAGCAGCCGTGAGAGTAAAGTTACTGAATCTTCTGCATTATCAATTTGCATGTAGCTAAATAATCCTGAAAAAATCACTCACTATACACACTTCACAAGAATGTGGTGTTATTTAAAAAACCATCTAATTCTAATCATCAGACACCCATCAAAACTGTGCTCGACTCATTTATCAGTGACAGGAGCCAAGTCCACCTTTTCTCGGTCTAGGACAGAAAACAGGCATAGACAGCAAAATAAAAGTGCTTACCACGAGTGAACTAGCTAGCCAAAAATTTAGCCTATTTTTGAAAATTGGGGCAGTATTGAACTTGGAAAGGCACGTGTAAGTGTTTAGCAGGTATGGAAAACTACATGAATGTGAACTTGCTACGGCTAATATTTATTTGAATTTCAAGGAAAACCACAGTAAAAACAGGCCAGCAGCCCAAAAGTAGACACATGAAAAGCCCGAAAACTGACCCATACACTGACCTGTCAGACCAGCCCTGCCTGACTTCTCTATAGACCAGTCCAATCCTGGAATGTCTCTCTTAAGGCGCTGTTGCCTTATCCATCAGTATCCCTAGGACAGCAGAACTGTGAAAGAAACAAAACTCCCCCATGGTCCTTATCTTGGGCAAGCAGATGCTGATTTACATATCCTTTTACCTTTTCATGTAACGCAGTTATACCACCGGCCATTTTATAAAATGTGGTCCTATTTTCATTACTTCAGATGTGTCTGCATTTCAAAAGAATCTTCTGTGAGAACAGATTCGCCTTCAGACACAAGTAACCTCATTTGGGCTCCTTTGATGCCAATTCGCTTGAGAAAGAGCTCCACCTGCTTCTGCTTTCAGATTAATGTAAAAGAGCTGCAGTGCTTCAATTTAATCGGCGGCCCAGTCTGAAAGGTGCAAGATTTGACTGTGTTTTTTTGCTGTTTTCCCTGAGCCGCAGGACAGTGTGTCAACATTCATACCCATCATAGTTAATTGCAACGTTATTGTTCTCTTTCAATTCAGGAGATGTGTACTGAGGAGTGGAGAACCTCAACCACAGAGCTGTCTTTCATTTTGACACTCCCACAAAACTGTACAATTTTATCAACACTATTCAGAAACTATATCAGCACATGACATTGGTATCAGAGGCGCCAGCAGGGAGTCTTGGCCTGCCCAGGGTTGTGCGAAATTCACATAATGTACTTTTGTCTAATTATGTAAAATTCCACAAAAAGTATGCAAAATGACATACAATTTTAGAATATGAAACGTGCATTTTAACCACAAGGATATATTTCGTCTTCACAATATAGCACAAAAAAGTACTGAGCTCAGCTGCTGCTCACGTTCTGGTCCTTGTCTCCTTGTTCCCGCACTAAAACTTTGTTGGGAAAATGGAAAACTTACACAATTTGGTGGGAATTTTGCATAGCATGCACAATAAGAAATTATGCGAGATTCACGGGAGGCCCCTCCGCTAGGACGGTGGAGCGTCGCCCCCCAACCAGCAGCAGCAGCTGCCAAACTTCTGCAATACAACGATAATAAACTATGTTTATCATTGTTGTATCATAGAAGGTGGGGCCACTGGGCTGACGAGCACAGAGGGGGAGCGCTGAGCAATCCCCCTCAGTGCGCATGTATGTTTGGCTGTTCGTCTCAGGCCAGCCAAACATACATGCGCACTAAGCTCTAGAGAGCAGGCAGACTCTCCCAGTCTGCCTGGGAGCACCCTGGCTGGGCGCTCCGACTAATATGAACCCTGCTGTCATGCTGCCAGCATCACACAGCAGCGTTCACATTGGCCACAGGGCTGGCTGGGAGCCTGTGCCTGCGGCAAATGAAAGAGGATCTGCGCAGTGCTTGCGGCGGTGGCAGAGTCAGGTAAGTTTTTTTGTTTTGGTCTATTATTAATTTTTCTCCCCCACTCTGGCCACCCCCTTGCACCGCCCCACCCCCGCCACGCACCGCGAGCTGCTGCTGGCGAGATTCTGCTGGCATAATAGAAATTTACCCAGGCTTAGCTTTAACTGTTCACACAAGGCACATGGCTTCTCTGTAGTAATGCATAGATGCCATGTGCTCCCATGTCAATGATGACACCCTAGTTCAGTCCAGCCTTTTCAATATGCCGCAAACCTGTTACTTTGATTTACGCTTTGTAGTTATCGGTTATAAAATTCCACCTCACAGTGTTATTGGCTAAAAAACTATGAAGACTAGATATAGCTGTCACACATGGCAAGGGGCCCTTGGCAGCTGTGAACATGAATGTGCATTCCACATTGTGGTAGCAGGAATGTGGAGTCAGCATGCATATAGGTACAAACGTACACAGTGGCCCCTCACGTTACCGAATTATGTTATCAGCAGGAAGATCCATAGCCAACATGAGTTTGGATTACTTTTCCCCAGCATGCCATGAATTGCATGGGCTTATGATGAAATAACAAAAGTTAAGTTCCTCATCATTTTCTGTACAACACTGTACAGACAAAAAATGCTGATCGGACTACAAAGCATTTTTGGTTTAAAGAATATGAACCGCAGGAAAATCGACATCCTTGCTGGGAGTCTCTGGACATTAGAAAATCATTTGAGGAGAAACACTCTATTGACTCTATTGAGTCGCTTCCACTTGCCTATGGAACACACACCAGTGATGCTGCAAACTGAGTAACACCTGCTGACATTTGGAAACTAATGGAAATAGACCTCCCTCTAAAGATTTTCAAACCAAACTCTGATCCAGTACGTGGGGCTTTAGTCCTTTAGAGTACCCTTGGTATTTCCATGACTTGCCCAAGATCCTGAAAAACAAAAAACGACGCTGAACGTCATGACTGTACTGTTAAATATTCATTGGCATAAAAGGTTTGCTGTTGTAGTGTACTCTTTTATTTTAGATAGATTAATAAAGGAACAAGTCGGTAATGGGGGTGATCCACACATGCCATCAGAACAGTGGCCTAATAAAAGTGGCATGAGCCCTTATATACGCTAAGAACATGGGACTCACAGATCTGTGGTTGGGCTGTAAAAGACAATCGTAATTGGAATGCAGTGGGCCCCTGATATCCCTGCACCCTGGTACCACTGCTCCTGAAGACAGAGCAGACTAATATCACACGGAGAGTAATGTCGGGCATTACACTATCATTTTTTGCATCCCACTGAAACAGACCATATGCTTTAAAGCAAGTACTGCAGCAGAAAATGTCTGGCCACATGATTGCCTAGTTTGCAGCCAATTAATTAAACCGGTGCACAGGATGTTTTGACAAAGTTACTTACCAGTGGGCTTGCCTATCAATAGGTCTGACACACAACATACTCCTGTACTCCTATAATTCCAGGGGAATTAGAGGCTTCGCCTACTAATTACTTTTCAACAATTTGTTTGACAGTTCGCTACCAACTGTTGAAAATTGCCTAGCAGTCCTGAAGTATCACTTTGGGGTCTCCGTTGCCACAGAACCGTGGTAGTGTTTCACTTAATTAATTCATCTTTGCTGTATTTTCTTGGCTCACTGCTGCATACGTGATCCGTATGTGGGAGCTGAGTGATTGGCAATACTCTTCTACACTCTTCTATATTTTGTTCACTCATTAATTCACAAAAACAAATTACAGCCTCAACAGTCCACACAATGTTGATTAATCATATACACAGAAAAATATTACGAAAGTACACCTTGGAGCATAGGTCTAATTGTACTGAAAAGAAATAGTATTTAGTAAGTAGAAAGCAATACACGCCTCCAAGTCTTCCTCACTTCCTCAGAAGGTCTGCTTTCGGCGACAGTTGAAAGTTCACTGGCAGGAAATGTGGCCGTATTTAATGTTAGGCCATGGTTTAGGATGTTGTGTGTTCAGGTTTCAGTGTATTCAGCGGTGGCTGGCTCTTATTTACAATGGGGTGCAGGAGTGGGGTACAATAATAATACAATTTTAACAAAACTGCACTTACCTTAGGACGGACGTCCTCCTCTCATCGTCTCTCCTTCTCTCCTGGGTTCAATGCACTACGAGACCCAGGAATCTGCACTAGTCAATACCGGTAACCAGCATGAAAGAAGCATCAGGATCGGTGCAAGTGGTCTCTCTCAGCGCTCACAAGAGCACTGGAGGCCTGTGCTTTCTCTAAGCCAGCTGTCTTAGACAGCTGGGTTAGAGACGTTTAAAGTGTGCATGTCAGGCCGGCCAAAGGGACATGCGCATTCAATTCGAAACTCCCTGCTGCCATTCGTCAGCAATTGCCCCGCCCCGTCCTGACACTCGGTTCAGGTTGGGGTGATGAAAAATAAAATGGTAATAAAGAAAGTTTATTACCGTTTTATTTTTCCATTCTGGGGGCATTTTTCTTAGCGGGGTGATGCTCCTCCACTCTCGTGGAGAGGCCGCCCCTGAGTGTATTCCTTAAAATACAGTGATCTCATTACACAACTCACTTTGGTGGATTAATTTTGTACACTGTCAGGTGGGAGGGTTTTGTACACTGTGTGGTAAGTCCTTGAAAGAGAACAGTTAACAAACATGCCCAGTTTCATAAGCATGCTGGGAAAAAAGGTCAGTGTAGGCTGCATTTCTGTCCATCTTCTAATTACCTATTGGAGCTCTTCTGGATCACCAGGTTGTAATATGAACACCCACCAGATGGGGTCAGTGTTTTGTACTTCAATGGAGGGCACTGTGGCCCCTACATTTTATCAGCTCTCGAAGTGATTCACAACAGCCACTCACGCAGACCATCCAGATTAACAATAGCAAAATGTTAGTCTAAATGTGGGTAGTACTTGCCCTCATATCACCAGCTCTTTGATACCATTTTGGTTGATGAATCATTGTGATGGTGTGAGCCTGTTTTGCATGAGGGCATTTCCGATAAGTTAGGTCACAGCAGCCCGCTTGTCTCTCCTATGCCAAAAAACAGATGGGAGTGATTACCACTCACTATCGTGCCTCCATAAAGTGGGGGAGGTGCTTCTGCCAGGTAATCAGCACCTTCCCAGCTTGAAGAGACTTGTGTAACGAAGTTCAATGTGTGTTAGACCTGTCAGTTCTTATCGTGGTTACCCCTGTCTTTTTGGCTTCTGACCTCCTGTTTTTGATCCTGTGCTGAATTTCGTTTTTGCTGGCTTTATAACTCTAGGTACTTTGCCACTGCTGACCAGTGCTAAGGTGCAAGTGCTCTCTGTCTTATTTGTATTATAATAGGTTTACCCATGATTGGCATATTTGATTGAACAGTAAGTCCCTAGTAAAGTGCTCTATGTGTGCCCAGGGCCTGTAAATTAAATGCTACTGGTGGGCCTGCAACACAGATTATGCCATCCACATCCACATGAGTAGCCCTGTAAACATGTCTCAGACCTTCCACTGCAGTGTCTGTGTGTGCAGTTTTAACTGCCAGTTCGACCTGGCAAGTGCATCCATTTGCTAGGAACAAACCTCCGATCTCACTACATGTAAGTCACCCCTAAGGTAGGACTAAGGCAAGGTGCAGTGTATTTAAAAGGTGTGACACGTACTGGTGTCTTTTACATGGCCTGATAGTGAAATACTGCTAAATTCATTTTTCACTATTGCAAGGCCTATCTCTTCCTTAGAGTAATATAGGGATTGCCTTAAAATATCTCTTAAGTGCAATTTCCCATTGAGAGCAGATAGAGATGTGGAGTTTGGAGTCTCTGGACTCATAATTTAAAAATACAACTTTTGGTGAAGTTGGTTGTTAAATTGGAAGTTTGAAAATGCCACTTTTAGAAAGTGGGCATTTTTCTTACTTAATCGTTCTGTTCGCTTTGCCAGGCTGCTGAATACATGTCTGGTTCAGACTGACATTTGGGCTGTTTGTGAATTCACTCTAGACAGACACACAAAGGGGGCTGAGGTGTGTCCTGCATATCCAGATGGGCCTTCCTGGACTACAGTGGAGGGAGGATCTGACACTTGCACCTAAATAGGACTCTGCCTGTCCTAACACAGAGCAGTCTCCAACCCCCTGGAGTGTATCTGGGGCAAGGGCAAGAAAGACTGGATCTTGTGCACTACAAAGACTTTTCTTGGAAGTTTACCTGCTTCAAAGGCAGAAATGAGTATAAGTATTGGACCTCTGAGACCACAACTTGAGACTCCTTCTGGACTGAGGACATTCTGCCAGGAAGAAGAGCTAGATGTTCTACGAGGGACTGCCACTCCGGCTGTTGCTTTGCTGCACTGGCCTGCTGCTTGCTGCTTCTGTCCTGGGAGTGAAAGGATTGGACTTTGCTTTCTAAATCCTTCTTCCAAAGGTTCTCCAAGTGCTTGGACTGAGTTTGCCTCCTGTTTGAAGATTCAGGGACATCAAAGACTTCATCTTTCAGCACCTGGGCACTCTTTCTGAGAGAGTTCGGGTGTAACCAAGAAGAAACCAAGTACATCGACTCCAAAGCGACTTTGGAACAGTCACCATTGTCAACTCCGTGCCTGCGCCAGAGCTGTGGACCCTGCTGAGTGAAACAACTGTGATAGAGGTTGCAGGCCTGATGCCGCTGGAGGTCCTCCGAAGTCAGGCCACAGGGTGAGTCCTGACTGCTGTATCCCCGATGTTCTAGACACCCGACTCCGCCGCAACACCTGTGGCACTGTGGTGTGATCACAACACAGTGATGTTGACGCCTCATCTTGACTTGCTGGATTCATCAACCCACCAGATCATAAGGAACCAACACCTCGACTCTGATGCCGCATCAACTCCCCTGCAACCGTAAGGAAATGACACCTCACCTCCCCTGCCTAGTAGTAAGGAACTGATACCTCACCTCACTGGTAACAGTAAGGAACTGATGCCACACCAGCTCCAGTGACGCCTCAACTCCCTGACTCCCTGCAACGTAGTTGTTTCCTCATTATTTTCAAAGGTACTGTGCCAGGGGTCCATGCGACTCCATGACTTGCCCGCACTCCCTCGTGTGTGGTGTTGGACTATTGGGAACAACTCTGTCAAGAAGCTGTGATAGCCCAGTTGGAGCTATTGAGTTTCTAAGTGTCATATTGAGATTTAATCTTTGAAAATTTGTATCTTTGCTTGTGTATGTTGGATTTCTGTCATTTTGGTCTTGTTTCATTCAGATAAATATTGGCTATTTGTCTAAACTGGTGTAGAGTACTTTTGGTGTGTTTTTACTGTGTTACTATGTGTGCGTGTACAAATACTTTACACATTGCCTCTGAGATAAACCTGGCAGCTCATGCCAAGTTACCAAGGGGGTGAGCAGGGGTTATCCTAGCTGCGTGACTTCCTTACCCTGACTAGAGTGAGGGTCCCTACTTGGACAGGGTGTAAACCACAGCTAACTAGAGCCCCCATTTCTAACAGTGTGCTACTCATTTGTAAATCCGCCAAGCCTAGAACCTTGACTAATTTATAAACAGATTATTTTTAATAAATATACACCCAATTTACTAATAAATATACACCCTTTAGGGTGTGAAACGCCTTGTGTATAAGTTTTCATTGTCCAGTGTTAAACTGTTTATTTTAACGGTACTTTCCAGTGAAGTTAAAGAAATTCTTTAATTATGAGCAGTGTTAGCTTGCGAGAGGGAAAGGGGCATGGCACGTGGTGGGTAATGGAGTGGGCAACAAAAAAATAATAATTAAAAAAAAGTACCTTTTCACGCCGCTCCGATCCGCGCCGCTCCTGTCTTCCACTACAGGTACAGGTTATCAGCCTCCTCTGCATCCAATCCTAACACTGCTTTCATGCTACTGGCAGCATGAAAGCAGCATTAGGACTGGGTGAAGTGCCCAGCCAGGGTGCTCTGAGGCAGACTGAAAGTCTCTGCCTGCTGTCTCCAACCATGCGCACTGAGGAGAAGTGCTGTACACTCCCCCTTCATGCTTGTCATAGCCAGTGCCCCTGCCTCTTTTACAAGAAAATTATAATAGAGATATCGTTTATTAATGTTTTCTTGTAAAAGTTTTGCAGCAGCTGCTGCTGGCTGGGGGGGGGGGGCAACACTCCTTCACCATAGTGGAGGAGCCACCCCTGATTATGAGCAAAGAGCATGGTGGTACATCATGTGAAAATAACACCTGATTGTTCAGAAATTGAATTGCAAATTTAAAGGTAATTAGGACATCCTCTGTAATTTTTCTCAGGCAAGTTTTATCTTGTCAAACCTGCTGAAATTTACTAAGAGAAAATACCTGTTATGTCCTGTTATACGTACATTTTGGTGGGAAAGCACCAAATGTTATTCCCCTATATGGAAATCATTGTGATAGCATTTATTTATAGGGCAGATAAATATCTTTCTCCCAAGTATCAGTTATTATCTGGCCACAAAATACCACAGCCCCCAACAGGCCACTCTGATCTGAGTCTTTTTCAAGAAATGACGATTTACTCTCTTGAAAAAGGCAATATCCTGAAACACGTTGACCTTTGTATAATATATCCTGAATCAAACACTATATATATATATATATATATATATATATATATATATATATATATATATATATATATATATATCCACAACAAAGTTGCTCTGTTCTGAGAGCCCCAGACCATGGCAGGATGGCTCAGTGTCACAGGAATGAAGCCTTCCATTCCATTCTGATACCCCCATGGTACTGAGAGCAAAGTCTATGTGGTACAGCGGGACTCCTGCAGGAGCTGTGGTAGAGTAAGACTGCACAAGCCTAAATAAGGACAGTTTGGGCAGTCTCACAGTACCACTACTGGTGCTTCAGCTTCAGTGTCCTGGGACTATGCTAAATTAGAGAAATATGGTGTGGGAGTCTGTGGACAGTTGGTCTCCTGAGGTGGGTTAGCTGTTGGTCATCTTTGTCATTTAAGAAGTAATCAAAGATGTCATTTAGCATGTGGTGGGTGATGTAATGTGTGAGATCCTAAGGAGTGCCTGATGGAAGTATAAGATATAATTAGCTCAGCAAAGAATAACTGGTAAATGTCAGTGTTTTTTATTTTCTAAACATTAGTTTTGATATTATTACAAAACCTAAATAGAGAACTTCCCTTTAACCTTTGTTGTTTTCATTGAATTCCTAGGGTTTTTTAAACATAAATGAAGATCTTAGCACCTTACTTAACTATACATCATCTTAACCTTTGTTTTTGTCAGTGAGGTCATAAGCTGTGCAAGACGATTGTGCAAGGTTATATTTAGTTGACTAAACTATAACAGGTACATTTCAGTGGTTTGGGTTTTTTTAAACATCAGACCTTGTGTTATTATGTCACCTCACTATAACATCACTTTAAACTTTGATTAATTTTCAGTCAACCTATGTTTTTTTAAAATGTAAGTCAGTCAATCTATGTCTTTTTTTTTAATGTAAGTTAATAACATATTACCATAACCCTTGCCCCTATACTTCTTTTACACCTTAGCTATTTGTCTATAGTAAATTATGTTCCTCATCTGTCACAAGTTAGTCAGTTTCCAAGAGCAAAATTATTATGTTGTACAGCATAAATCTTCAAGATTTCTTTCACAATGAAATTAACAAGAAAACTCTATTTTTTATCATAAATGATTGTTGTGTGAGTTTTAGTCCCCTGTGCCTTTTTAGTCATAATAAATGTACATTATTAAAGACCTCCAAGGTTGATAGATGAAGGTGGCGGGCCAAAGTCTGAAACATGTTTTATATCCTGTGTCTTAAACTGGGATTTAGGTCAGAATAGTAGAGATAATCTAGAGGAGGATCTGTTGGTGAAATCTCCTCATCCATACCACTCAATAGTGGAAGAGATTTCACTGATTGTTTCTCTTCTCATCTAGGTTTATTAGTTTTCCTGAAATAAGATACATTTTTCCCATTTTAAATCAGACCCTGTGTGTACCTGCACCCTTTAACCCTCCCTGTCCCCTGTATTGTATTACTGAACATTTAGATCTCTCCGGCCACTCCTTCTACTATAAATAGATGAAAGTGTCGAAAATCTCATAATTAGAAATTCTCCCCTCTCGGAATCATCATTTTTGGCCTACTCACTTGGGTGTGGTCTCCATTCTAGGTTTCTGTGGCTAGAAACCTGGGAGTCAATATAGACTTAGATCAAACCATAATACAGCAGATCAGAATCGTCTTGCAAACCTATTTTCCAGCTTTAAATTCTGAAATGACCATTTATTGTTCTTCCCCTTGCCTCATACAATTACTACAGGGAGTGCAGAATTATTAGGCAAATGAGTATTTTGACCACATCATCCTCTTTATGCATGTTGTCTGACTCCTAGCTGTATAGGCTCGAAAGCCTACTTCCTTTCCTTTGGCAAAATGGGTCAAAAGAAGGACTTGACAGGCTCAGAAAAGTCAAAAATAGTGAGATATCTTGCAGAGGGATGCAGCACTCTTAAAATTGCAAAGCTTCTGAAGCGTGATCATCGAACAATCAAGCGTTTCATTCAAAATAGTCAACAGGGTCGCAAGAAGCGTGTGGAAAAACCAAGGCGCAAAATAACTGCCCATGAACTGAGAAAAGTCAAGCGTGCAGCTGCCACGATGCCACTTGCCACCAGTTTGGCCATATTTGAGAGCTGCAACATCACTGGAGTGCCCAAAAGCACAAGGTGTGCAATACTCAGAGACATGGCCAAGGTAAGAAAGGCTGAAAGACGACCACCACTGAACAAGACACACAAGCTGAAACGTAAAGACTGGGCCAAGAAATATCTCAAGACTGATTTTTCTAAGGTTTTATGGACTGATGAAATGAGAGTGAGTCTTGATGGGCCAGATGGATGGGCCCGTGGCTGGATTGGTAAAGGGCAGAGAGCTCCAGTCCGACTCAGACGCCAGCAAGGTGGAGGTGGAGTACTGGTTTGGGCTGGTATCATCAAAGATGAGCTTGTGGGGCCTTTTCAGGTTGAGGATGGAGTCAAGCTCAACTCCCAGTCCTACTGCCAGTTCCTGGAAGACACCTTCTTCAAGCAGTGGTACAGGAAGAAGTCTGCATCCTTCAAGAAAAACATGATTTTCATGCAGGACAATGCTCCATCACACGCGTCCAAGTACTCCACAGCGTGGCTGGCAAGAAAGGGTATAAAAGAAGGAAATCTAATGACATGGCCTCCTTGTTCACCTGATCTGAACCCCATTGAGAACCTGTGGTCCATCATCAAATGTGAGATTTACAAGGAGGGAAAACAGTACACCTCTCTGAACAGTGTCTGGGAGGCTGTGGTTGCTGCTGAACGCAATGTTGATGGTGAACAGATCAAAACACTGACAGAATCCATGGATGGCAGGCTTTTGAGTGTCCTTGCAAAGAAAGGTGGCTATATTGGTCACAGATTTGTTTTTGTTTTGTTTTTGAATGTCAGAAATGTATATTTGTGAATGTTGAGATGTTATATTGGTTTCACTGGTAATAATAAATAATTGAAATGGGTATATATTTTTTGTTGTTAAGTTGCCTAATAATTATGCACAGTAATAGTCACCTGCACACACAGATATCCCCCTAACATAGCTAAAACTAAAAACAAACTAAAAACTACTTCCAAAAATATTCAGCTTTGATATTAATGAGTTTTTTGGGTTCATTGAGAACATGGTTGTTGTTCAATAATAAAATTAATCCTCAAAAATACAACTTGCCTAATAATTCTGCACTCCCTGTATAAACACTAATTTGTCATCCGTCCTTTACTATTGCAATGATATCTATCTTGGTCTGCCAAAGACTAGAGTATATTTATATTTGGGCCCTAATCACCAAGTTAGCCAGTAAACAGGATGGAAAGGGTTGAACTGATCATACCATTAAGGGCAACCATGTTCAGATTCTAGGCTGGCAACATGTGCAAGAACAATGCACAAATGTTATTTATGTTGGAAATTCCACAAACATATTGCGACTAAAAGAGAACTCTGAGAATAATGTGGAAATATACAGTATAGGCTTGTCATCTCCCTTTCCACAACATCTCTCGTTAGATGTTTTCATTATTATGGAGAAATATTCTGTCCAACAAAAATATTGTCCTGCAGTAACAAGGGGGTTGGTAAAGCCATCATGTTAGCCCATCACTGTCCTCATTGTAGGTTTAATATCTTATTAATCACAGAACAGTGTGTCTGGTTCTCAAGGTGCTCTTTCAGCCACAACCATGCTTTTTTTCTAAGATTCCCGTTTTGTGCCATGCTGCACTGTTTAGTCACCCATCACTCAGCTGTTGCTTGCCTTCTTTACTAAATATGCTTATCTAAACTGGATATACGTTTCCAACCAAGTTGTATTATTGTGAAATTCCTTTATGAAACCAATGCAAAAGTAATCTGAACTAAAATTACAAAAAAACAATAACAGCTTTGCTTTCTCAATATCAGGGCATCATATTGCCCTAAACCATCCCTTGTTTACTGAGGCGAGTAGTCTTGGGGTATACACTGCTTGTTGCAGCATACAAAAAACACAAAGTACAAATAAACCTACGAATAAAAATACTGCACCGTTCTATTTTATGTGCCCTGTTTTGGTCCAGTTCCTTTAACCAGGTTTTCATGTATATCCCATAAGTAATTATATACTTACGCCTAGTGAAAAGGTAGATTGGCAAACACAAATAAAACAGAACCTGATATTACAAGATTGGAAATCGCCAATATGCAAAAAAAAGTCAGACAAAATATGGTGCTGTGTTAAGTAAGACTCAGTTTTAACAGATGTAGATGGGTGGTGAACCACCGTTCTCCTATGGGAACCATATTCATTCGTTCAACTACATTGAGCTTCCATACAAGGTACTTCAGTTCTGAAAATGGTAGGTGTCCTTAGTCGGTGTAGCGTTAGCTTGGGAGGTTGTGTGGGCCACGCCAAGCTACTAGTGTCAGCTTTGAGTTACTGTAAAGGACACTGCCTACTCAGGTCAGACATGACTAACTTTATTCCTTGCAGTTTATCTGTGGATGTTATCTTTTCCTGGGGCTCCAAACTAATTATTAACCAGGTTTACTGATGGATTTTCTAGTGGGTTCTGAAGAGATGGCAATGGATTACCTGAAATAATTATATAAAACACCAGAACAATGGAAATGGGGTAGTGCACAGGAGGGATACAGCCTGTGGTGTCAGGCAGTCCTGAAGAGTTAGTGTGGAAAACATCTGTAAGATGATGGCAAAGGATCTCTGACAGATCAGAAGAAAATTAAAAACGTATCATTTTAGGATATAAAAAGCCAATTCATTCCCACAAACCCAACTATGCCGATATGCATACATTTTTTAACCCCATTTTCTTTTAACACTACTGAACAGATTTACACCAGGGTAGAGATTGCACTTTGTAACAGATTTAGTGTAAATCTGTGTAGCCACTAGGGCTGTGGAATTATTTAAAATTCCTCGCCAAATTACTTGGAGAACTGCCTTTCTGGACCCCCTTTTTTTACTTGCTTGACAGATTACCCCAAAACTTTCATGGAAGGAGCTGAGGTGAATGAATTTAAAAAAAAAGTTTTGTGACAATTCACCAAAAGTTATAGGCAAACCAAAAAAATGTTCTTCCTATGGTAACTATGTACTAACAATAAATACACAGTGGTGACTGCCACTGTGTAAATATATATATATATATATATATATATATATATATATATATATATATATAT
This sequence comes from Pleurodeles waltl, assembly GCF_031143425.1. NCBI lineage: Eukaryota > Metazoa > Chordata > Amphibia > Caudata > Salamandridae > Pleurodeles > Pleurodeles waltl. The sequence goes on from NC_090449.1 coordinate 561,242,093, forward strand.
ATATATGTGTGTGTGTGTGTGTATATATATATATATATATATTACATAAGTCACTCGTTCTCTTCTTCAGCAAAGAAGAACACCGTTGCAGTGGTTTCAGGTGTTTTATTACACTTAATCACAGCTAAGTCTCTCTGTATTTGGGAATGGCAATGTGTTTTTTAAGGCAGCGTTATGGTACTGAAGTTTTTATGTGAATTACGTTGCGTTCTGACACCTGGAAATGTTTTACTTATGTTTATAATGTTACACTCTGAAGGAGAATACGACAGGTATCTTTAAAAACACGTGGTCATTCCCAAATACAGAGAGACTTACCCATGATCAAGACTCGATAGAGCTGAAAGGTGTTGGGTTAGTGAGCTACCTCACAGCATATCCATATGTATAATAAAGCACCTGAAACCAGTGAAACTGGGAGTCGGTGTACTTTTCAGGAGAAGAGAAAAAAGTGAGTGTTTCATGTTGCGGCCTGCCAATCAGATTGCTCAGTCCGCTAAACCGAAGAAGCTGACTGGGGAAAAAAGTCCTCTGAGCTATTCAGGATGGTCTATTTTTTATTTTTGCAGTACCACAGGAGTCACACAGAACTTCTGAGGAGCTCCTGCTGGACTAACCTGCCTGCTATTAGTACAAATTAACCACTAGTTTCTCAAAAACGGAGGAACGGATTTACACCAGATGATGAAAAGCACACTTTCTGATTAGAAATCTAACTTTTTGTCTAATTTGGTGAAATTCTGTTCAGCCATTTTTTGTGCATTGAATCTAAAAAAATCCTATGGAAAATAACATGGGAAACAATTTTGGGGCCTCATCCTTTTTCTAGTCCCCCGCTTACTGGATCACCGCAAAATGTTTCACAATGCAGCTGATGTGGATGCACTTTAAAAAAAAATTCTTGTGAGCCCATATTAAACAGTTACCAATTATGTATTGTCTCTATCTCTCTCTCTCTCACTCTCTCCCACTAATCAAATAAATAACAGTGAAATCATATAAAATAATTAACCCATTAATCAATTATTATTGATTAATATATAATGAAAAAACATGACCCTCCCCTCCCCAATAAACTTAAGAACTTGAAAATACAATTTAATAAAAAATGTAATAAATCAAAGATTTAAAAATGCAAAACAATTAACATTTATAAATAATGAACATATTATTCAGCAAACATTAAATAATATATTATTAGAAAACACTACCATCCAATCGCTAATAAACCTAACAGCCCAAAAACTACATTACTATAACATATTAAAAAATACATCAATTTTACAATTGCACGTAGCATAAAATAAGAATTTAATACAACAAAACACCATAATTAAAAACAATATTAAATTAAACAAAATTTTAAATTACAACATTATGGTAAAACCAGGAGCAGCTCGAGGTGCTAACAGGGGGTGGGGAAGTGCTAGGCGGGGTGAATTATTTTATTTTTTTAAACTTACCTTCATCGTCTCCGCCATCACCACCGCCGCAGTCACCACCGCACTGCTCCTCTAATGCAGACAGGCTGCAGGCACAGGCTCCCAGCCTACCCTGCAGCCAATCCTGACGCTGCTTAGGGCATTCCCAAGGAGACTGGGAGCCTGTGCATGCTCTCTCAAGCCCGGCAACTGTGTTGCTGGGCTGGAGAGACCCTACTGCGCATGTGTGTTTGGCCGGCCCGAGACGGCCTGCCAAACAGACATGCGCTCTGAGGAGGAGTGCTGTGTACTCCCCCTCACTGCTGGTCACAGCCTGGTGCCCCACTCCTTTTACTAAAAAATTATAATAAAAATAGTTTATTATAATGTTTTAGTAAAAGATCTGCACCAGCTGCTGCTGGCGGGGGTGACACTCCTCCGTGCCTGGGTAAAACAGTAAGAAAATGATGCACTTCCTTCGATATTTTGCTCCACAATATTTTTCCAGTCACAACCACAACATTATTGTCAGATGATATGTTTGAGTCAAAAGGTAAGCGATGTACTCTGTATTACTTGTCTGAAATTAAATACAAAGCTATGAATTCATTTAACATGTATTTCAAATGTCAGTTGTAAAAGTGTATCTTATTTGTAAACCTTCCTCTGTGCCTGCCCCCCTGTTCCCTTTCTTTCTTTCTTTCTTTCAAATATTTATATCATCTAATAATAAGCTTAAATTATATTTTGAAAATGAATTCCCTGATTTGTAGAGTTGTACTAATGCCGACTTCGTGTTATACAGCGGTACTTCTGAACAGAAACCAGTAATACATCAAATATTTCTCTGATTCTTTTTCACGTTCAGGTATTGGGGATGCTTCCAGAGTGTAATATAATGCTTTCTATTGAACGAGAGCGCAAGGAATGCATGGATGATTCTGATCCTGAAAATTATACCTCAGGTAAACGTCTGTTTTTTTTTCCTAATTACTTTTGTTGTGCCTGTTGCCATTGGTATGAATTATATAATTTCCAATTAAAACACAGTGACGGCACTACGTACCACACCTAAAGTCGTTGGGTTTTTAACTGCCACTGACAAGGATGTGACACATACTTGTGTCTGAATGATGATCAATGCGATGGTTGGCAATGTATTAGGATTCGTCAAATGCTGACCATAAAAATTACAACAAATACGAAGTTTTAAAATGCACGTTCCCTCAATAACTGAAAAGAATTCTAGGCTAAAGCGTGGAAATAGGGTTCACATGATCCTTAAGCCAGGGAGGTGACTCTGTTTTCTTTGTTGTGATTAACAATTTTCTACAATTACAATATCTCAGAACTGAAAGTATTGAAATTCTGCACATGTTTTATAATATTTGAACTTTACATCCTATGAGTGTTCCGAAAATGAGTGTTGTGGAGGCTCACTTCCTCAATGGAAATGCTACCTACAGCACCACCCAACATAGCCGAAGATGCTCAGTTTGGCAAAAAGCCTACAACCGAGTACCACCAGAGAGAGGAAAAAACAAGTCAAAATTTTCTCCCTGCTCCTCTGGTCCCCCCATACAACTTTACTTTTTCTGTAAATGGTATGGCGCAAAGAACTTGGAAATATATCAAAGTGAGTTCTTACTTACACATACCTATGATTTCCTAGTATTTGCTCTAGCAGAAGCTGATCTCTTAAATGAGATGTTCACCTCAGTGTGCTGATGGTTATGCTTTATTTCTCTTTAAAGGTGCTCACATATCTCCATTCATAGTACCCAGGGGAGGGGACCCTGGTGCCATGCTGTGCTTGTATTCCTTGTAGCAGAGCATGTAGATTCAGGCAAAGGGACTTACCTGCGGTATGTCTAGGCCTAGGCCAGTGCTGAGCTAATACATTGATGGAAACAGTTGGTTTATTGGACAACTCCATCAGGCAATTCAGTGTGAACCAACACAGACAGAGATGCAAAAGTAAATTGTTGGACTGGACCAGGTGATTTTTTGCTGCCAGCCAGGTTACTTAACTTAATGATGTAAAACAGCTCCACACTGAACAATTGAGAAAGCACTTCATGCCTTGCAAGAGGTATGGAAAACGCTATGTCAACATCAGTACAAAACAGCAATAACATACAGTACAATGCTTGCCCTTCCATCTGTTCACTTTCTAACAATGTGGGTCATCTATGCACTGCCAGTTGCTCCACCCAATGGGGATTAACAGTCTCTCCCTCTACATTGTGAGTTGGGAACTTACTTGCATATTTATGGGGTCTTCCAGGCCTGCCATTTGGAAAGTCAGATCAAAATCCTTGTTGCTTTTATAATCACAAGTGGCTAATGTGTCACACAGGCTAAGGGCAAGCATGACATTGCTAAATATGTATATACAGTAGACCTCTAATGCACTGGAAGGAGATACAGGTCACCCACTTTCTGTAGTGAAGGTACTTGATCTTCTAATATCTACTTTTGAGGATCTAAAGTTCCTAGTTAGATGAAGGAGAAGACCAGAACCAGAGGCTTTCAAAGTAAATGCATGAACTAGATAATCAGGTGAAAGAGAAAAATGTCAGCAATATATGTCTATCACATGATGCATAATACAGGCTGCCTGAAACAATTGTTTCCACTTTCATACCCAATAAACTACCTAAAAACAGTTCATCCCATCCGAACACACTGCCATAAGAGGGATTCAATTCAATGTACATTAATAAACAAATGGAATAACATACTCCATAATGAAGGGTATATCTAGCTGTTATCAAATTTACCTCCATAGCACCATGCAAGTAACTTGCTCAAAATTTAAGGTGACATTAGCAGCAGGTATAACATTTGGTGCACATTTAGCATCTTCTGATAACAGTACCTCATCTGTGGGGTAGCCTAACACCACATATATACTTTAAAATCAGCCTCTATTGGCCAATATGTCCCATTTGCTCCCCTCCTTCCCTACTGAATGTACTGTCATGTGTCCTGTACCGAATGTCTATGTTTGTCGATCTATGTGTTCACATGTGTCACTTCGAGTCAAGAGCCTCATGACACTGCATAGTACAACACCCAATTATTATTCTTTAGATTGTCAAAATGTTGATGACTTCTTTTCATTTCTTGTAGACTTATGTGTAAAAGACTGTGCATTTATTGTGAATGTTTACTGTGCATCTGATATCCTTGGGCCTCCTGTAATCATATCATCACACTGATCTACACACAGGTTAAATGCAGCACTATTCTTGGTCACCTGTATTTGACGTACTAAGAGGGGTCGACAGTTTTGTGACTTTAATGATAATAGTTTGTACTTACCACCAGCTATGTGTGTCAAGTTCTTTGTTAGCTGCCATTAAACAATATTTACCTGCATTCCTGTTGCACAGATTCAATCCGCTACGGGCACCTCAAGATAGGGACCTTAAGTGCAACTACAAAAAGTACAAATTCATTTCCTAATTTGGGAAGGTTTGTTTTTGAGAAACTATAAGGAAAACATATCTTAGTAATAATGAGTTGTATTCACAATTCAAGATTGCTCAATTACTTCCTTGGCACATTACATAAATATTTGTGTAGACCTGCCCCAGCCAGAAAGCGGTATTTGCATTACTTACATTAGCCTGGCAGCCCATAAGTCCCTTCTCTCAGAGGACTATGGTAGCGTCAATTATTATTTTTTTGCGTTACTACGTTATTATCTCTGCGAACATAGCAAGTAGCCATTAATTTCTCAGAGAAGGAAAGTGAGTAAATTGTGATTGCTTAAGGATATGGTTTCCGGAATGGACCATGAATCCGAGATAATTGCTTGCAGACGTGCAGCCAGGTAGATAGTAAATCAGAGCTTCCTGCTAGCCGGGGTGCTTTTAAATATGCAGTGAGTGAACGTCCATTGTTGGCAGTGGCAAGCTGCCATTTCTGGAAAATTAATGAGACTGCGGTGCTTTCAGGCATCAGAAAAGATAATTAATCCTGAATTTCGCCGCTGGTGCTTTTGCTAAAGAGTTTGTAGCACTGGTCTTCGCTAAAACAATTATGGTTCAGTGTTGAATTGTTTAGTGTACTTAAGGAGCCAGACATAAGCACATATGACAACAACATCAAATATAAACTTGTATGCATGACATAATGCGAAATGAATTAGAAGGAAATACATTTTGAATGTGTGCACCATGCGGTTCAGTGTATAGTGCCGTGGTGAATGCCACAAGTAGTGCTTGATTTGAGCCAGTGATTGCTAATGGGAGCCACGGCACTCATCTTTAGGGACCGGCATTTAGTTTCCGCATCAGACATTAACAAAGAACTAGAGAGGGGAAACACATACAAAGCCGAAAGACGGAGGAAGGGACAGGCAGACAAAATATAACAAAGGGCGAAAGTAAGAGCCAGCATGCGAGAGATGAGGTAAGGTGTGTTTGGTAGTGTATTTAAGAGGACTGATGTGGATTCAAGGTTACGCAGCCATGGTATCTGATGCACCAACATTTAACTGTGCATTGGCGGACTTCTGAGCAGAGCTTTGGGCACGGGCACTCATTTTCTTACAAATTAATCACTGGCCACAGGCATAACTATTACTGGTGGAGGAGGTGCAATGACATCAAGGTCCAGAGGTGTGAGGAACCCAGTGCATTAGGTCTATGCCTGCTGTTTACAACCCAAATACAGAGCGGAGACCCTCATGCTCATCACTCACATTAGAGTTACTGCTTCCCTTGCCATGACAATGATACATGCCCAATGTCATGTGTGGCTTGCATACTGATTGTGCTCCTTTAGGTTAATTTTTATGGCTTTTCAAACATGTACTGTTGAGCTAGCTGTTGCATTTTTTCATTTTGTACAGACAGCACATGGGTGTTATAGAAGCCATACATTAAAGTGCAGTTTCTTAATATTTTACAATGATGACACTATTGGTCTGATTTAGATATTGGCGGATGGATTACTTTCTAATGACTCTGACAAATATCCCGTCCTGCCGAAATCTAAATCCCATTATCTCCAATGGCATTTAGACTTTGGCAGCTAGGAATTCTGTCACCGTTGTGATGGAGGAACCCGTCCACAATATCTAAATCAGGCCCATAATAAGGATTGGGTGTGATATAGTGTTTTTAATATTTAGAAAATGTTGTTTTACATGTGTTAAGTTATCATACCTAGGCTGCAAAAAATGCTTGGGTCTTTGTCCATGTGCACATTTCAAAACGTGACCTGCGTGTATGGTTCTTTCTCTTCTGTGCTTTTCCTTTTCATAAGAAGTCAAAATAGCATTCATTTCATGGTATTGCTTCCATTATGAAATCCAACTTTGTATCTTTAGAGCAAACCATGTTAGAGATGGTTGGAGAAGTTAAAATAATCAAGGCTTTTTCTGCCTGCAGTCATAACAGTTTGTTTATTTTCTTTAAATGATTTATTGTTCAATCATGCAATGTCATTTCTTTTGTACGTAGAGAAAATGGGATAATTATTATTCTTAACAAGGGTGGTCACGAGAGTAGTCTGTTTTATGTAACACAATTTGTGTGATGTTCATTGGTTTATGTCTTGTAGCATTCTTAGTTCAGCCATATGGTGCCACTTCACACCATCTTGATAGCATGGTTTTCTACTCCCCTGAACCTATAAAATGTACCATTTATATGATGTATGCCAGGCCTTTCTTGGCATTTAAACTGAGCAGTCTCTATGTCAGTTTGTTATTGATTGTGTAGTTCGAATATTTCAATTCTGGAGGTCAACCTTATGTTAAAGCCTCTTGCTTATTATGAATTATTAATTGAATTGACTAACTAACTCATTCTTAGGTCTTGCCTAAGACAGCAGCAATGAACTGTCGATTGTAAGAGATAATACTTACTACAAGGAGCTTGGAGCCTGCCCATTGGTTAACATTTCTGGCTTCGCTGTCATTCTTATTTGCTTCCTCCTGATTTTCCAGTGTATACCAGATTCACATCATCTTATTTCAAGAGGAGCCTGAAATCTTCATTTCAATTAGTGTCCTTCCAGGTGGGGGGGCAGTTTTCTTTGACTGGCAGAAACACTAGTTGGGCTATGCCCTGCGACCTAATTAACCTTAAAGGGGCCTGCCCTGTCACTAGTAAATGTCAGGTGAGACCTGAAGAGGATTAGCCTTAGTCCCGTAAGTCAGGCTGGCACCAAACCCAGTGCGTAGAGAGCTACCCGAAGAACCAGTTTTGAGTGATTACAGAGAAGTGGACTGCTCACTACCCTGGCCACACCTCTGTGTGGACACATAGGCTCTGAATCAGGAGAGAAGGGTTTCCCAATCTTGATTTTAGGAGTAAGGTGCACCTTGTGATTGTTTTCAATAGGGCAAACAGGGATGCTGCAAAAGTGGGAGATATTGCCCCAGGGAATATTTACACAATTTTCCATTGATCATGGAGGAGCCAGGAGTCAAACCCACTCACTAACTGGTGCCAAGTATAAATCCGGCATCCAAAGACACCCATCTCAGAACACTTTCTGGACCTGTGGAAGAACTGAAGATGGACTGCACCTTCTGTTTGAGACCTGGGGAGGGACATGAAGGGCTGGACCTGTTCCCATTTGTACCCAGAACAGAGGCAAGTGTCTGTTGGCTAATCTCCTGTGTGCTTACTAGGACACAACAAGCTTTCCAAATTGCCTAGTTGGCAGTAGCAACTGGACCTGGCTGGACTCTACTAGTGGTCCGGTGATCCCTGTTGGAGTGAGTTTTGGCCCCCAGGTGCTGTTCCCCGAGGTCTTGGAACACTTGACGGTGTTTTACTTGACTTCTCCTAACAACTCTGAAATGTTAGGGCTTAGAAAATTCCAGACCTCCAGACGACGGGCACCAACGAACTAAGCCAATATGTCAAAAGTGCAACTATGCTGGGCTAAAGAAACAGAATTCCCCTGGTTGGAACTTTTCCAGCAAAATCATGACAGGTGGCCCTCGGTGAGAAGGTAGCTGGCCTTGGAACTCCTTATTGAATACAACCTACAGCTTTGGCCCTCTGGAAGATCCAGAGCTCCAAAAGGGAGACCAGTTTAATAATTGACGGTAAGGATACTCCATCGCGACAGAGTATCCTCACCATCAGGAATGCGGTCTGCGTGCTGCAATTAGATGTAGGTGGACCATTAGGTCAATCACAGCGGAGACTCTACCGCCACTGTGATTAATCCCCTCAATGGTCCAGGGTGCTAGGTTTGGAATCATTGGCATGGTTTCCCCTAAACCTTTTACCTTCTGATCTCCTGTTTGCTGACTTTGTTTTTGCTGGCTTTAGGATTCCGGGCACTTTACCACTGCTGACCAGTGCTACAGTGTATATGTTCTTTCCCTAAAACAAGATAACATGGGTTTATCCAAAATTGGCCTATTTAATTTACTTTTACTTATAAGTTCCTAGTACAGGGCACTACATGTGCACAGGGCCTGTAAATTAAATGCTACTAGAGGGCATGCAGCACTGATTGCGCCCACTGCAGTAGCCCTTCAAACACATCTCAGCTCTGTCATTGCAGAGCCAGTGTGTGCAGTTTTAAACTGCTGTGTCAACCTGGCAAGTTAACCCTCTTGCAAGACCCAAACCTTCCTTTTTAATACATATAAGTCATCCCTAAGGTAGACCCTGGACAGCACCAAGGGTAGGGTTCAGTATATTTAAAACGTTGAACATGTACTTTTTAGTTTTACATGTCCAGGTAGTGAAAAACTCCTGAAAGTGTTTTTCACTACTGCAAGACCTATCTCTACCATAGGTTAACATTGAGATCACCTTCTTACATTTTATGAGTGTAATTTCCAGTTGGGAAGAGATGGGACCCCCAATTTGGTGTCACTAGAATCACATTTAAAATTAGGGGTGGGTGACATTTAGTTGGCGAGTGCAAGAAATCGCTAAACTGGCGATTGCGAGCAAGATTTCTGAATGTGAGCGGTGTCAGCAGGTGACTACTGCTCACATTCAGAAAGCTGCTGCTCACGTTGCGGAAGCTGGCACTCAAGTAGAAAATCCACTCGAGAGGCCGAAAAAAGTAAGCGCCTCTGGCTCTCTGCATGATGTCATTCGCACTCATTTTACAGACCAAGAGAAACTCCTAGTGCTGATAATCAGTGTGAACAGCTCAACTTACTCAAACTCTGCCGCTTGTGGAACTCCGTAATAGCATAGAGCAGTGGAGTGTTTTTTGAGGACTTCGCGGAGCTCCGCATAGCAGAACTCTGTGAACTCCGCCCAGACCTATTTAAAATTAAAATTTATGGTGAAGTCGGATTTTAAAATGTAATCCTGAAAATGTCACTTTTAGGAAGTTAGATTTTTCTTACTTTAATTCATCTAGGGGCAGATGTATCATGATTTCCGATAGCGATCACCAAATTGCGTTTTTTTGTGAATCGCAATTAAGTAATTGATATTGGAATGTATGAAACTGCAGGAGATTCATATAGCGATATGCAAGGGCTCGCAAATGGACCTACCTCCTTAATATTCATGAGGTAGGTCGCAATTTGTGACCCATTGCAAATAGCTACAATCACAGGGATAGTGGCCTTCTGGGCTAAGCAGACCACCTTGTTTGTGATTGTTTTTAAATAAAGCAATTTTTTTTTAAAGCAGGACGTTTTCCTTAAAGGAAAATGGGATGTGTTTAAAAAAGAAAAACAAAAAGTTTTCTTTTCATTTTTTAAGAGCAGGCACTGGTCCATTTGACCACTGCCTGCTCTTAAAAAATGTTTTCTCATGCATTCACAAAGGGGAAGGGGTCCCTTTGGGACCCCTTCCTCTTTGCGAATGGGTTAGCACAAATTTGAAAGTGGTGTTCACGGTCACAAAACAATCATACATACCTGTGTGTTTCGGTAATAGGAAGGGACGCCGTAGACGCCCCTTCCTAATACCAAATTGGTATGTAATCGCAAATTGGACTTGATACATACCAAAATGCATTTTTGCGATCGCAAACGGCCCATTGTGCAGTTTGCGATTGCAAAAACGTTTGATACATCTGGCCCCTGGTGCCTTCTGCCTGTCTCTAAATACACAGCTGAGTGGGTGACAGCTGGGCTCCTGTGCATTCCCTCTAGACAGCCATACACAAAGGAAGCTTAGGTATGACAGAGTGGCCATCTTCATGTTGATGGCCCATCCTGAGCAGGATGGGATGGAGGAGCTGACACAACTGAATGATGTGTTAGAAATTGGGTCTCTAGTTGGCAGAGGTATGCACCCTGTTGAAGTAGGGACCACAATCCTTGTCAGGGTAAGGCACAACACAACCTAAGTTGAAATTTCCTGCTTGGACCTTATTCTGTTCAAACCAGCAGCTTGTCCAATGGCTATCCAGCCTTGTAGACATCTTCTTGGATTCAGTGAGCAACCTTGCTTCGCTGGAGGATTTCGGATTTAATTTCAAAGACCGCATACCAAGGTAAAATCTACAGATGTAACAAACCTACTGGGTTTATCCAACCCAGCTCTATTGTGGTTGGCCTGAAATTGCACTTAGGTCCCAGGTCGCCCATAGACTACCACTGGCGCTTTAATATTTCTTAGTGCTTTTTCACTAAATCTTTTAACATTTGCATCCCCTTTGCCTCTTGTTAGAGTTTTTCCATTTTGGTGTAATTTTCCTTATTCACTTTTTCTCTCTTTTTATAACTTGAAGTGAGGTTTTTATTGTGTTGTTGCTTTATATTGCCTTTTATGTTTTTTGTCTCTTTTGACTTTTTAATCTTTTTGAGACTTCTAAATGCATTACAGATTTTAACTAAAGTCTTCCTGCTGTGTGGAATAGCTACCTGGGGTTGAGCTCATGTGTAAATCAATGAAACAGTTGACTAGACCTAACAGGGTAGTTACTATAATATTCGCAGGGGACTTCCAGCCACCCCAATTAATAATTTACTTTCGTTTATTGGTGTTAGCAGCGAGACCTAGAACTTGAGCTTAGCATTTTCACTTTATTTTAAACATTGAAATTAAAAATCTCTAAATTTGTTAACAGCAAATATTGATTTTCATTTGTCATTAGGTCTTTTCTGAGCTAATTTTATATTTGTCTCAATTATTTTTTTGTCAAATTTTGCATCTTAACTCTTTTTGGGAACATGAAGGCGGATCCATCTGCCATTGAGAGCCTTGGGATGGTGGAGCTGAAAAGCATCTGCAAACATAGAGAGCTAAAGTTTAGCACCAAATTAAAGATCTGATCAATGAGATGAGTTCTTGAGGCACAAAATCTGAGTTATCCCACTCTGAGCTTTTTCCAACCAAACCAACGGCTTCAGTGTGACCTTGCCCAACAGCAATTCACCCTACTGGACCTCTTCTCAAATAGAGCCTGTAACTTTGTACAGCTGGAAAAATGTGTCTTTCATCGCAGTCAGCCTGAAACCGTTCCTTAGTCCAGCTTAGCCACTAACATAGACAATCATTGGTACTTCTGGGTGCTTTTTTAATTAGATCTTTAAAAATTCATATTTTTTGTTCCCCTTATGGAATTTTGATAGTTTTGGTGTAGTTTTTCTTTATACGCGTGTCCCACTTTTTATGAATTGGAGTGGGATTTAATTGTTTTGTGTTTTTTTATGTAATTTTTAACTGTTTGGTACTTCGAAATGCTTGACACATTTTCATCAAGTTAAGCATGTCTGCTATGTGACATAGACCAAGGTATGGGCCCAGGTGTAAAATACTGAAACCTCTGACTGGACCTGACAGCTAGAGACTTGATTACTTGAGGGGCTTCCATCCACCCAATTAACAATTCACTTCCTTACACTATGCATCTGAACCAAATCTCACACAAAGGAAACATTATCCCTGCAGTCACACAAATGTACCCCACACTCTGTGTTCTGCCCTCCGTTTCTTGAAGTGCATCACTAACAGGATCTTTGCAGCAGATTTGAGATACATCCAGCCCTACTCTGACCTAGTAGTTACCTTTATAGTTGAACTACATAGTCTGCCTTCATATATCCTCAGTGGAGTGAAGAAGGTGGCCATGTGGCAGGAGGTGGGAAACTATTTTAATGCACTGGTGTTGGTGGCACACACTGTGGGGGAGGGGAGACCCTAAAGAAAAAGTTCCAGTTTGGGAGGGCTCAGTTGAAAGAGAAAAGAGATGTTTTCCAGGATACAGGCAGCAAATGATCTACCTGAAAATCTCCCCCTCTAGGAATCTGCCCTCACTACCATGCACTCTGACCTGCTATATGGCCTACCTATTCCATGGACTCTCATTGTAAGACCAGGTAAGAACTCATCACTCCTCTCTTGCAACTACATCTGGTGTCACCCCTCTTGCCACTCTGAACTTTGCAGACTTTCCACATATTACAGAAGTAGACCTCATACACAGTCTCAGAGAACTATCCTCAAGTATCAACTGTTAAAATTGTTCTCAACTCACTCTAATCTTATGGCATACAGTTCCCATATGTAATGCATTATTAGCAATAGTTGGATCAAGACTACATCAGACTGTGGCAAGGTTATAAACTGATGCACTTGCCTGTTAACATGTCTCAGTATATGTCACAACCATCATGATTAACTTGTCTGTGAAACAAACATGGTGCCTCCATTGTCCACCTTGGAAAAATTCAGTGGCCAGGCACAGGAGTAGAGCCATTATGTTGATGTGTGCAGGTATGGGCAGGGTGCAGGCTGCAAGCAAATCGAGTTCCTACTACCAGCCTGCAACTATGTAAAGGATCACGTCAGTTAAGAACAGACACGTACCAATATCTGATTTCCTTGAGATGGCAAATATTTTATTCCTCTATTTCTAAATCCTCTCACTCCTCAAATATTTTTTCCTCAAAATGAGGGACTGGATATTCACAAACATGAAGGAAATAACATGTTAACCAGATGGGAGTCAGGACAGTTCACTCTTTCCCAATGTTGCAGTAGCATATGCTATTCCATGCTTTTATCCACTTCGCTGCCAGGCCTTTTCCCCCTCAGGTACCAGGCCTTTGGGACAGTTCACGCTTAGGCCCTCATACCTTTTGGTCCATATAAGCTACCCATGCCAAATTTCCCTCCTTTTTTTACAACATCCTAGGGATTCTAGAGGTGCCCAGAGTTTGTGGGTTGCCCTGGAGGGGGCCAAGAAATTAACCAAAATTTTGTTTTTTTTTTAAATGGGAAAAAAGGGCTGGGGAAGAAGGCATGTGTTTTTTCCCCTGAAAATGGCATCAACAAATGGTTTGCGGTGCTAAAATCACCATCTTTCCAACTTTCAGGAACAGGCAGACTTGAATCAAAAAACCACATGTTTCAACACAATTTTGGCATTTTACTGGGACATACCCATTTTTACTATTTTTTTGCTTTTAGCCTGCATCCAGTTAGTGACAGAAATGGGTGTGACACGATGCTGGATCCTGGACAGGTAAACATTTCTGAAAATTAGACCAAATTCTGAATTCGGCAAGGGGACATTTGAGTGGATCCTACATCGTTTTCCTACAGAAAAAATCTGCTGAAATAAAAAAATATTGAAATTGAGGTAAAAAAACAGCCATTTCTCTCCACATTTTACTCTGTAACTTTTCCAGTGATCTCGGATTTTCAAAAGCAATATACTGTTACATCTGCTGGACTCATCTGGTTGCAGGGATATATAGGGCTTGTAGGTTCATCAAGAACCCTAGGTAACCAGAGCCAGTAAATGAGCTGCACCTTGCAATGGGTTTTCATTGCATACTGCGTATGCAGCAAATCATTTGGTGAAATATAAAGAGTGAAAAATAGGTATCAAGGAATCCTTTGTATTTCCAAAATGGGCACAAGATAAGGTGTTGAGAAGCAGTGGTTATTTGCACACCTCTGAATTCCTGGGTCCACATACTAGCTTGTGAATTACAGGGCATTTCTCAAATAGACATCTTTTTTACACACTATCTTACATTTGGAAGGAAGAAATATATAGAAAGACAATGAACAATACCACTTGTTCTTCTATTCTGTGTTCCCCCAAGTCTCCCGATGAAAATGGTACCTCACTTTCGTGGGTAGACCTAATGCCCGCAGCAGGAAATGCAACATGGACACATCACATTTTCACATTGAAATCTGACGTGTTTTTTCTAAAGTGCCTAGCTGTGGATTTTGGTCTCTAGCTCTTCCGGCACCTATGGAAACCTACCAAATCTGTGCATTTTTGAAAAATAGACACCTAGGGCACTCCAGTTTGTGGTGACTTGCGGGGCTCTCACCAGGTTCTGTTTACCAGAAACCTTTGCAAACCTCAACATTTTGCAAAAAATCACTTTTTCCTCACATTTCGGTGATAGAAAGTTTTGGAATCTGAGAGGAGCCACAAATTTCCTTCTACCCAGCATTCCCAGAAGACTCTGATAAAAATGGTACCTCACTTGTGTGTGTAGGCCTAGTGTCGGCAACAGGAAATGCCCCAAAACACAACATGGACACATCACATTTTCCCAAAGAAAACTGACCTGTTTTTTGCAAAGTTCTTACCTGTGGATTTTGGCCTCTAGCTCAGCCAGCACCTATGGAACCCTACCAAACCAGTGCATTTTTTAAAACTAGGCACCGAGGGGAATCCAGGATGGGGTGATTGTGGGACTCTCAACAGGTTCTGTTACCCTGAATGCTTTGCAAACCTCAACATTTGGCCAAAAAGAAACATTTGTTTCTCACATTTCGGTGATAGAAAGTTCTGGAATCTAAGAAAAGCCACAAATTTCCTTCCACTCAGCATTCCCCTAAGTCTCCCGATAAAAATGTTATCTCACTTGTGTGGGTAGACCTAGTGCCGGCGACAAGGAATGCCCCAATACACAACATGGACACATCACATTTTCCCAAAGAAAACTGACCTGTTTTGAGCAAAGTGCCTATCTGTGGATTTTGGCCTTTAGCTTATCCGGCACCTAAGAAAACCTAGCAAACCTGGACATTTCTGAAAATTAGACTCCTAGGGGAACACAGGATGGGGTAACTTGTGGCACTCTCACCAGGTTCTGTTACCCAGAATCCTTTGCAAACCTCAAAATTTGGCAAAAAACACCTTTTCCTCACATTTCGGTGCTGCAAAGTTCTGGAATTTGAGGGGAGTCACAAACGTCCTTCTACCCAGTGGTCCCCCAGGTCTCCTGATAAACATGGTACCTCACTTGTGTGGGCTGGCCTAGAGCCCGTGACAGGAAATGCCCCAAAACACTACGTGGACACATCAAAATTAACAAATTCAAAACGACCTGTTTTTGCAGGGGCGGACACCTGCGTTTTTGGTCTCAGGCTCAGCAGCCATCTAGGGAAAACTACCAAACACAAACATTTCTGAAAAATATACACCCAAGGTAGTCCAGGGAGGTGTGACTTGCGTGGATCCCCAATGTTTTCTTACACAGAATCCTTAGCAAACCTCAAATTTAGCTAAAAAAAATCAATTTTTTTCCGCATTTCTGTGTGGGATCTCTGCACCTACCACCCAACATTCCCCTCAGTCTCCCGGTAAAAATGATACCTCACATCTGTAGGTGGGCCAAATGCCTGTATCCGGGAAGAGCCAAAAACATGTAAAAAATGAGGGTGAACCAAAGCAGGTCAAAAAGGGCAGTTTGAAAAAAAAATGTTTAGGCTGACAAGTGGGGCAGAATTTGTATCCGTATAAATGTGACAATGCTGGTTGGTAGGAATTTTGTGGATTCTTGCAGATTCCGGAAGGTTCCATCACAAAAATGTGGGAAAAATATATCATTTGAAGCAAAGTTGGAGGTTTGCAGGGCATGGGGGTAAGAAAATGATGTGGGGTGCATGTGAAGCACACCACCCTAGACTCACCCAGATGTTTAGTTTTCAGATGTGTCTAGGTCTCGTAGATTTTTCTGCATGGCAGCGTCCCAAAGTCCAAAAAGTGCAGCCCTCTCCATTCCAAGTGGGACGATTTTGAGGGTTAGACAAGCTCTCATGGCCTAAATGTAAAACCAAAATAATAGAAATGTCTGCTTGCTTGCTGTGGGATAAGATATTTTAGTGTGCAGCGGAGAGCTGAAAGACTGTTATCCCCTTCAGTTGGGGTGGGGGCATAACCATACTGGTTGGTAGCCATCACCCCACTATTTTTATTTTATTTTAATTCCTTGGCATGTAATAGGCTTTCTGCCCCCCCCCCCCGGGGTAATTTCCCCATCAGCCCACCAGTGGGCAAAAAAACTTTGTCCACATTTATTTGGGGTGGGGGTTTGGCCATACCCCATTTTAAATAAAATCTTCCCTGGTCTCTGGTGGGCTTGGGGCAGATGGGCCTTACAAAAATAGGCTGATCTGCCCCCAAGGGGGGCAGAAATGGCCAACAGTATTCTGCCCCCATGGGAAACGACCCTTGCCCAGGGGGCTACCCCACCAAACAAAATACACATGCACACACACCAATCCCTGGTGCCTAGTGGTTTCTGCTCCCCTTGGGGGCAGATCAGCCTAATAGAAATAGGCTGATCTGCCCCCAAGGGGGGGGCAGAAATGGCCTAAAATAAATTTGCCCCCCAGGAAAGCGACCCTTGCCTAAGGGGTTGCTGCCCATCTATAACAAATAAAAAAAAATAAAAAAAATCCCTGGTGCCTAGTGGTTTCTGCTCTACTTGGGGGCAGATCAGCCTAATTAAAATAGGCTGATTTGCCCCCAAAGGGGGCAGAAATGGACTAAAATAAATTTTGCCCACAGAGGAGCGACCCTTGCCTAAGGGGTCGCTACCCATCTGCAAAAACTAAAATAAATTAAAAAAATCCCTGGTGCCTAGTGGTTTCTGCTCCCCTTGGGGGCAGATTGGCTTAATTAAAATAAGCCGATCTGCCCCCAAGGGGGGCAGAAATGGCCTAAAATAGATTTGCCCCCCAGGGGGGAGACCCTTGCCTAACGGGTCGCTCCCCTTGTGTGAAACTGACATAAAGAAAAATCCCTGGTGTCTAGTGGTTTCTGTCCCCCTTGGGGGCAGATTGGCCTAAGAAATATAGGCCGATCTGACCCCAAGGTGGGCAGAAATGGATTAAAATAAAATTTCCCCCCAGGGAGCGACCCTTGCCTAAGGGGTCACTCCCTAAATGTAAAAAAAAAAAATTCCTGTTGTCCAGTGGGTTCTTCCCCCCTGGGGGCAGATTGGCATAATTAAAATAGGCCGATCTGCCCCCAGGGGGGCAGAAAAGGCCTAATAATTAATTGCCTCCCTGGGGAGTGGCCTTTGCCAAAGGGGCGGCTCCCCTTATGCATAAAATGAAATAAACAAAAGAAAACCAAACTCCCTGGTGACTAGTGGGCATTTCTGCGCAGAAATGCTTACAGAGGCATGAAAGGAAAGGAAATGACTTTCCTTTCCTTTCATGCCTCTGCCTGCCCCTACCTCCCGGTCGGAGGAGAAATGCAAAAAATTAAGCTCAGCTTCCGGCGCAATGGGAAGCGACCTCTGATGAGGTCAGCACTCGATTGCGTTCTGACGTCATCAGACATAACTGTGGGGGGGGACTTCGGGGGTGGAAGGGGAAGCGATTCCCTTTACATCCCTGACCGGGGTGTGGGCGGGCACAGGACGAGCTTGTCTCTTCCTTGGCACACGGGAACTGTGGCCAAGGACGAGACCAGCTTGTACCGGGCACACAGGGTGTTAAACCTTCGTTGAAATATGTGATTTGTACATGAAGCTATAATTAGGGTTGTTTTTATTTTTACAGTACTGAATAATGAAAAAAATATCATATCATAAAAATATCTTTCCATTTGTTTTCCTATATGTCCCTATTTGGAGTTAGTGTTATTTCCTGCCTCAGCTGATTTCTATGAGAATGAGTTGCAAAACCAGTGGCTGGCTATGTGTGCTGCTTGACTTACTTTAGGGCTGGGCTGGGGAAGATTTGAGCTTGTTTTGTCAGTAGTACTACTGTAGTAAACGTAGGTATAACTTTAGTGAGTAGCAATTGCCTAACTCATTGGTACATCTATTTCAGTATTTGATATCCCTCCTCTCATTCCTCCTTAAATGTCTCTTGATCCCACCCATTTAGTAGCAGAAATTCCCCAATATCGAACCACACCTCCTGTCCCTCCCACTTTTAAGATAAAAAATGTATACCTCTGCATGTGGAGATCAGTACGGTGATGGCAGGCATAGATGGTGTTTTCGGGCCAAATATTTGGGAATAGTATTTGCGAGTATGTAAAGTACTACTGCCGGAGTACTATACCCCATAATCAAATGTGCTTTTTTAAAAGTGCAACATTGTGTTTCATTCACAGAAAAGGAAGAGTGCTGTCTGAAACTGTGAGCTGTATGTTTTTTTAGTTAAATGGAGGTTTCATATATGCTAACATCTGTTTGGAGTGTAACGAGTGGCCAAAGGCAGACAGTAAAAATAAAGGTCCACACTAGCAAAGCATCACATCTCAGACACAGGCTTAAGGAGGGAATGGCCAAGATGGCGGGCGGGTGAGACGTGGGCTTTAATCTCACCATCCCTGCCGATTTTCAGCTTTGTATAGCACCCTCCCTGCCATCGAGATCGACCGGGTTCAGCACTAGAGGCAGCTGGAATACACAGAGTACTCACCGGAGCCACTCATTGTGAAGAGAGACGAATGTCAGCGGCTTCGCGATCGGTTCCAGGTCGGGTGAGGTATGCGCTTACAGGCCCGCAGGCGCCCCCTGCAGTCACAACACCACTGTATATCAGCCCATTCTGGTCTTCAACGTGGGATTTAACTGCCGGGATGAGGCGGTCGTCCTTGGAATTTCACAATAAATGAGGCAGAGTACCTAACAGCAGTGAGACAGCAAGACTCCAGGGCCCACTAATGCACTGGGAGCCTGGACCAGTTAAGCGAGCCCCCTAGTCTTGTGCCCACGGCCTCCGGGCATGCCCTGGTGATCCTAAGGATGACAGAGGCCACAAGCAGGGCCACCCGATCGGAGGTTTTAGGGCCAAAGAAGCAGTGAATGAGAGCCCCCCCAATTCACACTATGAAACTTATTTACAGGGTTAGGAAGGAGCACAGCAAGGGAGCACGCAGGCCCATACCTGAATCTGTAGGCCCTCGTGGAGGGACACGGTGGGGGCTCCCGGGGCCTGGAGCACCCCACAGTGCTGCAGCACAGAGAGCTGAGCCTTCTGTGCTGGAGTGCGGTGGGCAGGAGGAGTGGGCCCTGAAGGCTTACGACCCAATGAGGGACAGAAAAGGGGAGCTGGCTGACTGTGGCTGGAGAAACGTACCCTCAGGGTCCACATGTGCCCATCTCCACACGGGCCCTGTCTATTTCTGGCTGCAGAGAGGTGAGCACAAAGACAGCTTCCCCGAGGGTCCAGGGGTTCAATGTACTAGGAGGTAGGATGTGCTCTCCCTGGCCTCTGCCGCCGGGGACTGGGCCTGGGGGCCCTACAGCAGTTTGGGCCCTCCCCCTGATCTGGCTGCCTGCAGTCCGCTCGATGCCGTAGGCTCTGGCCCACCTGCACCAATGATGCCATAAGTACCATAATTTACTGCTCATTTAAAGGGGGCCTGCACACCAAGACATATCTTACCAGGAGTAAATTCAC